>NW_024429195.1:31068385-32268385 GCF_017639785.1 Mesocricetus auratus | reverse complement strand
TTCATGTCAGTAGTGTGGTCTTCCTGAAGAAGGTAGAGGTGCCTCAGGGCTTTTGTTCCTTACTTTTGCCATCCTGGCCACAAATAAGCAAATGGCATGTACAACTGTGTAAAGCCATGCACGCCTCAATAATATGCAGCCCTCCATCCAGGCCTAAAGGAAACTAGCCTAATGAATTGCAACAGTAAAACTGAACAAACAAGTTAAACATTTTTTTCTTCTTAAGTTGATGGTCTTAACCTTTACTATATCATTTGCTATAGATTACTAGTATTTGCTCAGTATTATTATAAAGCTAACTAATAAAAAACGCAAAGATTTTTTTCAAGGTGACCCAAAGTGCACTGAAAACATTTTGATTTCAGACTTTTCTTTTCTGGTTTCATTTTTAATGTGAAAGAGACAACTTGTAAACGTTTACAAAGAAGGGCAGCTACAGTAATTTGCATAAGTACAATAAGAGGGAAAGTGAAACTCAATTTGTCTTAAGATGAGGGGCTATTGGAGGGGTTGGTGGGAGGGTGTGGGAGGAGAGGAGGGAAAGGGAGAGGGACCTGGAATTGATATGTGAAACAACCTTGTTTCTAATTTAAATTTAAAAATAAAAAAAAAAGAGGCTTGCAATCTAGGAGTGGTAGCACTTGCCTTAAGTCCCAACACTCAAGAGGCAGAAACCAGCCTGGTCTACATAGTGAGTTCCAGGAAAGCTAGACAACTACAACAGAGAGTCATGCAAAGTCAGGCTATGACTCTGTTTCTCTCATAAACTTTTATATTGATTTTGACTTTTGAGGTGGAAGGAGATAATACATGAAGCATCTGACATTTGCCCAGAACTGTGCTTAACAATTTACTAAAGGCTTCTCCCTTGCAAAGACATGGGCACTATGTTTCAACCACATGTGAGCAGAAAGAAATCTCATTGATTTCCTTACCAATTATGGAGTCTGTCTTCTCTCTTGATGAAGAGACATTTTCAAGTAAGGACAAGAAATACAATTCCGTACTTTCCCTCTTTTACAGTCACTGTTAACAAATGAGGGAATGGGAAGAGTCCAGCACAGGAGAGTGATGTTAACCTAATGCTGCACACTGCTGACTTGAAAACCAAAACAAGTACCATGCCTGTGTGTGTGTGTGTGTGTGTGTGTGTGTGTGTGTGTGTGTGTGTGTGTGTACAGAGGATATACGTGCCAGTGTATATGAGTGTCCTCAAGAGCACACACATTTGTTTGGGTGTATGGTGTACATGTGGAGGCCTAGGTCAACTCTGGAAATTTTTCTTGATTACTCTCCTCCCTACTCATTGAGGCAGGGTCTCTCAGTTGAACCCAGAGCTCACTGATAAGTCTTGGCTAGCCAGCAAGTTTCTCCAGGGATTCCCATCACCATCTTGTGCTGGAACTATATGCAGCCACCATGCTCAGCTGGCAATTAGGTGGGTTTTTGTCACTAGAAGTCCAGTGTTGTATCCATTGCACCACAGAGGCATATTTAAGAGGGTTTTGAGGACCCATGCTCTGGTCCTGATGCTGATGATGCTCAGCCAACCCCCAAGCTCTCCTGCTGCCTTTTCTGTAGTTTGCTCTGCAGATGAGAAGGTAACAATTTTGAGAGACTTGAAAACAGCTGATAAGGAAAACTGGTGAGCATTCAGAATAGAGCACAGTTTTCAGTTAATTTGAACTATTAGTTGTAGAGTTAACTGCTGATCTAAGTAGTTCCATGCATGCAAATACAGAACTTTAGTTGCTAATGTGGAGAAAACAAAAAATAAGTTGAATGTGTCTCTTTTAGAATCAGGTTAAATTTATAAGGGACATTTTACGAGTTAGATCTCATTAAATATTCCCTATCATCTAGTGGCGTTTAGTTTGTCACTTCTTCTTCAGCTGGTGTGCTACACATGTGTTGAATGTGCCCTGGAAGGGGGGGCAGCAGTGGCTCAGCAGAAAAGCACAAGCTCAGTATGCAGAAGGCCCCGGCTTTCCCGTCCCAGAACTGCAAGAAAAACCACAGCGCTGAGGTCAAGGTTACACCAAACCAACGACTCCACTGAATTTACAACACCTAGTATTTTTTCATAAATCTTTCCAGCAATTTTATCCAAAATCGGTTTTGATTTTTAAAAGCCACTCCAGTCATTTTACATAAATAAAGTCTAGCCATACAATTTCAACAGTCTCTGTTTTTATTCTGAAAATTCTTGGGCAAAGTGAACAGCGTTTTCAATCAACAAAGTTATTATTTACCAATGTGAATTATCTAGGATCCTGAAAGCAAAAATGCACATATAAACTCCTCGAGAGCTGAAACAAAATAGTCCCATCTTCCACTTACAAATGACTAGGAGCTGTTGGAAACGATGACTAATTTGGATTTTAAGGCTATTTCAATCCGTTCCTGAATTACGGGAAATGGAGCCTCTACAGGGTCAGCCCGGTCTTGGCCTCTATCAGCTCTGTCCTGATTTTCCTGTGTGCTGACTGAAGACGGAAAACATCACCAGACATTTTCATGACTCACTGTTAACGTGCATGTCATGTTTTTATTCTCATCCCCCCCCACCCTGCCCGCTAAAGTCTTACTAATCGCCTACATTAAAAGCCATGTCCAAAGTGCAGTGTATTTGAAGTCGGCAGCCGAGTTACTGGGAAGTAGGTTCTGAGAGTAAAGGGATGAAATTCTAGCCATTTCTAAAGAGGATCCAGATACTTAAGGGCACTGGGGTTTTCAGTGAATAGGTGTGAATATTTCAGTGCAGCCCAACCTGCACTGCGAAGCAGTTATCCCTTCCAAGTTCAAATACTTCCTGCACATATTTTCTTAAAAGCGTCTTTTATTAGTTCAGATGTTACTGTGGTTCGGATCCTAAACAAACACTCTGTTTTGGAGTGTGTTGTTCAGAGAAAGGAAGTCCACAAGGTTGGGCTGGAGAAGGAGAATCAGGCATGGTTGTGATAAACTTGAGGCATCATATTTTTACTTCGTGATGCTCCAGGTCTGGAAGGAGCCCAGTGAGGGTATTCCCTGCCAGGTTAAGACGATAAGCTGAGAGGAGCTGCAAAGGAGACTCTATTCTCCTTCCGAAGGACTGTGGGGACTGTGGGCATTTGGCTGTAGAGGAGACAAGTCATTCTCCTCACAAGTTGGGCCCATTCTCCTCCTGGGACAAACACAGCTGCCATTTACTGGGTTGCAGCTAGCTTCCTGGGAGCATTCACATAGCAGCTGGCAGTTGGGTCCATAGTGGCCTGTCTTGCATTCTGTGGGAGAAGAAGGAAAAACCGAAACAACTCAAATATGCTTTCAAATACACTGTTACTTCTTGGAACTGAAAGAGATGGGAGTCTGGGAGAAATTTCTGTTTTCTTCTGTGGTATCTTTCTCCCATGCTAGCCTGTGATGTCATAAAAGCAAGAAAGTTCCTCAGTGGAAAACAGGAGTGTGGGTGTGAGGAGAAAGTTATTGAGAAAATTGCAAAGAGGGAAAGTGAGGATAGCAACTTCTATTTCTAAAGAGCCTTCTCGGAAACTGATTACTCCATAACATTTACAGCCCTGGCACTGAGCGGGATGCAGAAATGGATTAGCTGCCTGGGGTCAGAAAAAGTCAACGCTCACTCCGAATGCACAATGCGGGAGGTTTGTCTTTAGGTTAAAAGCATGATTTTGTGTGCTTGTTTTGTTGAAAGTGAAATGGCTTTATATTCGACTCTTGTCTCTTAAAATCTGTCAAAAGGACCATAGATCCCCAGTGTGTCTGGTGTTGTGTACGTGCTAAAAGGACTCAAAGATTCTGTAAGTTGAACTGTGCTGTGGCACAAAGAGTAGAGCAGGTAGGGGCGGGAGAGTAGGGGTTGGGTGCTATTAGAAAGAGAGGTCTTAAAAGGGGCCAGTAGGTTGTGGGCACCAGGTCTGTTGTCCAGGAGAGAATTAGCAGAGAATGAACACATTCATTTTCCTGAACCGAGGGCAAGGAGAAAGCTCTGGATAGCCCACCTAAGGAAGTGGATTTATACTCCTGAGAACAGAAGGCAACTTACAAATATTCAAGGGCTAGAGAACCTAAATTTGTTATTGTAACAGCCCCCACCCCTGACCAGACCCAGTCTGCAGAGTAAAAAGTGGGAATTTGAAAGAGAACAAGGAGTGATATATGGGAAAGATTGGAGGGAGGAAGGAGAAGGGGGAAATGATGTAATTACATTATAATCTCAAAATATAAAAGAAATAATTTTTAAGTGGGTTGTTAACACATTACCTCATTTTGCTTTCAGCAAATATCTACACGGTGGGCAAGACAGTGAGGGAACTCCCCCACTCTGGAGAGAAATGAATGCAGCTTCTAACTGTCATACTCCTGCAAAGGGACAGAGCTGAGTTTCTGAATGCTTGTCTGAGGGGCCTTTCTCCTTTACATAACTATGTGAAACGAGAAACATTGAGTGTATTCAGAAGCTTAAATAAGGCATTGAAGTCTGGAAAATGAAAAAAAAACTTGGAAATATCAGTATAAACATGAAAATGTCGTCCTAGAGGGAATGTGGCACTAGAGGCCTTGGGGGACATTTTTAAAAAATATGTCTTTACTGCTCCAATATCCTCTATATCCTCTATGATAGGCTAAAGATGATTCCCTCATAAATTATTTTATAAATTGTGTGTGTGTGTGTGTGCGTGTGCGCGCGTGTGTGTAAATGTGGCACAGTCAGACTATGGAAGTCAGATGGCTACTTCCTGGTCATATTTCCATTATGAGTGAGTGGGCTGTGGGGATCAAACTCAGGTCCTCAGACTAGTGCAGCCAGTACATTTGTTTATTATCTAAGTTATCTCCAGACCCCTTCACAATGTGAATGCTGCTGACAAATGCATTTGGGACCAGCAAGATGGCTCAGGTCTTGATGGCTCCCGTTTCCATGTATGATTACCTCAGTTTGAAACCAGAACTCCTAAAAGATGTCCCTTGACCTCAAAATTCATACCCACTGTATCACCATACATTCTCATAAATAATAAACAAATGCAATAGAAATAAAGATAAATCTGGTCTCTAAACTTTAGGCTCTGTGGAAAGTTAAAGAAAAAAACACATCATTTCAAGTGAGCCCAACACAGGAGCTCTGCCCAGAGTCTTGCAAGATTATGCAGTTTGCTGGTAAGACCACATTTTTTTGTTCAAAAGAGTTATTAGTCAGGATCTCTCCTGAGCAGTGGAGAATCTGATTTTAATTTATAAAAATACCACATTTTCATGTTAATAACCATGTGTATTTAAGACATCTGTTTGAATGTCTGCAAATGTTAATTTACCAAGGGGAGGGGTGAATGATCCAATAAAAAGTTGCTACATTCTTTTATGAATTAATATTATGGCTGTTTAATAGGTCCGTTACCAGAGTTAAGTTAAAATGAGGCCTTTTATCTTTATGGAGCTGCATAGACACAGCTGCTCACAGTTAATAGTGCAGATGAACTGTAACTAATTGAAAATAAAAAGGCAAATAAAAGACCTTGTAGTACATCTATATAGGCCTGGTGCCTCAAGAGTCCCTGACAAGAGGGACTCTCAAGGTTCCATGGAGAACAGACACAGTACCACATCTGAGCCAGGCCGCTTTGTAATTTCCTCACACATAGCAAGAGACTCTGTAACACAGCACTTAGGGCACACAACGCAGTATGATCCCTTGCCTTGAATCCCAACCACCATAAGTTCCCGTGGTTAGCAACTAGCATTATTTTATATTTCTAATTTTTAAATCACATGATCATTTATTCCACCCACCCATACCTGTGTGCTTACGTGTGTGTTTAGGGGATGGGATAGGAAACAAAAGGCTTGAGCTCAGAGAACAACTTACAAGAGTCAGTTCTCACCTTCCATTGTGTAGGACTAGGAGTCAATCCCAGGCTGTCAGGATTAACAGCAAGTACCCTTACCCAATAAGCCATCTTGCTCACCCTGATATTATTATCTGTTGAGTGTATATGTGTGAGGATGAGTACTTGTGTGCCCCCACAGGCTGTGTGAAGCTCATTCCATTTGTCTTTGTAGCAGGATGTCTCTTCTTTGTGACTCTTGTAGGTCAGGTCAGCTGGCATAAGAGCTTTGAACTTGTTCTCCTGTCTCTTCCTTCCATTTCTCATGAGAGTGTTGGGACTAGAGATGCACACTTGGTATCTATCTTTTCACCTGCATCCAGGAATAGGTCTTAGACTGTCAGGCTGGTGGTACAAATGCTTTTGCCCACTGAGCCATCTTCTAGGCCCTGGGAGTTGGTTAAACCATTTCAAGTGTCATCTGTTAGAACCTCTACCATTTTCTTGTTACACTATCCAATATGGCAGCCAGTAACTAGCAGTAGGTGCTGAGGATGTCAAATGTGTCCTGTGAGTTGGAACAGGTGAATTCTAACTTAAATAAGCAGTGGCATGAAGTTCATGACTCGTGTGTCTCACATGCAGAAGGACAAGCAACATCAATTCCTCAAAGCTTTTCTTCATGAGAGGTGCACTATAAATACACCATAAAAAGCAGGCGCTGACACGTAACACTAAACACTTTGTCTCTAAACCCAGACTGTTGATTTGAAATCTCAAATCTGCAATTTACTTGTTGTATAAAATAGGCAAATAACTGAACTTTATTGCTTTTTGTGAATTTCTTCTTCCTACTCTATAATACAAGAAGGGTGATGGCAGTAAGGGACTTTATGCATAGCACATAATGAATGTTAATAGTTTTCTTCATAGACAGGTAGGACCGACTACAAATGCTATCTTGTGCTTTTCTAAATGACCATTTGTAGGGATGTCATAGATATTTGTTCTGACGGAATATTTTCTGATATGACAGGGTGTAGCAACTTCTGTTAACCATGTCTCCAAAGAAGCAAGAATTCTTTCAACAAATGTTTGTTGGTGTATCTGCTATATGCCAGAATCTATTCTAAACATATATATATATATACATATATATATATATATACATATTCTGTTGTCTACTGACTTAGATCCTCAGTGTCCTACTTTATCAATCAGAAATAGGAGCACAGAGAACTTCCTGTGGTAGTAGAATGCATTAAATGAAGGCAAAACTTTTGGAACGCCGTCTTGCATCCCAGGAAAGCAGCTGCTATTGATATTGCTGAGTAGAGAACAGGGATGTGAAGTGATACTAGGTGAGTAGAAATCTTTTTCAGCAGGAAGGCTAGCATGGCTCTCTCACCATCACTCAGGCCATGAGCTCACAGCTGACTAATGCAGGAATGGATCCTAACAATATGTAACTCTACCAACTATATGTAACCTTAACCCTGTTCTTTTGAAGATAAGCAAAGTAAACTCTGAGATTAAACATTCTATGTGGGGTCTTATCTGAGGTGGCTCAGTGTCTTGGATCTGAGGTGAATTACAAAAAACCTTTTGATCTATTGAGCATCCATCAAGTCACGCTGTGGGTGTTTTGTCACCAATTGACTCAATGCACTCTCCCCTCTTCTTTGGACTGTTGTTAAGTTACTACAACTTTACCTTCTTGGTCATTCTTTCTGTGTGTGGGAAGGAAAACAATGTATAAACATCATTTCCTGAAGACAATCTAGGTTCTTGGGTCTGGAGAATACTACCTAGATGATGTTAGTCCATCTTTATTCTAGTAGTTTTTCGAGTCACTGTCTGCTCATTGTGTCTCTTGGAGGAATTCCCTTAACCAAGGTATTGGTATGGAATACCTATGATGTGTCAACTACAGACAGTGATTCCTCAAAGTGAAGACAATAGGACGCATTGCTAGACAATGTCCTTTTGTAAATTGTAATTTCCTTCATTGAAGTGTCTGTGGATCCCTGTGTCACTCCAGATTTTGCTCTTTGGTCATACCTGTTTCACATCTTGTTCCTGCTCTCCCTGGAGGGCAGAGGCATTTTCCTGTGGTTGGGTGGCAAGAACTTTCTCCTTCACAGTCACAAGGTTGTTGACAATTGTCCCCAAACATTCCAGGTGGGCATTCTACACAGGATAGAGATATGCTGAAATATTAGCCTTTCTTTGATTTATCACAGATGCAAACATTTCTTTGGACACCCTCTTAAGTAGATAATAGAGTTATCTTAACAAGTCCAGAATACTCTATCATACCTTCATGCTTGCTAAAAAAGGTCAACATTTTTGTGTTTGAACATCTGAGGGAATATGCAAATTCATACTAAATAGATAAGTTTTTAAAAGACAGTTTCTCTGTAACTTTGTAGCCTGTACTGGAACCTGCTCTGTAGACTAGACTGGCCTGGAACTCACAGGGATCCACCTGTGACTCAGTCTCCCGAGTGTTGGGATTAAGCCATGTGCCACCGTCACCCAGCTTAAAAGGGTATTCCTAAGATCCAGTCTGTATCTGATGTGATGCCCGCAGGTATCTGGCATCATTCTCAGTTGACCAATCTTTTAAGACTTTGTGATACTTTATTTCAAGCTGATTAGCCTTTATTCTAACTTTCATATTTTATATACATTCATAGTTATGCTTACTCTCACAGTAAATGCCCAATTCTTATCTTTAAATATTTACACAACTCTTCTGATCTGTCTCAACACCACAAATGTACTAGGCATTTCATGAAATATTTAATCTTATTCAAAGGTGTAATCCTTGTGTATACTGAATTACAGCTTTCATTTTGAGATATTACATGGGAGAACAATATTTTAACCAACTAGTAAGAATAGCAGAGGAATCTGATTATCCTGGCCCCTGAATATATTCTTTATAGTGTAATATATAAATGGAAATCTTAAGTGACTGATTTTGACTTAGATTTTCATGTTCACAAATAGGTCAGAAGACCTCATGCTCTCAGAGATGTGCTTTAAAACATCTTGCTATACCTTGTTCACAATGGTTGCCATGGAAACCTGCTGGGCAAACACACTGTCCACTTGCTACATCACAACTGGCTCCATTCTGGCAGTCACAGATGTGAACACAATTTAAACCATGAAATCCAGGAGGACATTCTAGAAGTTAGAAATGTCAAAGTGTTACCTTTATCATAAAAGCAAAACGAAAGATTAAAGGATGTAATGTAGTTCATGTGTTTATCAAGCCTAAAAATGACACAAAATGGAAGAACTAGATGCATGGGGAATCATAGATTAATCATAAAACACTGGGTTGATGATATTATCTGAAATGAGTAAAGCCCATGAGAAGATCTGAATTATCTTTATGTCATTTCGCTTTGATATACTGTGGTTGACCAGAGATGGCACTACAACCCTCCTGTTGTAGTTTAAAGATTAAATGTTCCCATAAACTCACATATTTCAACTCTTGGTCTCAAGCTCATCGTACTCTCTGGGAATTTGTGGAACCTTTAGGAGGTAGAATCTACTGAAGGAACACTGGGATCAGGCTGGGAGGCTTTCTAGGCTGGTGCCCTTTCTGCTCACTCTCTGCTTCCTGAGTGTAGATGCAATGTGACTAGCCACCCTGCTCCTTGATTGCCTAATCTCAAATCCTCCCTCTTGGGATAGACAATATCCCTGTGGAACTATGAGCAGAGACAAGCTCTTTCTCCTCTCAATTACTTTATCACACAAACAGAAAGAAAAAAATTAAAGCATTTAAAACCTAACCCTAAAATAGCAATCTTTTTTTCCTCAATATGTGTTTTTATTTAAACTAGAAATGTGAATGCTTCACATGTCAATCCCAGCTCCCTCTCCCACCTCTCCTCCCTTGTCCCCTTTGGCTAAGATCAAGTGTAGTATCTGTTCTTATCAGTTTAAAATAGCAATCTTTATTAGACTTCTGATTCAGGCTGTATCTAGCAATTCTAACATTAAATTAAATTTAACATTAAATAAAACATTGTGTGTGAAAAGTGATTTATATAGCCCTTGTATTTGCAGTCCTGGGAGGGGACTCCCATGGCCTGAACATAAAGAAAAAGGAAAAGATGCAAAGGAAGGACAAAAAGGATGAAGAAGACAGATTATATATTATATAAATAGCAGGTTGGCATTTTATGAGTAAACTAGGTTTTACAGTCAGTGGGATTAATCTTTCAAAAATTTCTTTGGACAGCCTCTCAAGTAGAAAATAGAGCTATCCTAGTAAGTCCAGAGTATTCTTTCTTAGCTCAGGTTAGAACAAGATTGATATTTTTGTGCCTGAGCATCCGAGGGAACACTTGTTTTGTCTCCTGGGACTGTGAATGCAAGCCAGCCCCAAGCATTTCCTTGTAGGACAAACTTATCTTCTTATGGAGATGCTCACCTTGGAACAGCTGGAACTACATATGACTGTGGATAGATAATGTCCATTTCTTTCCTTGAGTTTTCTTTGGTGTAGTCACTCGTTTATTTTTAAATGTCCACTTACCTGACAATTATTCATTATTCTTGTAATCACCCCCATCCTCTCTCCCATTTTCTTTTTAGGCATGTAAGAGTGAATATTCTTAATGTGGATGATGCTTCTCTAATGTACATGGAGTTACTCAGAACAATTTAGAAAAGTCACCCAGAGGGGCAAAGGAAAACCAGGAAATAAAAATGAAATTCAATAATGTAAGTATTCCCTTTACTATTTTATTGTAACTGTTGAATAAAAGAAAATCTGGCACTAAGGAAATGTCCAGAGATTTACAGGATGAACCCAACTAATCTAAGCAATAGTGGAGAGGCTACCTTAAATGCCCTTCCCCTATAAGGAGAATGATGACTACCTTAAATGCCATCATAGAGTCTTTATCCAGTAGCTGATGGAAGCAGAAGCAGAGATTCACAGCTAAGCACTGAGTCGAACTCCTGGAATTCAGTTGTAGAAAGGGAGGAGGGAGGAGCAAAGGGGTCAAGACCATTCTGGGGAAACCCACAGAAACAGCTGACCTGAGCAAGTCAGAGTGCAGGGACCCCAGTCTGACAGGTGGGGAACCAGCATTAGACCAAACCAAGCCTCTTGAACATGGGCATCAGTTAGGAGGCACGTGCAGTCTATGGGATCTTTGACGGTGGAACTGGTATTTATCCCTGATGCACAAATGGACTTTGGGAACCCATTCCCCATGGAAGGATCCTCTCTGAGCCTAGATACACAGGGGAGGGCCTAGGTCCTGATCCAAATGATATGACAGACTTTGATGATTCCCCAATGAAGTCCTCAACTTTCCTGGAGAATATGTGGGGGTTGGATGGGGAGCCAGTGGAGGACATGGGAGGATGGGAGGAGGAGGGAATTCGGATTGGTATGTAAAATAAGATCGTTTCTAAATGTAAAATAAATGCACAGATTTTCTTCCTCTGTTCTTATGAATGGTAGACAGAGAATACACAGAAGGGTCAGATTCCCATAACTTCATTTCTTTTGTTAAATATAAAAGTGAGGGGTAATTGTTTCATTGCTTGCATTTCCATTTCACTCAATAGTTTTATGTCTCCAAGTAGCTCGTTTAGGAAATGTATACACATTTTTACTCTTTAATGCTCCAGTCACTATTACAGTGGATTATTACCCCAATGTGTTGCTTTGTCTGTGCATTTCTATTCACATCCTAGTCCAGTTACGCTTCGCATCCCAGCCTGTGGTTTGAATGTGGAAAGTACCCCATAAGTGCCTGTATCTGAGCGCTTGCTTCCCAGCTGGTGGTGCTATTTAGAGGCAAAGCGGACCAGCAGGAGGTGAGGCCTTGCTAGAAGAAGTGCATCACAGTGACAGGACTTGAGGATCTGAAGCAACGGGAAGTGACTGAAACACTGGGCTTTCATTCCACCATCCCTCCCACGTACCATTGCCGATCCTAATAGACAGCAATATACCTGTACTCCTTGGTTATCTCATCTTGGTGGTATTTCTTTAATTTAAAACACTCTTTGATGAACCTACAGCATAAATGTAATGGGTCCTAAATAAATACATTTTTCTCTTCTTTACCTCTTACTTCAATTTTAAAAACAAAGCAAAGGAAACAAGTGAACAAAATGTCTGATATTTCATTCTTAGCCCTAAAACATCAGATTAGTTACAAGACTTTGAATCCCCAAATGTTTGGCAATGCCCATTCCCATTCCTGAGGTTGAAAGAATAGGAGCATGACCAATAGAATTTTAGACAGCTGGGAAAAACCTTTGCATTCTACGTAACTGATATCCACCAGACTTTTGTCATTCACCTCCAGGCTCAGTGCTTAAACATAATTTATTATTTAGTTCTCATGACAACCTTATTAACCCACTATGCAGATGGTAAAACCTGCAGAGGTAGGCTGTCTAGGACAAATTCTAGAGTCCTCACTCGAGATACTGTCCATCAGGAATCTCAGGTGCCAAGTCATTGCCTAGGGTTCTTGTTTTCCAATTTTAGCTGATAACACTGAGTACAAACATAGCAACAATATTAGAAACTATTTTGAAAGACAAGGTGAAGGCAGCTCTTTCAGACATGAGTCATGGCTAACATGGAATATAAGCAGCAATTTCATCTATTGTTGCCCAAAGGCAGCTGGGCAAAGAACATCCTTGTTTAGACAAACTCACAGCTGGTTCATGGGGTGTCTGTCTGCAGAGCGTACCTCCAAGTGATAATGGGATTGTCAAGTCATTTATTGCCAGAAAAGCCTAAAGAATTTTTAAGTTGATTTTTATCATGCTAATTGTTAAAATTTAAACTTTAATTTGAGCTGTGAAACTTGCTCCACTTATAGTAATATACACTAAAAGGTTGTGTAATTTGATATAATATGAATATGCTCTCTATGACTTAAAGTCATTTGGAAGCTTAGCACCACACTGCATAGTACACACAGTAGCTTCTGCTGTTTACCATGTTCACAGTCTTTTCCATAGTACCCATAGGGGCACTCACAGCCTCCAGAAATTCTGCTGCAAACACCACCATTCTGACACGAGCAATTGAATTTGCAGTCTGGGCCATAATTACCAGGAGAGCATGCTGTGGAAGAAAATACCAAACATTAGGATTTGTCAAAAACAAGTAAAAATTAAAAGTACAAAGGCAAAAAAGTGTTATTAATGAAGAAATTAGGGATAAATAAACCACTAACTAACCCAATTAAGACGGAGAACTCACAGGTTAAGCTGTGTATATGGTACAAAGTAGTTCTCAGCCTCTGGGTCTCCAATCCCCATCTCAGATATTCCACATATCAGATTATATGCATTATAATTCATAACCGTAGCAAAATTACAGTTATGAAGTAGCAACAAAATAATTTTATGGTTGGGATCACCATAACAGAAGAAACTATATTAAAAGGTCACAACATTAGGAAGGTTGAAGACCAATGTGGTAGAGGGTATGCCTAACATGCATAAGAGACTGGGTTCCAACTCATCAACCTGAAAGTTAACAAAACACAAACACCTAATGTTGTTTAAAAGATGAAGGAAGGGGAAAGAGAGATTGCTCAGTGGTTAACAACACTGGCTGATCTTGCCAAGGACTTAGGTACAGATCCCAGCACTTACACAGCAGCTTATAACTATCTGTAAATCCTGGTATAGGAGATCTGATTCTTTCTTCTACCCTTCTGTACACAGACATACATGCAGGCAAAACACCCCTACACACACAGATACACACACACAGATACACACACACACACACAAGCTTTTTTAAAATGTGAAGAAAATGGCAATCCAATTTGCAAATATGAAAATCATAATATAAATAAAATTCCAAAATGAAATGAAATGGGAAATTCTATAAAGAACAACTTACCCAAGCCACCCTAATTTGAGTCAGAAAACCTAGATAAGACAATTGTAGTAAGTTCTTACATTTGAAAACTAAAAGAGAGAGAAAAAAGAGAGGGCTATTCAGATTCACAGGGTATTCTGCAAATGTTCACTAGGCAGGGCACCATCTACAGACATTTACTAAGATGGGCACCATCTAGATTTGGAGTATTCAAGAGCATTTAAAGAGAAAGAAACTTTCCAAATACTATTTATTCAGTGCATTGAACACCAATTTTAAAAACTGGAAAAGGTTGCATATAAAAGCAGTTCCATTTTCCTCTTGGATATCAATGTCAAAAGTCATAGAATATATAAGTATGTAGAATCTAATGGCACTTTATGAAATAGTTAATCATGGTCACACTATTTATTCTCAAAATGTAAGGCCACTCAGTATTGGAAAATCATTAATATTACATCATATTTGCAATCAGACTAAGGAGAAAACTAATATAATAAATTGCATAGATGTGGAAAAGTCCTTATAATAAATTCACTAAAATATAGTAGGTTATTGTGCAGATTAGAAAATTAATTATTTGATCCTTAACTTGAATATCTTAATGTGAATGCTAAAGCCAGCATTTTTGTTGATAAAGAGTAAAATGTTAACAAAAGATGGACTGTTTGTTCTTGAATACAGTGAGTTAACCTAGAAATACGATTCTTCCTGAGGAAACACAGTACAATGAAGCAACAAAAGCATGTTTTTCCTAGATAAGTGATTATAACATTCATTTGGAAGAACAAATAAATAAGAATAACAACAAAACCCATAGAATATGGAACAGTAATTTCATGTTTTGCTATGAAGCCAAGGCAATACTTGGATACCAGTTCCTCTTCAGTCTCCAAAGTGCTGAGACTGAAGTCATGAACTATGAGTCCCAGGACAGCCATCCTCTCCTCTCCCAAAGACAAACATATTCTAGCCATTTGTCAAGTCCTCTGTGAGTGTGGTTTTCGTCAGGCCTCTGCTTAGAACCTCTAGGCTCAGCCAATTTGATGTCCACAATGGCTTTGGGCTATAGGGTAAAAGTGGAATTGAGGTATCAGGGGAATTTGTTCCCATCTATACTATTTCAATTTCTTAAGGTGTTTCCCACTTTTCCTGTGATAGTCTAGAAACTATGTAATGATTAATGATCAATATTTACAAGATTTTATTGGAAATATAATCGTAATTACAAACAGGTTATTGGAAAACAGTGTCTTCATAGGCCTCTACTCAGCACCTTATAATAGTGAGCCCTAAAGTGGACTTTGTGAGGGTAATAAGGAATCATCAGCTTGCCTTTCTCACAGTAATGCCCGGTCCACCCAAGGCCACAGGTGCAGCTTCCATCCACAGGACTGCAGAGTCCACCATTTTTACACATACATTTGAGCTCACAATTGGTACCATATCTTGTCTGAGGACAACCTAGAGGAAAACATTTTAAAGTATTACATTAAATGAATATGTCATGAGCCAACAATTGTTTTTTTCTCCTTTGAGATAGTTTCCACACGAAGATAGCAAAAACAGAAAACCTTCAGTTGAAAACAACCACATGGGTGTGTCTTCTAGGTCACATGTACAGTACTGCCATTGGCTCACAAGGGTCATAGTCACTCCATGAACATTTACTGGGCTGTTCTATGTGCCCAGTACACTGCCACCTAGGGCTTGCCTATGGTACAGTCAGTAGTAATTTGGATCAAGAAGTAGGATCCTTAGTATTGACTGTCGACTTCAGAAGGATCTATAAACAGGCAGGAGACAAGCTGTAGGCACACCTGAGGGATTGTTTAGGTTAGGTTAGCCAGAGAGGGACTATGGATATCAGGTTAACTGATTAAGGTGCCATCATTCTCTTTGTGTGGATCCTGCACTGCATTGAAAGCAAGCAAGTTGAGCAGTAGCACTCACTGTTCTCTGCTCCTGACTGCAGAGCACTATGACCAGCTCCGTGCAGGCCCTGCCATTGTGGCTTTTCCCTCCAGGTAGGACTGTCCCCTAAAACTGTGGGCCAGGTAAGCGCTTCTCCTTTAAGTTGCTTTTTTCAGAATATTCTATCACGGCAATAGAAGAAGTTCCAATAATGGGGCGTGGTTCCTACAAGGTCTCAAAATCAATAGAGAGGAAGGAGGAGCAGTCATTTCTCCAGTGCTCCGGGGCTTCACTGTTCAGCCGAGGAGGGTGGTAGCCAAGCACACTGCCAACAGCAGTTAAGACACCAGTGAGCTAAAAGAGGAGGGCCTAAGGGCCTTCTTCTCCATGCGAGGGGCCTATCATGGGGTGACAGGAAACACTATCAGTGCGAGTTCAAAGTTCCTGTAAGATGAGGATGATTCTCAAATTTAGTTGGCTTTGCCATAAAAAAATGGCCCCATACTGCCATCTAATACAACTTTTTTAGGAAAACTCAATATCCATATACTTCGTGAAATTCTCCAATCTTTGAGAGTTGGCAACTAATTAAAATCATTTTATAACAGCATGGAAGGCATATTCTGAAGCCAATCCAAACACATTTGTGGCTAGATTTGGCCAAGGGCCTACCATTTATAACCTCTAGTTTATGGAGTTTTTACATAATGATATTTCACACATGGATTATCTCATTTAATGCTCCCAAACACCCCTGTGATGTGGGTTATAGTGTTCTTAATTTTCTCTTGGAAAAACTGAACCTTGGAGACCAAAGCCTTGTGCAGACTTAGACAACCAATAAGGCCAGAAGTCAAGACTCAAAATTGAAACCTCCAACCTCTAACCAAACCTGCTTCCAATTTCAATAGCAGGAGAGATGTTGGGTTATCTTTTTTTTGTTGTGTATTTCTTAATTACAGCTAGCATTAAAAAAACTTAGATGGATTTAAAAGGAGAAAACTACACAAGCATACAGAGTAAAACCCCTAACACAATTTGCATGATGTTTCAGCTAAGGTAAGGCAGAATGTGCCGCTGGTTCCAGTAGAGGCACTTCCCTGTGTAGATCTGATAAAGGGCCAGTTGTTGGTGGTCAGACAAAGGAAGGTTTTTACTTTGTTAGGCAGATAACAGTGTGTGATATACATGCATGTGCTGGTTCTTGTGTACTTCTATGCATGTGTATGTGGAGGACAGAGGTCAACCCCCAGTGTTGTCCCTCAGGAGCCATCTTCCTTTTCAATACAACATTTCTATTGATTCCCTGGGAATCCCACATCATACATCCTAATCACAATGACTCCCCCCTGTCCTCCCATGTTCACCCCACTCCCATGACCCACCCCAACAAAATTAAAAAGTCCTTCTCCTGCAGCCTGCCAGAAGCCATCAACTGCAGAAAGCTAAACTTCAGCATGCTTTCACAAGTTTTCAAGAGTTCTCCTTGATAGCTTCCAAACAGGGCTATTACCTTTGGTAGGAGTATGGCCTTCCATGTCCTGTCCCTCTCTCTTAACTGTGTGTCTGCAGTTCAAAATTTCTGCAAAAGTAGTTTCTTTGCTCCATACAGTCTGCAGGAGCATGGATTTTGGGCTTCTATGAGGTTTCAGGTGACAGTACAGACCACAAACAAAGCTCCCAGCTGCACCAGGACCATGGATCTAGGATCCAGACATGGCCCACAGTGGCAGCACAGCCTGGACATCACCATGACCTCAGACTGCAGTTCAGACCTTGACTATCCCAATGGCCTTTGATATCACCACAGACCCTGTCTGCATTAGGGTCATATCCTGTCTCTTAAGATAGGGTTTCTTTTTGGCCTGAAGGTTGAGGTTAGGGAAGCCTGACTGTCCAGCAAATTCCAGGGATACTTGTGTCTTGATCTACCAAGATTATGCATGTGATACACTGTTTGATTATTCTACATTTGTCCAAGGGCTCAAAATATGTCTACATCATCTCTCTCTCTCTCTCTCTCTCTCTCTATACTATATATATATATATATATATATATGGATATATATATCCATCTTCATCATCTATCATACTTTCTATGTACTTAATAGGTACAATTTACAATTACATGTTTTCTGTTGTGTTGTTTTCTGCTGCTACAATAAAATACCATGACCAGAAGTGGCCTATGGAAAAGGGGTTTATTTTGGATTGCAGTTTCAGAAAATGCATCCTGCTGAATGCAACAGAGGCACTTCAGCATTGTGCACTGTGGCATGAGCAGGAAACAGAGAGAAAACTGGAAAGTAGAGCAAGATTTTAAGTTCCGAAAGCCCACCTCCAGTGACAACCCTTCCTTCAATAAGGCCAGTCCTTCTAAACCACCTCCTAACAATGCCATCAACTGAGGACCAAGTATCTAAATACTGAAGCCTATGGAAGACAAATCTCATTTAAACCATCACATACTATGTAAACCATGATGTCTGATGTATTCAATTAAATGGGCCTTAGTTGACTCATTTTGCCAACAGCACATAGCACCTGCCCTCTTTATGTTGCTCAAAAATGTGGTTCATCAACAATCAGTGTATTCACCTACTATGTAGGGAACCTCCTGAAAGTTACTGCTTACACCTACCTGTAAGCCTGTGTCCTATGACCAACATACCCCCATTCTTCCTCCATTCAAGCTACAACTACCTCGCCTCTGATAACCATTGCATCTTCTACTTGTATGAAACCTATGATTTTTGATTCTCTTAAGAGTCACGTTTTGTTATCGTTTACAGAAAAGTGTAATCACTGTGAAATGGAGTCATAATCTAGGAGTGTTTAGAAAATTCATGGGGTCTTATATAACATGGAAATGTCTGTATTATGCTGGCTTTCTTGTGTTGATGGTGATGTGATCAAGATAATTCTGTTTTTCTTTTCCAATTTTAGTTGGATAAAACGTATTTATATATTTTCAGTTACAGCATTCAAAATTCTAGAATTTTCAATTAAAAGAGTTGTCACGCTTAAATCGCATGTACTAGTAGAGATTGGTGCCTTCAACCCTGTAAACTTCAGTGAACGAGGAGCAGTAGATTGACACTCACTCTTTCATTTGCCTCTTTCAATTTCTGGATCATTAACATTTGATAATACCTCCATATTGTTATAACATCTATCTGTGTCATGTAGCCATAATGTCTGCAGTTGCTTTAAACTTGGCAAAACCTAAACTGAATTTAATGTCATGAATCTTCCTGTTACTATAGTTTTTCATTATTTATTTTGTTGCTCCGATTTATCTTTCCACTGTCCCTTTAAAAATTTAAAGATACAATTTTTTCAATAACATTTTATTTTAAGAAATAGCTGTTGATTTACCATATTATATCTGAAAACAGCTTACCTGTGAATAAAATACTTGGGTCACATTTTCTCCCCAAGATATGAGTAGATGTTGATTAATCATTTGCTAACATTGAGCACTGCAGTGAGGCACGAACGTCCTCAGAGCCATACTCACAGTGACCTTAGAACTCCCTCTTATTCTTAGCAGAGTTTCAAGGACAGGAGGTTTTAATTAATCTTCTTTTATTTCTGAGTAATATATTTGAACATTTTTCCTTTTCCATTTTTTACGTTATTATTTCCAAGCTGCTCTTTCATTCTTGTCATTTTCATTGCATACTCCATGCCTTCACTGGAAACATTAGAGCCTGCCTTCCTATTCCTTACTGTTCACGTAGCCTTCATTTGCATGACGTGGGATCCAAATTTCATTTTTATTGTTTTCTGCTCTTCTCAGTTTAGCATCCATTCTCTTGTGTTTTCTGTAATTTATTCTATGAGCTCTCGCATCTCTGCCTTAGCATCACATTTTATAGGAAACACTCTTTCTTCAGGTCCTTCAGTGGTAGAAGGAATTCTGGCTAATAGTCCTGTGTTTTAAAGTAAATCTTAATGATCTAGTTTCATGTGTTTTACTTTTCAGGTTCATCTTCTTTCTTCTTACCGAATCAGCTGTAACAAGCAAATAGCACTAAACACTTCGTTTTCTAATTTTTAAAGTAGAGGATGTGTTTCATTGACTAGCTTTATGCACCAGATATTTTCTTAGGGGGGTAGTGTGGCTTCAGGGCAGAAACACTAGTACTAACAATTTGGAAAGTTTCTTGGTCTAGAATGAAACCCATGTGTACAAGTTGTGGGAATGCATGTGTATATATGTGGGTATATATATATATATATATGTATTTGTATTATGTTTGTGTGTGCATTTATATGGTATTTTTATTCCCACACATACATATATATATATGTATGTGTTCACATTATGTATGTGTATGTGTGTTTATATGTGTATTTGCATTCACATATACATGTGTGTGTGTGTGTGTGACTATTTAGCCACCATCTATAGATTTCAATATGTCCCAGTATGTACAAACCAGGGAAGATTAAGGATTCTCCCACAGCCTGCCTGTTTACACAGTCCTTACCAACATATAATTGTAGCTTTTACCCTCTTTGTATAGCAAGGGGAATGCCAGCTCAGATGTCACAGCTGAGAATCATGGCCAGCTCTTTTGCTGTAGCTCCATGCATGGATGACTTGATGGTTCTTCTATGCTTATAATTTTATATGATATTAATCAATGTGAAGACTCCAGAGAAGCAAGTCTATACTTTTCAACACAGACAGTATTTGCATGTTTATATTCTGTTTTCCTCACAGCAGGCCTTTGTAGGTTGAAGAGGATGTGGGGTTCTTTCATCTTGTAACTTAACTTCTCTAACATATTTCAGAAGTTTTCCAAGAGAGTTCACTGTTGCCTAAATTTCTCCTCCTAGCCAAGAGTATACATACATAAGTCATCTTAATTTCTATACCAATTTCTGTGACCTTTCAAGAGGCTGTGTCCTCAACAGCACAACGGGTAAACATGCTACCATGTGATTAAAGCTTCATTTTAAAAGAAGCATGGAAAATCATGCCACAGTCCTGGTACTAGACTTGTGATCACAGTTCAGCGTGTTTATTGCTTGGATAGTTATGGTGAATCTTTAACAGGCTTTGTTACCTTGCTGACACCTTGATCCCATCAAGCCAGGTGGACAATCACACCTCCCTGTTACTGGGTCACACTTTCCTGAGCCACAGGAACACCGTTGGACACAATTCTGCCCATAATGATCTCCAGGACAAGCTAGACAAGAAGAGCAAATTAAATGTGTACAAAGCTTATTTTCTTATTGAACATCTATCACTCAAGATTTTAGACACTTGTCAATATGTGGTTCTTTTTCCTAATCCCACATCTTGCTGACTTCCCTACAGTTTGATTCCAACCTAAAAGTTTATTTTAAAAAATAACCAAGTAGGAAGTTCTAAACTGTTGCTATCTTAGAGCAGTTTCAGCTGCAATGTGGAATATATGCCTGTTTCTAGTTTCAAAACCCATATCTGGTGCATTTTACTTATAAATGAAAAACTAAAGCTTCCAAACTTATGTTACATATACACATAAACACACACACACGTACAACACATACAAACATGGTCTGAATGTGTATGTGTGAGAGAGAATGTGTATAAGTATGTATGTGTGTATTTGTGTGACTATGTGTATGAGTATGTTTATGTATATATGTGTATTTGTGTGTGTGCATGAGTATACCTCTGTGTGTGTGTGTGTGTGTGTGTGTGTGTGTGTGTGTGTGTGTGTGTGTAGTTGTACTTTCAGGACACACATAATTTTTTTGCAAAAATATTGAATATGTTTTCCTTTCTGGAATCTTATTTTATATTCCTAACCTCAACACAAGAACCATAATACTCACATTTTCAAATATTATCAATGGATTTACTATCTTTGGATTTACTGATATATTTTTCATTGTTCCAAAAATGAATTGAGATGAATGCTGAAAGCAGATAGCACACAAAGATAAAAGAAAAATCTGTAAGAACCAACTGAGATGTCTACGTGGTAACAATGTGAAGATAAACATGAGAAATCCTTGGCCTTGGCAGAGGCAGGCGGCACACTTGGCTCTAACCTACCGATCTGTCAAGGCAAGGAAAATGGCTCCTACAAGATCACAGCTTTCTTAAGACAGCATGTTCCCAGTGTT
The DNA here is from genome assembly GCF_017639785.1 of Mesocricetus auratus. Classification (NCBI taxonomy): domain Eukaryota; kingdom Metazoa; phylum Chordata; class Mammalia; order Rodentia; family Cricetidae; genus Mesocricetus; species Mesocricetus auratus. Next base: position 32,246,614 of record NW_024429195.1, on the reverse strand, counting down.
TAGGAGCCATAGCCTTTGAACATACTCTTATGTGGGGATGTTCCTCCCACTGACTCTCTTTGAAGAGCAAACATAAAGGAGCCAGCCAGAACCTTCCTCAGGAAGTGTTTATGGGATGACTTTCACTCAAAGATCAGTTGGCAGTTGAGGAAACAGAGGCACTATCCCATAGGCATCTATCATCAGCTCTTTGGATTTGAGACTTTGTCCTATTAAATTTTTATGCTCAATACAGTGCAGTGCTGTCACAGGACAATTATCAGATAACACTGTCCTTATGTAAATCAGAGGCAGCAGCCCCCTGCCTGAGAAACATAAGCAAAGAAAGTATCTTTGGCATACACCAGCTTAATGGCATGAATAAACACAAATTCCACTACTCCTCTTCTAGCAAGACCATAAATGAAGGTGTGTGTGTGTGTGTGTGTGTGTGTGTGTGTTGCATATGTGTGTGTATATACATATGTGTATATGTGTTTTTTATCTGTTGTATGTATGTGTATATGCGTATGTGTATATGCATATCTTTGTAAATGTGTTTGTATGTGTATGTGTGAATGTATATGTCTGTCTATTGTGTGTGCATGTGTGTATACATATATGCTTTTTATGTATACATATGTGGGTATCTGTGTATGTGTGTACGCTTTTCTGGATGTATTTTTGTATGCATGTGTATGGTATGTGTGTATATATGCATCTATGCATGTGCACATTTATGTGTGCATGTGTATGTGTGCAAGTGCACATGCATGAACACACATGAATGAGTTATTGAAGGTCATCTACTTCTAATTTAAAACCGTATCAATGGTGCTTCTCTCTTTTAGTTGTGAAGTTAATGACCATTGGAGATAATATGACCTTAATGAACGACTCAAAAGTGAATAACCCAATCTCAAGTCCCTTGCCTGAAAACCAGATAGCCCAGCTTCCAACATTTCTCTTTCAGTCTGTTTTCTTCCAGTTACTTAGAAATGGCAGGTCTGATGATAAATGAGATACATTTTCTAGGCACAAACTTACAGGGTCCAAACACATATTTTAAGGAATCTTCAACTTTCTGTTCCTTACATTTGATGTTAATAAGTTTTGCAATGTACAGTTAAGGTATTTGGACTTCCAACGCTCCCTCTTGATGAATAGAAAAACTACTTATTGTTGAGCCGTAAAATTGCTGAGTATAGATAAAATTCTGGAACTTGGGGCAAGGTTGACACTATGAACACAAAACCCTTATGCTGACCTTGCCTAACACACTTTTCCAGTCCTAACTTGAGTCCATTATTTCTGGGTAGAAGGGTTTATGGCAGAAAGATTTCTTGTGCTAATTTTGATGACTGTCCTCAACATAGGATTTAGATAAACTTGCATTTACTGTCACGATAATAAATCCCCAAGCAAAATATTGTACCACCACTCACTCTCATACCTACAGTCCTTAAGAACTATGCCTTAGTATTTTACTACACACTTTGGACAATGGAGTCTTTATCCTATCTTCCCGGTAAGTACAGGGTGAAGCAGTAGGATTACCACAAAGCCAGCTGTTCAAAGCCAGCATAAACTGGACAGCAATACTGACTGAAAAACCAGGCAAGAACAACTTACTTTGACTGCAGTCTGCCCCCAGGAAGCCAGGAGGACAGGTACAGGTGCCAAGTGTGCTTTCACATTGACCTCCATTCAAGCACTTACATGATTCTTGGCAGTTTGGACCATAAGTGTCTTTTGGGCACCCTGTTACAGGATAGCAAAATTTCATATATTGTTGTAACTCGAAGCATTCAGGTATTCAAACTCATGCCCATACCTCTCTTAACTCAATATTTCAATCTTCACTGGTGATTTTAGTTGCCTTCAAGCTTCTGATTCAACATTTGATGGCATGATGATAGATAGGTAAGATAAACACAGGAAGGCAGAAAGACATACAGATTGTTGGATAATAGATACATGACAATAGCTAACATATACACATATATATGCACATATACACTTACAGACAGACAGATGCCGTATGAGATACTGTCCCTTGATAAATCATTAGGCTTCCTTTGAGCTTCTCTGACATCACCCTCTGAAGCATCCTTACAACTGAGGTTAATTCAAATTCATCCTTTCTTTACTGATTAAATATATGTTGTCATGACCAAATGATCCTGTTGTGTTTGATAATGTAAGAATTCAAAAGGCACCAAGTGTAGAGGATACTTTCAATTTTGGTTAGTTTATTGTTTTCTATTTTTATCTTAATGCCTACACAGGCCTGTGTTACAGTTTGAAGAAGAAACTTTTCCCGTGTTTATATATATATATATATATATGTATATATATATATATATATATATATGAAAACTTGGTTCTCAGTTGCTGCTTGGGAAGGTTATGGAATCTTTAGGAGGTAGACCCTAGCTGGACGAAGTATATCACTGGGCTGGGCTATGGAGTTTTGTAGCTTGGTCTCGATTCCTATTCTCTCTGTCTCTGTCTCTGTCTCTGTCTCTTTCTCTCTCTCATGCATGAAATATGGTTTCTCTGCTTACTGACAGGTCTAATGGTCCTGTTGAAGACCTTCAGATCTGTGATGGACTGTCCCTTTCTGGCAGTTTAAGTTAAAATAAGTTCTTTCTTTGGCTAAGTTGCTTATTGTTAGGGTGTTCTATCACAATAAGAGAAAAATAATCAATGCAGGTCTTCCATAATGACACTATGTAAGACTTTGGTCATAGGAAGCTTTCATGAAGTTGCACTTTTTACAACTTTTGCATGTATCCTGTATCCAAAAGCACAGCTATTCCTTGGAGACTTAGATTTGACCATAGACTCAGAAAGCAGCTGCATATTCCTCCTTTTCCCTTCCAGCTTAAAAAACAAAATCATGTGTGGTGAAAACTAGGGCGAACACTGAAACACTGTTCATGTTCAAGTTTGCTCCTCTGTCTGAGCTACTACGTTATTCTGCTCTTCCCTGCGCTGGGTCCTCTGTGCTGCTCCCTTCCAATGTATAGCAGTGCTCACAGCACTCTTAGTGGTGCTCGGTGCTTACGAGGCACTCCCTTCTAAAATGTACTGGAGAATGGTAAACATAAAGTTAGTACTTTAATAAGACACGCCCTTTCCTTGTCTTCCATTTAGTAAGATATGATCATTTTCCTGCATGTGTAACTGGGTGTGTCTCAGAATGTAGTTTTCATAGTTTCACAAAATTAAGGACTTCTAAAAATCTATGATGCTGAAAAGTGTTTGGTGACTCAACCGGAGGAAAACAGACAAGGAAACTGAGGCAGTACAGAGAGAAACGATGTTGTAAGGCATGCCCCTCAGGTGGGCCGCTTCCTAAAGGGAGATGAAAGTGGTAGCAGGTGTTCTAGAAGCTTTCAGAGTCATAACTGGGAAATGGATCATGGTGTGGATTTCTTTGCAAGTAAGGGAAAGAGCTTCTCTTTCAAAAGAGAGACTTTATATATAAATGTATACATACACGTAGCTATCATTCTGAGGATAAAGAAATACCACAATCGATGAGCAGGAAGAATGGCCTAGTGAGAGTATCTAACAAATTTAATTAACCAAGAGATGTAAAGTACAGATTTTAAATTGCTTTTCCTGTGAGTTGAAGCTACAGGACAGCCATTTCCACCCAGGACATCCACCACTCCAGCTATTTTATCATTGACTTGTGCGTACTAAAGTTACTATTACTTTTTCTTTGTTATAAATAGAAAAAACGCATCATTTTGTGTTTCAACTTAATTATCTGGTGAGACTTGCCTGCTAAATAATATGTTGCCTATTAAGACAATATATGCACAAATCTATGGCTCACTGACTCATTATATTTACATCCCAATATGGTGCATGGTAATTTTTTCCCGAGGATTACTTATTTTGTGGACAATCACACTCTCTCATTTACTTCTGTGGCACATGGAAGTTGGACTTCTTGATTCATGAGGACATCCTAGAGGTTCACTAAACTTAATAAGACACACCCTGGACACAGGGATTTTACTAAGTTTGTCATAATAAAGATAAGTCTTCTCTCCCTCATTTCCTGATGTTCTGTTTTTATCATAGTGTTGCCTTTGCTACATCTCTTACAGTTATTCTTTCTGGAAATCTTGTCTCCTCGGCAATTTCCCATTACAAAATGACCATGTTCCCCCATCTACAAATAATCTTCCCCTCTTTTACTCTAATAAAAAAATACTCGATTTGGAATTCACCATTCTGACTTGTTTAAATATTGAAGGCTCTGTGGTGGGCCCCTCTGTTACTGTACACTGTGATTGTGTGAATGGCATTTCACTTAGACAAACAAGGCTGCTACTGTATCTCGAGGCACATAGTTCCCAAGCAAATGAATAGCATTAATCTGTTTTCCTCAGTCCGTTTGCCTAGTGTTTGAAAAGGTTACACACATGTGGGCAAGGCACTGTGACACAATTTGGCTTTACTCTGAAAAAGGAAAAACTAAAATCTTCTCATAATGAATGTTTTTGGCCATGGGCAATGTCATCAATGACAAGCTTCCATGAATGCCTTCATATCCTCCTGACCTGGTAAAGCTATTCTTACCATATTTCCCAAAGCATCTATTTGAAGCATGGACAACCTTTCACAAAACTGACTAGTTACCGAGAACTCAAATGAGGGTGTTTCTAAATGGCAGGCAGGAGTAAGATGTGTGTAAGGTTTCCAAGGTCTACAATAGTGTGAGACCTCTCATTGGTCATGAAATCAATAGGACTGTGAGTCCATATCCTTTGGCACTTGCTGCTCTTTTCCTATGTGAGATCCACACGCTCAGGCTAAGTGTCCCATCTCTGAGTTATGAAAAAGCTGTGAGATGTTCAGTGTGAGTTTGTCTGCTTCCTCTGACCTCTGCTGAAAGAAACATTTGATTCTCCCCCTCTGAACTTGAGAACATGAAAGCCCAGTTGTTCTTGGCTGCTGAAGTTTTGCGTTGGAGCCAGCTACACCTTTTATGGTTATTTTTTTGAATCTTTCTTCATAGTCTTGTAATTGCAGTGGATGCTGCCAAGGAACCCTTGCAGCCATATCCAACCACGTGTTGCTTGGAGCTAAGCCCACTTGACAGTCAGGGAGCTGTTCCTGGCTCAACCAGCTTTACTTTAACAAGGTGAGGCTACCTCCCTTAACCCAAGGTAGCTCACCTTCGGAAACGAAATTACCACCAAGTCGTATGTAACCTGTTATTATTTTCATAACATAAAATATTCTTAAACCAGGAAGGAAGTTCTTCTGAGATATGTAACACCTCTCTAGGACAAGATGCTTGAGATTGACATAGTCACAAACCAAGAGAAATTTTTATATTTTAATTATTCATTTTCAACTAGAATGACTGCAACTTATAGATCTTAAAAGTGCTAATTGAAACAAATTTCGTATATGTTTAATTGTGGCTTTAGCTGCACATGTTTAAAATGTATTAATGATATTTGGGATATACTTTCTATTGAGTTTTAGAAAATTGGCATGATCAGGAGTCCATGTATTTAGGAAAAATGACTGGAGTAGCTAGAAGCAGGAGTAGTCATGGCCAACTTGGGGAAACAAATGAAACTGAGGCCAAATCATTTTATTTTTATACTTATAAAATGTGCATTATAAATAGTTATAAGCTTAAATTTTAAAAAGTTGATTGAAAATTTTCTCATGCTCCTTGGGACTCTTTTTAGTGTGTTCTTTCTTCTATGACCATTTTTGGTTGTTAAATCCATTCCAGCAAACCAATATAAATCTCTGAGTCTAGGGATGGTACTGTTTTATTACAGGACTAGGAGCAACTGGTATTTTGTCACTTAAGCAAGTCATTGTTTTCATTACAGAATAACAATTCATTTAATTTTTGTTTTGAAGCAGACATGGAATCAACTTACATTTGAATCTCTTTAAATATGTTGTCATTTCATAATTTCACATATTTTTCTTTGTCTCTTTTTATACTGGATACTTGTGAAGAGTTTGGGGGAAATTTTTGAACAGAATAGAGCAAAAGAGAGATGGAGAAGATAGTGGCAGAGAGAGACTTGAAGATAACACTTTCCATTATTCAAGCAAAATATCCCACACAATTTGTTATGGGACTGAAGTTTCCATTTGCCTTTTTCCTTCACTCTGAAAAATAGTCCAGCCTATTGCTATATCCTCAGTAAAGCACACTTCTCTGTACAGACCATACTTACTGAGCTGGCAGTGGTTCCCATGGTAGCCAGGCAGACAGGTACATCTTCCAGTGACTGGATGACAGTCTTGGTCCTTTGCTGAACACTGACATACCTGGTTACAGTCTTTCCCATACGTGCCTGGTGGGCAGACTTAGAGGAAGAGGAAAAGCAAGCCAAAATGAATTGAATTTGTCTGTGTAAATATGGTCCTAAAAGTGAAAGCAGGGGCAGCTTATTAAATAAGACCGTTGCCTACAGAAGTGCAGAGTCCTTTGGGATTTGGGTTTCATTAAATTTGCTTGGGGATTACTTCACTATTTGATTTTGTTTTGTTCCGTCAATTTGTGATTGACTGTCAAGGGTTGGCTGCAATTTTCTTGTCATAGAAAAAAATCATAGTGTGATGTCAGGGAAAATCAACTGAAATAATAGTACAATTCATACGGGACCTTCTATTTGGATAAAGATATTATTTCTGGGGTAGCTGTTTTAAAGTCTCAAGGTGGTTTCTCCCTGCACTTTAGCAGGTACTGTGCTTGTGTCACTTGTCAGCCCCTTAGCTGTGCTCTGCTCTTTCTCTATGTAGTCTCAACAGCGAAATCCCTCCATCTGACTTTTAAATCACATAAAAAAGGAAAAAAGGGGGATATCGGTATTTCTCTGCACAGAACATGGATCCAAGCAGACAGTTTGGGTTCCATGGTTATGGACACATGGCCATTCACACAAGTGGAAAAAGAAGCAGGCAAGTCGGCCATTAGGACCTATAGGCCTAAAACAGTCCCCACCAACATTACCAGATTCTGCTGTGGGTACAGACACTTTTTGATTTAGAAATACTGATTGTTCAAATATCTGTTCAAGAAGCATTCATTGTGAATCTTCCAGGTACTCAAAAGGGCACATTTGGCTCTCCTGTCAGCAAAGCTTATTGACCGGGCTGATTAATGTCTAAAGAAGAAGTGCCGAGCATGGCTGGGGGTGGGTGTAAGCGACCTTCCTGCCTTTTACACCTCATTGTCTGTAAATCTGGAGCCTTCTTTCTACCCCACTGTGACATGCTGTGAACTCCTTAAGGGGAAGTATCTACACAGAAGGATGACAATCAACTAACGCAATAATTTGTCTTCATTAGAGTCTTACAAAGTTTTATGAAGTCAAAGTTGAATTGATCGTACATTTTTTTTAGCTTTTGTAGTCTGCACCTGCTGTGACAGTTACATGGTGATGAAGTTTGGTCTTCCCAGAGAAAGACTGACTACCCACAGCACACTGTGATCGACTACACAGAGAGATGTAATGGGTGATTCTAAACATTATAGGATTTGTGTAATTAATTACAGCTCAACTTATTTGCCTAGTTTCCATTATGAGGTGTAGAGCCCAATGGCACTGAGAAATCTGAGCTGGTGTTATTTGAATGAGCCATCAAAAAAATTATGCTGTGTTAAAGTGACTGGTAAATGTGCCATCTATGGAGACTACGTGAGTGTGTGGACCAAAGGCCCATATATTCGGTCTATGGCTACATACTCTATCTATGTGCTATCTGTGGTCTCAAAGAACTTACTACACATACATTTCTGAAACCAAATGTCCTCCCTACAGGAAGATGAATAGAATGTATGCTACATATTGTTGTAAGGAGGAAGGCATGTGCAGGAAGCACTAATTGGACTTTGTGGGCTATCAAGAAGGAGTGGGAAGAGGGAGAAGAAGGAAAAGAATAATAAAAAATAATAAACTTGGGAGAGGGACTTACTGGTGAGATATGGGGATAAATGAATGGAGTAAATGGGAGGTTGATACAGTCAAATGAATTTAAAACAATTCAAATAAAAGTGGTATGCATGTGCAAACTATGCAGAAAATATAGATTATCTATTACTTAAAGACCATTTGTAGGTGTTTCTACTACTCATGAAAACTGTTTTTTCAAAACAAGTATTGAGGGATTGGGAGATACCTCAGTAGGTAAGGGCGCTCTCTGAGAAATCATGGGAATCTAAACTTGACCCCCAGAACTTACATTAAAAAATTTCTGGGAAGGGAAATGAACAGCTGTCATCCCAGTGCTGGGAAAGAAGATAATACTTGACTTTGAGGGTTGTCACCAGCCCACAGAGTCTCTTTGGTGAATACCAGGCCAGTGAGAGTCCCTGCTTTAATAAGACAAGGTAGCCTGTGCTTAAGAAATGGCACCTAAAGTGGCCTCTGATCTCTTCACACATGTGCACATATATATACATATATATATAATTATATATATGTATGTATATATATATGTATATACACACACAAACACTCACATATGTTCCTCCATGTGTTTTCATACACACAAAACATTGAAATTAACTGAAACACATGTAAATAGAAATTAACAATATCTCATGCATTTTCTTCTTTGGGGGCTTAATGAAACTATGCAAAAGCACTATTCACTTTTCCATCCTAGGGGAAGCCTAGGGGTAGCATTAGCTTTGACTGTGAAAACCAGAAAAATCAAAACAATAAAAGTGATAAATGCCTTGCTCAAGTAAAGCTTGATTTCCTATTGGTCCTATGATCAGTTCTCATGCAATAAAATTAAAATGGAAATAGAAATAAGGTTTAAAAAAAGATGTGTAAATGCTATGCAAAAGAATAGTTTAGAAACAGCAAACATTTATTCTATTATCCATTCACCACGCAACATTTTTTCTCAGTAGTTCCTCAGGAAAAGAAATGGTGACAATACCCAAGACTTCAGAAGCATGTGAGTTAATGCAGAGCCTGGAGTGCCCACTTTCTCTGCAAACAGAAGCACAAAGCACAGAGGCAAGCACATCTGTTACCTTTCTCATACTTTCAAAAGAATGCCATGTCATAGTCCCAACCCACCATGAGAGACTTGCAGAATTCTGGAGATTCCATACCCACCAATATACTGCTTGTGAATAGCAGTAGGCATCAGGTTCACAAGAGTGGGAAAAATCAGATTTGTGTACTCATCAGGCTAACAGTAGCAAGATGATAAACATTATCACACAATCATCCAAACAAATGCCAAATGCCAGCTGTTGTGAAGGTGCAAGTGTGACAAGGGGACTAGCATTAGAGCTTGGATTGGCAGGGGTGGGGTACGTGTGTATAACTCCAGATGTTGTTCGTGAAGGGGGCACTATGCAACTGAGCTGTTAGGACATCAGAGACAGTTCTGTAGACCAAGGAAAGGAGAATAGCGAAAGGTATGAAGAATAGTTTTCCATAGGGGAATCAGGTATGCATGAGTGACTGAGAGAATTCTTAAGGAGTATGACCCATGACTATTATAACAAAGGTGCATTTATGAACTACTAACTCAAGGTGACACCGTTTTATTATGGAGGACAGAAGGGAAAAGTCAAAATGTTCTTTCTTGAAGCTAGAAGAGAGATGGATTTAATTGTCTCATAGTTTCTAGAAGCCACTTAACAGTCCTTGGCTTGTGGTTCATGTCCTCAAGCAACAGCTTCTTGAGTCTCTGATCTTATAATAATTTTTATGATCTCATTAATTCCTTTCAGGTAATTCAAAACTTGAGATGCTCAACTTAATGGCATCTACAAAATTCCTTTTTCTTCATACAAAGTCACGCAATCACGAGGTCCTAGAATTAAGACATGGATATCTTTGGGGGATCTTTGTTCAGCTTATTACTATTCTATTACTATTCCTATTTACTATTTCTCTACTCCTTACCACTGCACATGACTTTGAACTTACTCTTTAGGAGTTATGTTATTATATACAGTCATGTTCCTAATAACAACTTAAAGTAAAACCTCCTTAAGCATACATGCTGTATCATACTTAACTATATGATGTCAAAATACGTGGAAAGACTATGGCTAATAATTTAAAGATACTTTCCCTTAGTAAATGAAACCCAAATATATCATTTAGTATTTCACACTGAGAATGATTTTGAGATTCTTTAGCGGTCAGGGCCCAGAAAGCAGTGGAAGCATCTTGGCATCCCAGCAGATATTTCAAGGGAGATCAAGTGGGAGAGATGTAATAAAGGGCTCTGATAACGGAAATTCAGATGAAATCCCCCAGGATCCCAGAAGAATTTCCAGACCATAAACTTCGTTTTCATCCAAGTGTTCCATGCAGTCTCCTTTAAAAGCATTTAAAACTGTTACTCATACAGTAATTCCTATGGCAATGTGGTACATGAGTACTGAAACCAGGAACAACCCAGACTCTTCTCAGGATAGACTCAGGGCTTCCCCTCCCACACACACACTCTCTCTCTGTCACTCTGTCTCTGTTTCAGAAAAAGTAAGACATAGTTCAGCATCCCAAAACTTTGAAGACACCATGAAGACAGATGACATAACTGTGGCTGTCAGCCTAAAACATCTTTACACTAGAATGTTCTTATTCATGTTTTATCAGCCAAATGGGCTGGTGAAACTACTGGTCAGTCACATTGGAACGAATGGAGCTGACTCCTCTTCCAGATGACATCATTCAGGATGATAGAATAACTACAAAACCTTCATTGTGTAGCTTCCTTATAGATGATAGCTACATTTTGTTCTTTGAATTGACCAGGGAAAGTTGTTTTAAAGATGAATGGACAATGGCTTTTTGAGTTAGAGATAACAAAATATTTTGATTGTGAAGCTATAATCTGGGTAAAGGAAATGCCCAAACCATTGTGAAGGAGGACAAGTACTGGTTTTGTCTTGCCGATTTTGGCAGTATTCCAGACTTTTGTTAAGTGGTAAGAGGTCACCTTTGATAAGATTCAAATTGGAAAAAAATCAATTAGGGTATTTAGTAAAGCCTAGTATTTCATGAGCCCCCCTGCCCTAGCTGTGCTCTAGAGCATTTCTTACTCCTTGTCTTATGTGTCTCTTATTTATAAGATGATGTCCGAAAGCATTTCTTATACTTTTCTCCTGAAACTAGAAGTCAAGTGAGACACCAGCTAAAGACTTTAAAGAATTTGTCTTTATTCAGTCATTTTATTTGGATTGGCAAATGCTTTTTAAGATGGCACACAGAAACAAAACATGTAAGAGAATACAAAGTGTTCACTTTTCACTTGCTCAGTCATTGTGTGTAGCATAGCAGCTTCTTTAGGAAGACCTGTCCAAATGCAAGATCTTTGTAGCCTCAGTCCCTTCATTGTGACTGTCACAAATTTCTTGGCCATGTATTGCATCTCAGTGTCTCCATAAGCACACACACACACACACACACACACACACACACACACACACACTTTGCATTATAGAAGGAAGTATCCTCCATCATGTCAGCTTTTAAAGATTCAAAATTTGCCTTTAACATAAAACCTCTGCGTTTCATGGCAGCATCTTTTGCTCAGGTCTCTATCAGAAGCCCGGAACCACTAGATGATGGATCAGCTGTCACCTACAGTTCCTCGGAATGTCTTTGTATTAAACTAATGGTGCAGTGGAGCAGCCAGCCTGACAGGAAGATTATTGATTTGCAATCTGGTAAAAGAACTGACAACTTCATTGTTTTAATTGTTCATTTTTCATAGGTTGATGCATGATCTCACCCAGACCTTTTTGCCTCATTCAGAGAATAAATATATGGGAGTCAGGACATCCAAACAACTGGGTCCCTCTTAAAGTTCAAGAACACAGGGCAGTGTTGATGCCGCTGCCTGGGATCACCAGCAGTCCTTGAGTATGTGCCGACTTGTTGGGGGTGGTTCTTATCAGTGTTCCACATCTCTTTCCTCTTTTGCAGGAAGACCTATGATGTCAACTGATGTGATTGTTCCTTGGAACAATGTTCTTAGTTCTCACAGTCCATTAAAGGAGAGAGGAGAGAGTGTGCCGATAGTCCCTGTAGTTTAGTCTGGGTTGGGACCTGACAGACTCTGCCATGGTATCACAAAGTCCCAGAGACCTCCTGTATCATGAACTATTGGGAATAGATATGACTCAGAGCTCAGAATAGTGGAGAAGTTAAAACATATGACACAATTTTCCTTCAGAGATTCAAAATTAGTGAATTCACACACACACATATATGTTACATATATACTACATATAAAGCATAGGGAAAGGATGGGTAGGAGAAGGATAGATAGCATCAAGGTGGTTTGAAAAAGCCATATAGGCTCCTACTTATTTTATAAGCTTCCTAAAGATGTATATGTGTTTTAAGTTTAATTGACGTTAACCTACATGGAGGAATTATGCTTGCTTAGAAAGACATTACTACACAGAAACCCAGTGTCAGGTACTGGGTATCTATTATTGAGCTGTTATTCAAGGTATATCCCAGAGACTCCCTAGACAATACAAGGTATTGCCATTGCACACGGATTTGATGGTAAGAAACTTTTTGACAAAGACACTATATACCATAATCACCAAACAGAGAAATCAAACTGATGCTGACCTGGAACCATTTTCCCTGCTAGCTTGCACAGTGCTGGATAGTACAATGCAGCCATCAACTACTGTAATGTCTGACCAGACAAAGCATGCTCATTAGTGCAACAGTGATATAAGAACAACCAACGGTTTTCTAATTGGACTCAAGGTACACTCTACAGGAGGGAACCTGTGTTTCATGCTATAAATCTGTCCAAGAACCCTTGGCTGGGGAGATAATAGGCTTTCCAGCAATTATTTTGTTAAAAGAGACACAATATCAAAGTGCATTCTAAATACTTATCCTCATACCCATAGACTAGAGCAGCCCCATCCCTTGTCAGAAATACTTCTTTAAGCAAAGTTCAATAGAGACTTACAATTGCTCACAGTGAAGATACAGGTGACTGGGAAGTACTCCATCCTAAATTGGACATCTAGATCATCACCATCACTACCACATCCAGCCCCAAGGTTCAGGGACCATTGTGGAGCAGAGGTGGAAAGATTGTTAGATCTAGTGGCTGGGGACAATTGTCTTCTGTCCCTTTGCATTCATGAACTCACAGCAGGTCTGCTCACCAACAAAAGTCTGCACAAGATCAAGGCAATCACCACTCTAACACAGGGTGGGAGGGGCTCATGGGGCCCCTCTCCTAGCTGAGAAGCTGCTGGCAGGTGATGATAAGGATAGTTGCTTTTCTTCCTTGTAGTTTTCTCATGTCTCAGGAGATGATGCCCTGCATCTATGTTCAAAATGCAGCACTTGTTATACTTTATGAGTTATAAATAGTGGAATGTAGTGGGAAGTCTAAGTGGGGGTGAAGTTCCAGAGGGGAGGAATATGATCAAAATATATTTTGTTAATGTGTGAAATTACTAAAGAATAAATTAAACTTTGTAAATAATTCTAGTATGGACTTACGGTTTAGAACTATTGCTCTAGAACGATGCTTCTCAAGCCTTCTTAATGTTGTCATCCTTAATACAGTTCCTCACATTGGGGTGACCCCCTAACATAAGATTATTTCATTGTTACTTTATAATTGTGATTTGCTACTGTTATGAATCATAGTGTCAATATCTGATATGAGACCCCAAAGGGTTCGTGACCCACAGGTTGAGAACCAATGCGCTAGATGGTAGCTCAGTAGTTGAAACACATGGATATCGAATATGATGAATCAGTGAACCAAGGTTTGTGGATTAATAGAGCTAGGACTAGACTCTAGAACTTGAGACCTACAAGTTAATGAACTTTTTATCTCATCAGATAGAAGTCTCTGATATTCACAGTATCACTTAACAGAGTGTTCTACCAATAGTTTTTGGGTGCTCCAAGGTGCTATGACACAGTAAGGAAGTGACCATCTGCCCACAAAAGTTATTCCAGTATCTGGTCTCCGGGGGGGTGGCAAATCTCTGCACCTTAAAACCAAGCAGGGTAGAGTTCCTAGTAACTGTTGATACCCAAACTACTTGATTAGCTTATGCCTTTCTTTCAAATTGAGAAGAACTTTTTGGGCAAAGGACAGATTTAGTCTTCTGTTTGGGTTTGACACTGCATATAGGACCCAGAACACTGGGTTTTTCAGGGAAAGAGAGAGGAGAGATAAGAAACGAGGATCACTGAGTTTCCACATTCAAAAGTTCATGTGTAACTGTGTGCAAGGCTGCTGCCCACAGGCACAGAGCAACATTGCAACTGGAAGAGCATTTATATATTGTGATTTCTATTAAAGATGTGTTTATTGGTGACTGTGGATCAGACTGTATGCAAGGCTGCTGTGACACAGACAAAGGAACACTGCAGCATGAAGAGCATTTACACATTAAGATTCCCATCAAAGGGTAGTTACTGTCAATCAGGTCCCATGCTTATGGATGATGTATTATTGTATATGGTTAGTACTTCTTTTTACATGCTCCATGGACCAATAGGTGAGAAACAAACAGTAAAATCTGACTCATAATGGATAAAAATCGACATAAAAGGAGTTAAGCCATCCAAACAAATAACAATGATGACTGTTGTGGGGATCAGGGTGGGCAGAAGCAAGAGTCAGAAGGAACCCCTTGTATGAGAAGTCTTGTATTCAAAGCAATAGTTACATTTTTCTTCTTGGCTGAGACACAGAAGTTGGGGCAAGTTGAAGGATTGAAGCAGTCTTTATAAGTGGGAGTTTCATGTCAATCATGTTATAAATTTAATCTTAGCCTTATGATGATCTGTATGTGGGAATGGAAGGTGTGAGTCTTGTGTGGGATTACAGGCATCCAGGCAAGAGATGCCAAGATTCTGGGCTAACTGTCTGAAAGGCAGAGATGGGACATATACCAAGATACCTTTTTAGAGTAGGTATCTAATGGGTGACAGTTTTTTCATGAAACCAAAGGACATGCTCCATGGGTTCTTTTGTATTTCATTGTCTGTTTGTACTAAATACTAGTGATAGCATGATGTCTCCCCGGGGCATCCACCATAGTGGCTCCCCACTTTGGAGAACTTAATGGCTGCCATTTTTCAGATGTGTGGCCAGTGCTAACAGATACCCAGCAACAGCAGTCAGATTTCCTCTTCTTTAGTGCTCCAGATAAAATGCAAGCAAGGAATCACAACTTAGCAGCATTCACATTAAATTCAGTGGATATAACAGTACTTGCAGAAGACAAGTATCTCCTCAGAAAAAAAAAGGCTTAATTAGCCAAAGCTGATGTCTTATCTCATCCACTGAGAGTTTTTGTTGTTGTTTTGGGTGATATTTTTACAGCAAAATATAAAAATGAGAAACACAGCTAAAGTACTGTAAATTGGGGGGACTGAGAGGTGGCTTAGCAATTAAGAGAGCTTCCTGTACAATCATGAGGACCAGAGTTCAGATCCTAGTTCCTAGGTAATCAGTTTCAGTTTTGAGGGATCAGGATACCCTCTTCTAGCACATGATCACACACATATGTGCACACATGCACACACATAAATATTCATTTTAAAACACCATGTTTATAAGGCTGACCTTCTGTAGATGCTCAGAATAAGGAACACAGGAAACAAGAGGAGATCACAATGAAAGTGTTAGCCTTTTCTGAATGCCTGTGATATGCCAGAAACTTTGTTCTAAGTTCCATTCCTGCATTTCACTGGATAATCAAAGCCAGCCAATAGGAGCAAATATTATTTTTATTTTTAGAAGGATCTAAGGGATCAATGTGCATTCATTTTGCTGAGTCAGCATTCCAAGTCTTGCCATCAATCTGATACCCAGAAATTAACTGCACACTGGGGGAAGTATGGACATGTCACATTGACTTCTGGGTTTGAGGGAGCCACAGTTCACATTCTCCCCTCTCCTCACAGAACCAGGATGCCTCACTGGAGACACCTGGACTGGGTTTTACTAGGAAAATGACCAGGGAAGTGTCTCTAATAATTGGAATCTAGTACATACTGCCATAGTACAATAAAATGGCTGTGTTATATTTAAAGCCATAGGAAAGGAAAAATCAGATTTGATCTTATAATTTTCTGTTCCTTTATAAAGACAGGCATTGAGATTAAGATATTATGCTGCTAATCCTGGCTTTCCTTGAGAACTTGAGAACTGGAGGATTTAAATGACAGGACTTCCACACAGGAAAAGCATAGCCTTGTGAAATGCCTCAAGTTTGTGCATTCTGCCCATGTTGACTGATGCAAGAGTTCTCCTTTGGTGGTAATGAGAACTGACAGACCACAGACAGATGGGAGAGTGATGTGGCGGTGGGACAAATGGGCCACAACCTAGACGGTAGCTCTGCATATAATAGTCAAGAATCATGAAAACCCAAAATGCTTAGATGCCTGTGCTTCTTCTCAAGTGGACTGGCACACCCTTAAGTGGACAGCCAAGATATTTATGGATTCCAGACATTAAAAACAATAGAAATCATAGTTTTTTCCAAACTTACTGTCAAAAAAATGGAAACTTGAAATTTTGTTGTTATCAAAATGTGCTAAATTTGGTTATCCAAATTTAATGATCTTTTAGAAAATATTCCTTCAAATCAACATTAAAGTCAATGAATGATATTACAACATAACATTTTATCTCTGTGGCCACCATACATCTTTTTATTTTTCTTTGCCCATGAATGTTTTAATCATTCTACAAATTAGTATGCCTAAAGCAATCAAATGTTGACTATGATGATAAAATCTATAAAGTGAAGGTACCATGAGAGGGAAAAAGTTTTTGGTTTAAAAAATTGTTGTAAGCACTTAAGAAGCAGGATGTCCTTGTTATTATATATCCATAGTATTCCTAAAGTCAGTTGATTGATAGTTACACTGAAACCTGGGCCATCCAGGGCTTCTTGGTGACCCTTGCTGACAGACTGTAGAGTTATTGTTTAACAGTTGTGTGAATCATGCTAGTAAACATCTTCATAGACAATCGCATGTCAATTGCAAGCAATCTAACATGTAAAATTTCATGTTGTGATGTATATCAAGACCACAGATCAAGGCTACAATGACAGAGACCACTCTGTCTAGTGGAAAGCTCTTAGAACTCTCTTCAAGTTCACCAGTTACAGCATATTTTAGCCTTGATTTAAGCAAACAGCACATGTGAACAATCAGGTTCTCTGTTTTCTTTTCATGGAAATCTCTATCATCTTCCCAGGAAGGAAAGAGAAATCAAGAAGGTGTTTTAGTTACATCACAATGCCACAAAACACAGTCCCCCTCACTTATACACACCCTTCCTTGGATCACAGAAACAATCCTTGATCAGCTTACATTCTTATACCTAAAGTATGTATCTGTTAGCCAGCCTGAACAACCCCCTTTTATCACTGCAGATAAGTAAGCCACAACAGTGGAAAAATAGATTATAGTTAGGAAATACAAGGAAGAACAGGAGGATGACTGGAGGGGTAAAGACCTTGCTCCAAAAGTGTGAGGAACGGAGTTTGGATTTAGCATCTATGTTAAAAGTCAACAAAAAGTTTGGTATGATAGTGTGCCCCTGGAATCTTAACACAGGGATGGAAATAAATGGACCCTCAGAGATAGTCAAGGTGAAATGGTGGGTTTGTTGTTCACAATGAGAGACCCTGAATCAAAGTCTAAGGTGGAAGGTGGAGAACCAATTGAGGAAGACATTCAAATGCCTACCTGTGGCCTTCATATGAATTGGTGTGAAAAAGTACAAATTTTACAAACACACACACACACACGCACACATATAGATGCTTAAGTGAGAGAAGTTTAGATTTTTTATGCAATAAAGTAAAATACCTATAAAAAAGTAAATGGGTTTTTGTCAAGTAGGAAGTATAGAATCATTGCTTTTATTCAACAGCAGGTGAAACTGAATGCCCTTTTATTTTAAAATACTTATATGAGTAGTTACTCAAAACCATCACTATTGGCACATGCATTCAATTCGTAAATAACAGGTAAATTCTAACTCTGTGACAGTCACTAAGGTTATTTGGGAAAACCTCAAAGTGGAGCCAACCTCTGTGTTTTCTTTATTTCAATCGCCATTTGGTCTGAATTCCTAGAGAATTAGAACAACAGAATACTTGAAAAAAGTTAGCCTCTAAGCTTTATGAATTGCTCGTTTTAACTCTAGTTACTTGAACTGCCAACTCTTCAAAAACAAACTCTGTTTTAATTAGTAATAAAATATTGTGTCTCTCCTTGAAGCGCTATCCTTTCCTAAAGCTCAACTCACTTGGTCCAGGAAGTGGAAACTAACTGCTCCATTTTATCACTCTCTTCTTACAGATTTTTCTGAATAAGTCACATTCTTCCTTAACAACTGGAAAGCATTTTCGTTCGTGCCTGGGAATGCCTAGAGGAGCTTTTAATATTATTAAGTCTAGGTCAAATCAATTCAGTCCAAACTGGGCATGGGACTAAGACATCTTAGCCACACCCTCTTCTCACCGATTATTCATACCAGTATTAGTGGCCTCATCAGGGAATCCGTGACATCTGTGACAGGAAGTTCCAGACACAGATGACATTCATACATTCTGCTGACAACCTTTGAACCAAGCTGCCCAGTTGACACTTACTTTGCAGTCTTAACATCCAAACAGTGATTCATTGTTTGCAAACAGGGACAGATTAGTATTGCTAACCTGACCTCAGCCTCTAACTCAGAGGCTTGAGAACCTGGGCGTCGGAACTAGGGCAAGATATAAATCAAATTTCCCTCAGTACCATGAGGACATGAATATTCGCATCATATGAACTGCAAAGTACCATGGGTTTCCTTTAGAAGATGAAGGTGAGCTTGATTACAAAAGTCTCCATTACTTAATTGACTTTCATAAAATAGAGAGTTACCAGCCTGGCCATGGTATAACAGAGTTTGATGAATAAGAGCTTCACTTTGGGAGTTCAGCAACTACTGAGCTCTTAGGAACAAAGGTATTTGGAGATTATGAGTACAAAAAGGATTATGAATAATGTCTCAGTCTCTCTGCTGCAACCAAATCAAATTAGTGAGTTCCTTTTCAACAGGTCCACCTTTAAGACGCAGAGGAAAAGACACTCAAAGAGACTAAAAAGATTATTTTATGGAAGACACAGGAAAAGGACTTGCTCCAGAAAGAAGGACACACATTTGGGGCAAATATGATCACTGAATAAAAATGTAAGGATATGTTAACTCTTATGTTGTGAGTTAGACTGTAATTTTATTAAATGTCAGTTGAACTGAATTCAAGCAATGTAGATCTATATTTGCAGGGAAATAAAAAAGCTTGAAAGTTTAAGAAATGACATGTCATGTTGTTCTTGGTCTGCAATACTGAGTCTTCTGTTCCTCTATGTTTCTATTAGGAAACAGAAACTAAAGTGTGTGTGTGTGTGTGTGTGTGTGTGTGTGTGTTTAATCCGAAGAAATCCAGTTTTGATATCAAGCAAAGTAGTTAAACATTTTAAAAATGTGAGCATTGATAAGGGACAGCACATATCGTAATAGTTTTCAGTCATATTTATAGTTTTACTTTCCTGCTTCAAATCTGGAAAGTGTTGAACTCCCTTTCATCAATTTGGAAATATGATAACTCAATATTGCTGCTCTTGATTTCTCCATGAAAGTATTGGTTTTGCAAATCAAATCTTTTTGGAAATTGTGCTAGAAAGAAAAAAAATCACTTTTCTACACAGAGAGCAAATAAGCTCTTGGGAGAGTTCTTCCCAAAGTGCTTTGTGGTCACATTTCTAACAAAAGATGACATATCCCAGAAATACTATGGGCATTTCTTCTTTTAATAGTCTGCCACACTGCAAGTTATTATGAATTCAAAGATCATAAGTGTGGCACCAGTGGGTTATGTCAAAAGAAACAAGCATTTGGAGCGTGTGTGGGGGTGTTCTGGGTAATACAACTTAACAGGAAGTGACAATCATGGACATCTAAGGATCCAAATGGTCTATGTGTATACCCAAGGATACAAGTCACACCCATCACCTTCTGATAATGGTGGATCCAAATGTGTCTAACTGGGACTAAGCAGCACCCTGTCAATGTGGTGATTGCAATGAAAATGTTAATATCTAGTCTGATTGTTTTTCCTATCCTCCCTGGCCCTGATTTTTTTTTATTTTCTAAGTTATTGAATTGATCAAAACCTGTATCACTTCCAAAGACAGGTTATTTATAGCTCCTTTCTCCATTTCACAGTGGGAATATATATTTAAGTGGGCACTTCTGCAAGATGACCACAGAATAAAACAACATTTGGGTATACACTATTTAAACTGTAACATCTACTGAAAAATAAAAGTGGGGAGTGAGTGAAAACTGTAGGTATACTCACCCATGTCTATGAAGCACTGTTGCAGGTCACTCCATTCACTTTCTTTGTCTTCCCTAGCTTCAACCCAGGTGGGGGTGGGGGGCTGGGACCCAATGCACTTGGTCAACAGTTCAACTCATAGGAATCTATCTGATCAGGCTGAAAAAATGGAATTGCCCTCTCTTTCTCTTCCCTCTTCCTCTTCCTCCCCACCCTCATATTTCTGTGCTCTGTTCTAGTGTCTAACAAATGAATCACCTCTCATTTTAGGCTTCTGGACATAAGCTTTTCAAGCACAAGGAAATCTTGCATTTTTAGTCAGGCTTAAGGTGATTAAACCCACTGCAAAACTACTCATTGTCTTTCTGACATGGAACATTGGGGACTTCATGGATACTATCTAATAAGAATACTATGCAATAATTATTCTTTTTTGTGTGTACTGTATTTGTGTTTGAGTGTGCACTCACCTGTGTATGCATATGTGGAAATCTAGAGCTTTGCTTCAGATTTCTTTCTCTGCTGCTCTCTACTTTGTTTTTGAGGCAAGGTCTTTCACTGAATTTGAAGTTTGTCGATTAGCAGGCCAGCAAACTCCAAGTATCTGCATGTCTTTGCTCCCATTACTGGAGTCACAGGTATGTAACTTACTTGGACTCTTGAATCTGAACTAGGTTTTATGTTTGTATAAGCACTTTACCTGTGAAACCATCCACAAAGCCCTGATTTAATAATTTTAATGCATTAAGTCCAGAGGTTGTCTTATAACTACTAAGAAATTATGATCTAACAAGAACTTTATAATCCCAAATCATACTTTCAACACAAAAAATATAGCACAAGGCAGGGGTAAATACAAAGCTATCCACACAAAACTCGTTCTACTTTGTGTAAGCACATTTTTTAATTAAACTACGTTATACAACAGTCATTCTCAGGAGTTCATCCTGCATACATAATCTGTTTCCCACAGATAATCACCTTGAGTCCATATACATGTCACTTTTGAGCAGTACCCTATGCCTTAGTCTTTTTGAACAATGCCTTACACCTTAGTCCTTATGCCTTAGAAGTCAGTGAACAGTATCCTACCCTTTAGTCCAGAAGCCAGGGAACAATATCTTACACCGTAGTCCAGAAGTTGGTGTTGAATAACAATATTGTCTCTTTCCTTCGCTCTAAACTCATTAGCTACCTAAAAATTGGGACTCTCAAAGGATGACCTAAATTTTTAAAGCACTCAGGTTACACTGTAGGGGCAGAGAAGAAAGGGTCTGTTTCAGTCAGAGATGAACAAAATTTCTCTACTCATAAAAGCTAGGATAGGGATTTTAAAGTCTCTTCTAAAGATTTAAGTACTTGCAGCAATAAAGCAGAAGCCCAGCACCAAAGATCCACAGGAAAAGTAAACTGTCATAGTAAATGAAACAGTGATACCCACTCTGTCCTTTGTCTGCAACTGTATGCTGCTAATCCAGTCTGGCAGCCTCTCCACATGAGCATGCAGAGTCCAGCTATGAGGAAGCCTGCAAAGGCACAGCTCCCGCCCCTGTTCTCTCAGTTTCCCTTGAGTCTCTCAACATCCGTCTTCATGCTTTGTTAGTGCAACCAACAAGGGAGGTAAGAATATCTCCTTCTCTGTGGGCACTCCTGGGCAAAGCTGAACACAGGAGATGATGGGGAGACAGGAGACCACGGGAACTAGATGGCAGCCATACTGGGGGTGTTGTAGGAGTCTGGAAATCAGTCTTGCATGCTTCACCATTTTAAACACTGATGGATAACTTTGGATCATGTAGGATACATAGGACTCTCATCAAAGAAGCAGATTTTCCTTAAAGGAAAAATAAATGAAGCTACTGCATTCTTACCAACTTTTGGCGTGTTACTTGCAGCCTGTGATTTTGGCTGGACATTTAACCCAGTAATAAATTGTTTTGATTGGGGAAAACACCTGATTTTATACTGACGATATTTTGTTGTTGTTGTTGTTGTTAAAAATTCAAAGCAAAGGCTGGTGTTGTCTTTTGCAATAGGAAGAAAAGAATGAATGAACTGTGGCAGCCACTTTGGAGAAAGGGAGAAAGAGGCTGAACAAAGTAAGTTAAATTCAGATTTAAAGAACTTTAAACTGATGATCAAAGAGATGCCCAAAGAATTATCTCATTTGTAGGCTGTAATGATGTCTCACCTTCTTAATTTATGCTATTTTTACAATAAACAAGAACATTGAGATGATGTCAAGGGGCTAGGAGCATAGTAAGCATTTTCTCAGATACAGAAGTGGGTGTATTATCACTGGCTTGTGGACATTACATCCAGTTGTCAAAGGAAGGATTTTGGTAAGTCTACTTGCATGTCCTGGAAAAAATTTAAAAGTAATGCAAGGTAACAAAATTATCCAGAACAGCAAGTGCAGCAGTTGTTATTTTTGTAATCTTAGGAACTTTCAGAAATGATACCACCATAGTTTGACATGCCCCATGTTTGTCAAGGTCAGGCCTCACGGGGCTAACTTCACACACCTAGAATGAGTGTAAACTGGTAAGACCATCTGTTTGGGGCACAAGCATGATTTATAATAATGATTACAGTTACTAATTAATTGTAGTTAATACAATAAATCTTACTTACACCTTTCAACTGAGTCTAGGGAATTTAGTTTACAAAAATAGTCACAGGAAATCTATGAAAATATTCACTGTCATGCTGTTCTGAACAGAATACTACTGCGGAAGTCCTGGGTATTACCTGTGGTTGATTTATAAGCAAATCATTTCAGAGACATGCTGCAGAATGTTGGAAAGGCAGATCTTGGTAGACTGATATAACATGTTTATGCACGATTCAGTGAGTGAGTAGTACATAAGCTACATGAAGAGTGTTTGCTACAATTGCGATTATGGGGAAGCATGTGTGTGCTTGCATGTAGAAGTTGACATTTTGGGGCTTGGAATGAGAAAAGCTAGAGAAGCTTCATTTTGTGTTATACAGTTCTGGAACTATCATTTAAAATATTTCTCATTTTTTCTTACAATATTTTTTGCAATATATGTGTGCCTATGTGATATAATAAAAATGAGGTTTGAGTTTCTTTTTAAACTTTGGTTCAAATTCACAAGGAGTGAGGCAGGAACCTCTGCCCTCTAGTGGGCAACTTTAGCAATTCCTTTTCCCTAAAGTCACTTTTACCCAGATTCTGGAAAAGCCTCAACCCTCCATCTATTTATACATGGATAGAATCAACTCAAATTTTTATTAGGCAGCACCACAATTATACACACAATTCAACCACACCAACCATATTTATTAGTTTAGAAATCCTGGGAACATCTTGGCATATTTGAATGCATAATGTATTTTCAACACCAACTGCATTCTTTGCTGGGAGAGCCTACTTTCTAGCCCAGATGACAGCAAGTGCTGAAACTTAATTATTGCACAAGCTCCTTGCTTATAGACAACCAGCACTGGTCACACCAGTCTCTAAACTAGAATACACGAAAGCCTTTGCCACCTCAAAACTGAATCGTTTCCCTGAGTAATGAAGGCGCTGGGTGTTCATGGTCTGATCTAAAACATTTACAACGAAAGAAAATATTTCAGAACTATATATGGCCATGTCAACCGCCAAGTTCCCTCGATCCAGCTGAAGGCGGGCAGAGCTTCCTGTCAACTTGCTCTCTGATGCAGAACAGTCTCCAAGCCTACAGCAGAGGCTTGCTCTCTATTAACTATCGGCTACCTTGGAAATGTACCGTCTCTCATTGCAAAACTCCCCAAAGGGCAATTCAAATCACATTTAGAATTTCCTATTTACATTGCAATGGCCATGGCAGCAGTTTGAATGTCGCCATACAAATCTGGTACCAAATGCAGAGCATGTTCAGCAGATTTGGTTTCAGAGTTCACTTCGCATGAGCATATTTTCATGGTGAAAGGGGGAGGGAATGTCAAGGGATAAGGTTGTGCTATGAACTGGGAACTTAACCCTTCATGTTCTTGAATGAATGAGCTCATGTTTCTACAGAGGCAAAAGAAAATCTAAGAAAACGTTTACATGGCAACCCTGCTTTGTATATTCCTGGGCAGATATGTTATTGAGTGAGAATGGTTCCTACTACTGCCAGTTGAACTTAAAAGTGCAAGATGAAGAAATTTAGTTATATTAGCCTAGGAAATAGAGACAAGGAAAATAACTTTCCAGATCAGTTTTGGAGGTTGCTAGTTTTGTATCTTTCTTATGCTGTGCTTCATACTTGGGACAAACATTTTATCAGCATAAGTTTTCTAATAGATGAATTCATAGTTGTAGAAAACACATGGTTTTTGGCAAAATGATCTCACCTGTTCTGCCTTACTACTGCAACAATGAATGATCATCAAAAAGGAAAAGTTATTTTAACTGGATATAGTCATACATTCATAATATTTGAATCTCTAGAATCACTTGGTTCATGAAGCTGAGTTGAAATTGAAAAAGCCCATGCAGGCAAAGCTGGAAGGCCTGGAGCAGATTGCTTGGTTCCCTATTGCAAACATATAAATGTAAATTATTCACAGCACACAGTGATACACCTATTGGTTTGTCAGAATTAGACCTTGAAATAATTTATCTTGACCTTGTTCTGAGTGAACTGCACCTACAGGCACAACATAATTACCCTGGACCTGGAGTCCCAGGAAAAAGATAACCCCTATTATCTGGCCTTTAAATGGTTGTAAAAAAAAATAACAGTTGTCGCCAGGCGGTGGTGGTGCACACCTTTAATCCCAGCACTCGGGAGGCAGGAGGATCTCTGTGAGTTCAAGGCCGGGCTGGTCCGACAGCCCCCGAAACAATACAGAGAAACCCTGTCTCATAAAACCAAAAAGAAAAAGTAACAGTTGTCATTGAAATAAGTGTGCTTTTGAACAATCCTTAATTTTGAGATTCAGACTGTTGCCTTAGTTTTTCAGATGATAAGAGCTCATGTGGGGCTTGAGCCATGACTGTTACCTTTAGATGGAGATGAGTTGTGAATTTATGATGAGAACAGACCTATTAGCATATGAAGTCTTAAGTCAGATAGGAGAAAACTGTCATTAAAAATGCACTGAGTAGCTGGAGAGGTGACTCAGTGGATCCCTAGAATCACATAAAAGGTAGGTGGGTATAGCAGCTCATTCACTTATCATTCCAGTTCTCAGGAGGAAGAGATCAGCGATCCCCAGGATGAACTAGTTAGATAAGGTAGCTCTAGATTCAAGTGAGAGGCCATGCCTCAGTGAATCATATGGAGAGCAATTGAGAAAGACTCCCAATGTCAACTTCAGGCCTCTGCTCCAACACACACATGAGCACATGCACATATACACACGTGAATATTCGCACACATATACACAAGCACACTATACAAAGAGATACACAAATTTCTTAAAAATACATTGTGGTAGAAATTACTTTCCTTCCTAAAATTTGAATTTCTTTGAATAGGAGGAATCTTTATCCATTTGTACTGGTTTTGGGTGTTAAGTTACCATGTTTGTTTATTATATCAAATTAAATCTTAGTTTCTTAAAGTATTTTGGAGACCCATAATTCATCCCACACATTTTGTTTAATTTATCAAACCAAACAGGGAAGGAGGACAGTAGCTCTCCTCATATGCCAGCTCCAAGTATGAAGAAGGCCAGGCACTTCAGAGAATCATCAACATTTAAATAGCTGCTACTTTAAGAATTCTTAGCTCGGCCTTCTTCAATGCTCAGAGGCAGCATCTTGTTCAAGCATGTTGTTTCAATCGACAGCCTCCCCACACATGGTAGGCACCAGAGTGTAATGAAACACTCAAGGACTAGAGAGATCTGGTTTCTATCCGACTTCTGCAAAACGAAGACGACAAGACTTACCACTCATTGTGTCATCAGGCATCAAAGACAAGGCTCTCACAACAGCTGTGCCAGAGCCTGGCACAGAACTGGCAAAAGGAGCTGTTTTAGTTTTGAGTGGCTGGTGAGTCAGCTAAGGCACAAAGAACAAAGGTGGGAGAGAGCAGCAGTGGAAACGTGGAAAACTCACCGCCAGACTTCATCCTGCTTATCCAAATGCTAAGGTTGACTATTGCTCATCCAGACTTCTAAATGCTATAACCAGGGCTCTCAAAAGACAGGCTTAGCCAAGTTGGTCATGGCTGAGAAGGTTCTACACACATGCAGCTAGTGGGAGCAATAGTGTCATAACATCATGCCCGTCCTCTGCTCGAATCCCTTCAGCACTCTAACCTCACTCAGTGAAGACTGTATCACAGTATCCCCAAGGCACACAGAATAGATCCTCCCTCAGCTCTTCTGACTTCATCTCCATCAACTTCTTTGTTCTCTCCTGACTGCTGGCCCTGGCCTGTTGTTCTTTAATCTCTCACTGTGACTCCAATCTTGCCTTTTCAATGATGCCTTCCTTAACTAGTTTGCTTACTAAGTGAAGTGTGTCTTCTTTGCATGCCTGATTCCACTTTCTGTTATCTGTATTTTCTTTTACTTTGTCTGTTTCCAATGGCAGTTACCATCCACTAGGCTGTGAATGCATTTGGTATATTTCTTGTTTGTGGTGTGTTTACTCTAGGTATAACATAAGCACTGATCATGTGGGGCTCTCTAATTTGTTCCTGGGTAGGCCCCAACTGATTCCAAGATTAATACTTGGCATATGGAAAGGAGACTAGAATATTCACCAATAATCCGTGGAAGAAAGTATACTGGAAGGGACAATTTTTTGAAAAGATATAAAACATTACAGTGATCAGGAAATGAAAAATATTTCCTTTAAAACCCAACACAAATTGAGATAACAAAGTAATATATTTATAATGCTCAAATAACTGGTTTACCAACTTTGGGGATCAATTAGGTATTACTTAACAAAACCAGTGGAAAATATGATACTTTCACCCAACAGGTGGACTCATTAATGCAAGCCATAAAGAAACCTTGCCTTGTTTGTACAAGGAGATATATAGAAAGATAAGTGTTGAAGAGCTTTGCTGATATGAAAAAATGGGAAACAGCTTATAGCCCTCTCTGGAAATGAAAAACTATGTGCTGTCCATTTACACTGCTCAACCTTTTACCCATAAAAAATGGGCACAGCTAACATTAATCAACACAAAATGGCTTACAAAGAAGTGTTGAGCAAAACCCAAGCTGTCAGTTAAGATCGCAAGAAGTTACTTGTTAGTAAGTGATTACAAGCATGTAGCATAACAGTCCAGCTTGTGAACTGTATATACTATTTGTTCTTTACTGTTCCACACTTTGAGTCCTTAAGCATTCCCTCACACCGTAGCCTCCTAATTACTCTTCTTCAAAGTCAAGTCAACTGCTTCGCCTGTTTCCTGACATGGCTCCAAATGTGGGCTAAGTTCAATGATTTTTACCCCAGATACAAATAATTGTAAGTTGTGCTTCAGAACTCTTTCCTCGTTGGTTTCATGTAAGCAGACATGTGTTCATTGACTGTGAGGAAAGCTGCCCCTGATCTCCAAAGTCACACACAATGTTTGCATTAAGTAAGCTAGGTCCTTCGAGTTCAGCCATGACTTTCCTGAAGCGCTGTTTTCATAGGGTTTATCTTGTTTCACGTGACATATCCCCAGCAACAACCATTTCAGTTGTTATTTGCAGATAGCGATACCGCTCTCGATCTTTGTGGAGACGGAGCCATTCTGTGGTTCCCAAACACTAGATTATCACGTAGATAGCAACATTTTTAGATAGAATCTAAATTTGTGGAACATTAAGTATATAAACAGTTAAGAAGTTAACTCATACATTCCAGAATGCCAGAAACGTCATTTGTTATTTGAAACAGGGCAAAACATTGTATATACATATATATATATGTACATATATATATCAGTTTCTGAATGGTCATGAAACTGTTTTGTTTCTGCTTTTGAAACATGGCAATTTTTCAATAAATGCTTTACTTAGGGTGGAAATGACCTAGAAAATTCCTGGCTTGCAGCATTAATTCTTCTCTTTGTGAATTTAGGTATGTCTCTTTCATAGTAAACACTAACAAGATGAGGCTAGGGTGGTCCTGAGCAAAGCTGCTTAGGAAGGACTGCAAGTATTCCTTAACATTGTCTAAAAGCCTTGCTGGCTATATTCCTACTGACAGTCATGCTTATCTGCCTTTGTCTAAGTCAGTTGCTAGCCTGTTTCATTTCAGTGGTTCCTAGCCTGAGATCATGAGTCTGTGATCCCTCTGGAAGAGTCAGCAAAAATGGACATGCATACACATTTTTTCCTAGGGAGATTTTACAGTTTTGTTTGTTTGCATTAAACAAATCCTCTAAAATTTTGAGAATCCTAAAAACATTTTAAAACCGTAAAGGCTAAAGAAGGTGTCTTCTTGGAGCTCAGAGCAGGCTGGTTCCTTGGCTCAGTCCCATGAGACTGATTCAGCATTCCGTGCTCCAGGTTCAGGAACCTGCACTTTTAAACACTCTCTAAGTAGGGCTTGGTGCACAAGGTGCATTGATCTATGTCTAAGTGACATTTTTGGTGTTAGTTTGAAGGTCTTTGTCTCTGGAAGTCTTCCCAGTCTTATCTCATTTATTCAAACATGCATAGTGTCCCACTGACCTGCATACAAATTGTTCAGCATTGTTGTATTTATTTTGCATTTTGATAAGCAGTCACACCAGGAATTTAATTATGATAGGAAAACACTGCTCTACAGAGGTACACACCCACCTCACACTCATTTCATCCTGAATTTGAATGATACTGAGTTCACTACAGTGACCAGTTACTAGGCTTTAAATAAATGAGTTGACATACACTCTAGACACTAATAATCTACCACACTAGTGCACCCATATCCAAGGGTTTGCTTTCTGTGGTCTGTACTACTACCTGCCAGTCTTGGTCTAAGATACTAAATGAAACATAACAGAAGTAAAAAAAAATAGAGTAAGTTTCAATATGGCATATTGATGTTCCAATTTGTTTTAATTGTTATTGTTAACTTCCTATTATGCACACATATGAATTACACTTTACGATAAGTATATATATATAGTACTATATGGATATATAGGTATTTCTACATTTGTGTATGGCTTGGCAGAATCTATATGCTTAGACCTCAACTGAGGATCTCAGAGCCTATTCACTTTGCAGGAAGAAAAACCATTGTAGAGCCTCTCCAGATACCTGTATCTGATCACCTTTTTTCTTCATCAGGTTAAGTGGAATGAAAACAAAATAAGTATAGGACTATTGAGCTCTACTCATAGCATTTTTGTCCCCTTTTGAGATAAAAGGAGGTGAGACACCAATGGCCCTCTGTGCAGCTGCTTCTTTCGTTCTTCAGGTGTCTGACCTCCTCTTGGAGAGGCACCATGTGCAAGGCTTCACCAAGCTGCCTCCTGTGCCAGTACTCCAGTAAGGGGATCCTGCTGTGTTTATCCTTATTTCAATGAAACGATTCTCAACCTCAGATGCAGCAAGAAGAAAAAGTAAATATTCTCACACAGAGCCACAAGCTACAGAAAATGTACTTTGACTATGCCTTTCCTGTACATTTGGCAGCCTGTCTGAAGAAGCATCTCTCAAACCTCAGTCTCAAAGAGAGCTGGAAGAACATAGAAATATGGCCCCCTGGTGGTCAGAATCATGTTCAGCTCTGAGTATAGGAACTTAAGCCAAGTTATCTCTCCCATCACATCATCTCAAAGATACTGTCATCAGGGCAGCCACATATATTTTTATTAGTTTTGGAAGAGTGTCATAGAGATCCTGAATTATATAATAAATATCATATAATAATATAAATGTCTAGTTCCATCAATATTCCTGAGAATTTCATTTTTTTCTTTATGATTCAATAAAATTCCATGGCATATATGTACCATATTTTCATTATGCATTTATAAGTTTATGGACATTTGTGCTGATTAGCTATTACAAATAGAGCAGCAATAAACACGGATGAGCAAGTATCTCTGCAGAAGGGAATAGGGTCTTCTGGGAATATACTCCAGAGCGGCAGAGGAAGACAAGCACAGCGTGTTCTTGCTCATAACTTCTACTTCATATGTTTGTAGTTAAGTGCGAGTGAGTGTGTACAGTGGAGGCCTGAGAAGAGTGTAGTAGCAGTAACAGAACACCTGCTACTTGACATTGAAAGATGATATGTGTGGACAGATGTACACAGGCATAGGGAGCAGGGAGATGGGGGACAGCAGGAATAGGGGAGGGTCAAACAAAATACAATACTAAGAGTATATAGAAATGTCCTTTAAAATCCTGTTACTTTGTAAGATGATATAAGATCTCTACAAAAGTATAAGATACCTGGGTGCGACTCAGTGGCAGAGCACCTCCCTAAAAAATGTACAAGAAAAAAGAAGTCTCAGAGAAAACAAAGAATGGAACAAGAGCTGATTTGTTCTTAAAGTCCTGTGAGACAGTCCTTTTGATTCCTGAGTGTAGCTGGGATGGTGAGGGTCTAACCACAGAAAATAGGCTTAGCAAAGAGTAATCTCCTGAGGGATACTTACTCTATCAGCACATCAGCTACTTACTAAACATTACTTTCGTAGTCATGGATAAAAAGTAATTAATGATCTTTTGCTACAAATAAGTACCTTAAATTTACACCTGGGTCTAGTACTTTCAGACTTAGAATTTGTTGTTTTGCAGTTACTATTTTATATGTCACTAAGAATACACAATATGATAAGAAGTTTGTATATAGCCTTAGTATTTTTATCCTATGTTGTGTTTGTAAGATTTTAAAATGTGAAGGTTTGTTTCACACGCAGTGGTTCATATTGAAGTCACATTGTCCGGCATTACAGTCATCTAGGTGACAAACCATGCCCCATATGGCTGTGAGGCAGGAGACCCACCTTTCATTAGCTTCCTCCAGCATTGCATGACCTGGGGTCCCAGACAGAAATAAAACAGATCTGAACAAAAGCACTTGTCCTCCTCTGCTTCTTGTCTGCAGATGCAATGTGGCTAGCTACATCACACCCTGCCCCCGTGCTCTCCCCACCATATAGGACCACATCCTCAGACTGTGATCAGAACAAACCTTCCTTCCTTAAGTTTATTTTGTCACAAAACAGTAACCAACACACCACATTGGAACGATGGGGCATTTTCTTTTTCCCGTATGACACTTTGGGCATGTGCCTTTGAATTCTTCACTCCAGCTGCATTTAAAGCAAGTTCATTGCTAAGGAAAATTATTTCCCTCTGTGATGTGGTGCTGAATTTCCATGCTTTGCAAACATATATTTACACAGAGACATGAAAATATGTTAGTAAAAATTGCTTCACCAGAAGCCTTGCACCATTAATGGGGTGCTGTAGTTTACCCATGACTTTCACTCGCTGTGTATCCGAAGAAGTACAGTTCCGATTCGATGGACAGACTTAAATAGCAATGACTCTCCATTTCTTTAATTCAGTATATGCTTATTGAACTCACACAATTAATAGCATGTTCCATGGTTTGTCTCTTTACTTTTGGAGACATCAGAAATTCTTCTAACATGGGCAATTTTGCTGCATGTTAAGATTGAGTTAAGATGTAGGTTAAGGGGTTTGCCCATTCATACCATCCCACTTTCCCTGACATTATCAGAGCTTCCAGAGTCTTTTACATTTTTTTGGTTCCCTTCAGAAACAGTGATTTCAGTGTCTAAACAACAGCCTAATTCCACAATACCCACTCATACTTGACTTATGCTCCACTGATCCCAAAATGTTGAAAGAGTTATGCCAGGTTGGCCACTGCAGCTTCAGGTAGATTTAGAGAGGGAAAGAATGCCCTGGTCGATGATGGCTATGGGCACTTGTTCTATGTTCTGCTTCTTCCTCAGGAAGACTTTCCTGGCACTGAATGGCCAACCTGATAAAAAGCTCAAGGACTCCTGCCTTCCATGTCTGTGTAGCCTTTTGTAGGGACTCTGGAGTAGGTGGTTACATTTAATACTCCCTACAATGTAAACTGTCAATACACTCCAGAAGAGACAATTGTTTATACATTGGGCCATTAGAATTGTATAAAAGTTGTAAGCTAATGTGTGTGTGCTAATGTGTATGTGCTAATGTGTGTGTGCTAATGTGTGTGTATGTGTATGTGAATGCCTGTAGGTGCAGGTGTATGTGTTGTTCCACAAACACTGTCCACCTTGTTTCCTGAGGCAGGGTCTCTCACTGCCTAGAAGTCACTGAGGAGGCTAGCCTTGCAAGGCAGCAAGCCCCAGGAAACCTGCCTGCCTCCCCCTCCCAGCACTGTGATAGTTAGCATGCACCACCATTCCTAGCCTTCACACTGGCTCTGGGGATTGAACTCAGATCCTTGTGTTTACAAGGCAAACATTTTACCAACTAACCATTTTCCCCCAGATCCAATAAGTTTTGAAATCTGGATTTCTGGTCTCTTTCTCCAGAGTTTTTCACTCAGTACTTGAGGTAGAGCTTAAAAGTTTGCATATCTAATTCAGTGGTTCTCCATCTGTAGGTCAAGACCCTTTTAAGGGTCAAACGATCCTTTCATAGGGAAAACCTAAGATGATCAGAAAATGTGTATATTTACATGATTCATGACAGTAGCAAAATTGCAGCTATGAAGTAGAAACAAAAGAATATTATCATTGGGGGGGTCACAACAGCATGAGGAGTTGTATCAAAGGGTTGCAGCATTAGGAAGGTTGAGGGTTGAGGACCACTGGACCACTGGTCCAGTGAATCCTTGGGTGATGCTGTAGCTGCTTCTGATTTGGGAGTGTCAGCTTGAGGAACACCTGTCTGCAGATTTATAGGAAAATTCTGATATTCTATCTAGGCAATAGCTGAACTCTGCTGGCAAGGTGGACATGGCGCTCTTGCCAGCAAAGGTGTCAGGTACTCCCTGGGTAGAAGGTGGATCCCTGAAGAATTATGCAGGGTTAGTTTTCAGCTCCTCCCCCTTCACATAGCCACTCACTAATTGTATGCCTTTATTACTCCATACAACTATCTAAAGGGTGACAGAAGATAAATAAACACCACAAATGGTTAAAGTAGCTTTGAAAATACCCTTTTCCTTAGGAGGCCATGTCTTAATTGAGAGAGCTCTTTAAACCACATGGTGGCAGTGTAATCACATGAGTGACAGTCTCAGCACCCCGGGCTGTGGTTTCTGAATCCATGATAAATTAAGAGATGATGCTGAAAGGTACATATCTGGAACTCTGATAACAATCACGGGCCCACAAAGCATAAGCGGCATACTATGTCACCCCTGTGAAGTTTCAGTTGTTGCCTTCAATGTGCCTACAGTGCTGAGGAATGTCTCTCTCCCTCTACTGCTTCATAAAGTGAAAACAGCTCACATGAACAAGCAATGGGTTATTTTGTGCATAAGCTATGGAGCAAATTCACTCCAAAATAACTCATTCTTCAGTTCCAGGGGTCCCTGCATGTGTGGGAGGCTTCACTTCCGTGTTTGAGATGTATCTTTCTGTAGAATTTTTAATTTGGTTATTTGCATGTCTCTACCTGTCTTACAAAGAAATTGCACATGTTGATGTGTTTGCTCCATCACCTTCTCTATCTTCCTGTCAGAACTGAGGTTTTCAGATGGACTGTAGCCTTTATTCATTCTGACTCACTGGGTGACTATAGGTCTCTACTCCCAACCTCAAATAATCTATATAATTCCAATATAAGAGGCATAAAATTCTTATGAGCTCTTGGGGTGTCATCAGAGTAAAAAAGATATCAATTTCTCTCCCTGTCCTATATATTACAAAACACTATGAGAAGTTTCCATGGACTGGATGGGTTGCCTGAAGGTTAAAATCCTGACAATGTCCCTTATTTATATCTTGATACTGTGTGTCTGGTCACTAGTGATAGAGAAACAGCTGAGTAAAATCAAATGCAATAGATGTAGGCATCAAAAGAAGAGATAAATGAGTGCAACACAGTCAGGTTCACTTTGCTGACAAGAAATACTTTTTCTCAAAATGATGACACCTAAAAGTGCCAGCATCCCCAGCTCGACTATAGTGAGGGATACAAAATGTCCTCATCCATAGCTGTGAATACATGCAGATTTCCCACACCAGTGCAGACATCTGGTTCAGTTTCTGCCTAACAAATTTTTAGTTTGAATCAATGGTTTCTTCTGGGCATTCTGAGTTCACCTGGCAAAATACTCTCTGGGATGTGTTGAGGAAAATGTCCTCATCTAATAAAAGGTAAGACCCAAGGCTCTAAATCATCCTCTCCAATGTCAATTAGAGATACTGTTGTGATGCTGTATTTGGGAAGGTTACTAAACTCTTGTGATGTTGTAGGTAGGATGTTCTATATATTATTGGCATGTGTGTTGGGTGTAACAGGAACAATGAGAGTCTGCAAGCACTGGAGTGCATTACAGTAGAGAAACAGCCTTCACAGTTGCAGAGGTTATAACTCCCCAGGTTCCCATCACAACTCATAGCCTGCACAGTGTTCTGAATTGCTCATTTGCCCCATATCATTTGGGCTTTTCACCTGCTCTCTATATGAGATTTTGCATATTCAATCTGCCTGCTTCATATAGGTGTCCAAATGCCAAATGTCAAAAATAATCACCAAAGGCATCAACATTTAGAAAAACTACACTGCAAAATGTGTGCAATATTTATACACTTAGCTATATCTAGAGTTCAGTTTCTGTGACATGTGTATTTTGACATGAATTGAGGTCTTTTAATTACTTTTTATTTTATATGTATGTTTTATCCCACAAGGTTTCTGTGCACCATGTGTGTGCCTAGCTGCTGAAGATGCGAAAGAGGGCATTCTATATCTAGAACTGGAGTTACATATGGCCGTGTACTACAAGGTGAGTGTTGTGAATTGAACTCAGATCCCCTGGAAGAGCAGCCAGTGCTCTTAACTACTGAGCCATCTCTTGAGCCCAAAGCAATGGATTTATAAGAAAGGCATAGATAACTAGTTTAAGATGACATAGTCATTATTGTCAGAACTGGGATTCCAATGTAGATAGATCTAATAACTCTAAAGCTAAGACCCAGAACCACAAACAGGGTGCACACTAGTTTCCTGCCTTTAACCTTACCACCTCCAAATCAATATATTTTCTACATATTCCTTCCATAAGAACAAGATATTTCAGTATTCAGACTACTTTTCTTACAGAAGAAACTACCCATTGTCTGAATATATATTACTGAAATTTATGAAAATTAGATTCTTTGTGCGAGTGCAATACTGTTACTTTTAAGACTGACACATATGTTAACTTTTAAAAAACATCCTGTGTAATACTTATACCTGTAATATGTATTAGCAAGATGATGTTGGACAGTTGTAATTCCATCAAAGTGTAATTACTAGAATTGTTCTATGAGCTATAATTCTTTTTGACAATTCAGTCAAGCTTCAAGTTTTCAAGTGAAGTTTAACTTGCCTCATTGATTGATTTATTCATTACTTATACCCTGCCTATTTCAAAGAATGATTCAAAACATCTTACACAAAAAGAGAACCACAAAACAGCATCGGTAAGGCAAGGCTGAAGAAACAATTGCCACCCAATACAAGAAAAAATAAAACAATGCCACAAACCTTATATTAAAGAAAATTACTGTAATCAGACTTGTTGCAAAGGTTAGCTTCCAGACAGAAAACCAAAAACAATTTCACTAATAAAATATAATTCTCTAACTGAGAAAAGCACGTTATTTAGAATAGGTATTTATTTTGAATAATTAAACTAAGTGTTTTGGCTTGTGTGTAGCATTCATAAAAGGGTCAAGTTTCATTTCTTTTCCCATGTAACTACTCACTGGACTTAGATTCATCATCTTTTGAAGACACACAACACACATTTTCACTATTGGCTCCATCATTAATCTACCATAAGTCAATTTTCTGAGTTAGTATTATTATAATTGTTATTGTTGTATTCAGTAGTCTGTCTGGCTCTGCTTGGTCCAATAACATAATAGCTTAATGTTACAGCTCTCTGTCAGAGTGAAAGATCTGCCATTCAGTTTTCTCCCTTCAAGACTGTCCTAGCTTTTCTTCAATATTTTCTCTTTTAGTACATTAACAACTAGCTTTATGGTTTCAAAATCTGCAGGTCTTTAGTTATGTTTGTTAGATCTATAAGTCACTTTGGATCATACTTTCCAAGAGCTGTGAATATGCTTCCATATATTTAGCTTCTTGTACTTTTTACCTAGTGGCATTATACATCTTGTATCTAAGTTAGTGTGTGTGTGTGTGTGTGTGTGTGTGTGTGTGTGTGTTTACTCATATTTGTGAACAGGTCTGCATTGGGGTAGAGAGTGAATATGGTGAATATGTACACATATATGGACTATAATCAACATTTGCCTTATTATTTAAATTGGATCTCTCAATGGATGTGGAGATTCCTGATTTAGCTAGGCAGATGGCCAGCAAGACCCAGGAATGATTTTGTATCTGCCTTCATGGTGTTAGTGTTATAAACATACCTGTCTCCTATACATAGCTTTTAGTGACTATGGAGGATCTGAACTCAGGGAGGGCCTCATGCTTGCATGACCAGAACTTTATGGACAGAGTCATCTCTTCAGTCTTTTAATTTATTTCTTGATATTGAGTATTCCCTAGATGACTGTGAGTACCTATCTTTAAAAAATCATTTTCTTTGGTTTCTGATATCTTTTCTATGGACTGATAGGATGCCGAATGTCCTTGTTAAAGTTATGTATCAAGTTACCAGATTATTGAACCTCTTAAATTTCTTAGAGATTAAAAGGAACAGTGGCAGTGGCAGTTTTATAACTTCCTTTCCAATGAAACTTCTTTGTGACGTACTGAACTGAAGGGACCTCTAGGACAATGTGGGGTGGGGAAAAGTAGCAGGATCCTTGCCCTGTGCTCCTGACCTGAAGGGATGATCCCTTCATTTTGTCATATATGTCTATAGATTAGCTTTAAAAATCATTTTATTCCCCCCAACAGCTTTTTAAAAATTCATCTTAAATTTTGTGAAGTTCATCCATAAATATCAGCTTAACTTCTATTTTTAGATTGTAAAAAGAGTATATGTGTTTTAAAATGCATGGTGTTATAATGAATATTGAATTTTATCACATTTTTATGCATCTATTAATACGATCTTATAATTTTGTTCAATTTCCCTAGTAATATGGTATATTATATTGATTATAAAACCACATTTGAATTCCTGTTATAAGCTCTCTTATTGAAGGCTTGTTATCCTCTGTATATATTCCTAGCTCATAAATTTAAATGTGAAATATGAGGCAATTAGACTTCTAGAAAAACAACGTAACAAAAATTTTCAATAGAGATTAAAAACGTTAAACAAAATAAAAACAAAATTTGATACATTAGATCATATTGTAACTATGAACCTCTGTTTATCAGCTGGTATTATCCACCAAGTGGAAAGGTGTGTCGAGATGGTATGGAAGCTATCTTCACCATGCACATCACACAAAGGACCATAGCTGGAACATAGGAAGAGCAGTCAGAGACCAGCACTAAAAGTCACACAACCTTCCTCAAAAATGAGTCCAATTTAATAGGAATTAAAATATCTAAACAACAAGGTAAAGTCAACACTATTATTAACCAGAGAAGTGTCCTTCTGGACACCTAATTGCTTGTGTCATCTTGACACAAGCCAGTGTTATTTGAGAAAAGGAAACTTCAGATGGGAAAAAGCCCTAGCAGATTAGCCTTCAGAGCCCTTTCTTGCTAATAATTGATCTAGGAGGACCCAACTCACTGTGGGCTGGGCCACTCCTAGGCTGGTGGTCCAGATGGAGCAATTCATGAGAAGTAATCAAGTAACCAGGACTAATCCATGAT
Organism: Mesocricetus auratus; assembly: GCF_017639785.1. Classification (NCBI taxonomy): domain Eukaryota; kingdom Metazoa; phylum Chordata; class Mammalia; order Rodentia; family Cricetidae; genus Mesocricetus; species Mesocricetus auratus. The sequence continues at coordinate 32,208,336 of NW_024429195.1, read as the reverse complement.
TCTCTGTTTCAGGTTCCTGCCTTGAAATCCTGTCCTGACTTCCCTCAGCCATGAATGCAAGTCAGGAACCATAAGCTTAAATAAATACTTTTCTTTCCAGTTCACTTTTGGTAATAGTGCTTTACCACAGCAATAGAAAACTAACTAAGACACAGGAAAACTAAAAATCACAATAAATTTGTTTATAATCATTCACATACCTGGACTGACTAACATGAAAATCGATAGTATCAAGAGTAAGACCAAGGAAGTCTTGCTAATAAGAGTGTATGTTTCTGAAGTCCTATGGCAAGCCTTTTCTTGGCATCTTAACAGTTGTAAATGTCTGTAAGGCATATAAGGGAGGAATTTCACAATTAGACATATACCTAACACATGCACAGCACACTTACAAAATGTATATAAATGAATGTTGCAAGCAGTGCTATTTATATCAGCCACAAACTGAAAAGTACTCCAGGAGGTGCTATAGTAGCTAGCTGCCAAATTATGAGAGGCCCTAGGAAGAGGTTTCTGGGGCATCCTACTCAAAGCCACGGGAGGAAGGCACTCTGCATCAAGCAAAGAGCTTAAAGACTTGCTCTGGATGGCATCTTCAACAGATTTCCAAGGGAGACTGCCGTGTGCTATGATCAGTAAGCAGTTGCGCTTGATATGCAGGAACTGTACAGTGTGTTTATTCATGGTCCTTGGAACATAGTAAACTACAGTTTCATGGTTTATTAAAGGGACAAGTTCATATATATATTGCAGGTACATGACCTTCTGCTCAGAGACTACTCGACAGCACTGACAATGAACTAACCAGGTGCACTTCTAAAAGAACACCACTGACACTGCTCCAAAAACATGGGGATAAAACTACGCACACTCCAGGCAAGCCTTGATATGTACTTTTCTACCCAAATTTGAAATAGAAAGTAAAAGATAACTGCAACTTTTTCCTTAATTTCACTCAAGATGGGGGTAAACAACGAGTAAAACTTGACCGCAAGAACTTGTTTGCTAAAATCCTTGGGAGGTAAAGTGGTATGAAGTAAAAGGTCTTGTACTTTACCAATTCTAAAATACAACTTCTGTTGTAAGGAGACGTATTACATACATGCAAAATATGCACCAGCTGGATAGCACTGTGTACATCCCCTGTATCTGTATCATTAAATTTCAATCCAAATAATTAACTTGGAATCCTCAATCAGCAATAAGCCTGTCTAACAAAGAAAGAGACAGCAGATTTTGGCATGGTTGCATTAGCTCTTTGAACTTTATGCGTTGCTATGTCATGCTCTTCACTACAATTGACCTCTCTTTTCTTGGCTGTGAATTTGGCTACCTTAGAATGTGTGATTCTGACTTAAAGGACAGGAAAAGCAACAATTCTCAAAGGGCATATCATGCAAATGTACATACAACAAATAAACCCAATAGGAAGGAGTCCTGAAGATATAAGATATATAGGCAGAATTATTCATAAAGTGGATTTGTTTCTGAAACTACCCAAGAGGCATCAGCATGTCTTTAAGGGCCCCTCATGATCTCTGATATAAGTACTGCTGAAAATAACACACAACATTAATAAACCATGGGTAACTAGAAAAACAGGGATGCCACCGACTTTACCAAACATGGTTTATGTTTCCTCTCATCTCGTCTTAATACAAGACCCAAAGTGAATTCTGTGTCTAGATTTATGAACTAAGAATGGGCAGGTCACAGCTCACCATACACCCCAGCATCTTTGCAATCATGCAACAGCTTGCTGGTCAGAGGATACGATACATCTGTGTTCTGCACATTAATAAGGATCGGTGCTATTCATTAAAGTATTAATGGAAATGACAGCTCTGCAGCTGATGGAGAATTATCAACTCAACCACTCCAGGTGCTAAATTATGGACCATATTTTGTGATTCCCATGGACTTTCTATCAGAGTGACCACATGGAAGGAGGCATAAATGTGTTTCTTAACATTCTCACCTAGATTTCTCTTGTATAGAACAGGTAGTTAGTCCCAGTGAAAAAGGTGCCATCTCCTCTGAGCAGTCATTTTTAGAGTAATCAGCAGCAACAACAAAGGAGTCCATCAGAGCATCAAAAGTAACAAAAGCATTGGCATTCTGGCAGAAGCAAATGATTAAACATAATACTAATGTATATGCATATATACATATGAATACAAGCATTCATATATAAATAAACATAAGCACATATCTATGAGAGAAATGAGAAAAAACAATTTCAGGACATGCTATTTTAAAAAGCCACTAAACCTTTATTGATCCAAATATAGAAATGTTGTAACAAGTGAAAATTAGCAATATGAAGTTGTTAGATCACAGAGAGGCAACATTTAAAATATCGCATGTCATTTGGATCATAGAGAGTCGGCACAATCTAATATGTGGGAGTAGAGGATGGAGGGTCTCAGTACAGCCCATAATGACTTAGGAAGGCAATAGGGGTAGACTGGTTACAATGCTGGCCCAGATCCTCTACCAGGTCTGTATTTCCTCCTTCTGCAGAGTAAATTTTAACTCCTTTCTGAAGTACTGCAGCTTATTTTCCTCTTCATGGAATCTGGGCTGTCTGTCAACTTGTGCTGGCCAGTAGACAGCAGCAGTAGAGGGGATGTACCAGTTCTGACCTTAGGCTTCAAAAGATCACCTTAGACTTGCCAGCTCCAGATGACCTGGCAGGTGGCCACAGAAATATGAAAGAACCCAGCTAATTTAAGACTAGATCCACACAACTGGCTAGTTTATCTATGGCATCTTGAGAAATAACACAATCATTGCTTCATGAAGTTACATTGAGGGCTATATATGACACACTAATAGAAATACAGTCCAGTTTAACATTATGGTCAAAGAAGTTACCCGTGAAAAGACTATTATTTATAATGCTTTTTTGATCCTACATTAGAGTTATTACTTTTTGCTATCTTATATCAGATACAGTTCTTTGTATGCCCTATGCAGCTTGTATAAACAATAGCTTTAGAATGTAGAATGCAGACAGGTGCTTCAGCACTTTCACTAAATGGGAGGTCTGTTTCTAGCTAGGGAGATAGTAGTTTCTCTCCATTAACCATCAGGGTTAAAAAAAGCAGTTCAAAGGAGCAGCAGCCAAAAGCAGTGGGAAGATTAACAGTGATGCAAGTGTGGACTCCAGATAAAAAGTGGGTTTCATGAGTAGGCAAACGTGGCCAAGCTATTTATCCTCAATGAGATCAACCTCCAAAGTTCAAAATAAAATGCATTCAGGAAAATGGCAAGGCTCTTGAAATCATCAGGTCAGGTACCATCAACTGAGACCATAGATCCCACGATAGAAATTAACCAAGACAAACATCCTAAATGTTGATCTTAATTTCTGAGCAGATCTTCCTTCCACAAACAAAGGAATCTAAAAATATCCTGGCATCTGATCTCTCATATTTGAATTTTAATGATAAAAGAAACCACATAATGTGAATCATGGACTCTCTACAAACATATATATGCTCACAGCATATTGGAAAATTTACAAATTAGAAGACGGTAAAATACCATAAAGACATCAAAATACTTGTATTTCCTTGCCTCCTATAGACTGACTGCTTGGGTCAAGACAGGTTCCCCATGAACCCCCGTTGTCTTTGTCAGTGAAGTGGAAAGTGTTCACAAGGATTAGGACTCCTCACCACTGTCACATCATCTCCATAGCCCAGGCCAGAAACTCCAGCATCCCTAGTTGCAAAGGAACATAAATGCAAATGAGAATGGATTTCACACTTGAGGCAACAGGCAGCTTTACATTTGGAACTGACATTCAGCTATGTAAAAACACTACTTTGCATACAGATTATGGAATGCTTCCCTTGGAAACAATTCATGTGCTCCACGACCAAGGGAAACAGGCAATGCAGACTGATGGACTCCTAACTCAAGTTCTAGGATCCCCAGGAGTTATAATGTTCCCCAAAGCAACTTGTTTTTTTTTTCGGGAAGAAAAGAAACAAATAAACCTTTGGGGTTTCATTTACATGTATCTACAACAAAAAAGCAATACTACCTAAAGACAAGGAAACTGCAATTTCCCCTAACATGTGAATGAGTGAAAAAGACTATAGGAACTTCCATAATTATGTTAAGTAATGTTTCATGATTTGCTGGACTATCTTTTTCTTAAAACTTAAAGATCTTGCAAATCCCCATATTCCCCATTACACCCACACGTGTCTATTTGCTCATAAAGGTCAGAAGAGGACTGGGTGTTTTGTCAGTCACTCTTCACCTTAGTTTTGGAGATAGGGTCTCTCTCAGGTCAAGTAGGTAAGATTGAAACCTAGCAAGTCCCAAGGCTTCTTTGGTCTCCCTTCCCAGTACTGGGGCTACAGACCCATGATGCTATTCTTGGTTTTAGGTGAACGTTGGGGTTCAAACTCAGTCCTCATGGTTACACTATATGCATTCTACTGACTGCCATCTTGCCATCCCCTACTTAGTTATTTTTATTTGTCTTATTAATCCTAGCCCCTTAGTTTAAATTAATTTTATGGTCAGACACAAGGAGCACAGCAGATAGGTTTATATAGTGCAGGTTTCATAGCTGACAACGTCTCTGGTTGACCCTCAGTTATCAAGTTAAGCTGCACAGGTTGAGAAGTTAATCTATCTTCCTTTGAGGACATACACCTTTATCACAATTCCTTCCCTGAATGCACATTACCATGACCCTCTCACATACTTATAAAAGATAATTAAGTTCGTGTTTCTATGTTTATGTTTTCATAGGTGAGGGTTAAGGATTGGGGAGGGAGGTAGAGAAACATGCACTATAGACTCTTGTCAGAGTGATATTTTAATTCCAATGACTAAAAAATCATTCAAACTCCTTGACCTCAAAGCTGACATGCAATTAACCATTAATGACTTATTAATATTCTTTGCCAAGTTTTAAAGGCCTTGCCAGGGACTAATAAAATTGTTAAAATTTGACAAATTAGCCCCAGAACAGATAAGTGGGATATTTTACTATCTTGTCAAGTAGATAATGTCTTTGAATATTAAGTATGTGGGAATATTTCATTTTACAGAGGTGTAGATGGTACTCTTGGAATTATTCATCATATAGTACACAATATTTTGTTTTTTAGAAAGACTTATCTTACTTTTAATTTCCAAATCTCTGAAACAGAAAAGAAAAAAATGTATAAATATCAAGATAGTGGCATGTAAGGCTGAACAATAGTCAATAATTCAAATTAGATGAAAATAACAATGGAGGTGACAAAAATGTAGCTGGAACTAACCTCCTTTTGAAAATAATTAATTCCCAGACTTATCACAGTTTTCTCCCTCTCTCTCCTCCCCACCCAGACCCTCCAGAACCTCCATTCTTCTTTCTCGTCAGAAAAATTTAGGTCTGCCACGGATAACAGTCAAGTTGCAGTTAGACTAGACACTTCTCTCCTCTTAGGGCTGCATGAGGCAACCCAGGAAGAGGAAAGGGTCCCCAAAGCAGGTAACAGAGTCAGACAACCCCTGCTCTCTCTGTTAGGAGTCCCATAAGATGACCAAGTTACATAACTATAACATATGTGCAAAGAGCTTGGTTAGTCCTGTCCAATGGAACTCACTTTTTTACTCTCCAGTCATACTATAACATTGATGTGGATATTTTTCATAGAAAAATTTCCAAATTTAAACAAGATACTAAATATAAACATATTTAATAATGAGCAAAATGCTAATTTGTTATCCCAATGTCATTATAGATGTACAAATTAGACCGTTTTAGCTAATGTTTTATCAATGTTTATTTTGCAGACATTCTTTGTAAAATACTAATTTCTATGCATTATGTATGTGGACATAATGGCATGCTAATAGTACCATTTATGTTCTCTTAAAGGTAAGCTAAAACATAGAATTGAAAAGTTGATTCGTATGATAAAATATACTTTAATTTAGTTGATAACAAATATTATTCTTTTTATTTTTATTTTTATTATTTTTTAATTTTAAATAGCTTGTTTTACATGTCAATCCCAGTTCCCTCTCCCTCCCCTCCTCCCGCACCCCCCACCATCCCCCCCATCCTCCCATCCTATTGCCAATGCCTTCTGCATAGGGGATATCTAGAGTCTATCATTTCATTCAGGGTAGGGTCCAGGCACTTCCCTAAGAGTCCAGGTAGAGAGAGCAACCCTCTTTGTGTTATGGACACACAATGTCTGTTAGTATTCGAGGGATAAACACTGATCCACTGCTCAGGACCCCATAGGTAGCCCAGGCCTCCACATTGACTCTCACATTCAGGGGGTCTGGATCGGTCCCATGCTGGCCTCTCAGCTGTCGGTCTGGGGTCCAAGAGCTCTTCCCTGTTCGGATCAGCTGTCTCTGCAGGTTTTGCCAGCCCATTTTTTGCCAATTTGCTCTTCGCTCCTCTCTCTCTGTCGCTGGGTTCCTTGGGTTCTGTTCAGTATTTAACTGTGGGTGTTTGCCTCTGCTTCCATCAGTCACTGGATGAAGGCTCCAGGACCACCTCGAATGCCTATTCTTGATAGTGAACTTGATGTCTATAACAAATATTATTCTTGAGGAAATACATAAGCAGTTTCAAGGATGTCAAGTTACGGAGAAAGGTTCCAGAACATGTTAATTCTGTGACTCCTCTTACAAAGGCAGAGTTTAAGAAGCTTGAGGTCCTTGCTGCTGTGTAAGAGTGAGGCATATTAAGTGGACTGCATCCTCCGTCCTTTTCTTCTCCTATTCGGACAGCTGATTAATGATGGCACAAAAACACAGTTAGTTAGATCCAAGGCCTTTTAAAATAGCAGAAGGAGTTTCCCCAGCTTTGTGGGCCTGTCATATTTATTGCAAAAGAGAGAAGCAAATACAGATATCGCAGGATGAGTTCCACTATCATCTCCAAAGCCAACAGGCAGTTATTTATTCCTACTTGGAAATAACAATGATGATCAATCAGGCATTTAAAATTGAGCTACTTCAAACTGTTTGAAATTGATTAATACATCTTTTATTCTGATTTTTCTTTCACATTATAGCTTTCTCTGGGTCTAAGAGACAGAAATTTTTTGAAATATAGTCCCAGACACTTTTTGTAAATGCATTCCTAGACAATAGACTGTGCTAGAAAATCACAAATACACACTGGTATGCATTGTTTGTTATACCACTCCTACTTTTTCAAAGATTTGATTTTTATTTTTAATATTGTGCATATGTTTGTGCTACATGTGAATGTGGGTGATGATAGAGGCTAAAAGAGAGCATCAGATCCCTGGAGCTGGACTTATGGGTGGTTGCAAGTTGCCTGATGTGGGTGCTGGCAATGTATTCAGTTCTTCTATAAGAGCAACAAGTTCTCTTAACTGTTGGGCAATATTTCTAGCACCATGTATGTATATATTTTAAGAGGCTTTATAATCTTAAAAAATATGGCTTATAAAGCAGACTATGTGTTAGTAGCACAGACAAACTAAATTTCATAGTTAGAAACTAATAAAGTTTAAAGCAGTTACTTATAGAACTACCAATATATTTCAACATATTTTTTCCAAGTCTTATCTCAAAATTTCTAAATTTTTGCTTGATTATTCTTTAGTAACCTTCATGGCTTTGCCGATTTCCTTGCTATGGAGGGTTGGACCCAGCTTTTGGAGCAGGAGGAGAGAAGATTGAACAATTAGTCAACAGAGAAATGGCATTGACAGATGTCCAGGAAGGAAAATGCATCTTGCATATTCAAAGAAGCTTTTAAGCCTTCTGCTGGAAGAGGAAAAAGGGTGTTTCAGTCATTCCTTATGATGAGACTTTTCTGAAAGGCTAGTCTACAGGTGCTATTTTAACTTATTCATTTCTCATTTATCTTTTTAATCCTAACCTGAATTCCATAAGCACCAACATAGACCACATTCCAAAACCTTCATGTCTCCTTTTCTTTTAGTAAGTAGTATATGAGATTACAAGTATCCTTTACTTTTTTTCATTGTGAAAGACATTATTTTCTGAATCACGTCTCTGGACATTTCTATTTCTTCTTCACATGTTCTAAACTAAACACCACAAATAGAGGTTCCTGAGACCATGCAGCTCACACAAGGGAGGAGCAGATAAAGTCTGGTTAGATGAATTCTCAGAGAAATATATGTTATAATCTACTGGCAGTGCCTGCCTTACCTGAGAAATTAGGAGCTCATAAAAATAGTAATGCATTTCCACACAGGAACATGAGTCCAATATGTATGTATGTATGCATGCATGCATATATGTATTTTGATCTTTAAAATGTGCAAACGTGTAGTTTTAAAAACATTTGCCAACCATTCGCAACACATCTACAGGTCACATTTAACTCTGTCAGACCTTTCCCTCTGCTCCCAGTCAATCTGAGTCTTGTTTACTGGTTCCCCTTTCCATATGCCCTGGCCAATAGCTGGCACTTGTTGAGTCTGTTGAGTCTCTTTAGTTTCCCCAGTAGAGTCTTACATCAGCCATCTTGCCAAACCACATTAGAGTTACCCTATACAAACTTATTTTTGTAAAAAATTTTTTTGGTTTTTACGAGACAGGGTTTCTCTGTATTGGAGGCTATTGGTCCAGCCCAACCTCGAACTCCCAGAGATCCGCCTGCCTCTGCCTCCCGAGTGCTGGGATTAAAGGCGTGTGCCACCACCGCCCGGCTATTTTTATAAAATTTTACCTAAAATTTTTGCTTCATGCAATATTTTAGGATCATACTCTTCTCCTCCAACTCCTCTCAGGTCTTGTACAACTCCCTTTCCATATAACCACACATTCCCTATCTCTCTAGAAACAAACAACAACAACAAAAAAAAAACAGCAAAAAGCAAATCCCCCCACATCATAAATCAGACAGACAAAAAGAAAGAAAGAAAAGAACAAAAAGAGCAGACACAAAACATATAAACAACATGGACTCCACTTTACACTGGCCAACTACTATTGGATATAAGTCCTGCCCTGGAGTGTGTCGAACATACCCAGTGTGTCACCTTCATGGCAGGCATCAACTGCAAACATCTCTTAGTTAGGGATGAAACTTAGTGTCCACTTTCCCTTCCTTGTAGACAGAAATTCTAGATTCATGTTACATCCAAGAATCATGCCACCACCAGCTGTTAGTAAACACCATTTAATTGTTTGGTAGCAGGGTCTCTTAAAAGAACCGTGTGGTTTTTGCCACTAATGCTGAGTCAGGAAGCCTCTCTCAAAGTTTGCATCTAACAAAGAGAGCCCACCTGAGAAAATACTGCTACCATGAAGCCATGCTTGACTTTGTTCTTTTGCTTTTAGAATCCCTTTTTAAGCTTTTGTCATGTTTTACCATAGAAATTCTTGCCTCATGTTGGGGGTGCCAGTTGTACAGTTGTAGACTGGAAGTTGCTGTCTTGCCAGGTCCCATGGCCATTTAGTTCCAAATAAACACAAAGAGTATTATATTAATTATAAACTGCTTGACCTATGGCTCAGGCTTCTTACTGACTAGCTCTCTTAATTATTAACCCATTTCTATTAATCTGTGTATCTCCACATGGTCTTGGCTTATCAGTGATACCCAGACCTCTTGCTGCCTCCGTACCTATGTGACATCTCCCTCTCAACTCCCTCTATGAGTTCCTCTTCCCTGAATCCTCTTTGTCTGGGAGCACCACCTATGCTTCTGGCCTGCCTACATCCTGCCTGCCTACTGGCTGAAACAGCTTTATTCATCAACCAATAAGAGAAACATATATTCATAGCATATAGAAAGACATCCTCCATCATTCCTCATGCTACTTTCAGGTTTCAACTGTGCATATTTTATGTGTGCTGCTGTAGATTGATAGTTTGTATGTGCATCAGTCATTTTGTGTCTACTACAAGATGCTATTTATTAGAGTCACCCACCATCCCTGGCTCTTAAAATCACCCTGCCTCCTCTTCCATATTGAAAACTAGCCTTGAGGGGAGGTATTTAATGAAGACATCCCATTTAGGACTGAGTGCTCCAAAATCTCTCTCTTTACACATTGTACAGTTATGGATCTCTGTGTTAGTTGCCATCTATTGTAAGAAGAAGCTTCTATCAAAGGGTCGAGTGATCCTCTACTCTGCGAGTAGAGTAATATGCCATCAGGAGTAATTTTATTGCTATTTTTTGTTGCTATGGTCCTTCAACAGAATGATAGTAGTAGGTTTCCCCTAGGCCCATGACCAATCTAGTCTCAGATTCTTGGCCACTTTAGCAATGTTTTATTTACCTCCATCTCAGGAAGTAAGACTTAAATACCAAAAAAAAATGACTGGTTATTCCTATAACATTTTGCCACTATTATGCCAGTGTATCTTGTAAGCTGGTCTCTATTCTAAGTTACAAAGTTTGTAAGTGGGTGAAATTCATGATGATTTTTCTTTTCTGGTAGTATGCAAGTACTTTCCTAGGGTGAAACTTCTAGTTGGGCACCAGCTCAATTGCTCCATGTTGATGACAGAAGTGAGTAATGTCTCCAGCCTTACCATCAGGCTGTGGAGAGTTACCAGCAGACTTGAAATAGCTTGCCACATTTGGGGAGTAGGGAGCTATGGTATCCCTTTGGCCAAGGACTCACGAACATATAAACCATTCCTGGCACTGGAGGTTTTACTTGGTGGCATAAGATGACCAGTTGAGGCTATGTCATTATATGGTAACTCCATTTAATTATCATGTATGTATATATTTCATAAACTTCTACAGCAGTAGGCTTCAATATGGCATTTCAAAAGACTTTTCATGTCAGTAGTCCTTTCCAGTATCCTCTGCTTTACCTTGACCTCTCCTTTCCCTCCTTATTTAGTCCTCCTATTCTAGGTTCTGCTTTATCTCTTTACAATACTCTGTTCTACTTCCTCTGACTTGGAACATCACTTCCCTCCTGGTCCTGGGTTGCCACCAAACCTCTGTGGTTATTTGGATCAAAAGATACATATCTAAAGTTTAAAAATTAACACCCACATATATAAATTTGCCTTTTAGGGTCTGAGTTACTCACTCAGGGGGATTGTTTCTAGCTCCATTCATTTGCCAGCAAATTTAATTTTTTTCAGTTGATAAATAAAATTCTATTGTGTAAATGTACCCCATCAAAATTTTAACACATTTTTCACAGACTGAGTAAACAATTTTCAACTTCATATGGAAACACAGACACAGACATACTTACACATGTATACACATACTCACACATATACATACAAAGATGAGTAGCTAAAAAATCTTGAATAATAAACATAACTGCTAGAGGTACCACCATCCCAGATTTCAAGTTATATTACAGAGCTATAGTAGTTAAAACAGCATGGTACTGTCATTAAAAAAAAGATACAGACATAATTCTACACACCTACAGACAACCAGATTTTTACAAAGAAGTTAAAAATACACACTGGAGAAAAGATAGTATCTTCAACAAATAGTGCTGGTCAGACTCATTAGCTGCACATAGATGGAAAATACATCTGTGTCTATCATAAGCTGCACAAGACTCAACTATTTTGCCACTATTATGCCAATGTATCTTGTAAGCTGGTCTCTACAAGATAGAGATAAAGGATATCAGCATGCATATAGATACCCCTGATTCAAGAGAAAGCAGGAAATAGACTTGAACTCACTGGACAGGAAAGAATGTTCTGAAAAGGACACCAATAACACAGACGTTAAGATCAATAATTAATGAATGGATCCAAATTAACCAAAAAAGCTCTGTACAGACAAGGACACCAGGATTCAAAACAGCAGCACCCTATAAAGTGTTAAAAATTCCTTACCAACTATATATCTAATAGAGGATTCATATCTAGAATATAAATTTTAAAACTGAAAGAAAAACCGAACATCAAGAAAACAAATAACCTAATAAAATAGTATGCATAATTAAACAGATTTGACAAAAAATTAAATACAAATGTCTGAGAAACACTTAAAATTTGTTAAAGTTCTTAGCTATTAAAATTACTTTGAGATTCCTTCTTACCACAATAGGAATGGCCAAGATTAATAAAACAAATGATAGCACTCACTGGTGGGCATACAAGAAAGGAGACCATTTAATTGCAAGTGCGAGTGCAAACTGGTACAGCCCCTGTGGAAGTCAGTGTAGAGAATCCTCCGAAAACTGAAAACTATCTACCACAAGATCCAGCTATAGCACTCTTAGGCATATACCCAAAGAACACTACATCTTACTACAAAGATACTTGCTCATCCATGTTCACTGCTGTCAGACTTATAATAGTCAATAATTATAAAAAGTCATATCTAAACTTAAATTCTTATTCTTTTGAATTATAATTTTCAAAGAAGTTATTGTGCATGCATGTTCTGCACAGCATAAATCAAGCAATACACATATACATGCTTGTGTATATATATACATATGTTTGTGTATATACATGTGTGCATAATTTTTGATCTATAGTGTCATCATCGTAGTTTCCTGCATCTTTTAAATCCTGCATCAACTTTTACATCAATATCTATTCAGGATAATCTCATCTCTCAGACAGCACTTAACAGTGATCAAGGTTACTTATTGGTATTAACCTACTCACACACTTCACACCTTACTTTTCACTTACATCATGGTCCAGGGCAAGTTGTATTACCCTTCTATCCCATCCACTATGTTTTCTTTCTTTCTTTTTACATATAATCAAGTGATTTATACACCTTTCTTACTCACTAAATTGCATATGAATTACTTGGGGGTAAGATGGTGTCTTACCTTGTCTAGTATTCCAGATAGCACTTAATAAGTGACATGTAGAAGAAGTCTCATTGGAGGATAAGAATAAAGCTTAATGAGTTTTAGGACCTGACATATCACTAACCTTTAGTGAACTGAACAAAATTCCTAGCATATTCTACAGTCTTAGGTACCCTTTAAATTGTTTTGCTTTTAAAAAGTAAAATAAAAGGAACGATATTTAGATACAGTAGGATAAATAATAAGTTTTTGAAAAAGAACTTTTATGTCATACTGCTCCTTGTATTTTCATAGTAGGACATTATAGTTCAAGAATCAATGCATCCCAGATAAGAGAAATACCCAGTCTCGAGTAAATAAAAATTGCAAGCTGCTTAGTCCATGATCTCTATGGAGACTATAATCTCTGTGCCCAGATTCTTGCGAATGGTGTGTGTACTAAAGAGTAAAACTTCTGGATGGATCACTTCGTGGAAAAACGCATTTGTTTTGTGCTCTGCCAGATACTCCGTTCAGGAATAATCACGGATTAGTGGAGGCAACTAGCCAGCTATACTTACCAGCAGACAGAGCATGTTAAACACAGTTAGGATTGGGAAGCCCTGAGAAAACAAAGAGGAATTGAACACCAAGCATCTGCAGAAGGTCGAGACAATTCAGGTTGCTATTTCCATGAGATGAAGTACAGCATTTACAGTCAGCTGCGGAAGCAGAGGATGCAGCGCTAGGTTGAGTCCAGTTGGGCTGGCTGACCTCAGAGTTCCACTGAAATCTGTCTTTGTATTTTGTGGTAGTCAGCAGCTCAGGCTGTGGAACATGTTGCAGACAGACAAACAAGAAGCATCATCCATCCACCATTAAATGGAGCATGGGCTATTGTGACAGCTGGCAGCTCTGTGACACTCCTAGCTGTGCCAATCAATCTCTTTTGTAGCCGGTCTCAAAACAGAAACTTCTTTTATTTGTAGGTTTTTCTTTGGGATCCTCTCCAGGGAACAATATTTCTTTATCTTTTCTTGGTCATCAGTATACAGCACAATATTAAACACTATCTTCTTGAACAGACACAGAGACTACCATCTACTAAACTTATTATCTGGTAGTGAATTATAAATTATATAATTTTAGATACATTTCTTATCTCTTCCTAGATTTTATTTCTTTCTTTATAAGTCAAGTATTTTGGTTAGATTTTTGTCACTTTGACACAAACTGGAGTCTTTTGGGAAAGGGAACCTAAAATGAGAACATGTCTCCATCATCTTGCCTGTAGGTATGTCAGCAGGGCGTTGCTTTGGTTAATGATTGGTGAAGGAAGGCCCAGGCCACTGTGGGTGATGCTGAACCTGGGCAGGTGATATTGGATGGTGAGAGGAAGCAGGCTTAGCAAGCCAATAACAGTGCTCCTCCATGGCCCCTGCTTCAGGTTCTGCCTCCAGGTTCCTGCCCTTCTGGGTTCCTTCCCCGACATCCCTCAGTGACAATTGTGATGTGGGAGGAGTAAGATGAAGTAAGCCTTTCTTCCCTATACGTGCTTTCATTAGTGGTGTTTGCTTATCACAGTGACAGAAGGTAACCTAAAACAGTGAGGTGAGTAACACTACGAAATTCAGACATTTGTTCAGAGAAACACATGAGGACTGATGGAAGTCACAGCCCACGGGTGATGGGGAGAGAAGGGGCTCAGCTAACATGTGCCTGGAGTATACCTTGGATGGAGAGAGAGTTCAAGGAAGACGGCGGAACAAACCAGCCATATTTCTTCTGAGGGGTGCTAGGAGGACCTGTCAGCCGGGTCCACTCTGATATATTAAATAGGCACCTCAGTTAGCTTTTGGCATGGGTCTGAGACCCAACAATTATTATTTAGGATTTATTTATAACACAGAGTTCTTATTTGATATGTTATATTTATTTCCTAGTTGGTGAGGATATAAGGAAATAAATTAGGGAGTTTGAGAAATAAACCAAGAATACAACTTTGTTACTATCTACTACAGTTGATCATCTAATCCTTTACAAATTACTTTTAGAATTGGAATAGGAAAAAAAGAATTAGAATAGAGACTGTGGGGTTGAGTAACTATCCATCTCTCTCCTTTTACATCTTATTGAGTCTCACAATTCAGTAGCATTTTTTTCAGTTCAAGTCACTAGTTGTTTCTTAGTTCTGTCAATTCTGTGTTTATCATGTCTCCTTTCCCTCAATTCACTATTTCTATGAAATTTTAATCCCAAACTTCTTTATGAAGTTGTCAAGAGCATTGTATAATTGAAGCAAGAAAGTCTTTCTTGAGCATCCCTGACGTGTCCAGAGCTGGGGATGTGACAGTGAATGACTGCTCACCATTGACGAGCAGACAACTAATTATAACACACTGATCCATAAAATATGAAGTGAAATGACCTTGTGATTTGGCTTGTTTACCTATGGTGAAAGAGGAAATCCTTGAATTCTAACTATAAAAAAATATTGGGGGCCGGTGAGATAACTCAGAGGGTAAAAGCATTCCACAAACCTAACAACCTGAGATATATCACTGAATCCCATAAGGTGGCAGAAGAGAACTAACTTCAAGAAAGTTGTGTGATACATACCCTTGCATATGCATATTCATAACACACACACACCAATGAGAACATCTTTATTAGAAAGAAAAATGAATAATAACACCATGTTTAGATGCACATGGATTTTGGAGGAGGGCATTGAATGACTGAAGCATGTGATTGTATGTTTAACAAATATAGTAGCTTACACATGGTTTTTGGAGGAGGGTGTTGAATGACTGAAGCATGTGAATTATATGTATAACATAGTATGTTTCAGGAGGAAAAAATTAGAGAAGGTAAAGTGTGACGATACGAGGACTAAGACTAACTTCCAATAGGAGCCCCAAGATGTTCAACACTAGAAACACAGGCTGAGTACAGTGGTCCAAAGAGAGACTATGTGTGCTGCTGATGACATCAGGCAGCCAGCCCAAGCCTTTTAGAACTCTCTTCAGGAAACCATGTGCCCTAAACACCAAACAGGGAATTGCAGAATTTAGTCTTTGCCCACCTGGCCTTATGAGGTTTTTTTTTTTTTTTTTTTTAGATTTGCCACACCCCTACCATTCATTCTCTTTTAAACAAGAACATTATTCTGTGCTACTTAAATTAGACACCAGGTTCTCACAACTAAGTATGATTTGGGTGTTTGAAGAGACTTTGGACTCTGAACTTTTGAACAATGTCAGAACTGTGAAGAGTTTGAAGAACTGTTAACCTGAGAGCAAAACTAAATACTTCCCCCCTCCAGTTGTTGCTTTTCAACATTTGATTAAAATGGTGAGAAAATTAAGGAATACAATGGACTTCTAATTCCTTGGAAGTTTGACTCCATATTATATAGTAACAGGTCAACAAGGTTTATAATGTAATAAGAAGATTAATTTTTCATTTTAATTGATCCGCAGGTATTATAAAGGTGATTGTGGAGGGGGAGGCAATGACTAGGGCCCCATTCAAAGGGAATACGTTTAAGAATGTGAAAGCTAATGTGAATATTAACTTCTTCAGAATGCAGATATGAAATCCAGTCTGCTGAAGTCCAGACCCAGCACCACAGAACTTCATGGCTTTACATCAGGTGCACAATACCGCTTTTGTTCCTTCTGACGATGGGGAGATGATCGAGATGTAATGACATACCCATCAGTCGTCAGCCGTATCCCTATTTTAAAGCTGAATTTGCACAATAGCTTTTTGAAAGGCCTGTCACTGCTTCTGTGTTGCCTATGCCACACTTCTCTGTGGGAGCTGACATTTTGCTGATACTTCATCAGGCTGGACCACCTGCTGAGAGCCAGATTGGTAAGGGAAATGCATCTCACTGCAGGGAGGGTGAGAAATGTATTATTTAAATACAATTTATTTTACAGAAACTTAAAAAAAAACCAGATCTACAATCTTTGGTGGGAGAAGCATTTGGTTGCATCTGACATCTTTGCATTTGCTGATTCTCAAGACGTTGAATTGTTCTAAAATGTTTTTAGTCATCTGGTTGCTTTGTGTTCTTTCCTACTTTTTTTTGTCTGTTTACTTTTAGTGCCTGTACTTTTTTCCTTAATAAAGAAATTTTAGAAGGTGTGTAATAGGATGCCAGGCCTGGTTGGAGTGAGTGAGGTAGAAACTGTTGGAAAACAGCTCCCAAGTATTTTTTAACAGGAACAAAAGATCTTTCTATATTAAAATTCTGCATGAAATCCAGAATAAAAGCCTAAAGAGGCTGTTTACACATGAAGCGATACTTTCTGTTTTGCATTTTTGAATCCTGAATCATTTCAGCCAAATAATTATTATTTTAAAAAGTTCTCATTAATTCTTTAACTCAACAGGGTATTTTTATCTCATCCATTCTAATTCTGCCCTTAACTCTGATATACCTGACATGCCCATATCCCCAAAACCTTTTGTCCTCTTTGTTATTTTTTTTAGACTGGTCCAAAACTATTTTTTGATTAATCTAACCAAAAAGATCTAACTGGTTGTCTGTTTAGGAACTACTCTAAAAAGTAGTGTCAGAAGAAAAGGTGAAGGTAGGTATTTGCTTGTTGAAAATAATAGCAGTTATGAGCCGGTTGTGTGCTGACCTCATGGCTACAGTTTGGAACAGCCAATTGCCAAAGATCCAGAGATTTTAAAGAGCCATTTGACATCACATTGGTGTTTGGAATCACCACAGTAGGAGCAATGAAAGCTTTACAACTCAGAGCTGTAATATTTCATTCATCCATGTAATAAATATTTACCAGCTTCCCATGGAAGGAACATTAGGCCAGTTGCCAGGATGCCTTTCCTGGAGCCTCATCAAACGATGTTCAAAGCATGGATATATTTGGGATGAGCATCTTCATCCTCATATCTCTTCCCTCTTTTCACTATGGCTTCCCCTTTCAGTATGGAACTAACCTACTGCATTTTGCCTTAAAAAACACATGACAGAAATCTGAGATGCAATAGTCAAATTAATCCCAGCACTCGGGAGGCAGAGGCAGAGGCAGAAGCAGGCAGATCTCTGTGAGTTAGAGGTAACCCTGTTCTACAGAGCAAGTTCCAAGACAGCCTCCAAAACAATACAGAGAAACCCTGTCTCAAAAAAACAGAAAAAAAGGAGCAGAAAATGGGATTTCTAAAGAAGGGGAAATGAACCATTTAGAGGCAATATTACTAGTTTATTTTTCCCCCAAAGGTCTTTGCTGTTTTTCGAATTGGTAGTAATTGGTGGATTAAACTCAACATACACAGCAGGATGAAAAGGGGAAGGAGTCTCAACTATAAAGAAGAAGAAGTACAGCAAGATTAGAGAAAAAGTTTGCTCTAACAGAATTACCAAGCAAATGCATGTTGCTTTAAGAGTAATAACAATGCACAGCTATTTAGTCAAAGATGATGCCTTGCACTACCCTACCTATGGTTAAAGGAAAACAAAGTAGTGAACATCGAAAATATACAACTGGATAGAAGAGAAAAATAGTCGTCTGTAGTCCTACTATTTGGACATGAGCACAGCCTCAGTCAGCAAACATTGCCTTTCTATCAGTTGTCTCTCTCACACACAAACAGGTACATTTATAATTTTCAATCTGTGGTATTCAATGTCAGCTCCCTGGATATTACATATTCATCCAAATCATAAATCCTAACATGGTCAGAGTGGCAACAACTGTGTTATGTAATTGAGCTAATCAATCCCCTCCCCCAGTAGACAGTTTGTCTTTGTTTTGTGCTTTGGCTCTGGAAATAGTGGTCTGACAAATATAAAGCTGGGAAAACATCTTTGATATTCAGTGACATGCCAGAAACAAAGCTAAACTTTCTTCTCAGAAGTATAGCTTTATTTTTAACTGATAGAAGACATATTTTAGTAATTTAAATTATATTTATATTAGCATATACTTATTGCTCACAATAATGGTTTTTATTATGGCATTTTCACACATGCCTATAGCCATTAATCTGCCATTCCTAGATATAAAAATAAAATTAATAAACCATACGAACCCTGTGCTTGTGTGCATAGGCATACACGTACCACACACACACTCACACACACTCACACACACAACCCAACTAAGCATTATCCAGATGATTTTCTTACACTAAAATAAAGTTTTCTTAAAGAAAAATTCACCAAATATGTGTATCTAAAATTTCAAATAATGGGATTTATAGATTTATATAAGGCCAATATCTTTCAAATTACACTTTTGGAGATAGTTTAATTGGTGAAGAGGACCTTAGTTTGAATCTCCAGAAATCACCTCCTAAATATGTCATATATACTCTACCATGAAGGCCAGGGACCATTGTGAAAGAGGGGTATAAATAAAGAACAACTGAGAGATAGGAAGACGGGCTGTGCAATGCCATCTAGCACGACTTGGCCATGACAATGCTGGACTCTCAGCAACTATGGGCACTGAGACTGGGCCTACACAAAACAGGCCCATATAGCAATCAGCTACGGTCAAGAAGGAGTTCAAAGAACCCTCTTAATTGCTATTGAACTATCAGCAACTAGCAGATCCTGGGTGAAGCAAGGCCTAATGTTCAGTCGTGAGCCTACCGACAGTTTCAAACCATGATCATACAGATGACCCCAGTTAAACTGTGTGGAAAACAAAACGAAACTCATGAACACAGGGAGGAAGTGATGACAGAGGAGGAAGACAAGACAAAGGGAGGAGGAGAGTAACCAGAATGTGCTTTCCTGTGTATAAAACTGTCAAAGAACAACATCTATTGGCATAAGAAAATGTTTGAGCTATTAGTTTTCAGTCAAGAAAAATGGTACACATCTATAATTATAGTGATGGTGGTAGTGAGGGTAGATATTTGGAAGTTCACCAGTCAGTCAACCCAGCTGAAGAGATAGGACAGAGGTTCATCGGGAGAACCTGCCTCAGAAAATCAAGTGGAGGGTGACTGAGCAACACAGCTGACAGCCTCCACTTGAGAGTGCATAGGGACTTGGGCACCCACAGGCACATGTTCATATATTATGCCACATGGATACAAAGAGAGGAGGTTTTGGCCTATGCTTATTATAAAACATTTATGTCAGATAGTTCATAACTGTTAATTAGGAAAAATAACAAAGCTTTAAAATTCATGAGCACCATATTGAGTATTTACAGAAATGCAGTATGTTCCTCTTCAAGCATAAGCCTTTAAAAATGCTACACACCCTTTGATAGGCATATAGTGAAGCGTCTTTGTGAGTTCTCGCATGTAGGCTCATCCATCTCCTTATTGTAGTGGCTATACAATTGGTGTTTCATGTCTCAGTGTCAAATTCAACTGGTCTTGGAAGTGATGCAATATTTTTGTCTACTCAATTTGATACATAGACTATAACGTAGTTAATAAAATTAAAGTCAACATTACTTTCCATCCGACACTTCTTAGTGGCATCATGAAGCATTTTCTAGAGGTTGAAATCCTACCATTAAAGAATTGCTATACAACTATTAAAAATAGTATTTGAAAGATATCAGATCTCGCCTTTCTCAGCAGTTTTTTCAAGTATCTATTTATGTCACCTGGCAAGTGGAAGAGTGTAAACTTTATTACTCTCTGCTTAACAATTATTCCATTAAGGTTGAGTTAGACAAGGGGAAATGTCACTGCAACATGGAAACAGAAAATAAGAAGTAGCTACCTTTTGAATATGTAAATTCTTACCTTTAAGTCCACCCCCCCACCTTTCCATAAAGTAAACAAATATGTTAGGATGTTTGACTATTACTCTGGCAAACTTCTGCCCTATTGAAATGATTGTCAACAGTGCTAGGAGGACAGTCTTGAAATAAAAACCATCTCATTATAACTGAAACTTGTCAGGCGAAGACCTTGTCCTGTCACTTTTGTTTAAGGGTTATCGTTGGGGGCATTGGTGTATTCCCCAAAATAATTACATGATTAGCCTGCTGCTAAATACCATCCTCGGGGTGTTTACTTGCCATTACTTGGGGGTTTGCAAAACGTCCTAAGTGTGGAATGCTAATTCACATCACTATGCACACGCAGGAAATAACAGACAGTCAAACCAACAGATTTGTGCTTGACCTTAATAAGCCAGTTGGAAACATTATGCAAAATAATGTCCAGGTCAGAACTTTACAGAAGTTCTCAGGCTACCGTGCTTCACTGTGTGCAGAGCAGACAGTGCAGGCAGGTTTAGTACATGGCTTCATGAACACCATCACCTGCAGGAGACAAGGCAGGCAGTGGTCTATTGGTTTTTCCAAGCAGCTTCAGTTTTGCTCATCATTTTTAATTTTTTTAGTTCTCTTCAATCTGTTGTTATTCCTGTACAAATGGTAATTCTAGTCTAGAATCTCTTAAAGTCCTTCTGAAAGAACTCTGAATATGCAAGATTGGTTTCTACAAAGCCAGCAACTATATCTCTGGACTTGCATGCCTTTGGCAGTGAAATTTTGCTACTCTTCCAAACAGAGAGTAAAAACTCTTTGTCTTCCCCACCAAATATGGCTTGCCTCCGGATGTGTCATAACCAACAGAAAGATGTAGGAATGAAAATGGATATCTTTTGAGACTAGGATTTGGTTCACTCTTGTTGATTTTGGAGACTTCTTGTAATGATATCTTGACACTGCCATTCTCTGGAGCAGGGGCAGACTTGGGACATGCCACATAGGAACAGATAGGTTTAAAAACGGAGATAGCCTACTAAGTCCAGTGTGTCCCCCGGATATCTGAATGACACCAGTGGCCAAAAGTAGGGCAGCCTTATCAGCACACAGAATTAAGAAAAACAATAAGTCATCATTTAAAGCTACCAAATAATGGGAATATTGCTTCAACAATGGTTAGTCAAATAGCTTCTAGCAGTATATTGAGCAGCAGTTCAGGAGATAAAGCATTCATTACATAACTAACAATTTGTTGACTTTATAGTTCATCCTGTCTGGGTTTATTACTCACACGTGGCACAGAATTTTCCTGTGTAACCAGGAGCACACTCACAGTTTCCAGACTTTCCATTGCAATGACCTCTATTTTCACAGAGTCCACAAGAAGACTGGCATTCTTGTCCCCAGAGGCTATCAAGACAGGTTTGTAAAATAAAACAAAAAGAAAGATGGCTCCAGGTTTCACTTTCCCTGTTTCCTGAGTTGGAAAATTGTGTGTGTGTGTGTGTGTGTGTGTGTGTGTGTTGCAAAGAAAAGAAATGTTTAATAGCCTCTGAAGATTTGCAGCACCTCCAAAAGTATTCCCTGAAGAAATCAATGCTGCGTCTGTCACTTTGGAAACAGATATAGTAGTTGCCATTTTTCTTTTCTTTTTTTTCTCCTGCTGAAAATGTGTGTGTGTGTGGGGGGGGGGTATTTTTTTCAGGCAGTAACAATGGAAGTCATTTTGATATATCTTCGGAAGCACTTGTACAGAACAAACAAGAAACTGAGGTGTAATTTGTAAAAAGCGTTTCAGAAGGCTGCCTTTACGTCTTGACTTTCCTCATCACAGCTTCCTCCTCTAACTCTAATCAAGGCAGAACCTTTCGATTTGTATTCTTTAAGGGTGTATATACTGTCTAAGGTAGCTCAAGAGAAACTGGGTTCTGTCCTGTTGCGTGTCCATTGAACCATTGATGGGAAAAGACAAGGAGTAGATACTACCGCACAAGGGCCCTTCAGAGACAGCAAACCCCTGCAAGTAGAAATCTAGGTGAAATTATCCTCTGTACACAGAGAAAACAGGAAAACTTCCTCAAAGACTTGACAATGGTAGAAAGTTACAGTGCACTATGCCCACTGTGATGTATCTTTTGGGCTGGGCTGAGTCTTTGAATAGCAGAATTACCACCTTTTCTGAGGTGTCTACACCAGATCTGTAGCCATATCTTTATATAATTACATCAGATTTCCATAAAAAATAGCCAATCACAACTTTAGCCTATATTAAATGAGGTTTAGAGAGGTGATCTGGTATATCTGATATCATAAAGCTGTAAGTGGCAAAGTTGAAATTTAATCCTATGCCTTTCAGTTTTGGAATCTAGGTCGCCCATTACTATGTGATGCTGGACTATTCACAGCCACTCAAGTCACTTAGTGTTCTCTGAGAGACCCACTGGGGCTCTGAATTTCAAGTTTGCCTGCCATGGAACTACTTGAAGGAAGATACGATTTTCTTGAAATAGCACAGGGATTGTGTGGACTTTCTAAAATGGCCTTTATGGGAGGTCAGTGAACCACTGGATACTCCCCATTTAGAAATCTGCCTATGGCTGGGGTCCCAAGTACCCAGGAAACAAACTTTTACTCAGAAGGCATATGCAGCTTTGAAGTGGTTTGTCTCCTCCATATCACAGGTTACAGGAAGAACATGGCTTTTCTGTTTCTAGAAGCCATTGCTGATAAACTAACTGAGGTTGGTGTTGATTGTCCAGGCTGCTGGTCCTGAAACAATCATTAATTGACTATTCATGTGAAGTTCCAATGAAGGCCTGGGGGTAAGATTCTTGAAGATGTGTCTTGGCCTACTCCAGTGGTTCAGACACACAGAGAAAAACAACAGGCCTGATTTTCATCTTGCACAACTCTTAAAGAGCTCTTTTTGACTTAATTTCAGCTGCCAATCATGGTGAGCCCATTCACATGCTGCAGTCTTATTCATCATTTCATTTTGTGGCTAGACAAAACTATCAGAATTGGACAAAGTTATCTGATTGAAAAATAATATGTTTTCTAGAGATTATGGTGACCTCTCTATTTTGCTGATTTACATATACTTTAAACTCATTTTCTTTCACAGTGGGCTCTCAGAAGCCTTTTCCAATAAAGTATATTCAGCTGCTTTAAGGAAATGTTGTCAGACTAAATTAAATTTACCCAGGTGTGTGTACATGGTATTACATCCTTGTGCATTGACTTCCAGAACACGACATCTCAGTGGGAACATGAATAGAAGGCTAACACCAGGCTTAAAATCAGGGCAGGGAGTGAGAGAGTGGCATGAGACCCATTATTGTGCCATATTAAACACATTTGCTTGAGGATGGACTTCTGCTTCCCCAAGTTCCTTTCCTCATTACTTAGGTAATCACAATTCTGCCACCGAACTAGCTCATTGGGCTTGCTCATACTATACTCTACAGCTACAGGTTTCTAGTCACAGATCAGGAAGAAAATATTCCCTAAATCAGAGCATAAGGGATTCTAAGGCAAGTTTCAATTCCACTGCTTCGGTGAGTGGACTCAGAGCTGTGGTGTCTTCTATCCAAGCCCAGTATCTTCGTGTGGTTGCAAATGATATGACGACTTGCCGTTAGTTATGATCATTTGGTTTTCTGTATGTGTGCAGTTTTTATGAAAGAGCAAAAAGGCCATAGCATTTTCTTTCCTAAATAAGAATGCTAGTACTTAGGAAAATATATAAACAGTGAACATGAACCCACACACTTATGTGTTGATTTAAGAAAAGACTTACTGACTAGTGTCTATTGCAGAAATGGGGAGATACGTGAGGAAACAAAACACCATTTTCTCAGTTTTTGCATGCAACTACACACGTATCTATGTCTTATTTATGATAGGAATGTGACATCTATACAGTTGAGAAATGACAGGGCACCCATTTTTAATTCTCCATGGTTAAGGAACTATTAATAAATGTATTTGAATGATTGAGTTTTAGATGAAAGAGCATGATCTTTCAATCTGGAAGAGAGCAGGTCCTTGGCTGATGAGTCTGTGTTATCTAGCTTTAACTGTTTTCAGATATAATTTTAGGCTGTGGAATCTTTTTCCTTTAGTCAGACTAGAAATTGAGCTACTAACAGAAGTGGCCAAGAAGAGAAGGGTAAGTAATTGTAGTGTCTCACTGACTCAGTTTCCTCACCTGCAACGGGGAACATCTAAGTTCCCACCACTGAGGACATTGATGCAGATTACCTCATTAATGGCCAATGCTGAACAATGGCTGATTATTATTAGAGAAGCACAAAAATCAATCATTGGATTGTACCTTCCTGGCACCTGTTGCCTTGGTAACCAGATTTGCAGGTGCAACTACCATTCTTGGCACTGCAATCCAGGGTGTTCTTCTCCACACACTGACATTCCAAAGAACAGCCAGCTCCATAGGTCCCTCTGGGACAACCTGTAAGCAAAGTGAAGCAGGCTGGTCACCTGAAAGCAGTGCTTTGTTTATTTAAAATTGTTAGTGCACAGGCATGACATTCTTTGGGGCCTAATTATAAGGAGAATAAGGGGATCATCATAGCTGCCAAAAAAATGAGGCAACAAATGTCTTTCAAATCAGGCAATTTATTTGCTTTTTGGCAACTGGACATGAACAGTGAAGGCTGAATTACTTAAAAGGCTGCGGTGATGCTGGGAGAGAGATTGCTTCTCAAACGTGCTCTATTGCTGCCTGGACTTAATATTCTCCAAGGACTGCTTCAGCTGCCAGGCCCCTCATCAGCCAGCTGAAGCCTGGAGATGATGGACAAGCACTTATGTGAACGCTGGCCATTGTCCTTACTCCCCCTCATTATATGGTAATCAGAAATAATTTTACATCTCATAGATTACACAAAGCTTCCGTTGTGACAGCGATATTAACTTGACCACTTCTGTGGGAAGTGCTGCTTGCCCTGTCTTCTTTATTTTCCCCAGGCCATTGAGTTTTAGAGATGATGCGATCAGTACTGAAATTCTAACTTGAAAACATCTTGGCCTTGTGTTTAGGATAACATGCTATAGTCCATGCATTCTTCCTCTTTCTCTTTCCTACTCTTTCTGCTGAGTTCTTAGAACAGCTCAATTCCCTTTCCAACAATTATTTTGTTTCCGAGTTAACAATATTCAAGATATTTCTCAAATGAAATACGTTTTAAGGTGTTCCTTGGCTCAAAGGACTTGATGGCGAGCCCTTACAGGCTTTGCTGTGGAATGCTGTCTGCAGAAAATGCAATGAGTTGTGCTGCTTCCCTAGGGGATCACAAGTGACAATAGTAGAGTTCATTCTATATGGTGGTTATGATAGCTCAAAACCAATCCCGACTCGGGTTGCTAGGGACAATGCGAATAATATTTAAAGTCAGGCAATCAACAGGGCCATGTGAACACTTCAATAATGGTTCCAGTTCTGATAAGTTATCTTTTTCATGACCAAGTTCCACAGACAACATCAGACTCCCCAAGCCTGGGGTCTGTCTTGTTCTAGGCTCTTCTGTTTATTTCAGAATACTTGCTTATAAATGAGTTCAGATAAAAATGAAAATAAGTTTGTTAGGCATCCTATTAGAACATCCATCACTTGAATTTTTATGTCTTGATTCTCAGGACCTAAAAATGTGACTTAACTTCCAAATACATCAAGGGCAACCTAATATGTTAAGACAAGGTTGTACTGGGATAGATGAGATGCTGACTTAAAACACATAAAGAGTTTACAGACTGAGGGATTTTTCCAGAAACCTTCATGTAGTGAAAGCACCAATGAAGGACAGTATGATGCCATAGAAGGAATTTCCTGTGGTACGAAAAGGCCTGAACTGATCTCCATAACATCTTCAGAAGGGTCAGAAAGCTACTGAAACCTTGAAGATGGGTTCTTAGCTTCCAGAAATGTCAGACCATTGGTTTCTGTTCTAAGATACTCAGTCTGTGGCAACTGGTGTAGCTAGAAAAATAATGATGAGTTGTAGAACTTGAGGGCCTCAGGGCTAGTCAAGTGACATTCAGAAGTAAATCTAAAGGAACTAGGGTATATGCACTCTTCCTAAAGATGGTGACATTAAAATGTTAATGTTATAACCACCACCACCAGCATCCCCATCATTACCACAGTTACCACCACCACCATCACCACCACCACCACCACCAACCTCTACCATCACCACCACAGTTACCACCATCACCACCACCACAGTTATTACTATCACCATCATCACCATCACTACCACCATCATCATCACCATCACCACCACTACCATAACCACATCACCACCACTACCACCACCACCACCACCACCACAGTGACCACCATCACCACAACCACCACCATCACCACCACCACCACCACCACCACCACCACCATCACAACCTGTTTGCTGGTTTTCTCCTAAGTCATTATTACTGGCAGAATTTAAATATATGAGCCTGTTTTTCAATCCTAAGAATGCCAATTTTATTGCTGAAAAGTGAGCTTCCTAAACTTTTGGACCAGATGTATTGATTTAATTTTTGTTCACCAACATCTGATATTATCATATGAAATATTGGTATTACTTCATATTGGATATATCTTGCTACAATTCAGGGATTGTGGTGGATATTTGCCCAGGCACAAATGGCCTGGGGACCAACAGGCCCTTGGTGGCCTAAACCAGACTAAATGGGCTATCTGAGCCCTAAACTGAGCTAACATAGGTCTGCCAAATGGGCCCCAGCAACAGCAGTCTTTTCATGAGACAAGATGATCTGAACCAGTCTCCAGATGCCACAAGAGACCCTGATGCTAGTGCTGCTGCTTCCCCCAGGCAGGTGGACACTTTCCCCTTCCTAAAATAAACTGAGCTTGCTACACTCAGCTAGTATAGTAGAGCCTGTGTCGTTTACTCTGTGCCTTCTCACCCCATCCTGCAAGGGAAGCCCAGTGTGACAAAGCAGCAGATCAAAGCAGCAAGGGCCAATAGCAGAAATGATACTGTCTTTGTGTCTAACCCAGTTTTCTTTTCTAGGCATGCCTTAAAAGATAAATGATGTTCTAGAACATACCATTGGTACCTCTACTATTCAGTTATTGGAGCCTCTTTCTCTCCTTTATTTACCTAAACCTAATCTTTTCTCATGACCCATAATCAGTGTATTGTGATATGATGACTTCACTTGATCACTTATTGGCTTGTTCACTATTTACTATGTTTTTTTCCTGAGTCATTCCTTCTCTTAAGTTTGCAAGTCCTATGCAAATTCAGAAAGATAAATTATAAACTGTAGAAGATCATGGCAACTTCATAACAGCAGTGTGAATGGTACGATCCTCCTAAAATGGTTACGATGAAATATTAATCCCCTTGGACAATGCTGTTTGGAGGTGGGACTTTCAGAACAATATTAGCTAAGAGGTAGAGTTTCCATGTGTGAGGTTAGTGCTTTAGTAATGAAGTCTAAGGGTATATTTACTTGCTCCCTCAACAGGAGGACGCAGAGCCAGGAACTCTCTAGGACCCCCAAAGCCACCTGTCATAAGGGGACAGATTCTAGAATTAAATACATTTTTTATAACCTATCCATGGTTATAAAATACCTATATGGTATTCTGTCATAGCAGGCAAACCAGACCAAGACACCAATGTTCATTAGAAGAAATCTGCAGAGGACTCATTTGTTCAGTAGCTAGATGTGAGAGGGGCAATAGGACAAGGAAAAGGAAGGGCTGACGTCACTTCAGGGATGTCTGCAGTCACTTCCGACTCACAGATCTTATTTTCATGGTTGGAGGAAGGCCCCTCAGTGTTACTCGGGAGAAACTGTGGAAGCTACAGATGGGCTTACAGACTCAGATATTTGGGGCATCTTTTGGAAATTTGCATGGTCAACAATGCAAGCAGAAGAGCTGTTCTGAACTTTAAGGTAATAGAGTTCTGTACTAGACACAGAGACATGGTCTAGGCCCCTCACAATCAGGTCCTACAAAGTGACAGGTGTTTACTTAAACAAACTCCAACAATCTTTGCTTGATAACTAAGACAATCATGATATAGAAAAAAATTAAGATTTGGAAATATTTTTCTTCATCAAAATCTAGGTTCTGTAATGTAAAAAGCCCAAAGAATAGAATAAAATCTTTGTCTATATGAATAGATGAACTAGGTTTTGTCCTTTCTACCTTTGCCTTATCTGTTGCCACACGATTCAAAGTCACTATGCTTCACACAGGGATAAATCACGGCTATGACTTACTGAGATGACAGAACCGTCCATAGCGTCCTAGGTCACATATGCAGGCACCGTATAACCTGTGGCAAGGGCCATTGTTGGCACAGTGACATTTTCTTTTGCAGTTCTTTCCAAAGAATCCTTTCAGGCATCCTGCAGGGTATGCAAAAGAAGTAAATATTAACTCACATGCAGAAATTGCCACAGTCTTTGTTTATAAAATACAAATTCTGAGTATCCACCCTATCTGAGGAGCTATAGACAGCTGATGGGTTGAGGGAAAGACAGTCACTTTCCTTTAGGGGGTTGACCAACGGTAGGTTGTTCATGCTCCAGCAGATGACCACATATTCATGCACATGTGGGCAACATTAAATGTATCCATAGTAAAACATGAAGTTGAGAGGAAGGGAGGACAGGATGCACTAGGAAGACTTCGGCTGAGGTAGTGTTGGGTAGATATGATCAATATACATTGTATAAGTTATGAAATTTTAAATTGAATCTTTTTAATAGTATGTTGAGTTGAGAATTTCTTGCAATGTATTTTGATCATATTCATACCGTCTCTTGCTCCTCCTCCCAAATCCACCCTACTTCCCTTTATACCCAACTTTGTATCTTCTTCTTTTAAACACATCAACTCACTCATTCTGTAGACAAGGATGGCCTTGAACTCATAGAAATTCACCTGCCTCTGCCTCCTGAGTGTGGGATTAAAGGCAGAAGCCACCACTGTCTGGCTAGGATACTGAATGCTTTTATCATAAGGAAATGATAAATTTTAGGGGAGATGTGTATATATACATTTAACCCAATTTAATAATATACTATGTATATGTGTACTAAACAGCATATGAAACCTCATAAACATGTACGATTTTAATTTTATATCCCAATTAAAAATAAATTTAATTTAAACTTCAAAAGAAACCACATCAACTCTAATTTGTGATGCTCATGGATTCTTAGATGTGGGATCTTCCACTGGATTGTGGAAGGCCTACTAGGGGCCAAACTCTTAAAGAAAAATGGTTCCCCCAGCAGTTATCATTGCCAATAGTTCCTCAGCCAGGAGTGGGAATTCATGACTACCCTCCTCTATCCACGATGGGATTAAATGTGGTTTGAGCTTGTGCAAGTCTTGCACATGCTGTCTCAATTGCTATGAGTTCATGTGTGCAATCCAAGTGTGAGACAATAAGTCAGCTGGTGAAGTGTTAAATGTGAGGACTGGAGTTCATTGACCAGATGCACAGTTGTCACTGTTATTTTGTGAACTCTACAGTAATTTCTCTTCTCTAGCTCTCTTGTTCCCTCTCTTGCTCTCTGATTTCATCTCCCTCCTACTTTTGCCATGTGGGCCTTACTCTTGTCTTGTTTTTTGTTCTGCATAAAAAATAAGTTCCTCCTTATGGACCCAAATTTACAAACCAAGCTTTTTCTTGAGAAGAAAACAAAATTCTTGTATGAGGATTCATCCTGCTTTCATCACAGTCAGCCAAGTATCTTAGTTACCGTTCTATTGCTGTGAAGAGACACCATGTCCAAAGCAACAATAAAATAAAAATTTAACTGGAGGTTTGCTTACAGTTTCAGAAGGTAAGTTCATGATTATCATGGCTGGGAGCATGACTGTAGGCCAGCAGACAAGGTATGTAGCAGTAGCTGGAAGCTTGCATCTTAACCTCATGATGAAGGGTGATACTGGACCAGGCATGTACTTTAGAAACCTCAAAGTGTACTGCCAGTGACATATCTCCTCCAACAAAGCCATACCTCTCAATCTTTACTAATATTCTACCAACTAGTGAGCAAGCATTCAAATTTATGAGTCTATGGGGTTCATTCTCTTTCAAACTACCACACTGTCTAACTCTTTTTTTAATCATTTTTATTTTAATTTTAAATAGCTAGTTTTACATGTCAATCCCAGTTCCCTTTCCCTCCCCTCCTCCCGCATTCCCCTTCCCCCCCACCCTCCCACCCTATTGCCAAATCCTTCCACATAGGGGATATCTAGAGTCTGTCATTTCACTCTGGGTAGGGTCCAGGCACTACCCTAAGAGTCCAGGCTGAGAGAGCATCCCTCTTTGTGCTATAGGCACACGATGACTGTTTGTATTCCAGGGATAGACACTGATCCACAGCTCAGGGCGCCATAGGTTGCCCAGGCCTTCTCGCTGACACTCACATTTGGGGGGTCCAGATCAGTCCCATGCTGGCCTCCCCACTGTCGGTCTGGGGTCCAAGAGCTCTCCCCTGTTCAGATCAGCTGTCTCTGCTGGTTTTGCCAGCCCATTCTTTGCCAATTTGGTCATCACTCCTCTCTCTCTGTCACTGGGTTCCTTGGGTTCAGTTCAGTGATTAATTGTGTGTTTGCCTCTGCTTCCATCAGTCACAGGATGAAGGCTCCCGGATGGTTATAGACATCAAGTTCATTATCAGGAATGGGCATTCGAGGTGGTCTCTCCACCATTGCTTAGCTTGCCAATTGGTGTTTTCCTTTTAGATCACTCGAGGTCACTCTGGTGCCTGATCTGTCTTCTATCCTATGATTCCCTCTTCCCCCTATTCTACCCCCACCCACTCAACTTCCTGTTCCCCCATGACCAACTCTCTTCCTCTTCACCCCCTCTCTTCTTCCCAGCTCCCACTCCTCCCCCACCCCTTGCCGTGCTCCCCATCCATTCAGAGGATCTTGTCTCAATCCTCTTCTCTTGGGTACTATGCATATATGCATATCTTTTAGGTTCTTTCCTGTTTCCCAGACTCTCTATCAGTGGAAGTGCAGACTGGCACTATCCTGATCCATGTCTAAAATCCATATATGAGTGAGTACATACCATGTTTGTCTTTTTGCGGCTGGGTTACCTCACTCAGGATGGTTTCTTCCAGTGCTATCCATTTACCTGCGAATTTCAAGATTCCATTGTTTTTTTCTGCTCATCTAACTCTTATTTTGTTCTGTCATGCTTGCTATGGCCAAAGCAACTACATTCTTGTCATATAGACACAGCCTTTGAAGTCTTTATTTCCATGAAACCCCTACACCACTCCCACCCCAAAATTAGCAGCGTCTCATCTTACTGACAGGGCATTCCTACCTTCTTCGCAAAATTTCCCATAAACCCCTTGGGGGCATTGGCACTGCTCAGTGTAAGCATCAGAGGTGCCTCCATTCTGACAATTGCAGACAGCCCTGCACTACCTTCTTTTGGTGTCTGTGGAACAAGCTGTGAGTAAATCAGGAAAGGTGAGTATGTGATGGAACATCCTGTCCATCACAACTGGGGCCAGGAGGAGAGATCAGAAGAAGAGGTGGCCTTTCTATCCAGATGGCTACTGAGTAAATACATTCTTAGCACCTTGCAGAACCAGGGTTAACTCTGGCCTAGTCCCGGTTCCTATGATTTAATCACCCCAGGGAATTCCAGGTGATACAGTTGATTATGATAATGATGACTTAAGGAAATGCTAACAAGGTTTAAATGCAAAACTGATCTTACTCCTTAAACTCAGGCCCTCCTTGTTACAACACTACCGAACTACCCAACTATTTGTTGAATAACTCTAACCAACCTTAATAAGAAACAAAATGCATCTTCACTATGAAAAATGTGGAGAAAACTCAGAGAAAAAAATGTCATATTTTAAAACCAGCAATGAACACAGCTAGAGTTCTCTTAGGGACTCCCAAGGTATTTTGGAGTCTCTATATATGAAGAAATTAAGCAGATGACAATAGTCTCTGGTTTGTTGGTCCTTTTAGAAATACCAGGCATTCAGATATGTACCCTGAAGATATTGGGACATTCTTTAGTGTGAAAACATGTAACTCTTGAGATAATCTTATTAACTATTTTAGATGATATTTTACCATAAAATTCATTCTAAAGCTGCATTTACGATGTCCCCTGCAGTATCCTCCTACCATTATATGAAACAGTTTCATATTTATCTTTTATTTTTGATATGTTTATTGCTCTTTCTTTCCTCTCTTTTTCATTGAGACAAGGTCTAATGTATACAAGACTGACCGTAAACTCAAAATGGCTTTAAACTTTTAATTCCCATTCCTCTACCTTTTAAGGGCTGGGATTGTAGGCATGCTTCAATAGCTTTGTTTTTATGCAATGTTAGTATTTGAACTCACAGCCTTTTATATGCCAGGTAACTATACTATACATCTGGGCTTACCCAATTTTTTTATATTCCAAGCCATAGGCTACTATAAAAGGGTGAGTAAGAGAGGAAAGGGAGAGTAAAAATACAAAAGAATAAAGAGATTAGGGATGAAAAATTGTCAAGTCCCACGTTGTTGATTTATGTGTAGTATAACTTTGAATTTTTCCAGCATCTATATAAGGGACAGTTTTTAAAAATGAAGATAAAGAATTCTAAGTGGCTTCCCATAGTAACTGAGTTATGGTATATCATTTAAATAGCTGATAAATGTGATTCTCTCACCCATCCCACAAAGTAGAAAAAAGCAATACAAGGGATTTCTAATATATATTATTATCAAAATGTAGAATAAAGATCTTAGAGGAGAAACTGTTAGCAGGAGCATGTCCTAACACTGAACTAGAGGACTTGGAATGCATCACAAGCTCTTCTGTCCATGGAGTAATCTATGCCTGGGGGGATCACTTCTCTTTCCTCTCCACTAGATAATCAAACAATGCTCAGTGATTTCAAACATGGGATTTCTCTAAATGAGGTGTGCTTCTTCTAAAAAGCCCTGCTATGAAATAGTACAACATGATAGTTAATGCATTTTCTTATAATTTTTTAACAAATTGCTGAGAAGTCTAAGTAGGTATTTTCATAGTAGACCAAAAAGATACTGAGATAGTACTCAGTGGGGAGAGTTAGGATTAGGATTCAGATAATCTCTATTTGAAGCCTTACTTTCCTGATTTCTACAGTTTCATTTTTAATTTCCTGAATTGCATTTTAAAATGTAAATCATCTTTAAGATATGTAATTTCATGGATTTTAAACAATATCACCACTCCCTTTGTACTGAATAGTTAGTTGAAAACTTTGCGTTGATTTGGATTGATCTGTCTTCATTCTTACCTTTTGTTTTCTGAGACAGACACTTCCAGAAAGAGTCTCATGAACACTCAGACATCTACAAGATTTTCCAGGTAGGAAGACATGGATATCTTGTCTTTTTATCACCTGGGTCACTTTAATCTCTAAGGGTGAGATTTGCATCAGTGATGTTTTCTCTGATGCTTCAGAAGTAGATTTTGTGACTTTATTTCTCATGCTATCATGTCAAGGAGCATACAATTATATCAATGGACTTGCATGCTAAAGCAAATATTTATACTATAATGATCATATAGTGACATTATATACATTTTATACTATGGAGTATATGAACTTATGGGTCCATATAATTGAGGGTCTCCACCAAGGTTTTTTCTGTCTATACTGATGTTGTTGGCACTCCAGTATCGAATAACTGACAATAAATAAGAATGAATTATACCTGACCAAGGGGAACACTCTCCAAGAAAGAATAGCAATAGAGTCTAAGAGAGAGTGCTTCACATCTATGCAGTCTAAGACAGAATGCTTCACATCTATGCAGTCTATGAGAGAGTGATTCACATCTATAGAACCTAAGAGGAAAGAGTCCTTTACATTTATACAGTCTAAGAGAGAGTGCTTCACATCCATTAGAAAGACCAGTGCTTGCAGAGGATGCCATGTGAAGCTTTACATGACAGGCAAAAACTGATCTTCAGAGATCTTGGGGGAACAACAGTCACAGAACTAAAAAGTGCAGAATATGAATTACACAGTCAATTAAATTCCTAGAAATAGTCAATTGGGCAAAGACTATGGCAAAGATTTTTTTAAAAAAGAGGAACTTATGGGAACTTAATTCTGAATTGTTCCATGTGACTAAGTGTGTATATTATGTAAAGACACTGGGCTGTTAAAAAGGCTGAGAGCAGCAAAGAACATGATCACAGGGAATCTTGGGGACAATCTGAATATTTACAGGAATCATGCTGGTCAAATGATGTCACTGCATCAGGCCCTGGGTCCTGTGCCTGTGACAGTCATTAGAATACATCTCTGCTCTTTTAAACTTGCATGCAGGGAGCTAAAAGGAAAAATTCTGCTCACACTATCTTCTAGATAATCATGAAGACACATATTTTGAAGTATATGAGAAAGATGAAAAGGGAAAAAACTTGATGTATTTTATTTCATCACATGGAAGTTTCAACTTTTAAAAGCTGTCTTCATTTAAAACACAAATGAAATGATATTTGGATGGCATCATATTTAAATTTTTGATAATTTCTCTTGAGAAATTTATATAAAAAGATGAAAATATCACCATTGGCTATGTTAATGTGATTTTTTAAAAGGCAGAGGTAAAAAAACAGAAGAAAGCCTAGTTAAAACATTTCAGTTTTGAAAAATTTAACCCAAATGTTCCTGACTTTTCCAGTGGAAATAGCAGGCCGGGTGCTGGTGATTTTTTGG
Source organism: Mesocricetus auratus (assembly GCF_017639785.1). Classification (NCBI taxonomy): domain Eukaryota; kingdom Metazoa; phylum Chordata; class Mammalia; order Rodentia; family Cricetidae; genus Mesocricetus; species Mesocricetus auratus. The sequence goes on along the minus strand of NW_024429195.1, from coordinate 32,173,097 downwards.
AGCACAGGGTTTTTGTAAGACCTATCTTATTAGCTGCTTTATTAATTTCTTTTTTGTTATTTACATGTTTACACATGTTACTCTCAGTTTCCTTTCTCTCCCCTCATCACCCGGCCCCCCATTCCTCCAAAACTCCCATCCCACTCCATCTCCCTCCTGCTCCCCAGCATGGGACTGATCCAGACAAACACCCCCAATCAGGGTGTCTCAGAGGAGACCTCAGCAATCTATGGGACCTTGGAGATTAGATCAGCATTTATTCCTAGCATACAAATGGACTCTGGGAGCCCATTCCCCATGGAGGGATGCTCTCTCAGTCTGGACACAACGGGGAGGATCTAGGAGATTTATTACTTTCTATGTTCTGTGGGTTAGCAGGATTTGGAGAATTGCCTTCTATTGAGAATATTAAATCTTTCCTTTCTGTGATATATTCAATTTACAAATGCCAACATTCACTGTCACTTTATTTATTTAAAACAAATATATGGCTGTCTCTCAGTGGATAGTTAATCAGTATACTTTAGGGGGCTTTTTTTGGAGAAGAACTCACCCTGATGAGCCTGCTGATCCACACCAGTTCTTATGGTGTTACTCTCATTGCAAAGAATGCCATTCCAGCCTTCTGGGCACACACACCCACTCTCTCCTTTGTGGCATCTACCTCCATTCATGCAATCCTTACAGCTCAAGCTGCAGTCCAGGCCAAAGGTGCCATCTAAACAGACTGCATGGGAAACCAGCTTAGTTGGCTTCAAGCTACACATGTAACCCAAATATAAAGCAAAAGCAAAATTCTTTTTTTTTTTTGTTTTTTGAGACAGGGTTTCTCTGTATTGTTTTGGAGACTGTCCTGGAACTCACTCTGTAGACCAGGCTGGCCTCAAACTCACAGAGATCCACCTGCCTCTGCCTCCCGACTGCTGGGATTAAAGGTGTACACCACCAACGCCTGGCTTAAAGCAAAATTCTTAATTCACCAAGAAAAAAAAAAACAAAACCAATCAGATCAGGCATCTCTGTCCCCCCACCCCTGAAACAAACAACCAACCAGAAAAGGAAACAGAAAAGAACCTTAGCAAAGATATGACTCTCAACACAGAACATATTTTACTTTGGACAGTTATAATATTAGATTATTTTCCATTCCTTAAAGGGCTATAGGGAAAAAACATAAACCAGGCCTATGAGTGATTCTAGACACAGAAGAGGCAGATAGTCCAGGTTGTTGTTCTTTCCTTTCTAGATTTTTATGCATATGTTTTAAAGGAAATTTTTATTGAAAATTAACCATCATGTGTAAAGATGCACACATCTCAAATATACCCACAATCTCAGATCACGGTACAGCATACTACCTGTCACCTAAAATGTCAATGCCATTGGCTCAAAAATATAACACTACCATAATTTCTGACAACACACATTTTTTTTTCCTGAACGTTTTTATAAATAGAATTGTAAAGTAAGCACATTTGCAGGCAGGTTTCTTTTGTCAAAACAACATTTGCAGCATTCTTCCACACTGTGTGACCAAATCTCTTTAATATGTGTATAATATTCTATTTCTTACTGAAATGCATCCTATTCACTTCTTCCCTCTCCTCTTGATGCTGATTATCCTAATATGAGAAAGTATAGAGGTATTATTTTCCTCAGTTGCTTGCACATGGGGATGGGCTCATGTTCTGTCCTCATCTTGGTGTAGGGAGGATGTGGGGCCTCTCCCCGGTATGCAGTGCTGATTTCCACTATGTGCACGTCCCTCACAAGCCATGCTACTGAGCACACTGCACCTACCTCACTTTCCTAACAGCTGTCTGTGGGATTGCATGGCACATCTCATGACTGGCAAATGACTGAAGGGGAGACAGCTGAGATGTAATTGGATTTCTCTTTCCAAACCTTGGTCAAATGATTTCACTTTGTCTATGTTTGTTGCGGTCAACTACACTTATTCTGACTTTGAATGGGCAAAGCATCAGAAATTTAACATTTCAATATCCTACCTTTATGCAAAAGCATTTATAGATATGCTTATAAATACAAATATATTACTGCTAGTTTATCTTTTATTTTTATTTATTTATTTAGGTGACTGTATGTGTGTGTGTGTGTGTGTGTGTGTGCGCGCGCACGCACACACACACATGTCATGGCACCATGTGGTAAGGTCAGGAGACAATTGCTGGGAGTGGGTTAACTTTTTCCATTATGTGGGTCACCTTTTCCTACCACGTGGGACCTATATTGAAATCAGAAGGTCATTCCTAGTAGCAAGTCCTTTAATCACTGAACCATCAACACATTCTTTCACCCCATGCTCCCATTTCATAAATACCTGCATATTATCTCTTTATTATATAAAATGGAAGTTAAGAGATGTTAAGTCTATAGGAATGAGGTATGCAAAAGTAAAGGTTTTAGTCCCATAATTCTACTAGCTCTCCTCTCTCAACATTTGATGATGTTAACTATTGATACTGAATTACCTGGATAACATGCCTGAGTTATCTGATGATGAGGAACGATGACCAAAGAAACAAATCCTTTACTCACCCACCCTCTGCAAGGCTGTCAGCCCTTGGAACTCTCCTTCTGTTCCCTGGTCTTCTTCATTATTGCTTTCGTCGTCATGTGAAGTGGTCCGAGAAAAAACATGGTAAGGGAGCAGCTGAGGGGAGCTTGGAACCAGAAGGCCTGGAAACTTCAGGATGTCTAGTACATCTTCTTCCTCCTCTAACTGCTCATCATCTAAATCTCAGACCAGAGAGGAGGAGACTGGTTTTTAACACTGTGGGTAGAAGGGGGCCAAAGCAACCAAGCATTGACAGACAGTGAGAGTCTGAGCTAGACAGCCAAGCAGGGATGACTTATGGATAAAGAGCTCTGAGTAGGCTCTTCAGAGGCCCATTGTGCCAGCAGCCACATGCTGCTGGCATGGGGTTGAATTACAGTAGACAGAGTACAAGGGAAATAAAGTAAAGCTAGATAGGGAGAGGGGGAGGAACTAAAATGAGGATGGAGGGAGCCAGGAAGAAGGGAAGGAACGGGAGAGAGGGAAAGAGAAGAAGGAACGAAGAAAGGTAGGAAAGAGGGAAAGACAGGGTAGAAGGTAGAGAGTGAGAGACAGAGACCTGAAGGAGGGAGGCAGTGAGTGTTGTGAAGTCTCCCTCTCCAGCACCCTGAAGAGCAGGAAGTGGAGGGAACCTAGGAGTCACAGAACAATCCCTTGACTACTGACAGAGACAGGTCCTTCCATCACTTCCGATTCTGTATCCTTCTTCGCAGGCACAGTCATAGGTCCCCTCGGAGTTGATGCACAGCTGGTCACAGTCCACACTGACATCCAGGCACTCATCCACATCTAGGGAGAGTAGAGTTAACCAGCATCTGCACTTTGTGTCACTATGTGACCTTCATTAAGCCACAGCAGCATCCTGCCACACAGGAAGCGAGCATAGCCCCTCAATATCAGGCATCACCTATCTGGAGACTTGCCTCATTCATCTGCAAGTGTACTGAAGACTGGCCACATAAACCAGAGATTTCTGAGGCCTTCCTTGTGTAGCTTGGAGGAAGAGCATAAAGCTTAAATTCAATGGACCCAAGCTGTGCCTTATTCTGCAGGAATGTACTAAGTTCTCAGCTTAAGTACGTGAGTGGACATTGATGCTTTGCATGGTTCCATTCAGGGTCTATGGAGAACTTTGGGCATGGAAGCACAATGACTAGTCTGTCCTCTTTTTTTAATTTAAATTTGAAACAAGCTTATTTTATATCTTTTAGCTATCAGATTTATGACTGAATGTGACTTTATATTCAGTCAGTGTGCTAGATACATGGAAAGTTCCAGAGTGAAGCTACACTTCAGCTTTACCTCAGGTGGTGCACATCTTACCCCTGTAGACACACACAAGTGTGTGCATTTGTGGCATGAAATCATATCTTGGCTCACTCCTCTTAGGAGCAGATGGTGCAGAAAATGCAGCTTTTGTTGGCTCTGTTAATTGGATGGAAATTGTAAATGGTAATATACTCTTCTGTGTTTAGTGTATATAGATAGCACACTATTTCTCTTTGATCTATACTGAAGGGCTGGCTTGTAGTAGTTTGAAGCCTGGCTACCATCAGAATTCAGGATTTGTTTCTTTAAGCAGTGAAACTCCACTTTCTCTGAGACATTAATATCATATATTTGACTTGTACAGATTTCAAGCAAATACTTTTTTTTTTTTGGTTTTTCGAGACAGGGTTTCTCTGTATTGTTTTGGAGGCTGTTCTGGAACTTGCTCTGCAAACCAGGCTGGCCTAGAACTCACAGAGATCCGCCTGCCTCTGCCTCCCGAGTGCTGGGATTAAAGGCATGCACCACCAACGCCCGGCTTGCAAATGAATTTTTAATAATAATAATAATAATAATAATAATAATAGAAAAAAATCGATTATATACTTAAGGTAATTTTGTTTTACATTATTTTTAAGTAAGCATAAAAAGCAGCATATTATACTACAGCATTTTATATAATTATGCAATTCAATTATATTCTCATTCTTAACTCCTCCCATTGTCCTAACTTTTAATTCTTTCCTCCCCTATAGTCTGCCCTCCTATGTTCATGTCACTTGTATCCCATCACACTCTCTAGCCCAGCCATCTGTCATCTGTCCTTTCTCCCTTTGTTTCCTTTCTTCTTTCATGGCACAAACAGATTTAAGTTCTGATTATGAACGTGAAAGAAAATGTGGTAACTGTCTTTGTGGATCTGGTGTATCCCATTTAATAGAATTGACCCCTAGTTCTATACACTTTTCTGAAAATGGCTTGATTTCCTTTTTTTCTTAGGTTGACTGAAATTCTTTGTATATATGTACCACATTGTCTGTATTCGTTCTTCTGCTAAGGGAGATCTAGGCTGGTTTTGTGTCTTGGTTATTTTGACTAGTGCAGCAATAATTATGAATGTGTGGCATGTTGATCTCACCTTTCCATTTTATACAGATAGGTTAGTATTTTTTAATTTGCATCTATTTATAAATTATATCTATTAATTCACTCTGTGATATGTGGATAACCAAGATTTTTTTCTGCTCTTTAGGCTGTATCTTCATTCTGGTGATTGTTTCTTTTGCTGTAGAGACACATTTTTGCTCCTTGTAATCTAATTTATAAATTATTGGGATTTTTCTATTGGTATTGGAGTCCACTGAAGAAATTTCTTTCTTATGCTTCTATCTCAAAGTGTTTTAGTCATTGTTTTTTTTTCTAGCAGTTCCAATCTTCATGTGTCTCATTAAGTTCTTTGGTCCATTTTGGACTGATTTATGTACAGGTGGATATCCAATTTTCACAGCATTGGTTGAAAGGCCCCTTCCTCAACTCCTGTAACTTTGGTGCTGGTTGGTAGAGACAGTTGTGACCTGGGAGCTCACTTGTCAATCTGTCCAGTAGAAATGGTGAGCTCCCTGTCTCAAATACATGTTGGAGAAACTCTTGAGAGAGATACCAACATCAATCTGTAGCCTCCATATGTACCCCCATGAGTGACTGCATCCAGATACTTGCACACTCTGCACACACACACACACACACACACACACACACACACACACACACACACACGGTGGGGAGAGAGAGAGAGAGAGAGAGAGAGAGAGAGAGAGAGAGAGAGAGAGAGAGAGAGAGAGAGAGAGAGAGAGAACATTGGTAAGTCTCCAGATTCCAGATATTTATATGATTTCTGAAAGAAGATAATTTCAATTAGGAAAGCAAAAGAATGAATGAATTTCTTAAGAGGAATAGATCACAAAAAGATTGCTGGGAAGGAATCCATTATGTTCATCGCAGTAAGCAGAAAACTTCTAATGGCAATAGAGGGGAAAATAACAAACAATAATCCAATTAACAACAATCAATAATTGGTAGCATCTCTAATAATAAATTTAAATGCAAATGTCTTTTATTAAAAAAGAAGATGAAGAATGGTTGAGTTCCAACTATCTGTTTTTCTCCAAGAAATGTGTCTGATGTACAACAGTGTCCTCCAAGATGGAAACATTCCCTCCAGCAGGAAAGCTCTTTAATCAGGAAGGTAAACAACCCAAAAAATAGCTTCAGGAAGTCCCTGAAATGGACCAGATTCAATAGTCCCCTCTCTGCCAGAGTAAGCAATAAAAACTGAGAGACCCTCTTAGAGGAGTGGAACTGAACTGTGGAAAATACTGTACCTAGAAGAAGCTGCCTAGAAGAGGTTTAGACCACACTCTCTTGGAAAGGACACTGCCCAACCTGTTGAGCTGCCAGCAGACTGTGCATTGTGCTCCAGGTTTCTCAGCTTTTATGAGCTGTCACCATGTTGAGGTGAGTTTTGGTGATGTAGCTGTATTTAAGTCATTTGTGCTCCTGAATAACCCCTTACACATATTCCTCTTTGTAATACCAATAAAACTCATGGCTCAAAAAGTTTGACTTTGGTGGTCTCTGGGATGAGTAGATTTGTGTATAGTATCTCCCCTGGTAATGTCTTGTCACACAACACCACCTTACTGGCATAGACATAGGCTAAGAATCTAAGGATAGAATTCAATATATGAAGTAAATGAAAACCAGAATAAAGTTAGCATAGCTATTCTGAGATCTGATAAAAATAGACCTCAAACCAATGTTAATCCAAATAGATAAAGAAGGGCACTACATATTAATAAGAGAACATTCAGCAAGAAAATATAGTAATTATAAATATGTATGCACCAAGCTTTGCAGCTCCCCATGTCATAAAACAAACACTAATAGGAATTTAAAACTTTCTTAAGTCTGATACAGTGACATTATTTAACTTTAGTATGCTGATCATATCTTTAGATAGGTTATCCAAACTAAAGACTGACAGAGAAACTTCACAGTTAAACTATAATGTAGATCAAATGAAATTAGCAGAAAGTTCCATTCAGTGGAAATGGAATAAAAATTCGGAATAGCCCATAGATCTTCTCCAAAACAGGTCACAGTCTATGCCACAAAGTAATTCTTAGCAAATCCAAAATGACTAAATAAATTATCATTTTCTACCATATCACAGTTGAATACAACTAGAGACCAATAGCAATAGAAACTATAAGTAGATAGCACACAAATCCTTGGGGAGACAAACAGTACACTGTGACTTTTTGAAGGAAACCATAGGATGATGTAAGGATATACAGGATCTCTCTCTCTCTCTCTCTCTCTCTCTCTCTCTCTCTCTCTCTCTCTCTCTCCTCTCTTCCTCCCTCCTTCCCTCTCTCCCTCCCCTCCCATGTGGTTTGGTATACATGAATGTATATATGCAGATCTGTATGTGTTTATGTGCACACAGATCAAGGATGAATGTCCTTTGTTTTTTTATGTGGATGTTGGGGCACCACTAACTAGTTATACTCACTATTTTCAGATTCACCTTTACTAAAAAGTAAATGCTTGGAGAGCACCTAAAAGGTTGCAACGTGGCACATTAATATAGCTATATGAGGCATTCTGCTGAAATTTTTCACTTATGACAGGAAAATACTTTAATTTTCTTGTCTTGAAAATGATTTTCAGCAAGCAACTCTGTAATTGTCGTCCAGTGTGCAAAGATGATTCCATTAGCCGTTTGTTACCACTCATGAATCTCCCCTCTGCATACATATATTTGGAAAGCATATGGACCAATGAAAATCATACTAACCATGGCTGCCTTTAGTGGAGTTCCTTAATTTACTCCCTAAACCTATTGCTGTCTTCATTTCACTGACAAAGATCTTAGATTTTTCTAAGTTAGAGCCACAAAAGTGCATATGCTGTCACATGGTGCAAACACAGAAATCCACATTTCTTTTAGTGTGAAAGACACCCAGTCCCAAGCTCCTGCCACCATGATTGTGCATCCCATCAGTCGTTCCAAGAGATCTCAGGAATTTACCATCACATCCACAACCATCCAAACTGATCTGAAAGCCTTCCTGACAGTCGCATTCGTAGCCTCCTGAATAGTTGATGCAGAGCTGGGCACAGCAGGCATCTCCGCTCTCACATTCATCAAAGTCTGAAGGGCAAAGGACATTTGTGTTACTCCAGGAAGCAGAATTCAACAAAACTGCAGATGCTCTGAGATGCCTCATTTCTAAATTAAAGCTGATTAGCCATAGTACAGAAATTGAAGAAAGTTATCTCACAAAAATAATGACACCTACTTTTAGTTTAAGTTTCCTGCAAGCTCCTTGAATGTCTGTTATTTAATTTAAAGGAATGTAAATGATCTTTAAATGCATTTATAAGCATAGGAAAAGAAATCTCTGCTATTTTTCTTCCCTGTCTGAAAAGCAATCTGACTGAATAAACAGAACTTGAAGGAAAAAGAGACAGACTTGAAAATGAAAACGCAAAGAATTCCATGTCAGTGATGTTTGATAGCAGCAGAAAAGACAGCCCCAGACTTCACAACATGCCTCTTCTCAGAGACCTTAGATCAAAGAGTCTTCCCAAGTAAACATTTCCTGGCACTCAACTAGGGAGAGGAGTGGGAACTGTATGTCTGTGGGAAGGAAGGAGGCACCCTTACTTCTCATATTGTATAGTAAGTTCTGGAGTATTCCAGAGTATTTGTTTAGATATGCTGATGACACATTGAGTGGGGTTAGGGAGGTCTGTGGGGTTTTGTTAGGCTGTGAAATCATTCCCCTGGAATGTTCTGTCAGTTGAGCAGTTGCTTATATAGCACTGTCATTCTAGAATCCTACAATCTCGAGTGTTTGTTCTTAAGACACAGCTGACCTGGGGAAATAAAAACCTTCTCAGTTGTCAGCGAAACCATTCAGCCCAACAGCAATCTACTTGGCCTGAGTTTTAAAGGGTCATTTGAAGTATAAGAGTGAAAGGGGCCAGTGGGCACTCACTGCTTCCCTCCACTCTGGGCAAACCAGGATTACATGATGAACGTGTTGCCCCTGGCTCAATGCTAGCCTCTGTGTGTTGAGCTGTTAGGCTGAATGGCTGTCACTGCTGAGCTTATACAATCTTATTGCTCCAGGACTACATGAGTGACCACAGGTATGAAGAGGTCAATGTCTCAATTAACCTTGGGAGAGTCAGTAGACTCAAGGAAATGAAGACAAGAGACAGGAAGGAAAGGAAATGCAATCAGTCAGTCAAGGTGAGGGGTCACCATAAACTATCTAAATGAAGGTCATCTGAGCACAATGCATTCTTTCTTCTGCAAAATGTCACAAGGAGCCACACTCAGAATATTGCTGATATTAGTTTCTGCCATATTAAGCTTTTCTCTGCCCTTTAGATTAAACAAGGTGAACACAGAAGGTTTAAAAACAATTTTATTTCATTTAAAACAGTAGTCTTTGTGTGTTTTTTGTTTAATTTTAGATATTTCTTCTTCTTTTTTATTTCAAAAAAATCCTTATTACCAAAAAGCCTCCAAACACATAGCTCTCAGCTAGCAAGGGGCTAGCTGCATCATATAATCTAAAAATATCACTTGTTCTTATTGTTATTATGAATTAATTTCAGATTATTTTGTCAGAGCAATTTTTTACCTTGCACACTGACTTTAGCTCAAAAGTGCAACAGAAACCTAGCTTTTCTATGGCAGAAAACATGTGTGTGTGGGGGGGTAAATACATGTCATGTGTATGCATGGATGTGCGCAGGCATGCCCTGTGTGTGCGGGCACACATGCATTAAGGGGTCATGCACATTTAGTCACATGGGGGAGTACACATGTATTGTTGGTCAAGTCATGTGGGGCAATGTATATGCATGGCATGTGGGGTAGTGCACATACGTTTTGTGCGTAGGGGGTACACATGTAACATTCATTGACCAAGTCATGTGGGGAGATGTGTATGCATGGTATGTGGGGAGGTGCATGTTGTGTGTGTACATAGATCTTTGTGTGTAGGTGGGTGTACGTAGACCATGGGTCTTCCTCAATGATCTCCCCACTTTATGTGTTGAGAAAGGGTCTCCTAGTCAGTAGATCAGGTGGTCAGCAAGCCTCGGATCATAGGCCAAGCCTTTTATATGGGTGTTGGGGATCTGAATGGAAGTTTTCACACTTACAAAGCAAGGACTTCAAAGATTTAGCCCGAATTCAAATCTTTTCTAGAAAATACTGTCACTTCAACCTTTATACCAGCTACTTTCTACATTTCTTAATTTATTTTTATATTCTTGGTGAAACTGTTGCTTGTCTGTGTTCCTCTTTTGATCATACCTTATGGCTTTTGGCTACTGTGCAGAATGCAAGGTAACTACAGTGGTGTAACTCACCACTCAACTGAACAGGAAAATCTAGCCTCAAACTGGGAGCCTCATGCTACCGAGGTGAAACTTCTTAATCACTCAACTCTGAAATGAGTCAGAGTAAAGCACTCCATCCTCTGTACACAGACACTGAAGAAAATTTACAAACACTTCCCAGTATCTGGCAGTTTGCTTAACTTGGAAATCCTCATCATGATCAGACAACTGTGTTTCATACAATTGTCCCTCCAGTGACACTATGCCTCTTTTTCTAGCTTCAGGACTAGGCTTCTGCACCTTGGCAAGGCTGACCAATGGCATGCTAGCTGGACTGTTTTCATCTTTGTTTGTACATTCCCATCTTTAGAAAATACCTGATAGTAACATATGATGGAACCCATGGCTGCTTTTACAAAGCAACAGACAACCAGAAGGGTAACCTCATAGTCTAAGTAAGTCACTGTTTTTGCCCTAGTGAATATCTGGTCTTCAGAATTAAGCATTTTTATTATTGAAAAGGTGAAGCAAAATGGACCACAATCAGTGTAATGTTGCCTTGGTGACTGCTGAAATCTCACAAGTATGCAATTTTCTGCATTCTGACCCTAGCAGACGCTGTATTTTTTCTAGTTGTAAATAAGAAGTTTCCTGAATTGTACCTTCCAAAGACTAAAGACATCAAGTTTTAAAAGAGTATAAGAGTAACACATTAATAAAAATATAAAGAAAGGATATAGCTTTTCAGTTTTCATTACTTAGTACACACAAAAAACAAAATGAGGATGGAAAAAGAAAGGAAAGAATAAAGGAGGGAGAGAGCAGAGGAAGAGAACCATTAATTTTCCTTATAAATTTAAATATTAATGAAGAAAATGCGGCATAGTTTTCATGGCAAGGGAAAACAATCGGTTCTGATATGTTGGGCACCACAGACTCATAGCAGTGTAGAAGGCACTGCTGGGTCAAGAAACATATGCAATGGGTTTGCTTAGGCTTAAATAGTTTTGTGAGACCAGAATACAATAAATTCCATGATATCATTCTCTCTTAGCACCCAAGTATAAGATAAAAGAACCAAACCTGATTCTTACATCACTTCTCCATTTAAAATATCTCTCATCATCTTGAATAGTGTGCAGTGAAAATGAGAGTTTCTAGCATTTGTATTAACACTTTAAAGAGGGAAAATACATGCAATTATTTTAAAAGGTAAGCAAATAGAGTGTTTCCATTTTAGAATGAAGACAAGGCTACTTGTAGGCTTGGAATGTTTCAGAAGCAGAGCAGGGCAATGCCACTTCATACTGGCTCCCTTGTTTCCTAGCAGAGAAACACTGGGGGATTGCCATTCAGCATTTCTTTATGAGGGAAGGCTGAGTTGGGACTATTCTTCGCATTATTGCTTGTTGCAAATTATAGAAATAATATACCTGCATATCTCATTAAAAGTGTTTCAATCTCCTTAATATCAAGGCAAATATCCAAGTCTATTGATATCTTTTCTCTGCATCAGTGGTCAGAGACACAGCCTCTCTTCAGGCTGAGGGTTGTGGTTCACACTGTAGCAATGTGTATTAACATGAAAGTGCTAAACGAGTCCAGAAAATCTTTGAATGAAGATGGCATTTACTAAACATTACCTATGCATGTTTTTTCATCTGTGTCAAGCTGATATCCATGGTCACAGGAGCAATGGGGTCCACCAATTGCAGGTTCACAGTGATGAGAACAACCACCATTGTTCTCTTCACAGATATTTACAATTTCTAATTCAATTCCTTTCCAAAACAAGCAAAAGAAGTTTATTAGCATGACAATAGAGAAAATGGAATATATGTTAACAATGGAAATGCTTTCTCTTTTGAGAGGATGGCATGCTCTATTGGGAGTATATCAACATTTTACACATTAAAAGTAAAATTCTAAGTCATATCTTGCGCATTATTTCTGCTTATAATGTATTGAACTACTAAGTGATCCAGACCCCCTGACCGTGGGTGTCAGGAGGCCTGGACAATCTATGGGGCCTCTGGTAGTGGATCAGTATTTATCCCTATTATACAAATGGACTTTGGGAGCCCATCCACATAGAGGGGTACTCTCTCAACCTAGATACACAGGGGAGGGCCTAGGCACTGCCCCAAATGATATGACAGACTTTGAAGATTCCCCATGGAAGGCCTCACATTCCCTAGGGAGCAGAAAGGGAATGGAAAAGGGGGTCGGTGGGGGGCAGGGGAGGGAGAATGAACTGGGATTGACATGTAAAACAAGCTTGTTTCTAATTTAAATTAAAAAAAGAAAAAAGTACTGATAAATTAGGTAATAGGAGCATAATAAAAACAATGATGGGTCAATCAGTGGCTACTAACTACTTTAAAAGACACTTCCTTTAGGAAATACAGTGTGTGTGTGTGTGTGTGTGTGTGTGTGTGTGTGTGTGTGTGTATTTAAAACTAATGATTGTTCTCTTCAGTGCCTGTAGTTTCATCAAACTGTTATCAAAATAACTATGGGTTAAAGAGACAATAAACCAATGTACTGACTGATCGAATGAGAGCTGCATCATGTGAGAGTGCTTTGATGCATATAAAACACACTTATCACATTAGCATACTATTATTTTGGAAACATGTCACCATCCCTGGCATATGCTAGTAATTTGGGCATATTGGTGAGCATCAGGCTCAGCATATGAATGTTGACTGGCCACAAACATGCAGACATTGGAGCCTCTGATTTTCTAAATGAAGACACAAGAAGTAATAGAATGCTTGACTCGGGCTTTAAAGTATAAAATTTCAATGTTCTGGCTCAGTTTACTTTATCCATTACTCTTTGTGTGGGCAGGCACTCTGTTCTTATGGACTGTACATTTATTGGCTTGTTTCCTTATCCTTTGGAAGAAGAACATGAAAAAGATCAGGGCAAATGTACCTGAGGTTGCGGCACTTCTTGTGAGCATGTTTCACCCTTGACACTGTGTGGAGAACCTGTTGTCTCTGAGATTGTTTCTCCTGTTGCAGCACACAGCAGCCTGTATGCCCCCAGCCAGCACTGCAGGTCCCTGTCACTCTGACTCCACTGTGCCTTCTTCATTTTGCCTTAGCAACTGTCAGCAACTATCCAAAAATACATTCCTAAAGACTGGTGAAATAAAGGGATACTAGTCTAACCAAATTACTGTTGAAAGAAGGACTCTCTCTGGTCTGAATACTGAGAAAACCAGAACGCATAAAGGACTGAAGGTCAAAGTGCTTTTATGCATATGCTTTTTATGCATATGCTAATAGAGAACACTGGACACAGACCTGAGCTACTTCTCTTCTGTCAGCCATGGAAAGAGGTATCTAAACCACGGTTGGTATCTCCTAATCCATCAGAACAGTCCCCACTAGTTTCCAGGAAAGCCTAAGTAGGTTCATGGGGAATCACTCTTTAAAAATATGAAGAAGAATACTGCTTCTGTCAGTAGCCAGGTCTCCGGTGACACCCTAATTATACCCACACAGATTTATTGCATTTAGGTGAAGTTCAGACAAACACTCATCTAAATTTTTTAATGCTAAAATTCCAGTTCAGTGAAATTATTATGTGTCCAAGACCCAGCTATCCCATTCTTAGGCATGCACCCAAAGAATGCTCAGTCATTCCACAAGTACACTTCTTCAACTACATACACAGTAGCTTTATTTGTAATAGTTAGAACCTGGAAACAACCTAGATGTCCCTCAACTGAAGAGTGGATAGAGAAAATGTACTGCATTTACACAATGGAGTACTACTCAGCAAAAAAAACCAATGGAATCTTGAAATTCGCAGGTAAATGAATGACACTAGAAGAAACCATCCTGAGTGAGGTAACCCAGTCACAAAACGACAAACATGGTATGCACTCACTCATATATGGATTTTAGACATGGATCAGGATAGGGCCAGTCTGCACTTCCACTGACAGAGAGTCTGGGAAACAGGAAAGAACCTAAGAGAGATATGCATGGTACCCCAGAGAAGAGGAATGAGGCAAGATCCTCTGAATGGATGGGGAACACAGCGAGGGGTGGGGGGGGAGTGGGAGCTGGGTAGAAGACAGGGGGAGAAGAGGAAGAGAGAGTAGGTCATGGGGGAACAGGAAGGTTGAGTGGGGGGGTAGAATATGGGGAAGACGGAGTCATAGGTTAGAAGACAGATCTGTCACCAGTGAGACCTATAGTGATCTAAAGGGATGACACCAACTGACAAGCTAAGCAATAGTGGAGAGACCACCTCGAATGCCCATTCCTGATAATGAACTTGATGTCTATGACCATCCTAGAACCTTCATCCAGTGGCTGATGGAAGCAGAGGCAAACACACAATTAATCACTGAACTGAACCCAAGGAACCCAGTGACAGAGAGAGAGGAGCAATGAGCAAATTGGCAAAGAATCGGCTGGCAAAACCAGCAGAGACAGCTGATCTGAACAGGGGAGAGCTCTTGGACCCCAGACCGACAGCTGGGAGGCCAGCATGGGACTGATCCAGACCCCCTGAGTATGAGAGTCAGTGAGGAGGCCTGGGCAACCTATGGGGCCCTGGGCAGTAGATCAGTGTTTATCCCTGGCATACAAACAGACATCGTGTGTCCATAACACAAAGAGGGATGCACTCTCAGCCTGGACTCTTAGGGGGAGTGTCTGGACCCTGACCTGAGTGAAATGACAGACTCTGGATATCCCCTATGTGGAAGGAAGTGGGGATAGGGTGGGAGGCTGGGGGGGGATGGTGGGGAGTGCGGGAGGAGGGGAGGGAGAGGGAACTGAAATTGACATGTGAAGCAAACTATTTAAAATTAAAGTAATAAAAAAATATGAGGTTCAGAAACAAGCAGAAACAAAAACACTTTGTCCCAAGCAATAGACTTTCATAAATCTGCTCTCTAGGCCTTCCTAATACTGTTCTTTCTTGACTCTGCTCCCCAGTCTGAGTTTTCCTTTTGTTCCTCCAGCTATCTGTGTACAGGTGTATATGTTTAGGTCAGAGATTGACCTTTGGTGCCCTCTTTAATTGTCCTCTATTTTGTTTGCTGAAACAGGCTCTCTCACTCAATCTCAAGCCACCAATTTGACAAGACACATTGGCCAGTGAGGCCCAGGGAGCCTCCCGCTACTGTCCAGCACTGGAATTACAGATGTGCACAATCACATCCGGCTTTTTACTTGGTTTCTGGATATTTAAACTGAGTTCTTTGTGTTTTCATGGCAAGCACTTTGTTCCCTGAGCCACTCTGCAGCCATGCAGTGATTTTAAAATAAACAGAACACTACGCAAGTCTTTGCAAGACTTTGTACCTCCACATCATGTCTGAGGAGTCTGATGTCTGCATGACATGACACTTTACCCTCTTTGTCTTGGAATTTCATTCTATACCCTCTTGTTTACTCTTTCCAGTCCATACTGGCTTCTTAACTGAGCTCCAAACCAGGCACCTCAGTCTCTTCTAAAACCATACTTCTTACTATTAATTTTTCCTTCATCTTGATCTTCTCTGCAGTATAAAACTTGAGTTTGCCTTATGTTAGCTAGACAGTTTTAGGTTTTGATTTCTCTTTCAGATTTAGAGTCTGTGTGTGTGTGTGTGTGTGTGTGCGTGTGTGTTATGGAGAGAGAGATAGACATGAGATCCATTTCTCAACATCAGACTCATTTTCAGTTCATACCTTCCTTTGACAGGCAGCCTGAAGGTAATATTATACAATGGATTTAGCACGCATTCATACTTTTTATTATAATCTACCATGTAAGAACAGGTATAGTATCCTCCACTTTGGTGCTGTGTCAGCACTTCAAGTATGTTAGAGTTTGGAGCTTTTCAGAGTTTACATTTTTCAGTTACCAAAAGGAAGCCTGCATCATCACCGTGGGACATGATCCTCAGATGTCTTTGATGATTTTTATCTCTTCTGTATGAATTTGGTACCATCTACATCTTCAGTTCCAGGGACCTAACTCTTTCCTCTACTTCCTTGTGCACTGAACACACACATGGTATGCATACAGATGTTCAGGTAAATGCTCATACAACAAAGTAAACAAACTGGAAAAGTTAAATGAATCAGTGGCTCTAGACACAGGCAAAGCTCTGGTTCATTTTGCCCCCCCCCGTCAGAGACAAGGAAAAGCTGACCTCGATTCCTGAATGTGAGCTCCAACTCAGCAGTGGCCTTACAAACCTCATTTCCTTCTCTGCCACCCAGCTTTACATGTCCATCACTGCCAGTCTCCTGTGGGCAGTAACAGTTTGGATTCCAGTTTTTAGGTCATTGGAAGCTATAATCAATTCTCTAACACTCATCAGCTTGTAAGGGAAACCCCAAGGAAGAATCTGTTTAATGAGTTTTGTGTACTCTTCCCATTATAGTTAGGTACCTGTGGTGTTGCAGGAATATGACTCTGTGTCTGCTGGTAGTTTTTTAAGTCCTATATACCTGATAGGTATATCTATCTAATCAGTCATACAGGATGAAAATGACTTGAGCTGTGTGTAATGGTGCACTCCTATAATAGAAGCACTGGAGAGGCAGAGCTAAGAGGATTGACAGCCTGGGAGACACAGCAAGTTTGAGGCTAGCCAGGGCTATAATGTCACATCAAAATAAGACGAACAACCTCAGATCTACAATTGGTCACTAGAAGTTAGCTGATGTTTTGGGTTCTTGACCTAGGTGATTTACAATGAGCTATTTTCATAGTATATAAAAATTCACACGGGGGCCACAGATATGGCTCCATGGTAAAAGGGCATCAGCCACGCCTAACCATCTGATCTGATTTCTAAGAGCCACGTGTCAGAAGGAAAAGTCAAACTCCTGAAAGTCGTACTCTGATCTCTACACAATTGATGTGGCTGGTGTGCTCACACAAACACACACAAGCACAGACACATAATTGTGCACACATGCACAGAACATGATTTCTTTAAATTATACCTAAACAGACTCTGTTTCTTCTCATAGGCGACAGGTTCACCATTTGCTTAATAGATACAACACAAAAAACACACGTATCTAAAAACACAATGATAAGTTGAGAATTCTTTTGATGAAAGTTTCATCTAATGGTGAAATGTGTGAAACTTTTCAATTGGAATCACAAAACAGAGAATATGAACTCACAGCACAATGTGGGGACTGAGTGGTTATATTATGCAATATTTCAAAAATTTCTCTGAAGAAACTAAATAACCATGCAGCGTTTTCTTGGACAAAGGTGAAACATGCATCCTACAGTATACTCGTTACATACAGGTGCTATGTTTATGGTTAAATATCATCAGGTTCTGAAAAGATGTCCTCTGCCTAAAGGTTTGGAGACCCCTTAAAACATAAATTTTCACTGAGAAAGCTTTGTATGCCAGTAGTAAATATTGAGGTCTGGGGATGACTGTAGAGAGAACTTAGTTAAATATTCCCATCAGGAAAGTAAATGTGAGTCGCACGTCCACCTAATACAGCAAACTCTAAGGCAAATTACTTTCCTGAGTAAATTCTAAAGAAAGTCATAAAGCACTATTAATAATGTTCTCTTCCTTCATGATGCCTCAGAACTTGCTAGTCAGTTTGCAAGACTCATTTGCACATTGTAAAATATGCTTATCCCCTAAAACTCTGGCTATATTTAAAAACTAAATATTAATAAAAAATTCTACCCACATTTTCTCCTCCTGAAAGGAGATTCCTGCATGCATTCATAAAAGGCTCAACCTCAGAAGTCCTTTCTTAATTAGGAGTCAGTTTCCCTCCCATCTCAGTTACTTTGATCTTTAAAAGGCAAACATCACTGTGAAGAGGCTGCACTATAAATGCTGTAGGAATAGACTTGAAAGATACATCAACAATCAAGAAACAGAATTCTATGTTGAGGAGAGTGAATTTCCTGATTTTTAATGGTATCTTCACAAAGAAGCCCAGGAAGAATGTGAACATGTTCACTTTTCTATCATTCTCTGTGTGCTCTTTGTCTCACACCAATAAAAAATACATACATTGCACGGAAATAGCCAGTGAAGGTGAAGAGCTTGTTTATGCAGAATTGAAAAGTCCAAGTCCCAGCCCTAAGACTTAGTGACTTATGTTATGAGCATTTTTGCATTAGCAGTGAGTGTGAAGGAGTGCAAAGAGCATCTCTGAGAAAAAGATTCCACCCAGAATGCAGTTGCTGTCACTCACGTAAATAAGGCCACTGAGCTCACAATTAAGAAATGTCATTAGAAGTAAAGGAACTGGAAGCACAAATTTGATCCTGAGATAGAGTAGAGATGGGCACAGGGAACTAACTAGGACAAGGTAGGAGAAAAGGAGGGAAAAGAGCATCTCAGAAACAATGAGAGTAACTGTCATTGCTTGGTTTTTATAGCTGTGATAAAAATCACAGCCAAAAACAACTGGAAAAAGACAGGTTGTTTTGGCTTACATATCCCAGGTAACCATAATCCATGGTGGAGTAAAGCTAAGGCAGGAACCCGAGGCAGGAACCAAAGCAGAGGCCATGGAAGAACACTGCACACTGTTTACCCTCCATGGCTGGCTCAGCCTGCCTCAAGCTCTGAGGCTGCAGCCTCCCACATCAATCATTAATCAAGAAAATGTCCCCAGTTTTGCCTACCAGCTAATAGGATGAAGCCCTTTTCTCAGCTGAAGTTCCCTCTCCCAGCTGAAGGTCCCTCTCCCCAGATTCCCTGGCTTGTGTCAAGTTGACCAAAATTATCCAACACAATAACCAACTGCTGAAAACATGATAAAAAACAGGCAGGGTTTAATTTTATCTGGAAATATGGAAGGAAAGACATGAAAGAGTCCTTGGAGGGACAGAGATGGAGACCTTTTAGTACTGGTTGATGAGAAAATATGAGGTGAAAGGGGGAAATGTTTATTTTTTGCTAAAAAAACTTTTGTTATGAAAATTGTAGTGGATGTGAGCTCACTTGAGAACACTTGTAAGATAGTAAATGCTGGTAATGTTAATTTAGAAGACAGTAATGATGATGATTCAGACAAGAAGGGGACTGTTATGAGAGCCACCTCTTGACTGTTATCTCTCAAGAGATAACAACACCCAAACACGGAAAAAGAAATGGCTTTGGCAGCAGTAGAACGAAACTCCTTTGTACTGACAGGGATTGACATTTCTCCTTTTAATTCTGTGGGAACTGGGTAGCTGGCATGGTAGTTCACTTCTAGTTTTTGGATGCTGTAAAAATCAAGATAGTTAACTAACGTGAGGAGAGATGATGAATAAATTTTGAAGATAAAGTTAAACATGCTGCTGTTTGAAAGAGTAGGAAGGAGATTGAAGTGGGGACACTGGAGGTGGGTTGCAACCAGACAGCTCAGAGCTTAGGAAAGTAGTGTGCTATTTCATAGGAAAGGGATTGGATAAGGAGTGTCTAAAATAGCAACTATAACTGATAGCTCCATAGCCCAACACTGTAAATACATCCCTAATGGTGGATGTAATAAGTCAGATAGTTGAGCTTGGGAATTAGGTATAGCTGGGAGACACAGTGGATAAGTGCTTGGCTAGGAAGTGAGAGGGATAAGTTCAGTAGTGAGTGTGTGAAACAGGATGAACCATTTGAAAAGGCGTGATGAATGTCAAGGAAAAAAGAAGTTTGTACTGAAGGCAGACATTGTGTTGGGAATGCATTTACAGCCTACATCTATTCTTTCCTTTTAAGTTTTATTCATTCATGCTATTTCCTTTTCTTTGGGCATTATGGTGGACTCTTCAGTGCTCAGCCAAGGTGATATAACAAGACAGAACTTCACAAAGTGTCTGAGGCATGAATCCAAGATTTTCAGTCAGAAGACTTGAAAGTTCATCCTCACTGACTAGCCTGTGAACCATTATACAGCCTGTTTTCTCTTTGTCTGTTTTCTATTTGCCTCTTTCCTCAATGACAGAATGAAGCAGGTTATATTCGTCAGTCCCCATCCTCGCTCTGTCCCACCAAGCATCATGCTCATAAACTTCCTCTTAGCCAAGATATTCAGTGTTATTCTTTCAGTTACTACTCTTGCTCAATGTTTATAAAACCTCACCGGTTTCCAAGGCTGCCATGGTTGCTACTTACTGTAACACTTTTTTCCATCAGCTCCTAGATCAAAGCCAGGGTGGCAGGCACAGGTGAAGGACCCCTCTGAATTCACACAGCGGTGAGCGCAGGGGGCAGCAAGCCCTTCAGCACACTCATTTATGTCTGCAGGGAGAGATGCACAGCAGCTGCCTTAGCATTTCCAATTAAGACTTACTCGTAAATAATAAAAGTGAGTAAACTGTCCCCTTCCACTTAACCTCTAATTTTCAACATAATAGTAACCATCACAGACTGCATCCACTTAGTGAGAAGGGATTTGTGAGCAAGTCAGCTGCTATGGCTACACATTCTGTGTTAGTCTGATTCTCACTAGTGTTTCCTCATGTCTGCTAGAACCAGCTACTGCTAATTGGGAAAAAAAACTGGATGCAACTACAAATAATGGTTCTAATCCATTCTTCAAAAGCACAAACAGAAGCCATTGTAGTCTGATGTTATGAATTACCATATTCGTGAACAGATATCCCAATTCCATGCCTTTTTATTTACTTTTGATTATACGTGTTAATTACAACAATTCTCCCCACCCGTCCCTCCCTTCAAAGTCTCCCATATACCTTTCCCCACTCTTCTTCAAATCCATGGCCTCTTTCTTCACCAAGTTTTATTGTATGTATTTGTATATACAAGTCTATCCCCAAATACGACCTGTTGCAACTCCCTATTTTAAAGGAGAAGATGCAGCAATGAGCAACTGAGATATGGGGTCTTTCTCATAGCAACCCACACTTGGTTAATGTACATAATCATCACTATTATGACTATGATCAGACATGCCATGTGACGCTGCTACCCTGTCTGTCTCCTGAATGTGATGGTCCCTTTGATTCAGTGTGACTTCAGTTTTGTGGTCCAGGTAACTTCTTCCTTATTTTTGAAGAGGTCTTGTCACGTCTTTTATGACTAGTACATCTTTTTCCTTCACAACTTCCTGGCATTCTCTGATCTCATGTACTGGTAGAGCTCTCAAATATGCAGTAGTGTTATGAGGAGATTTTTAAGATTAATGTATCAGACATTAAAATAGGAGCTTGAGAAATGAAATTTATCTGTTTTTCTATTTATCCTGCTTGTCATTTTTCAAAAAATAATTCTTATCACCTACTGTCCCTTCTGTCAGCTGCCAAGCTAGGTTTCTGGTAAGAAATAAAAACCAGAGATTCAGTTAATGGCTCAGCAGTTAAGAGTACTATCTGCTCTTCTAGAGGAACCAGGTTCAATTCCCATCACCCGTATGCAGCTTACATCCTATATAACTCAAGTTCTAGGGAATATGATGCCCTTTACTGGCCTCTGTGATATTTCATGCACATAGTACACAAACTTTATATATGTAGGCAAAACACCCGTATATATATATAAAATACTAAAACAATAATTAAAAAAGGAATGGAAATCAATGTAGTATATCTTTGCCGGAATAATATGCTTCAAGTCCATAAAAACTCTTTTTATTTCACTTTATTTATTTTGTATGCATGTATGCATATGCTCATGGAGGACTTGTATCAAGGCACACAAGTGGTGGTCACAGGAACATTAGTGGCAGTTGGTTCTATTCTTCTACCATATGGGTCCTCATTTGAATTCAGGTTGCTGGCTTGGGATCAAGTGCCCATACCAGCTAAGCCATTTCACCAGCCCCCATCTCCCCCCAAAAAATTCACACTGATTTTTGTGTCTAGTTTGTATTCAATTTCTCAAAATGTTTATCAGTCCTGTAAGACAAGGAATATTGTGTTGTTTTCATAATTAATCCAAATAAACTGTTTCTCAGTTCATGAAAATGTCATTATAAAAATGAAGGATTCTGTGGTTTCTCGGAAGTTATTAAAACAAAGACTATCCCGCAGGAATTCCTTCATTCTCCATTGGTGCCAGTCATGAAATAATTTGGCCCTTTCATCTTTGAACTGAAGTGTGTCTGCTTTGCTATTTCTGGAAACAGAAATGTGTAACCTTGTGTTTACAGGGTTTCTTTCTCTTCTCATTTTAATTATTCCTAAGTTCTGAGGGCCTCATTTGCACATACTTGCTTTTCAAAGGTTACCCCCACCTCTGTAGTCTATAATCAAAAACTCCCTGTGTGGTTACTGAGGGTTTTGAAATATTAATTTTGGATTTCACTTTTTAAAAAAAGAAACAAAAAACAAAAAGAATTACTTCTGAAAGCACACTAGGTAATTTTTTACAATAAGTAAGAATTTCACTTAGTTTTTCTTTGCAGCATTCTAAATTACTTGCAGCATACTAATTCTTGATCAAGTCAAGAATTAAAGTGTTTCTTTTTAGCATAAATAAAAACACCTTTCTCCTACCTGCTCCAACTGTTCAATCTGACTACAACAGAATTTCAAACAATTACCCAGTTGAGACATCAGTTTCAGCTTCCTACCTTCGCAGGTCTTTTTGTCTTCAGACAGCTGGTACCCAGCATGGCAGGCACACCTGGCCATACCATTCTCACTTTGGCATAGGTGAGCACATCCATTTCCACCTGCACAAGGGTCTGTCTCTGAAAACAATGAAGCAGAGAGAGTTTTCAATTCATTCAGGTTAGAAAGATGTGCAGAGTGGACAGCTGGACAAAGAAAAGTCATGGAGATGTTAGAGTTATTAATTTCCTATTTAAAGAAGTTTAAAGATTCCAGAACTGTGTTTGAAAATTTGCTATGGAACTCATTCAACATACGCTTTTCTGTTTTGTTATCTGAGCCCTAATTCTGGACAAAATAAATAGACAGATCAAGGTCAAAAGGGACTTAACTTTCCTGTTTCCATGTTCATATCTCCTGTTCTCTAATACCTAAGGGAACTGACAACAGTTCCTATGGATGGCTCTGTTAACCTTCTGTACATGGTTTTACACCTGTCAATAGGCAGATGGAGAAACAAAGGGAGGATTCCCAGCTCCAGCCAGTGGGGATGGAAATCTAATCTTTCCTCCCTTTTTAGGACAGGATCTTTGTATGTAACCCAGGCTGGCCTTCAATCCAACCTGACCCTAGCTATGGCTTCAGAGAGCCACGGGTGCAGCCATGTACCACAACAAGTGCTAGTAGTTAACTTTGAAATTCCTAAATGTCCTATAATTACTGTTATCCACGGTTGCATGAGGATTTCTTGTATTGTAGGGACTTCTGAATTGGAGAAGTGTTTGTTTATTCTGTAGTCTTCTTTTTGATAATGTCTTTTCTTGATTTTTAGACAGAGTAATGCCAGTATCACAGAATGTTACTATACATCTGACAAACACTAGAGATTTAGTCTACGTCTATGTTCTTTAAGAGTTTGGTGATTTCTGTTTTGAAGAACTTTGAACATTGATTCAGTTCCTTCATTAGACACAGGGATGTTCAGATTATCTCTTTCTATAAGACCATCAGGTTGTCCTTTCAAAGAATGGATCTAGTTTTAGGTTATACAAACAAATTGATAGAAATAGTGGGAGACTTGGATATTCCTGTGACTGCAATTTACAAGACAAAGTTACAGAAGGGGCTTGGAGTGTCATTCAGTTACAAGTTGTCTGTTAGTATACTTCCAGAGTCCAGAGCTTCCTAAACATTGATCATTTGTTCCCAGCACTGCAAAATAATAAACTGAGAGAAGGTGACAAGACATTAAAATTATGGAGACAAAACTTAACTCTAATGGTGCACCAACTGACTCGTTCATCAGCATTTGAACAGTATACATTCTTTTTTCAGTGCACACAGGGCATGGAAAATGGCAAACAATGACCTGAGTCAAAGTAAGATAGCGAGTGATAAAAAATGACTACAGGGGATTTTTTTGCTATTTTTTTGTTCCTCTGCGAGTGCTGGTTATACGGGTATTAGGCCCACACAGTTGCAGTCAGGTCCTCATGTTTGGTAAGCAAGTACTTTCTCACTGTGTCATCTTCCTAGCCCAAGGCAAATATACACATACATACATACATACATACATACATATAATATGTATAGTATATATAGTATTCATAACATTATATAATTTTGAAAATTTAATTTATTCTTTTTATTTTATATCCCAACCTCAGCTTCCCCTCCTTCCTCTCCTCCTATTCCCTCCCTCTACCTCCCCTCCCATACCTTCAATCCACTCCTCTTCTGTTTCTGTTCAGAAAGGAGTAGTACTCCCATGGGTATCAGCAAAGCATGGCATATCAAGTTGCCATAAGATTTAGCACCTCTTCTTGTGTTAAGGCTAGGCAAGGCAATCCACTCTGGGGAAATAGGTTCCCAAGAGCTGGCAAAAGTGTAAGGGACAGTCCGGTTCCCACTGTTAGAAGTCCCACAAGTGGACCAAGCTACACAATTGTCACATATGTGTAGAGGGCCTTGGTCAGTTCCTAGGCTCCCTGGTTATTGGTTCAGACTCTGTGAGTTTTCTTGTGATGTCCTTGATCTCTCTGGTTCCTACAATACTTCCCTTTCTTTAACAGAGTCCCTCAAGGTCAGCTTAATGTGTGACTGTGGGTTTCCACATATGTTTCCATAAGTTACTTCATGAAGGCCCTCTGATGACAATTGGTGTACATTACAGCTAATATCTACTTAGGAGTGAGAACATACTATGTTTCTGTTTCTGTGTCTGGGTTACCTCACTCAGGATGATTTTTCTAGTTCAATTCATTTGCCTTCAAATTTCCTGATGTCATTGTTTTAAACAGCTGGATAATACTCCATTGTGTGTATATATATCACATTTTCTTTATCCATTCTTTGGCTGAGGACATCATTGTTTCCAGGTTATGACTATGACAAATAATGCTGCTAAGAACATAGTTGAGTAGGTGTCCTTATGGTATAACTAATCATCCTTTGTGTTTATGCCCAAGAGTGGTATAGCTGGGTGTTAAGGTAAATTGATTCCTAATTTCCTGAGAAACCACCATATTGATTTCCAAAGTGACTGTCTAACTTTGCACTTGTGCTATCAATGGGGGAGTGTTTCCCTTACTCCACATCCTTTCTAGATTGAGCTGTCATTTATATTTTTGATCTTAGCCATTATGACAGTTGTAAGATTTGGAATCTCATTTCCCTGATGGCTAAGGATGTTGAACATTTCTTTAAGTGTTTCTCTTCCCTTTGGGATTATTCTGTTGGGAATTCTCTGTTTAGGTATATACCCCATTTTTGAAATTGGATTATTTGGTTTTTTGATGTCTAGTTCAAATATTTTTAAATAATTCAAAACTCCATTGAAATGAACATGAGAAAATTGAAACAGGATTTAGAGAATCTGGAAACTTTATGTATTTTATCAAAAGTTAACACTAACATTTAGAATTTTCAAAAATTAAACAAAGTCAACACAAAATAAATAGAAAATAACTCTGATAATGAAAACAAAAACATTGAAGACACACAATAAAGTATTTTTTTCAAAAGCTAAGTGGCAATGTCAGTACTCTAGCTAAGATGATCGAAATTAAGGCAGGATCACCATCAAGAAAATATGACAATTTATACACATATACCCGACATGTTTGTATGATACAGGCCAAATACTTCCAATAGAACACCCTAATACAATTTACATAAACTGATTTTAAAACCATAGGAAGCATCCGGGCGGTGGTGGCACACGCCTTTAATCCCAGCACTCAGGAGGCAGAGGCAGGCGGATCTCTGTGAGTTCGAGGCCAGGCTGGACCGACAGCCTCCAAAACAATACAGAGAAACCCTGTCTCGTAAAAAAAAAAAAAAAAAACATAAAAAAACATAGGAAGCTTTTCAACTCCATTTCAACTTCAAATTTGTTATCAAATTTGATTTTTTTCCCTCAAGAAATTGTTAGTAAATCATCTCAAACATTTAAACAAAAAACAACTATCCCAATGCTATGAGACCTGCACATATGGAGTAGAAACTTCCCAAGAGAGAAATGTTCTGTAGGCAGCAAACTTGGCAGGGCAGAGCCACCTAAGCCCTGTGACATCACATAAGAAGTTACAGGATTTGAAGTTTGCCCTGTGAGATTTTGTTCTTGCTTTGTTCCAGTATTTATTTCCTAACTATGCCACAATTCCTCCCTTTTGGAACGATAATATATATTCTGTATATTAGAAGTATGTTATTTGTTTTTGATATTTTATAAGAGGTTATAGTTAAGAGATTGCCTTGAATCTCAGAAGAGACTTTGTACTTTAGAAGTGGTCAGACTCAAAAAGAATATGGGGATTTATGAGACTGGACTGAATGCACCTTGCATTATGTTATGACCCCAAGACTATGGGGGCCAGGAGTGGAATGTGGTGCATTGAATGAAAATGGTAGTCATAGGCTTATGTGTTTGAATACTTGGTCCCCAGTTAGTGTCATTCATGATACACATTTAGGGAGCTCAGTGTTTACTTTTTAGGTGACTACAGAGTTCTAAGCAGAGACATAGTAAGAACTTCAGGTTAAGTTTCCAGCTCCTTTAATAAATAATAAAATGATTGCTTTATTTAATTATATATTTAAATACATGTGTATTTTATAAATAAAATGGCATACTCCAAACATATAGTCCTGAAGTAATGATTTTTCCATTTCATTGACTTTGTATTTATGAATTTCTTTGTTATATCTCATGCTTATGTACAGTATTACATTGGATATCCAGAAGAATTTGCTGCTTCTCTTTGACTCCCGATATTACTTTGAGATTGCAAGTAAGAAGGTAAATTGGATGAATGCATTATCAAGAATTGACAAAAAATATTAGTTTAACTGTGTTTCAAGATAATAAATTGCAGCAGGCAGTGGTGGTGCTTGCTTTTTTCCCCAGCACTTGGGAGGCAGAGGCAAGCAGATCTCTTTGAGTTCATGGCTCCCCTGATCTACAAGGCGTGTTCCAGGACAGCCAGGGCTGTTAGACAGAGAAACTCTGTCTCAAAACAAAACAAGAATAACAACAAAAAAGATAATAAATTATAATACTGTAATTTATCTGGAACAGCTCAAACCTTGGTTGGAATGTTTCTCTTTAAATGATGAGATTGTTTGTTTCAGTTTTAGAAGATGTTTAATTGAAAAATGTATTTAATTTCATATATTCCCAATACAAATTAAATCCTATAGTAAGATTTTAACAAGATGCAAACCATAAGATTTTGAGACATTGGCAATGTCATAAAGAAAATACAGAGAGATTTTCTCATATTTGTCTCATGAAAATATCAGTTTGATAAACTATCCATGTGAGAAAATATCTTCAAAAGAGATATGAAATCCAGCTGAGAGATTATACTGTGGGGCAGAAATAAGAAGAGATACATTAAAGGTGGGGAAAGATAGTTTTACATTTCTGTGTTACTCTTTTTACGAGCATCAACAACATGATGGGGAGAGAAATATCTTCTACATGGAGGAAGGAGAGTGAATTGAGTCCATAATGCCACAATAGACACTGGTAAACCAGACATCAAGTTAATCCTTCCCCAGTTCCTAGCTAGCACCCTGAGATAAAGACTCCAGCCTGGCCCTAAGGTTAGAGTGGGCACTGTGACTTTAGGCTTTGTTTGCGTTCTCAAGGACCTAGATTTCACTGACTTAAGCTGGCTAGTCCCATATCACCAGTCATCATCACAAACTCAGACTTCAAGCCTATTCCTTAGTTCTTGGGATACAGCAAATTTGAGGTTTGAATCATCCCATAAATCATAGTTCAGGCTTACTATTGCTATAGCTGTGGGAGATCTCTGTCCCATCTAACTTTGACAATCTCATGTGCTAGCATTTAAACACTTTGGTTCCATGATACAGTTTGGAACAAGTGCCAAGCTGCTTTTTTGTGAACATAAGCTTCCAGGTCTGCTCACCTTGGCTGGCATGCCAAATCAGTTTCATTATACCTGGCTTCAGGCCCAATCATGTATGGTCATCACCAGCCCTATTCAAATAAAACCAAACCCTAAGCCTACTCTGTGAACTCAGGTGCTAGACCCTCTCTAAGAATCAGGACCTGAGGACCTGAAGAGTTTTGCTAACAGACCCCAAGATGGCTTTCCCAGGATCTCTGGAAAGACTGGTAAAGAGATTACTTTGTCAAACACAATCAATCAAAACAGGAATAGGCTCTTGCTTCTTTGACCAGAAAACATCAATAGACGGCCAAAAGTTCATGAATAATAATAATAATACCACCAGAAATTACACAGTGAACTACTTACAAATGATCTTAAAGAAATGGAGAGCTATGATCTGTCTGACAAAAAAATTCAAAATAATCATCTTTTTAAAAGTTCAGAGAATGATAACTACATGAAACATGTCATAACTTGTGGATAAAAAACAAATTCAACAGAGATACCAACCACAAGAAAGAACCAGAGAAAGATTCTGAAGTTAAAGAACACAAATAGTGAATTGAGAAGAGAAATAAAATATCAAGAACTTCAATTGTAAATTCAATTAAGCAGTTATAAAGAAACATCAGCCTCTAAGATGAAAGTGTTAAGCTAAGCCACCAGCAACGTGAAGAGGAGGGGAAGGTGAAAATGAACTACATGCCACTGTAATCAAACTGTCTACTCAGAATCACTATGTTTATACAGGTCTTGCAGCAACCATGAGGAAAAATAACCTTGTGATGGGCATGCAACTGGAGGAGTCAACACCCACAAAAGAAAACCAATCCACAGAATGGGATGCTGAGGAAGAACGCAATGAAATGAGGAGCCAAAAACCTCACAAATATGGTCACACAGTCCATAGCACAGGAAGACTCCAAATATTGCCACTCTTCATCCAAATATATTCTTTTAAGAACTAATAAATCAGTTCTGTAATGTTTCCTTAGTTCATAATCAATATACACAAGTGATACTATTATATGCTAAAAACTGTCAGAAAACAAAGAAATCAATAATACATAGTTGCTAAAATACCTTCCTTAAGGCGGCTGTAAAAAACATTTGCGCCCCCCCCCACACACACCGATTCCAAGGTCTGAAATCCAAGCCCACCAAATTTCCTCTAGGAGAATCAGTGAGTTCTTGGGTTAGTTACAGAGCAAGCGGTGAGGAAAAGAGTTACAACAGTCACACTGGGAGGTCTTTACTCAGCAGATATGAATGCTTTCCCCATCTACATAGATGGAACTCTTCCCCCCATTCTTCCCACATATAACCTCTAGTTCCTTCCTCAGGACCACATGCAATTAAAACAGAGTTACATACAACTGGTTAGGAGGAATGATTGGATCCTAACATAAGGGTCCCATGACCTTCCCACCCACTCTGTGAGGGAAAGCCAATGGTCAACAAGTCCAGCTATGACTATCTTTTGCAAGCAACAGATAATGAAGATGGTGGCAGTTTGACTCAGAGGATAATACTGAACAACAGATATATTACTGCATTAAAAAACAACAAAACACTTTAAATAAATTGAACCAAAGAAGTGACCGATTTGTGTATCTTAGAAAGCCCTGATTGACAACCTAATATACTCTACCATGTGTACTGAGAGAACAATCTTGTCAAAATGTCCGCAGTTCTCAAACCAACCTATAGACTTGGTGTAGTCTGTGAAATCTCAGTGCATTGTGTTTTCAATGAGATAGAGGAACTTCAACAACAAAAAAGCAATAACAAAATCTTTAACAACCAAACATTATTAAACAAAAAAAATAAGACACAAAGTTTCTGTGTTTTGAAAGACACTGTAAAGCTCTCATAAAACAACACGGTTTAATGGAGATAATATAAATCATTGGGTCATATTCTAGCGCTTGGAAAGAGACTACACTATCAATCTTTGACAAAACTGCCAGAAACACACCAGGGGAGAAAATAAGTTATTAACAAAATGATGCTGAGATAATTTGCTGTATATAACCAAAAGAATAAAATGGGGACCCGTAGGAGGTGAGCCCACAAAGCTATCTGCCCAAAAGGGGCAGACATATGAAGATTAGACAGGTGGGCTATTTAAGGAAAGAAAAAGTATTCTCTCGCTCTTTTCTCCTCTGGAAGCCTGCCATGCTTTCTGGCCCCTCAGCTTGTATGTAAATAAATATATTATATTCCATATTGCACTGACCTCCCGTCTCAGGGACCTTATCTCATGTACAAAAATTAACTCAGAGGGTCAAAGATTTGAACATGAAACCTAAAACTATAAAATGAGTAGAAGAAGACATACAGAGTGCAAATTGACATTGGTTTGAAAATGGTCACTTAGGTACCTTCTCCCATGCACAGGCTACAAAAGCAAACAGATAAATGGGGATTCATTAAGTCAAAAGTTTCTGAGAAGCCAAGAAAATGATCACTGTGATGAAGAGAAATCCTGTGAAATAGGAGAAAAAAAGTTGAAATCATACACTTGAGAGGGAATTAACAGGAGGACCTACAACTCAACCAAAAATCAGGTTGTGCCATTTAATAAAGTACATGTTTGATATATGAGGTCTAAGGATCAGTCCTAAGTACCCTTCATACTCCCCAAAACAGGAGGCAGAACACTTGAATAGACCCCCCTCAAATGGCCAATGGCACATGGAAAGATACTAATATTAATTATTACAAAATGCAAATTAAACACACCGTCTCACATTTTTAAAAAGACAAAAAAGAACAAGAGCTGGTGAGAATACAGAGAGGAAAATAATGTTTGCACAGTAATGGTGAGAATTAAGCATATGAAAGCAATATCAGAAGTAATATCTGTACCACAGAATCCCCACTTCTGGGTGAATATATGTAAGAAAATGTAAATAAAACTGTTGAAGAGATATCATTGTAGTGATTCCTAGTCACTGTAGTGATACTTATAGCAGAAGAGATATAGAATCCTTTTAAACTTCATCAGATGATGGATGAATATAAGCAAATGTATGGAGGAAAACTATACTCATTCTGTAAAAACATGTCGTGTAATATCCAATAACATGGTCATACCTAGATGAGCTAGGGCTGGTGAACAAGCCACGTAAGACACTCATGAACTTCTCTGGCTTATATGAAAAATATGAGAATAATTAATTCATGGAATCAGAGAGTAGACTATAGGTTTTCAGGGACCAAAGTTGTGCAAAGGAAAGTGAAACTTAAGGGAAAGGATTCAAAGTTACAGTCACTCAGGATGAGTAAGTTTGGGATGCCATTGCTTAACACAGTAAGTATGGTAAACAGTACTGCATTTTACACTTGAACATGGATAAGAAGATCCTAAATGTTATCAACACTAAAGCCATGTGTGTGCTAATGTTTATGTTAACAGCTTGATTTAATCATTTTACAGCATGTACCTATATCAAAACATGTCATCCATGGGAAACACACATTTTATTTAATGTCTAAAGCATTTTCTTTTGGGGGGTGAAGGGTGAGAGATGACATATATATGGGGGTCAGAGGATAACTTCTGGGAATTGGTTCTTTATTTCAACCATTTGCGTTCTGGTATCAAACTCAGGTAATCAGACTTTGCGGCAAGCACATTTGCATGCTGGGTCAGCTCACCAGCCCATTTTTAAATTATTCCTTCATGAAATTAGGAAGAGGAAGAAGCCTTAATAAAAAAAATAACCTTCATAAAATATTCATATCTTGCCTATTTATTATTTATTACACATGGACATAGTCATACATGTGTACTTTCTACATAATATATTGCAGAAAGTGCCAGAGAGATAGAATTTTGAGCTATCTGTGGAATAAAACTTATGTCTACTTTATAAACCACAATGATGGCCAATTTATATCTCTGGAATATTATCGAAAATATTATTTAGAAACCTCAAATGATTATTTGATTATAATCAATAATGTCATCTAAACCTTGTTTCCAGTGACTTTTACATTTTTGTTATTGTTTGAACAACTGTTTCATATATGAATATACTGTCTCTGCATCTTTCCCCATAGGCATGTCTTTATCGCTCATGAGCTTTCTCAGGACAGGAATCTCCAGATTTTTATATATAAAAACTCCTTACCTCCAAGACCAGTTTCAGGCATGTGGTTGACTTTAAATCTACCCGTTGCATAAAGTAAATGGAACATAAAACATGTAGAGAAATAGCAAGCAGAATTTCTATCTGGGGGAAACACCTACTGGATATTCCAAGCCCATAGAAAGAAATCTTCAATGCAAAACTTAGATAAAACCTCATTTGGTAACACACTTTAAGAGAGACAGAACCCTCCCCCCCAACTTTAAATTTCCTTTCAAGTTTTGCTAATTACCAATATTCATTTCATGTGCTCACTTTATCAGCTCAAGTCCCTCAGAGAGCCAAGGCTTATCTCTTGAACAGCATTGTGGATCTCTTTCATCTAGTCCTAGATAACATGCAAGATATCTGTGCAGCTAGTGGAGAAGAACCTTTGGAACTCCTGCAAGCTCTTTAAAAGTTTGTCCAAATCAACTTGCATCTAGACCAGTTTAGGCTCACAAGGTGTTCACATATGAAGCATTCATTGCAAATCTTAGATCCATAGCAGGCAGTGTCTCAGTTTATGGGACAGTAAGACTATTCATGAGAGTATAGTGCAACTGGGCTTTGATTGAACATTGAAAGTGGTCATCTCGCAGATACCCCTCAGTCTAGCAATTGATGCTGCGATTCTTGGGTTGCAAATTGCAGATCTAGTACTTAGCATTCATGTCTGCTTTACAACCCAGCAGCACCAATTCACCATCTAAATCCTGCAGCATTGTCTAGCCAGAGATTCAATTTTCAATATAAAAGGAACCAGCCCTGACAAGACATCTAGTAGTCAAATGTCATATTCCCTGACATTCTTGGAGGCTATTTGCCTTATGAAGTCTTAATAGGTGTAGTAAGAAAGACAAATTTATAAACTAGACATTTATTATAAGTAAAGATATATTGCTAACAAGGAATCAGTACCTCAGAATTTCTGTAATAATTATTGGCAATAACAGTGAAATAAATATATAAAGTGAAATATATCTAACTATAATAAGTGAAACATATATATATATGATAAAGTGTCTATTATCACATGGGTTATATAAATGGTGGCATTATTAGCACAAGTAAAGACAGGTGCATGAAAATGGTCAAAAGCATAAAAAGTTAATATCAGGATTGGAAATTGTACATTTTATTTGAAATTTTTCATATGAAAATCCAGAATATATTCAAGTATGTAGGCAGGCATGAGTAAAATTGAAGAAAAAGAATTTTTACATCACATGTAGAAAATTGAAAGAATTAAGCAAATATCAAAATCTACAAAGAGTTATTGAATTCCTATTGTCTTTAAAGTACTGTTGCAGAGAAAAGGAATTTATTTCCAATGCCAGTGTGTATCCTCTACCATGATGAGAGATGACCAAGTATGTGTAACAGAGACAAGATAAAGAAGGAATACACGTACTAGCCAAAGGAAAATACAAAATAATGGTAAAAACAAAGGATGAGGAGAGAATACAGTCTTGGTGTCTATAGGAAGATACTATCAAGAAGGGCATGGGCAAACTGGAGCAAGTCCTGGGCGGCTAAGTGTCAACCAAAAGGTCTAGTGCTTTATAGGTGCTGTCTTAGGGGGTTTTATTACAGTGATAAACACCATGACTGAAAGCAATCTGGGAAGGAAAGGGTTTATTTTGACTTGCAGTTCTAGTCTCTCATCCAGGGCACCTAGGGCAGGAACTCAAGGTGGAATCTAAGGACAGGAACTAAAGCAGAGGCCATGGAAGAATGCTGCTTACTGGCTTGCTCCTCAGGGCTTGTTCAGCCTGTTTGCTTATAGCAATCAGGACCACTTGCCCAGGGATGGCACTGCACAGAGTGACTTTTTTCCTCCCAGACACCAAACATTAATCAAGAAAATGCCCCATGAGCTAGCCTACAGACCAAACTGATGATAGTATTAAAAGAGCCAGCACAGATGCTTTCTAGTATAACCATAGTTTTGTTCAATATTCTGTTTCAGTAAGATTCATGTATCAGATGGTAGCAGGGAACAAGGATATGCAATAAGAACAGATAACCAAGCTAGGCTCAGAAAGTTTTCATATATGACAATGATAATATTATGGATATTTCCATAGTGGTTATCATGTACAAGGCCCTGTCTAAGGTGTTCTGCATGCATTTCTTATTTAAACTTCACAAATGATTGAGGGACAAACAGTTTCAACATCTATTTCATGGGTAAGGAAACTAAGGTAGAAAATACAATGAAGATTCTGCTGCTGCAATGTTGAAGAGCTGGCAGATGTAGAAACTTCAGAGCTGAGCAGGGTAGTTTATGGCTATGCTTCTTCAGAAGAACCTGGGCTTTCTTGTGGGTTTTTTCTTTGTTTTTTTGTTGTTGTTTGTCTGGTGTTTTTTCATTATAGTTTGTTTTTCCTTTTCCATTGTTAATTTTGATGATTTTATGCTTGCATGCATCACATTGCATTTATGTTTAATGCCTCTTCTTTCCCTACCACTCCTGCCCAGACCTTTCTTCTTCCAGATTCACCCTCTTCTCCTTTCATTCCATGTGTGTATGCAAGTCTTGAGTAGGTAGACATGGCTGCTCTGTGTGTTTGTGGTTACATATCTGTGCCGTATCCAGAAGACAGCACTAGGAACTCTCTTCCTCTATCTCAGCACACAGTCTAGGCTTTATCACAAGAACTATAGATAATGAAGGCAAGTTCAGAAGTGATAAGAGACAGGAAAAGTGAGATAATGACAATAAACAAACAAAGAAGCACAGCTTGTTCCTGGGAAATGAGAGACACTGAAGAACCTTGATAATAATCCTCAGCGAGGTTTGCTAAGCTTTCATCAAAAATTCCTTTGGCTTCTAGCAATTGATCAGGGTCCAAGCAACTAAACTTTTACATGCATTATTTTGTTTAACCTCTACTTACAATTTATCCTCAAATTATAGGTGAAGAAATACAGAATCAATTAATTTAAATAATTTCCTAATATCACAGTGGGTGACAGTGATGATTCCAAAGTCTCATCTTCATGTCCTTCAAGCCACTGGGCCACTTTGAATTTCAGTTTTTACTAAAGAGAAAAGAAAAACAGGCTTTAGATTGTATGTCGTGTGTGTGTGTGTGTGTGTGTGTGTGTGTGTGTGTGTGTGTGTGTGAAGGCAGGAGGTTGAGGACAGTGACAACAGAAACAGGGCCAGTTGTTTGACACTGGCTGTGCCCAGCAGAACCCTAAAAGCCCACTTGGAATTCCTGACAGGAAAATGTGATTTCACTGGGTGTGTGATTGAGCAAAGAGATATGTAAGAGTGATTTTTGAGAGAATTTTATAATATTGGTTTATTTCAAAATTGTGAGAAATGATAAGAAAAATGCTAATTGTTGAGTTTTTATTAAACATTTGTTTGCTTCCCAGAATTTGAAAGTAAGACCCTATTGTTGCAGCTACCACTCACTTTAGACAAAAGACTTGGAGAAATGAAGCTGGAACTGCTTCGGATGCCTCCTCTTGGAGGGCTAGTTCTCATGGTGTCCAAAGGAGCTATATAAGCTGCCAAGGAGGAGGAATCAATCAATAGTTGTAGTCAGCCATACAGCCTATGAACCACAATGACCAGTATGGCAAGATAGTGCCAAGAATACCATGATGACATTTACATAATTAATGTTACACCTGAGTGCTCTCTAATCAGCACTTAAGATATGGTCTCACAATAGGAGTGATTTCATGTTTGGTACTGTAAACCCAGGCAACTGCTCACGGCTGATGAGACCCTAAAGGAGAGCACTTCTTACATAAGCCAATGTAATTCCTAACTGTATTCATAACGTCTATCTTGTCCCATGGGTAAGTTTATCTCTTACCCTTTACAGAAGAAGCTTCATTTTTGCAGTATATGGAGACCATTACACAAATCCACAAATCAAACTTCAGAGATCAACTGAATGTGGGGTACCCAACCTGGATTGATTTATCTGCAGCAGAAACCAACACTGAAGATACAATGAACATCATGGAAGAGGTGGCAGAAAGATTGCTATGAAATCATGTCCTCTATATATGACAATGAAGGCATCCAGGAGACCAGCACACAATACCAGTTGATATGCCAACATGGTTAGGGGAAACTTCATAAGGCCCCATTCCTAGATAAAGAGTTACAGGCAAATAATGGGCAAGATAATCAGTCTTCTCCAGGGATGAGACCTTTGATAGGTCATCCAGAGAACCACAAGATAAACTTAATAGTGTGTGGAAAGATTTGAGTAGAAATGATGGACATAGAGTCGTCACACATGAAATTCCCTAATAATTCAAATAGAAAACGTCTTGTCTATACTGTGTACAATGTATGTACACCAATGAAAACAATTTAAGAACTATTATTTTGTATGTTTGTGATACAAGAGAGAAACTGGAATACTCAAATATTCCCAAAATGTCTGCTGGAAATAATTTCAATGTAGAAAATACATCTTTAGATATTTTTATACTGAAAAAATTATGCAGGAAATTCTACTAAAGCAATTTCAACATAATCCCTTAATGCATTTGCAAAAACAGACTTATCTCTAAAGACCATTTGGCTTAAATGCTCTTACAGATTATATTGAGCTTCCAAGTACTTTCTTGAACTATCAAGAGATGCTGAAATGTGTGTTAAGATAAGCATAGGAGAGGTAAGAAATCTAGGTGCTAGCTTTTGCCAAATTTCCAAAATTTGTGTTTTGAAGATGTTGTCAAATCTTAACTGAAGTATTTCATAACTCTGGGGCTTAAAAGGGGGGTTACTAGAGATTTCTCCCACAAGATACAAAGAGGCGTGAGCATTTGCTAGAAATCCAACTATTCAAATTTATTGTTCTATTATTTTAGCCCTTCCATTCATATTGTCTGGTAGACTGAGCTACCTGATAATTTAAGTGTACATAAATATTTAATACCATAAAATGTTCAAAAATCCCCAGGCTCTATAATCTAACCACTGGAAATTATCTTAAGGAAACCAACAGATACAGGAGCAAAGATGTATTCACTTGTATTTATGGTAATACTTATTATAATAATAATATCTTCAAATGTAAGTATCCAATATTAAGGACTCATGTTAAGTTTACCACAGCTGGCTAGGTATTATTGCCAGACTGAAAATCCCTGACTAAAACCAATTATGCTTTCTGGCTTCCAATTCCTGCACTCTCTTACATTTGAAATCTGGGACAATGATTAAAAGTCTACTGTGCTCCATTGCCTCTGTCAGATAGGGACAACCATGTGACCACACTAGATGGCTATGATACCTATAACACAGCACATTGTTTAATTTTAATGTCAACTTGTAGGAAATTAGTCATCTGAGAATGAAGCATCTCCCAAAGAGATGTCCTGATTGTCTTGATTGATGTCTGCACCTTTTGTGGTACCAATTACCTGACTAGAACAGTGCATATATATGACTTCATAGTCAGTGTTGACTGGCACAGAAATAATCCTAAATAAATGTTATTCTTCTAACACCAACCTTAAAAATCAGAGTTGAAATTCAAATGATATCAAATAAATACTTTAGACTTTTTCTTAAGCATTTTATAAGATAGAAAGTACAGCAGAACCCTACCAATATTTACTTATGCAAATAAAACATAAAAAGATAAATGAATATGTTGACATTTGCTACATATGCATGGATGGATGGTTAGTGCTTTTTACCATTTCTCATTTCCAACTTTCCTTCAATGAAAACAAAATACTTTTATAACAGAAAATATAAAGCCACAAAAATAAAATAAATCACATGGCATATATTGATCCATGGGTTGAGTTAAAAAGATCTTAGTAGAAGTTGCTTTTATCAGTATGTCAATCGTTCCTGAGGCTATGCATGCTAATGACACCAAGAGGGAGATAAAGGGACTTGTGCATACCCCAGGAAGTAATAGAATATTAGGTTGAAGACAGAAACACTAAAGTCAATGTATGTTTGAAACACAAATGTTGAATTTTAGCATTGAGAACACTGTCACTGAAGAAGAGGTTGTTTCTAACGATTTTTAAAAGTAATTATTTCATACTGAGTAAGTATATAAAGTAAAAGTGATTTGTTTATAGTTACTTGGGCATTTGTTATCTCTACTTCAAGTATGGTGTTAGAGGGCAGCCTCTCAAGGTCTGGACAGGTTCAGCCCATGGTATTAGGCTGAGGAACACCTGTCTTGTTGAATCTTAAGCCACAATGGCCCAGGACTACCATGTCACAGATAATTCAATGTACACTTTTATATAATGGTCAAAAGCAGTTAGCTCCCATTCATTGTTTGACTATTTCAGTCTACCTTGTTGTATTTCCAATGCCAGTCTCACTTGCTGACCTAAAGCAATCAATCACAAAATATCCAAAGTGAATGGACATGTTTAAAGATGCCGTTTGCTGCCTTGGAGACTCAGATACAACACCCATTTGTTTATTTAGGATTTCAAACTAGATTACACAGTTTCTAATCTCTTAATATAACAGAAGCTCTTTGCACAAGTGAAATCTTACAGAAAAGACTGGTGCCCTGCAGTGAAATGTAGAGACTCTAGAAAAATGGTAAATGAAAACAATACTGAAATGGTTCTAATATGTGTTTTGGACTAGATATTTGTGAATCCCTCAGGAGACACGCTGAAGCGTGATACGACAGTTTGAAATTGGAACTTGTGAGAGTAATGTTTAGATGAGATAATGAGGGTGGGGTCCCATGATCTGTCAGCCTTCAGAACTGTAAAAACAAATGTATGTTGTTTAATATACTTGGTTTATGCCATCTTGTTCAAGTAGCCCAAGGCGACTAAGGCAACTGAAGATCCTCCTTTACCTACCTTTGTGTGCATAAACACACACACACATACACACACATACACGCATGCACACACACACACACACACACACACACTTTCCTCTGAATTACTTTCTCTATCTTCTAAAATCCAACTAAGCTCCTGAGAGAGTTGAGTTATCAGGAAATTAAGCATCAACAAACAAAATAATCCAATTAAAATGGATTCTCAATATAAGAATTCTCAATGTAAGAATTTCATATGGAGAGACACACTTAAAGGTTCAACATCCCTAGCTATCAAAGATGCAAATCAAAATGCATTTGAGAATCCATCTTACACCTGTCAGAATGCCTAAGATAAACAACACAAATGACAGTTCATGCTGGAGAGGATGTGGAGCAAGGAGAACACTCCTCCACTCCTGGTAGTAGTGCAAGCTTTTACAGCCACTTTGGAAATCAATATGACAGTTCCTCAGAAAATTGGGACTCAATATACCACAAGACCCAGATATACCGCTCTTGGGAATATACCCAAATTATTGTCAATCATATCACAAGGACACTTGCTCAACTATGTTCATCACAGCATTATTCATAATAGCCAGGACCTGAAAACAACCTAAATGTCCGTCAGTGGAACAATGGACAAAGAAAATGTGGTACATTTGTACAATGGAATATTAGTCAACTGTTAAAAACAATGGTATCATAATATCTGAAGGTAAATGGACAGAACTAGAAAAAAGTAATCCTGAGTAAGGTAACCTAGACCAAGAAAGACAAACATGGCATGTACTTACTCAAAAGTGGATATTAGCTATAAAGAATAGCCATGTTACAATCCACAGATGTAGAGAGGCTTGGTAACAAGGAGGGCCCAAAGGGAGATGTATGGATCTCCCTGGAAAGGGGAGATAAAAGAGATCTCCTAGGTGGACTGGAGGTGGCAGGGTGGGGTAGGGGGAAACTTGAAGGAAATGATTGTGGGTGGATAGAGGGGGAGAGTACTGAAAGATAAGACTAGAAAGGGGGTCATTTCTGGGTCTGGTTGAAGCCAAGTGGAAGGGAAACTCCCATGAATCTACAAGAATGACCTCAACTAAGACTCCTAGCAATAGGGGATACCTAGTCTGAATTACCCACCTTCTGTGGCCAGGCAAGACTCCCAGTGGAGGGACTGGAATACCAACCCAACCACAAAAACCTGCAACCAGCAGTCTGTTCTGCCTATGGGATGTGCTTGGGTAAGGGAAGTGCAGAGACTGTGGGAGTGGCCACCAAATGACTGATCCAGTTTGGAACCCATGTCATAAAAGAGAGTCCACTCTCGGCACTGCCTGAAGGGCCAGGACCCAGAACTAGAACCAAACAGGACTAGCAAAAAAAAAAGTCAATGAAATGATTTTTAATGATACTCTGCTTCACTCATAGATTTCCACCTAGCCCAATTGACATCAGAGAGCTTTCCTCCAACAACTGTTGGAAATAGGTGCGGTCCCACAGCCAAACATTAGGTGAAACTCTGGAATCATGTAGAAATGGGAGAGGAAGCATTATAGGAGCCAGAGGGGTCAAAGACACCACAAGAAAACCCACAGAATCAACTAACCTGTGCTCACAGAGGCTAACAGAGACTGAACTAACAACCAGGGAGCCTTCATGGAACTAACCTAGACCCTCTGTAGATACTTTACATTGTGTAGCTTCTTGTGGGACTCCTAATAGCAGGAGAAGGGACTGTCTCTGACTGTTTTACTTGCTTTTGGGAACCTATTCTTCATACAGGGTTTCATGCCCAGCCCTAATATGAGGAGAGTTGCTTAGTCTCACTGTAACTAGATATGCCATGTTTTGTTGATATCTATGGGAGGCCTGACCTTTTCTAAAGAAAAATGGAGGAGTGAATGGTAGCATAGAGAGGAGAGTTGTGAGCAGGGACTAGAGGAGAGGAAGGAGGGGAAACTGTGATGGGGGTGTAAAATAAAAAACAAAAATAAATAGATTCTACTTGGGGGAAAACAATATAAACAGAATAGCAAGAAAGATGTTCATTGACCATGTAAAAATAAAATAACAAATTGGGGTGGGAATTTTTTAAAATGCACTAATGCCATTAATTTCAGAATATAATGCTTATTTATATATTTTAATTATATATGATACATTATTGTATATATAATGTGTACCAACAATGATATATATATGATATCATTGATATATATATATGATATTTGTTATATATATATAAACAAAACCCACCTGTTAAACAGCAAAATGGCATAAAGGAGCAATTCAATACAAATTATTTGCAACTGACCCAGAAATTCACAAACAAATGCTGACCTCATGCATGAAAGAAGTAATAGGAAAACAAGAGCAGGTGCATTTTGTTGGGATGGACAAGGAGTTAGAGAGTGGAGAGAGGAGGCAGAGTTTCAAAATGGCAGCCTGCCGCTTTCAGTGCTAATGTCTTAGCAAGCAGTCTTCCAACTGCTCACCACTGCTTAATTAAGAATGAAGGAAAGAGCAGCTGGGAGTGGGTGGGCCCATAAGCCGTCCCCAGCCGAGCTGAAGAGCAAACCGATGATGCTAAACACCATTAGCTGTGCCTTCCCTGCCCAAAGCTAACAGAAACTAAGAGGGAAATGTGACATGATACATTTCATTAACTATCGTTCTTTCAAACACCTA
Organism: Mesocricetus auratus; assembly: GCF_017639785.1. NCBI lineage: Eukaryota > Metazoa > Chordata > Mammalia > Rodentia > Cricetidae > Mesocricetus > Mesocricetus auratus. The sequence goes on along the minus strand of NW_024429195.1, from coordinate 32,131,258 downwards.
TCCTGAGTTTAGAGCATGCAAAACAGCCTTTAGTTGACCCAAAGTTAGAAGTCACAGTAGCAAAATGTCATCATTTCTCCCTTATTGGTCTACAGAGTTAGAGTATTTTCAAACCCAAGCAAGTGTCACCTTGATTAGAATGAAGTTTCCCTTCCACTTTAATAACAGCCAGTTGGGGTGCACAGGCAGATAGGGGTACAGACTGTGCCATTCCTGGGCCTCTCCAATGTGTGCCTTCTATTCTTAAAAGCTCCCATCGTTTCTTCTCGTATCTCATTATTTGGCAACTACTCTGAAAAAGCATCCCTAATCTTTGTCTTTTGTTCTTGGGTTTTCTGGTAATAACTCTCAAACTGGTAAGTTTTGGGATAAATGGATGTGAGAGCATTCCCAAAACGATAAACATAGTTTCCAACTTTTGAGTGCACATCAAAAATCCTCTGATATTGGATCCCATAATTAAAGTTTTAAGAATTCAGTCTAAGAAAATAATTAAGGATGAATACTTAAATATAGTTATGAGAGTTTTCACTGAAGTGCTGTTTTGAGTGACAAAAATTTAAAAATTCATGTTATCAGAGAGTAGAAAATTACCAAAGGCAGTTTTCTATATTCATTCAGAATTATAACTGCTGCAAGATATATAATATCAGTGAAGTATTCCTTTTATGAAAAAAAGTTTGGACTAAAAGTGATTCCAATACCATGTTATATTTAAATGGAATTTTAAATGGAATATTGTATACATGTAACAAAACAAATTGAGGATGGCCTCAAGCCTAAACACAAAATTCATTTATGTTTCATATACACTTTATTGTGGTAATATCTTGCTTGTATAAATAAAGCCTATTCAGGGGTCAGAGAATAGAGCTTGTCACTGGCTAACCATAGAGGTCTGGATGTCTGTACAGACAGACAGGAAATGAGTTAGCTGGACAGAAACAGGATATAAGCAGGGAGAAACAGGAAATCACTCTCTTGTCTTCTGAGAAGCTAAGGAGGTAAGGTGTGCCGTGACTTGCTCCTTCTCTCTGGTTTCTCAGCATTTCCTTCTTTGTCTGACTCTGACGTTTTATTATCTAGACCAATTAAGAACTCCATATACACCATATCTGAAGGGAATTCCATGCAGTATTTTTATTAACATGTGGAATTGTTACACTTCACATATATTATTGATAAAAATGTTTCCTATTTTAGATTATGAGATGTTCTATTTTAGCTGTCTTAAAGATATGCTTGCAAGATACTAATTTTGTAATAAACAGATTATATTATATGATCCAATATGACATCTGAATTTCCATGAACAATGCAAATCTACAAGAACCACTTGTATTTTATGGGATAACACATCATCACCAAGGAATTTTTCATTGCTTCAATAAAACAAAAAAACTATAAAAACAGTAGTGGTAATGGTATCAGAAAACTATAAAAGTTACAGGTGAAAAAATGAATGTATTTGGAAGAGATATTTGACTCTCTGTAGTGAACTTGCATGCCAATGTATGTAGGGACTTGAAAGTGCAGGCCTGAAGGATGGGTATAACACAGCTGAGTTCTATTTTTCTTTTTATATTCTGGTGACATTGAACCAATACCAAGGAATGATAAGCTGCTCTTGGCAACCCTAGTCTTCTGGATTTTGTTCTCTCTACTGTGGTACCAGTAGCTTCTTGCCTATCTGCCTGTTGACTTGAAGATCCCGGAAGTTTCTTAACCACAGTGAATACGGGGTATTTAGAACAAGTTTACAAAGAGAAACTGGGGCACAAAGAAGGGCAACATCAGAAAATGGATGCTATGTAAAGAAGAGAGATTTGTTTATTGTCCGATGTCACATAGTGAGTTTGGGAACCACCAGGATTACATGAGATAGGATCACAACAGTGTCTATGAAAGTACTGATGCTTCCTATAGCTTATTGTGGGAACTGCCAGAGAACAGTCATGACTCAAGTCATACAAAATGACTCTAATAAAACATTATTCATTCACAAAGAACTCTCTATTCTCTTCTGTTGTGAAATGCATATGATAATTTTCTTTGTATATATAACCATCATCCTTACTTTGCCCTATCACTTTGAAATGCTAAGCTAAGTCCAGACAATCCCCAGCATTCTGATTTAGAAAATAAATGTAGGTTGTACAAAAAAAGTCATTGTTTCATATCATTTCAAGAGGTCTGATAATGTTCATGGTCAAAGACCCCTAGAATTTGCAATGTGTGTTCTTGAGGGCAAAGAAGCTGGGAAAGAGAGGTGGGCACATGAAAGAGCAATGTCCAGAGAGGCTGGTTCAGGGACCATTGTCATCTGGCTGGAGGGTCACTAATAAGAAGACTGGAAGATGAAAAACCATTGGAATCCAGGGATAATAAATAAAATATAACACAAAAAGATGTGACTTGGGACAGAGAGCCATAACCACCTGGGGGATGAGCAGGGAAGGGAAAATAGTTAAGCTCTCCTGGGTAAACTTGGAAGGAGGTAGAAGGGAGGAAGGAGATGGGAATGCGAACATGAGGGATCACGAAGACCGAGATGAGGGAGGGACAGAGAGAAAGAGCAATGAAAGAGATATCTTGATAGAGGGAGCAATTTGAGGGTCAGAGAAAATTTTTCAGGAATCCACAAGGATGACCCTAGTTAAGACTCATAGCAATAGTGGAAAGAGTGCCTGAATGGACCTTCCTCTTTAATCAGATTAGTGAGTACCCTAATTGTCATCATAGAACCTACATCCAGTAACTGATGGAAGCAGATGCAGTGACCCACAGCCAAACACTGGGTTGAGCTCCTGGAGTACAGTTGAGGGAAGAGAGGGAAGAGGGATATTATGAACAAGAGGAGGGGTCAAGAGCATGATGGGAAAAACCATAGAGATAGCTGACCTGAGCTATTAGGAGCTCACGGACTGTGGAATGACAGCTGGGGAACTTGCATGAGACTGAACTAGGTCCTCTGAATGTGGGTGACAGTTATATGGCTTGATCTATTGGGTGGAGAATGGATAATGCCACCAGGACTTATCCCAAGTGCCTGAACTAACTTTTTGGAGCCCATTCCCTATGGTGGAATACCAAGCTCAGCCTTAATACAGGGAGGAGGGTTTTAGTCCTGCCTTAGCTTGGTATGCCAGACTTTGATGACTCCCTATGAAAGGCCTTACCCCCTCTGAGTAGTTGATGAGGGGATGAGAATGGGGAGGTTGAGTGTGGAAGAAGGGGAGAGAGGGGGAAGGAGTTGGAATATAAAGTGAAAAATAAATTTTAAAAAAGAGGCATACATTTAATGAAAACCACTACTATGAATTGCAATGAATATATTCAGTGTTTCTCTTGAAAGAAAATATGAATTAGAGAATAAGACTCCTCACTCAATCTGCTTACAGTGCACAGTTAAGCAATATTCTGAAAAATCTTTGTTTTGGGAATTTTTACCAACTTAATAGGACACCCGGGATCATTTTAAATCCTTGAATCCTATCACAGCTCACTACAACAAGTAGTGTTGAGACAGGTGAGTGCCCTTCTTCAAAAGGAAATGTCTGCTAACCTAGAGCCACAAATGGTTTTAGAAACAAATATAAAATAGTTGTTTATGGCCAACAGAAAGTGAACTAGTTTGTGGGGAAAGTATTCCTTCAAACAATCTTGCAAGTAGTGTTGACAACAGCTTTACTGCTCTCGCAGGCAGCTTCTTTGGGGTGGGGGGGGCAGGGATGCACACTGAACAGTACCTTCCTTTCAGCATTTGCCATCTCATCTGAGCTAGTGGTGTGGAAGGCACCCACGCCTGGAGTATTCAACAGTGATCTGAATACTCCCTGGCTCATAAGCGCCATTGTTGACAGAGCAAGAGCTGACAGCTTGAGTGCTGGAAAAGGCAAGAAATGAAATAAAACAGATGTCAAGAAAAAGATTTCCCTCCTTGTTTGGGCATAACTAGTATGCTGAGGAATCAACTGCCAAAGGGAATATATTTCTATTTCCTACTGACTCCTGAGGGGTTTTGGATAATATATTTTGATATTATTCCCCTCCCTAAAGACAACCACCACAGATATTAGTCCAAACTGTCCAAACTCAAGACAAATAACATAACCACTGTCTATAACATTCTCATTTACATTTGTAGAACAATGTCCTTCCAGGAAGTCATCATAATGATAGAAAAATTTGGTTGCTGCTCCAGTCCCTAGCACATATATGCCCAATGCTGATAGACACACCCTCTTAAGGGGTGTTTGACCTGATCAATCAAAAAAGACACCTTAATAATACAAATAAGATTCTAATTGTATTTTATCCTCACCAAGTTCACGAGAAGGTGCCCTGCAAGAAGCTGTTACTTCATGAATTCTGATATAGAATTACCAAAGACACTGGAGGTGAGAAGCTGTGTTGGGACTTATAAACGAGCATAATACAATCAAATTTATAAAAGCAACTCTGAGTCAGAAACTATAATAAATAATTCTTCAAGCCAATAAACTGTCACTATTGAACTTTCATCTGCATTCAACCTGTACTTCCCCCAGGGTAGGTTCTTCTATGTCATCACACCCAGCCCAGCACCGACAGGTTGTGCCCTGTCATGGGCAAGCTTTGGCTGAAGCATCTGCAAGGCCTAAGTACTTTATTTCTGCCTGGAATTTCTTCAGAGCTTTTTGAGCAGTAAACCTCATTTTCCATTTTTTAGCTCTTGTCTCCATAAATTTTATGTGTTGTCCATCTTTCAGTCTATGTCTGAAGCAAATGGAAAATCAAATTATAAACAGCCATCTAGTTCATTTTATAAGCTTCACACTTTCCAACTGTGTTTGGATCTGTTCAGATTTAGGCTTGATGGGTTCTTTAAAAGTCAACCCAGCCACAGAATCATGCACACAAGGCCTCATGAATTTCACTCCAGAGACATATGGTGTGAAGGCAAGCTGATCACTTTATAAAGATGAAACATCTATTGAACAGCAACATTTTAGCACAGTGAAAGACAAGTAGATATGTACATACTACCTTAGCATATTTCAATACAACTATTGTTTCTTATTTGCTTTTCATATTGTGGGATAATCTTGACCTACTTGCAACTTAGAGAACACAAGAGTCATAAAGATGACATACAAAAGGAAATTATATCATCTACTCAATACTCAGTAATTGTGTATTTTTCTTTATCATATTTACAATTTGGGGGATGAAATATAAATTTGAAAAGAAACAACTCAAAATTTATTTTAAAATAATAATCATCTACCAGAGAAAACAGATGGGGGAGGAAAAATGAGAAAGCAAGACTTCCAGATAGAATATAAACATCTGCCAAATGTCCAGTACACAATTAGAAATTAAGGGCAATATAGGTTTAATGTAAGTAAAACGATTCAGATTTTAGATGCGTAAAAATCAAAATCATCTACTGCTGTATCTATAGGCTGTTCCCACTGGTGGCTTAGATTAGCCAGGTGGTATGCTAAATATCATAAAATTACAATATTAAAGGATCTATAGTTTAGACACAAATGCACATAGATTAACTGAAAGGTTCAGTGTCACACAGAAAAAATTTGTCACAATGATACAGTTATTATTCTATATGAAAGTATGGAGATGAGACATAAATGTTGACTTGTCTGGGAAACACATACATGCATACACATCATACATATACACATAAATCATATACATATATATACATACAGATATATACTACACACATATATGTACACGTATATATTCATGAACATGCAGGCACAAAGACACACATCACACACATAACATCACTCTTACACACACACACATATATGCACATATAATATATATACATATACATGCAACACACACATATTGTATACACATATAAATGTAGATACATCATACATAAATTCAAATACATACAGATATACATATCCATAATTTAAGTCATTGCCTTAAATTATATTCCAGAAGAAACTTTGAATAGATCAAATATTAAATATAAAACTCTAAAAAGACTAAATAAACTTACCTGCAAATATTTATCTGTAAACACATCCTTAGAGGTAAAAAAGAAGAGGAAATGTAAAGAGCTAAGAAATATAGCATGCTAAATAAAATGTGAATAATACACACAAAAATGAAAGCAAATATTTGCAACTTACATGCAAAAAAGTAAACATATATGTGCATACATACACACACATATTTTGATAGAGTGAAAGAGAGAGAGAGAATAAAGTTAGCATTTCAAAAACAGAGATTGCATAGGGTTAGTATACATATCCTATAGACTACAGTAACATAGTGAAATGCTATTTCAGGTCATTTAGTAGATAGTGTGTGTGCTTCCATATGGGAACTGAAAGGCACAATTCTCTTAACTATTTAGTTAGCTGTTGGCAACTGACAGTTTTCAGCTAAGCCTCTCTTTAGAAACTGCCACAAGCTGATAAGAGCCATCTTGCCCAGGGACACACTCGTGCCCTGAGACAGTCTATATCTGATGATTGGCCCTTTGCAGATGTAAAACTCTGACATCCTACACAATGGTGGGGTCAATATCAAGGGCTGTTCCACTTCTGACACCTCGGGGAAGTGCCTCAGCCATGCTGCAATCCAGCTGGTCCTGTCCTGAGCTCTGCCACTCAGAGTCCTTCTCACTTGTGCTGTTTATCACGCTGTGCTTTTTTAAAGAACCAGGAGAACGTGTCTCAGAATTTGCATCCTAGAAATCCCTACCTATCACAGTGGATCACAGCAGTGGAAGACCCAGACTCCAGTAGAGGCTACAGAACAGTGGTCTCAACCTTCCCAATGCTGTGGCCTTTTAATGCAGTTCCTCACACTGTGGTGACCCCCCAACCATAAAATTATTTCATTGCTACTTCATAACTGCCATTTTTCTATTCTTAGTAATTTTGGTGTAAATATTTTGGAGATAGAGGTTTTCCAAAGGGGTTGAGAGCCACTACTATAGTATTTGGCCAATCTTTTCTTTCAGACCAGCACTCATTCCAACCTTTGACTAGCTTTGGCTACTATGATGCACAATATAAAATACATAATATATACAAGTATATAATATAGTATGAATATATAATATAATATGATTAAAACTAAGGAAAGAAACAAATTACAACACAAACAAAAAGAAGCCTTGAGCTACCACTAAATGTCAACTATTCAATTCATTACATAACCACTCCCAGTTCAAGCTGACACTGAGCTGTAGCTAACAGAATGAGTACATTGCTTTCATGGTCAAACTATAAAAGCTCAGAGCTTATGCTACAAAAGATTCAATAGTCACTTTCAGATTGGGACTTCTAGGTGTACCAATCATTCTTTTCTCAAGTAAAGTAATTGTATTTTATTCTTTTCATGACAGATAGAAGGCAGATAGGCAGACTGATGATAGCAGAAGTGCAGGAAATGAAACCCTGGCCTCATTGATCTACCTACTTCTGGCCTTAAGGTCTGTAAAGACTCCAGCACCCCAATTTCTAAGAACTGCAATAAAATGACAGTGGCTAATGGAATGATAATACTGATATGGTTCAACTTCAATTTTTACTTTTTCTAAATTTGTCCTATATTGACATATATTTTCTTATTTCCATGTATACTTATGTATACACATGTGTTGCTGTTATTTTCAAAATAATGATTTGAATCTGTTTATAAAGTTTAAATAATGAAATATGATAATATATTTATTTTTCCTTTATAAGGAATGTGTTTGACATCCTAACTGACATATGCTTACTCAACAATGTTCAAAGTTGCCCTAGCCACAACAGTCAGGAAATGGAATCAAACTAAATTTCTTTAAATTGATGAATGGATAATGAAATTATGATACGCATGCACAATGGAAGATTATTCAGGTATGAAGAAAAATGAAATAATGAAAATTGCAGGTAAATGCATAGACATATTAAAGATTATATTAACTGACACAAAGGTTGTTTAGTAAGTCCTCAGGCCTCATATTATTTTATATTTACCTACACTTATATCCATTACATGTAAGTGCATGTATACACTTCCCACCACATCTCCACACACTTGGGCTAGATCCACAAACTAACAAAATTCCAGTAGTAGGCATGAGGAACCTCATTTTAAATGATTGCTCAGAATATTCCAAAAACTCTCTGTAAACAATACAGATTATTGCTGTAGCCATTGGTTGCCTTTTGGGGATAGGGGGTGGGTCCCTATTGCTAAGGCATCTTAAGATACAGGACTCTAATGGCTCAAGATGAATCTGACCTGAAAGCCTCTTTCCTACTGTGTAGCTTCCCTGATTCCAGAAAATACTGTGAATACTTCCCATGGAAGGAAGCAATTAACATTTCTACCCACTGTAACAACCATGAGCAATTACAATTACCAACATGGCAAGATGTGTATAAAGGTACAAGTGGCACTCACATGTTATTGGCACTTAAGGACTTAAAGCCTACTCAACAGGAGGTAAATTATGCCTGATACTGAAAACCTAGACAGCTTTCTGGGGCTAGGGAAGCCATGGTCTTAGAAAAGAATCTACTACTGCCACTTTGCCAGAGTTGTATAATTTCTTACTTCATTTAAAACTTATCCTTATACTCACAGGTAAGTATAAGGTAGGGACCACCATCAAAGAAACCCCTTTACAGCAAATGGAGACCTGCACAGAAAAACCACAAATGCATACAATACAGAGATCAACCATGGAAGCCCAGCCCAAAGAGATACATCTATGTCACAGCTCCTGTATCTATGACTCAGGATGGGAATATCATGGATAGGTATAAAGAAAGATTGTAAGAGCCAAGAACCCAGGAAGTTTGTAGTGAAAGTCTCTTCCAGAGATAGCTACATTAATAAAACTGTAAAATGGCAAAATCAATAGACATATTAGCATGGAAAGGGAAAATTTTCACAGGATTCCGCCTTAAAAAAAAAGAACTACAAGGACCTATGACTACTGGGAGAAGGAGAATTGTCTCTCTCCGGGGTAAGCTCCCTTAATAGTTGTCCATTGTAGAATGGTAAGCCCTAAAACCATATATGCATAAAGAACAAAAATGAGTCCAGTAAATGCATATGCATGCCAATGTTCACACATGTAAACATGCATATGTGCACAAGGCACACATACACACACACAGAGAGAGAGAGAGAGAGAGAGAGAGAGAGAGAGAGAGAGAGAGAGAGAGAGAGAGAATAATCAAAGAAAAGGAGGTTTTGAACCTAAGAGGTGGGCTAGTATGAGTAGTTTGAGAGAGGACAGCTGGGAAGGACTGGAAGAAGGAAATGTTCGGTGGCAAAGTGATGTGAATTCTATTTTAACGGAAAATGTTAAGATGAAATTCACAATGTTAGAAAGTTAGGAAAAAAATTTTAGAATCTGAACTTGAGAAAAGAAATAAAATGATGAACATAGTCTTATTAAATTATGAGAGGCTGAAAAAGACAGTGAAATTTGATGCCAACAATGGTAAGATGCAAAATGTTATAAAATGGTAATGGATCAAGAACTTCCATTAAATTTTTATTTATTTTTCAGTTTAAATTTATATAAGAAACAAGGTTACTTCACAAGTCAGTTCCAGGTCCCTCTCCCTTTCCCTCCCCTCCTCCCGTGCCCTCCTCCCAACCCCCCCCCTTATCCCCTCATTTCCCCAGGGTGGGTGAGGCCCTCCATGGGGGTGTCCATAGTCTGTCATTTCGCATAGGGCAGGGCCTAGACCCTTCCCCAAGAGTTCAGGGTGAGAGTGCACCTCACATTGTTGGATGGGAGTCCAAAGTCCGTGTGTATACTCGGGATGGGTACTGATCTGCTGCCCAAGGCTCAATAGATTACCTAGGCCTCCTCACTGACTTCCATTAACATTTTGACAAAAGGAATAAACAATAAAATATTAAATAGATATATTCATTGTTTTAATTTTTTATAAGTAGCCACCTATTGCAAATTTTTCAAGTATTTCTATATAACAACTACATAAAATAATGTTACTACTGGAAAAATAGAAAAGGTTCACAATATATATGCTTACATAAACGTACAGAAATATTTGTCCTTAACTGTTCTTAGTAAATAGTTTTAACTTAATATATATCAAGAAACATGTGAATGTGTATGATGTGTGATCTCTGTTTTATATAGTACAAAACTGATGAGGGCTCAATCAGAAAGAAATAACTGACAGACAAAAAGATTAGAGTAAAAGCCTGGATATCAGTAATGGCTTTCTCTAATGGCTCGGTTGTGGTTGCTTTTTCAATATTTATACTTATGAGCTCCTCAATGTTTTATATTAGGCATGTAACCTTTAACAAAAGTCATAAATAAAAATATTTAAAGAACAAATAGGTACTTTAAAAATCCAAGCATTCAATGGAACCTTCCGTTAAGTATTATTAAACTAAAGAAGGTGTCTGTGGCCATCAACTCACTAGACTGTTAATCAAAACATCTGGGTTTTAAAGCTTGCTCTGACAGCTTCTCACCTGTTTACTGAATGTTTGATAATATGGGGATTTACTTAATTCCTCCAAGCTTCAGTTTTACAACTCTAAAAAGATCCTAATGAGTATTTCACAGGATTGTTGCAGGGATTAAATAACTTTAGAAGGGGAAGATCCAGGCAACATCCCTGACACCCTCTATGTGTTCCCTCCATGTTTGTTGAAGTTCAAATAGCTGGGTGTTTCCGCCATTAGAAATCACATTTTTTACAGCCTCAATTCCCAGTTCTGGGTCACAGTTTCCTACTTAGACAAAAGAATGTCTTAAAAAATATCTGTACCTCTGTGCAGTAACACACTGAACAGAGCAGTAAGGCCAGTGCATCCCATCCTGCCTTTGAAATCTTCTTCTTTATATTTCCATTCGTTCTTCACGTTCTTTTAGCCATTTCATTGTTATTATTTGTTTGCTTGACTCAACCCCCAAAATAGGTATTCAGATAAATTAATCCCCCAATACCTGTCTTTGCCTTGGTTTATATGTTTGTTAGCAGCAAGCTTTGATTATTACACATTTGATAAGCTATCGTGGAAAGGAATGAATTAATATAATCGTTTTTACTCAAAAATGAGGACTACAAAAATAAAAAATTAAAAAGGAGGGACATCTGTATTCACTCCTGCAGCATGATGGACATTTTAGACATGGCAGTTGCAAAGAACTGCAAACCAGAAATTAGCTCCTCTCCTGTGGAGTTCTGAGGATGTTCAGGGCGGCAGATCTCATTTATCAACCTCCTTTGCCATCTATTAAGAAGTGCGCATGGCATAGCTGGCCATGGGGGAGGCTTTTTGATTCTCAATTCCTCTGAACATTGTCAGTGTTTAATCAATAGCTAGTCCGGGCATCATTAAACATGTGCTCTCAGCTCAAGGTCCTCCGGATAGGGTTGGTTGAGGGAATTGCTCAGTCTCCCTGTAAAGTGCAAAAAGGTGCCTGCATCAGGTTAGTCTGTTCAAGAAAGACAAGATTTTAAACCACAGTGCATTAAATGAGACCTGTTTTAATGGGTCATGTGGAATAGCAATTACTCTTGATTTCATAAGTCTTGCTTCTGTTGCAGGGTGTATCCTACAGAATTCGAGTCTGCATGTACTAATTTATGCTTGCTACAAGGAAAAGAGTTAGCAAATATGTCAGTCATGCAGTGCAGCAAGCCTGCTCTTCCACACTGAAATTTTGTAGTTCAATGATTCCATACAAGTTTAAACTCTTTGTACCTTGGGCTTAATCAAGGATGTAACGAAGGCAGGACAGCCTGTCTCATCATTTGGGTGCTGGTAAGAAGCCAGCTACAGATTCTTTCCTTCTACATTTTAATCCAATGGTCTCTACCTGTGTGACACAGGGCTTAGCAAGCCAAATTTTCAAACCAAGAAAAATTGAAAAAATGTCTTTACTACAGGGTCCAGAAATGAGGATTATTGAATCATTTTCTTTTATAAATAAGAGAAGGTTGAAAGTGCACTATTTCCTGGCTTTACTTTTAAAATGCAAGTTTGAGGATTCAAAGCCTTCTTCATAGAGAAAAAAAGGGCTAATTAATCAGGCTTAGTATAAAAATTAATTTGCATTATTTTTACTGAGTCCAGAAAAAATGTTATAATCTTACATACCCTCAATATATAATATAGAAAGTGTTGGAGGCAGAAGTCATTCAAATCATTCCCCAACAATTATTAAAAATTTTAATCATGTTCTATATTAACTTCTGAAAGAAATGAATATGGACCCTAGGATACTGCAGAGCAATGCCAGGAAATCCCAACTGTGCTATTGGGTTTTAATCTATGAATTTCATTTTGTAGAGACCAACTCAACAAAAATTTCTGGTAAAGCTGGAGCCATGTTATATGAAAGCTTCAAATTTCATAATACCAAACAAGAATAAATCCTAAAATGCCCTTGTGTTCTTTTGCAAATCATGCAATTATTACTAGAGAGAAGAGCAAAGGTTTATGATTTGATGTAACCCCCATGTACTTAGAGTGTTTATCCAAAAGATAATGTAGACTCAGGTAAAGTTAGCCTTGATACTTTGTGAAATCATCAGCTATCATATTTTATAACTTATGCTGGTCTAGTAAAGTAGCCACTGTAGGTTCTTCTGTAAGACCCGTGACGTCAGATAGCCCTGTGTAGCTGGCTAGGTTTTCAGTATTAGACAAGATTTACCTCTTGGTGGGTGGGAAGCCTAGGATTTCTACTGCTATGCAAAGAAATCATGATTATGGCAACTCTTATAAAGGAAAATATTTAATTGGGTGGCACACAGTTCAGAGGTTCAGTCCATTGTCATCATGGTGGGACATCGTAGTGTGCAGGCAGACATGATGCCAGAGAGGTAGCTGAGAGTTCTACATCTTGCACAAACAACAGGAAATAAACAGAACTACTGGGCATGACTTGAGAATATATAAGACCTCAAATTCCACTTCCACAGTGACACATTCTCTCCAATAAGACCATACAAAAACAAAAGAAAACAAAAAACAAAATCAGTGTCACAGCTCCTAATAGTGCCATTTCCTATGAGCTTTTGGGGGTCAATTGCATTGAGACTACCACAGTGGGTCTTATTCCAATTAGACAGCTGTTAATTACTGCCAATATATGGGGGCCAGTGCTTTACCCTTAGGGTTATTATGCTCTGCCAGTCATAACTGCTTCAGAGGCATCACAGTTGGGTTGGACTGCTGGTTGTTTCCCTCCTCTGAAAGCTTGCATGGTGCCTTCTGGTACCATGAAAGTTAGTCCTCAGGTAGGAGGCTTCCAGATGAGTACTAGTTCAGGGGCTTCTGGGCCCATATCTAGAGTGCACGTGTCTTCAGTTGTAGGGATTTCCCTTACACCCCTGTGGTAGCTGAGGGCAAGCAATAGCCTGTAATGTTTTGGGAGTATCTTGATCAGCCCTAGTCAACAACTCACAAGAGGGCTTTATGCCTGGTGTTGGGTCTTTTTAGATGATCTTTGACTCTTGGGGGAAACACTGTCAGCCTAGGTAGGAAAATTTCATTGAAAAATATATATATGTGTTAATTTATACACAGACTGTGTATTACAGTTTTTTAAATTTTCCTTTAGGTAGACAGCTAATATCATGATTCCTTATGACCTTCCAGACATCATCATTACTGTTCTTCCCCTTCCTCCCTCTGTCTTCTGTACTTGGCTTCTTCCTCCTCCATGATTTAAATACCCCCTATGGTGGTTTGAATAAGAGTGTTACCCATAGTCTTATATATTTGATTTCTTAGTCATCATGGGGTGAAACACTTTGAAAGGATTAGAAGGATTAGGAGATATGACCTTGTTGGAAGAACTGTGTCATTGGGTGGACTTTGAGGTTTCAGAAGCCTAGGCCAGGCCTACCCTTGTTCTATGTGCTGCCTATAGGTCAGGATGTAGTTCTCAGATGCTACTCTAGCACCATGCTGGTCTGCCTGTGTGTCACCATGCTCCCTGCCATTGCAATAATGGATCAGGTTTCTGAAACTGCAAGCCCCTGCCAAATGGTTTTTGTTTTTTGTTTGTTTGTTTTTGTAATGTTTTTATTTAAATTAGAAACATGAATGCTTCACATGTCAATCCCCGCTCCCTCTCCCACCCCTCCTCCCATGTCCCTCCACCAACTCCCCCAGCCCCCCACCCAAACCCCACATCATTCCCCAGGGAGGATGAGGCCCTCCTTGGGGGATATCTAAAGTCTGTCATTTCATCCAGGGCAGGACCTAGGCCCTTCCCCATGTGTCAAGGATGAGAGAGCATCCCTCTATTTGGAATGGGCTCCCAAAGCTCATTCATAAACCATGGTAAACACTGATTTACTACCCAAGGCCCCAGTGATTTCTGTAGCCTTCTGCCTGGCACTACATTCATGGAGTCTGGATCAGTCCCCTGTTGGCCTCTCAGGCATCAGTCTGGGGTTCAAGAGCTCCCCTTATCCGGTCAGCTATCTTTGTGGGTTTTAATTTCACAGTCTTGATCCCTTTGCTCATCACTCCTCCATCTCTGTCACTAGGTTCCAGGAGTTCAGTTCAGTGTTTAGCTGTGGGTATCTGTCTCTGCTTCCATCAGACACTGGATGAAGGTTGTAGGATGGCATATAAGGTAGTCATCAACCTTACCATCAAGGAGGGGCATTTAATGTAGTCTCTCCACTATTTCTTAGTTTGCCAGTTGGTGTTATCCTTGTAGATCTCTGGATATTTCATTAGTGTCAGCTCTCCCCTCAAGCCAATAATGACTCAATCTATTATGGTATCTCTCATCCTGCTCTCCTCTATTCTTACCTCGACTCAACCTTCCTGTTACCCCATACCTTCTTCTCCCCTCCTCTTATCCCCCTCTCTTTTTCCTGACTCCCTCTCCTCTCCCCCGATGTTTGTTTGTTTTTTAATAAGAATTGCCTTGGTGTTTCTTCACAACAATAGATCAATGACAAAACAAACTCATTTTTTCTCATTTCCCTCTTTGGATAAATTGTACCCTGCTATTCTCCTTTCTATTACTTCCCCCCACAGAAATTCTAAATATTTGTCCTTATACCCACAGATAAGTACAGTCCTCAACCCTCATCAAGAAAATTATTTTTTGCAACAGACAGAGACCATCACAGAAGCATATAACCATCAAAATGCAAAATTGTGGGTTCCAGTTCTAACTGATAATCTACAACTTGGCTCCTCCACTGTGGAAGATGGGGCAGAAAGATCAGAACAAGCAGAGGAATGGGGGTTTGCATTGAGATTATGTCTCATAGGAATATCAGAAGCTACTTTCAAGAAGTTTTACCAACACAGCTGCTAATTTGGAAGGGAGAAAGTATACTAGTTGGTTTTCCAATACTAAATGGTCAACTGTGAAAGCTTACATAGAAGTAACACTATACAAACTGATCAGGTTATATTTACGTATTTAACAATGCAGATAGACACACATACACATACGTAACAAACATTAAAGAAGAGATCATGAATTTGAAAGATAATAAGGAGGGCACATAGAAAGACTTGGATGGAGGAAAAGGAAAGGGAAAATAATTTAATTATATTAGAATGTCAAAAAGCATTTTAGAATTTTGTAGTTATATGAAATTGACATTTTGTAAAATAAAATATACACTGCTGAATTCCCATAGGAAAAAAAGATTGTAGCTGCTGGCAATCATGGTCATGATAAATATTACAGTCCAAAGTGCCAAAGTCTCTCACTAATCCATTCAGTGTGTGTGTATATGTGTGTGTGTGCATGTGTGTGTGTGTGTCAAAGTCTCTCACTAATCCATTCAGTGTGTGTGTGCGTGCGTGCGTGTGTGTGTGTGTGTGTGTGTGTGTGTGTGTGTGTGTGTGTGTCCCCATCAGGAGGCTATATATGTGTACATATTCCTGTGTGGATATATGTGTGTGAAGGTGTCCATGTACTGTGTGTGTAGAGAGACTGACATCAGGTATTTTTTTATCAATTACTGTCTACTTCCTCGTTGTTTGAGACAGATATCTCAGTGAACCTGGACCTTCACCATTCATCTAGACTGACTGATCAGAAGCTCTTGGGACCCTCTTATCTCTGATTCCCCAGAACTGAGATTACAAGTGTGTATGACAACACCTCTCTTTTAATGTAGTTTCTCAGAATCCAAATTAAAGTCCACACACTTGGGTAGAAACACAGTCATCTCTCCAGCTCCATTCTTTGCACACTGGACCTTCATACAATAATTTCTTTAACAGGCTCCTCAGTTTTATCACATGTACCAATATGAACCCTTTACATTTTAATTATTGTTTTTTTCCTTCCTTAAAAAGCCTTAACAATAAGACTCAAATACATCACTTGTAGTAGACATGTCTTTTTGTTTTTATAAACACAACTAGATTAAAAAAACTTAGCCTAACCCCAAATAAATGTTCTGTGTGTCCCACATAAGCAGAATTGACTAAGTTAATTGGTCAACTAGAAGGCTAACATACTACACCTAAACAGAATCCATGGTGTATCTATGTCATGAGTCAAGATTTATTCTATAACAGAAACAGAGGATCTCCTTAAACTCCAAATCTGAATATGAAGTAAGACTCTAAATCACCATGGTATAAAACCAAGAAGAGAGAATTTTATCACAATTACATGGCGGATAAATTTACTTATCATCTATGCCTCATATTCATCTCAAAAAGTGTACATCATAGCTCAACCTTCTCCCCTAAGGTGCTTATCATGTGAGGTAATTTGTGAAGCTGCAAACCAAAGTCCTATTCTGAAGCTCTGACTTTAACCTATAATACATATTCTGCTACAAATAAAGATGATAGCGTTGCCTTTTAAGATTACTGTGAAGGCTAGAGATAATATTTTTAAGCTATAGTAATTGTTAATGCTGGCAGACATAATCAAAATTGCATGCCAAGCACAATTTTAAGGATTCTAGAGCATTTGTTTAAACATCTGGACACTGAGTTATGGGACTACATTTGTTCAACTCCCCATGACCCAATCACCCTAGAGGCCTGAGTCCCAAAGAAAGTCACTTTCCCCAGGTAATTGCCCACATCCTAGCACTCATTAAGAGAAGGCCTGAAGAAGCAGGACATACATGGTGCTGAAGGTCGGATCATCAGTCCATCTGACATTATGATTTCTAAAGTTCCCTGACAGGGTTTCCAGAGTCTGAGTTCATGGTGTTTTTTGTCTTCCTCTTTATCTGAGGCTCATATTTTTAGCCATAACTTGGCTCTTCACTGGTTTTCCCTTTCAATTCTGACCTTCAGAGCTGTGAACTGCCTGGCATATAGCTGGTTTCAAGACATACTGCTAATTTTGCTGTGTGTTCTGGTTAGAGACGTGCATGTACTCAACCCATTTGTTCAACTGACTCTCATTAATAATCACACATATCCTATTCTTTGTGGAGTGCTCACTTAACTAGACTTGTGATTTCAAGCTATTACTCCTATCCATGTAATATCCAGAAATGTCTCTGCCCTCCTTTAATGGTGTCTTCCTTTGGCAATAACAGAATGACTAAATATTTCAGAGAACACATATGTAAATGATCCAGTTGGTTGGTAGATGCACATCTTTGGTATATTTGTGGTTTCAAGTGTTGTCTGTGATGTCACTTGTCTTTTGACAGGAGGTGTGGTAGTAAGGATAGGCTTGAACTTAATTGCTTTTTAAATCACATTCATATTTGTATCAACTTACACAGAGGACTTGAGATGTGGTACAGAGCATATAAAAACATTTATATTATAATTACTAACAATAATGTTTAAGCAAAGAGAAAAATATAAAATTAGCCATTCCAGAAAATAACTGAATTAAGATTCTAAATTAAGAATATAGGTTAAGTGGAATCACTTTAATTAAAACTTCAATATTTCTCTTGCTTTCCTTGGAGCCAAAGCCAAGCACCATTAACTCCTTAAATATAATTAAGAGAAGATCACAAGACAGAGAAAATGTCCATTTCCAAACAAAACAAAGCCTTTTACAGGAATGTTTATATGTTGAACACTGATTTCAAGAATGACACTAGATAAAACAATTTGCTTCAGTCACCATCACAGAAATTAAAAGCAACGTGAGATTAATGTGAGTCCCAATCAAGATGAAACCTTTATCTCCAGCTGTGAGAGTTTCTGGGCTATAGTTTATAAGATTTTTAATTTTTATTTCCATCTACTGTATGTCTCTGCAGATGCATGTGTATGTTTGTGGCAATGCCTACATAGGTCAGAGGAGAGCAACAGATCCCCTCAAATGGAGTTACAGATGATTGTGAGCCACCTGACATGAGTGCTTGAAACTGAACTATGGTTATCTATAAGTTCAGCAAGTGCTCTTAAAAACTTACCCATCTCGACCTGCCCACACAGGAAACGCATCAGTTCTTCCAGACCCAAACCTCCAGTGTCCCCCACTTCAGGTGAGCTTGGGTCCCCCTGGGACCACCCCCCACACCCTGCCCATCATCCATACCCTCAATCTTCTGGGGGGCCACTCGTGGCATCCAGAGGACCCACCCACACAGGAAAGGCATCAGTCCTTCCAGACCCCAACCTCTGGCATCCTCAGCTTCAGACCCCATCCTCCAGTGTCCCCAGCTTCAGCTTCAGGAAAGAAGGAGACAAGTGGAAACAGAAAGGCCCCACCTGCACCTACTGGAAGAAGAGATGGGAAGGAGATAGAATAAGAGCTCACTCAGCAATAGAAAGACCAACATGACTCCACCAGAATCTAGAGACCCAATGCCAGCAAGACCTGAAAAGCACTACATAAATGAAGCAGAAGAGACAGACCTTAAAAATTCTTTTATGAAGATGATAGAGAACCACAAGGAGGAAACAAGGAAATCCCTTAAAGAAATAGAAGAGAAAACAAACAAAAAATACATGAAAAGGAGGAAAAGGTGAACCAAAAAATTCAAGAAATAAACAAACCATCTCCAAGAATCTAAAGAGTACCAAGAAAAAAAAATGAAACAAATGAAGGAAACAACTCAAACAGTTGAAGGATTGAAAGCAGAAATAGAAACAATAAAGAAAACACAGAATGAGGGGATGCTGGAAATAGAAAAGCTGGGTAAACGATCAGGAACTACAGATGCAAGTATCACCAATAGAATACAAGATATAGAAGAGAGAATCTCAGGTGTTAAAGACTCATTAGAAGATATACAGTCATCAAACAAAGAAAATCTCAAACCCAACAAATCCCTAACACAAAACATCCAGGAAATATGTGACACCATGAAGAAGCCAAACCTTAGAATAATAGGTATAGAAGAAGGCAAAGAAATACAGCTTAAAGGTACAGAAAACATATTCAACAAAATCATAGAAGAAAACTTCCCTAACCTAAAGAAGGATATGCCTATGAAAATATAAGAATCTTACAGAACACCAAATAGGCTGGACCAGAAAAAGAAGCCACCTCACCATATTATAATCAAAACAACAAACCTACAGAAAAAGAGAAAATATTAAGAGCAGCTAAAGAAAAAGGCCAAGTAACATATAAAGGCAGACCTATCCAAATTGCACATGACTTCTCAATGGAAACTATGAAAGCCAGAAGAACCTGGACAGATGTCCTACAAATGCTAAGGGAGCAAGGATGCCAGCCCAGCAAAGCTTTCAATTACCATAGATGGAGAAACAAAATATTTCATGACAAAGCCAGATTTAAACAATACGTATCCATGAATCCAGCTCTACAGAAAGTGCTGGAAGGAAAACCTAGACCCAACGAAGATAACTACACTCACAAAGACATAGGCAATAGATAATCCCACTTTACCAAACACCCAAAGAAAAAGTGAGGAGTACCTACACACAATAACTCCACTACCAATAAATCAAGTACAAACAAGAATCATCAATCAATGGTCATTATTATCCTTCAATGTCAATGGTCTCAACTTGCCTATAAAAAAATACACACAATCAGAATGGATACGAAGACAAAACCCATCCTTCTGCTGCATACAAGAAACAATCTCAATGTCAAAGACATATGTTACCTCTGAGTAAAGGGTTGGGAAAAGATTTTCCAATCAAATGGACCCAAGAAACAAGCAGTTGTAGCAATCCTAATATCTAACAAACTAGAATTCAAATTAAAATCAATCAAAAGAGATGAAGAAGGACATTTCATATTCATCAAAGGAAAAGTCCATCAAGATGAAGTCTCAATTTTAAACATCTACGCCCCAAATACAAAGGCACCTACATTTGTGAAAGAAACATTACTAAAGCTCAAATTGCACATAAAATCTCACACACTAATAGTAGGAGACTTCAACACTCTGCTCTCACCACTAGACAGGACCTCCAGACAGAACCTTAACAAAGAAACAAAAGAACTAATAGCAGTTATGACCCAACTGGGTTTAACAGACATCTATAGAACATTCCACCCAAACACAAAGGGATATATACCTTCTTCTCAGCGCCACATGGAACCTTCTCTAAAATTGACCACATAATAGGAAACATAGCAAATCTCCACAGATACAAAAAAAAATTGGAATAACACCCTGTATCTTCTCAGACCACCATGCATTAAAATTAGAATTCAACAATAACACAAATAGCAGAAACCCTAAAAACTCATGGAAATTGAACAATGCTCAATTGCACCATCCCTGGGTAAAGGAAGAAATAAAAAAAGAAATTAAAGACTTCCTGGAATTCAATGAGAGTGAAGACACAACATACTAAAACCTATGGGACACTTTGAAAACAGTGCTGAGAGGAAAGTTCATAGCACTGAGTGCCCACATGAAGAAACTGGAGAACAGTCATACTAGAGAATTAATAGCACAGCTGAACATTCTAGAACAAAAAGACGCAAACTCACCGAGGAGGAGCAGATGCCAGGAAATAATCAAATTGAGGGCTGAAATCAATCACGTAGAAACCAGGAGAACATTGAGAAGAATCAATGAAACAAAGAGTTGGTTCTTTGAGAAAATCAACAAAATAGACAAACCTCTGTCCAAACTAACCAAAAGACAGAGAGAGAGCATGCTAATTAACAAAATCAGAAATGAAAAAGGGGACATAACAACGGACTCTGAGGAAACCCAAAGAATCATCAGTGCATACTTTGAAAATCTGTACTCCACAAAATTTGAAAATTTAAAGGAAATGGACAATTTCCTGGATAGATATTACTTGCCAAAACTAAATCAAGAGCAGATAAACAATCTAAACAGACCTATAACCCTTAATGAAATAGAAGCAGTCATCAAAAGTCTCCCAACCAAAAAAATTAAATAAAAGCCCAGGCCCAGATGGCTTTAGTGCAGAATTCTACCAGAAATTCAGAGAAGAGCTAATTCCAATACTCCTCAAAGTATTCCATACAATAGAAGCGGGAGGCTAACTGCCAAACTCTTTTTTACGAGGCTACAATTACCTTGGTACCCAAGCCACACAAAGACACAACTAAGAAAGAGAACTATAGACCAATTTCCCTCATGAACATCGATGCAAAAATACTCAATAAAATACTAGTAAATTGGATTCAAGAACACATCAGAAAAATCATCTACCATGATCAAGAAGGCTTCATCCCAGGAATGCAGGGATAGTTCAACATTAGAAAAATCTATCAATGTAATCCACCATATAAAGAAACTGCAAAAGAAAAACCACATGATCATCTCACTAGATGCTGAAAAAGCCTTTGACAAAATTCAGCACCCCTTCATGATAAAGGCCCTAGAGAGATCAGGGATAACAGGAACATATCTGAACATAATAAAAGCAATATACAGTAAACCAACACCTAATATCAAACTAAATGGAGAGAAACTCAACGCAATTCCTCTAAAATCAGGAACAAAACAAGGCTGCCCACTCTCTCCATATCTCTTCAATATTATACTTTAAGTCCTTGCTAGAGCAATAAGACAACAAAAGGAGATCAAGAGGACACAAATAGGAAATGAAGAAGTCAAGCTTTCACTATTTGCAGATGTTATGATAGTTTACATAAGTGACCCAAAAAACTCTGCAAGAGAACTCCTAGAGCTGATAAACACCTTCAGCAAAGTGGCAGATTCAAGGCTATCTCAAAAAAATCAGTGGCCCTATTATATACAGATGATAAAGTGGCTGAGAAAGAAATCAGAGAAACATTACCCTTTACAATAGCCATAAACAGCATCAAATATCTGGGGATAATGTTAACCAAAGAAGGGAAAGACCTATATATCAAGAACTTTGACCCTTTAAGAAAGAAATCAAAGAGGATATCAGAAAATGGAAAGATCTCCCATGCTCTTAGATTGGTAGGATCAACATAATAAAAAATGACAATCTTGCCAAAAGCAGTCTACAGATTCAATGGAATCCCTGTCAAAATCCCGGCAAAATTCTTCACAAACCTTGAAAGAACAATAGTCAACATTATATGGAAAAACAAAAGACCCAGGTTAGACAAGACAATCCTATACAATAAAAGAACTTCAGGAGGCATCACCATACCTGACTTCAAGTTCTATTACAGAGCTATAGTCCTGAAAACAGCTTGGTATTGACACAAAAATAGACAGGTATACCAATGGAACCGAATTGAAAACCCTGATTTTAAACCACACACCCATGAACACTTGATTTTTGACAAAGAACCTAAAATTATAAGAAGAAAGCATCTTCAACAAATGTTGCTGGCATAACTAGAAATTGGCATGCAGAATACTGCAGATAGATCCATGTATATCGCCTTGCATGAAACTTAAGTAAATAGATCAAAGACCTCAACATAAATACAACCACACTGAAACTCTTAGAAGACAAAATGGGAGATACTCTTCAACGAATTGATACAGGAGAACACTTCCTCAACCTAATACCCTTAGCACAGACACTGAGATCAACAATTAACAAATAGGACTTCCTGAAACTAAGAATCTTCTGTAAGGCTAAATACATAGTCAACAAGACAAAAAGGCAGTCCACAAAATGGGAAAAGATATTCACTAACCCCACATCTGACAGAGGGCTGATCTCCAAAATTTACAAAGAACTCAAGAAGCAAGTCTCCAAAACACCAAAGGATCCAATTAAAAAGTGGGGTACAGAACTAAATAGAGAATTCTCAATAGGGGAGTTTAAAATGGCTGAAAGACACATTAGAAAGTGCTCAACACCCTTAGCCATCAGGAAAATGCAAATCCAAACAACTCTGAGATACCATCTTACTCCTGTTAGAATGGCTAAAATCAAAAACACCGAAGACAATTTATGCTGGAGAGGATGTGGAGAGAGGGGAACACTCCTCCACTGCTGGTACGAGTACCAACTCTTACACCCACTTTGCAAATCAGTATGGAGATTCTTCAGGAAAATGGGAATCAATCTACCACAAGACCCAGCAATTCCACTCTTAGGCATATATCCAAAGATGCAAATTCATACAACAAGGACATCTGTTCCACTATGTTCATAACAACATTATTTGTAATAGCCAGAAACTGGAAGCAACCTAGATGCCCCTCAACTGAAGAGTGGATAGAGAAAATGTGGTACATTTACACAATGGAGTACTACTCAGCAGAAAAAAAATGGAATCTTGAAATTCACAGGTAAATGGATGGCACTAGAAGAAACCACCCTGAGTGAGGTAACTCTGTCACAAAAAGACAAACATGGTATGTACTCACTCATATATGGATTTTAGACATGGATCAGGATAGTGCCAGTCTGTACTTCCATTGAAAGAGAGTCTGGGAAACAGGAAAGAACCTAAGAGAGATATGCATGGTACCCCAGAGGAGAGGAATGAGGCAAGATCTGAACAGATTAGGAATATGGCAAGAGGTGTGTGTGGGGAGTGGGAGCTGGGAAGAAGAGAGGGGGAGAAGAGGAAGAGAGAGTAGGTCATGGGGGAACAGGAAGGTTGAGTGGGGGGTAGGATAGGGGGAGAAAAGGATAAGAAATACCATAATAGAGGGAGTCATAGGTTAGAAGAGAGATTTGGCACCAGTGAGACCTCTAATGACCTAAAAGGATGACACCAACTGGCAAGCTAAGCAATAGTGGAGAGACTACCTTAAATGCCCATTCCTGACAATGAACTTGATGTTTACCCTATATGCCATCCTAGAACCTTTATCAAGTGACTGATGGAAGCAGAGGCAAACACCCACAGTTAAACACTGAACTGAACCCATGGAACCCAGTGACAGAGAGAGAGGAGCGATGAGCAAATTGACAAAGAATCGGCTGGCAAACCAGCAGAGACAGCTGATCTGAACAGGAGGGAGCTCTTGGACCCCAGACCGACAGCTGGGAGGCCAGCATGGGACTGATCTAGACCCCCTGAATGTGAGAGTCAGTGAGGACGCCTATGGGGCCCTAAGCAGTAAATCAGTGTTTATCCCTGGCATACAAATGGACTCCGTGTGTCCATAACACAAAGAGGGATGCTCTCTCAGCCTGGACTCTTGGGGGAGGGCCTGAACCCTGCCCTGAGCGAATTGGCAGACTCTAGATATCCCTTATGTGGAAGGAAGTAGAGATAGGGTGGAAGGCTGGGGAGAGGGATTGTAGAGAGGATGAGGGAGGAGGGGAAGGAGAGGGAACTAGGGTTGATATTTGAAGCAAGCTATTTACAATTAAAGTAATAAAAAACATTTAAAAAAACTTACCCATCTTTCCAGCTCCACTATGTTACTTTTAGGTTAGCTAGGTGGGGTCATTTAAAATGCTATTTCACAGAAATTATGTATCTGAAATCATGACTATTCCTAAGTTCATCTTTACAAAATTATGGCCAGATACTTTCCTTATCACACACCAACATTCTTGGCTTGTAAGATTATATCTATATACCTATATCTATATCTTTATCATTATTTATATCTGTATCCTGTATATATAGATATGAAATACAGACATATTGCTACATAGATACAGAATGCAGATATATCCTGAGTACCAGGACACCCCAGACATACAAAACCAAGCTAACAATCCCACCCTTAACCAATGCACAGGAAAAATGATAATCCAAGACCAATCTTCGCTCTATTTGAACACTAAACTGCCTCACCCATGTCCATGTCTCTCTGGTTGGTACCTTCATCAGGATGTAATTCAAATGTAGCCCCACATTTCACATTTCTCTTATTTGGAGTTATAGCTGAGTTATTCATTTCATCCCCTGGGACATCTGTTTTGTCCAAGAGAACATTTCAAAGGAATGTTCCATTTGGTCCATTTTCTAAGGAATAGGAGAGTATGTTTCAGAAGCCTTCTCAGAGAAGGTGATTCAGAACTGAGTATAAAAGGGCAAATGAATTCAATGCAATCCCCATTAAAATCCCAGCACAATTCTTCACAGACCTTGAAAGAACAATAATCAATTTTGTATGAAAAAACAAAATACCCAGGATAGCCAAAACAACCCTGTTCAACAAGGCAACATCCGGAGGCATCACCATCCCTGACCTCAACCTCTATTATAGAGCTATAGTCCTGAAAACAGGTTGGTATTGGCACAAAAATAGACAGGTAGACCAATGGAATCGAATTGAAAACCTGGATATTAACCCACACACGTATGAACATCTGATCTTTGACAAAGAAGTTAAAAATATACAATGGAATAAAGAAAGCATCTTCAACAAATGGTGCTGGCATAACTGGAGGCTGGCATGTAGAAGAATGCGGATCGATCCATGTTTATCGCCATGCACAAAACTTAAGTACAAATGGATCAAAGACCTCAACATAAATCCAGCCACAATGAACCTCTTAGAAGAGAAAGTGGGTGGTACCCTTGAACGAATTGGTACAGGAGACAGCTTCCTGAATATAACACCACTAGCACAGACAGTGAGATCAACAATTAATGAATGGGACCTCCTGAAACTGAGAAGCTTCTCTAAGGCAAAGGACACAGTCAGCAAGACAAAAAGGCAGCCCACAGAATGGGAAAAAATATTCACTAATCCCACATCTGACAGAGGGTTGATCTCCAAAATTTACAAAGAACTCAAGAAGCAAGTCTCCAAAACACCAAAGGATCCAATTAAAAAGTGAGCTGCAGAACTAAATTTTCAATAGAGGAGTCTAAAATGGCTGAGAGGCACTTGAGAAAGTGCTCAACATCCTTAGCCATCAGGGAAATGCAAATCAAAACAACTCTGAGAAACCATCTCACTCCTGTCAGAATGGCTAATATCAAAAACACCAATGACAATTTATGCTGGAGAGGATGTGGTGAAAGGGAGACACTCCTCCATTGCTGGTGGGAGTGCCAACTTGTTCAGCCACTTTGGAAATCAGTATGGAGATTCCTCAGAAAAATGGGAATAAACCTACCACAAGACCCAGCAACTCCACTCTTAGGCATATATCCAAAGATGCCCATTCATACAACAAGGATGTCTGTTCCACTATGTTCATAGCAGCATTATTTGTAATAGCCAGAACTTGGAAGCAACCTAGATGTCCCTCAACCGAAGAGTGGATAGAGAAAATGTGGTACATCTACACAATGGAGTACTATTCAGCAGAAAAAAACAATGGAATCCTGAGATTTGCAGGCAAATGGATGACACTAGAAGAAACCATCCTGAGTGAGGTAACCCAGTCACAAAAAGAGAAACATGACATGTATTCTCTCATATATGGATTTTAGACATATATCTGGGGAGTGCCAGCCTACAATTCCATGGCCAGAGAGTCAGGGAAACAGAAACTTCATTCAGTGGCTGATGGAAGAAGAGGCAGACTCCCATGGTTAATTAGTGAGCTGAACTCAAGAAAGCCAGTAACAGAGAGGGAGGACTGATGACCAAAGGGATTAAAACTCGGATGGTTTAACCCCCAGAAACAACTGACCTGACAAAAGTTAACTCTTGAATCCCAGGCATCAGCCTGGGAATCCAGCATGGGACTGATCAAGACTCCCTGAATGTGGGTGTCAGAGAGGAAGCCTAGGTAATCTATTGAGCCTTGGGCAGTAGATCAGTACTCATCCTGAGTATACACACGGACTTTGGACTCCCATCCAACAATGTGAGATGCACTCTCACCCTGATCTCTTGGGGAAGAGTCTAGGCCCTGCCCTGTATGAAATGACAGACTATGGATACCCCCATGGAGGGCCTCACCCTCCCTGGGGAAATGAGGGGATAAAGGGGGATTGGGGGGAGGGCATGGGAGGAGGGGAGAGAAAGGGAGAAGGACCTGGAACTGACTTGTGAAGCAACCTTGTTTCTTATCTAAATTTAAACTGAAAAATAAATTTAAAAAAAGAAAAAAGAAAAATTTTTGCATATAAAAAAGGCAAATGAGGTCAAATGAGGTGGAAAGAGGATGGAAAGAGAAAGGAATTGAGGATCAATGTGCTATGGGGCTTGTGGAAGCAGAAGCTTCTGTGCAACAAGGGAGGGACCTGCAAATCCCCTGTGTGACTCTGGAGCATGGAGTAGAGAGTTCAGGTGAGACAGTTGTCCTTGAAAGTCAAACCTGGAGCACTGAGCCACAGCAGGCTGTAGAGGTCATTTCTTAGTGCTACAAAGGTTGTTTTTTTTAAATAATTTTTAAAATTATATTGTCAAAGTATTACTATGAGAGTTGGAAAGCTACCCCAATGAATAATTTTCTTTGTTTGTAGGCTTGAATCTCTGAATTCAATTCCAAGTACCATGTAAAATGTCAAGGGCTACATTCGTATCTGTAATCCTGGTTCTGGGTGGGAGAGTACGGGTGCGGGGGAGATAGATGACAGTTAGATCCTGAGGGCTAATTGTGCAGTCACTGTAGCTTAAAAACACTCAAGTTCAGGTTCAATGAAAAACTCATTTATAAGATAACATGGAGATGAGTTGGAAAAAAAACTTGATGTGGACTTCTGGCCTCCAGACATGGCCAAATAGAAAAGAACACACACATAAACATGTATACATGGGCATATAACATATAACACACACACACACCCCATAGAAAAAACAAAAAAATATGACTATGACAGTAAAGATGCCAGATTACAAAGGACATATTTGTGGGTATCACTAATTAAGAGTCACTTGTACAACTACTACAATCTTTGTGAGTCTAAGCCAAATGGGATCCCATGAATGAGACCAGAAGTATTCATAAGCCCCTATGCCTAACCTAGAAGCTATATACAATTGACAGCAACTCACAAAGGAATAATTGGTTTCCTTCAGTGGAGTAACATTAGTTACATATCACACTTAAGGGCAGACCCATGACCAGCAGTAAATGGCCAACACAAAATTAACTTATTGGTACTTTTGGAGTATCTTTTTTTATTTTTGGTTACAGTGTTTTATCTGGGCATGTGTACAAATCTTTGTCTTATACATTTTGGAATCTTTGTTTTCTTCTATTTTTTTCTGTGTGGGTAAATGTGTGTGTCTGGGCATCGTATGTGTTTCTTGTGCTTTCCCTTTGACTCTTTTTTTTCTGTTTGTTTGTTTTGTCCATTCTGATTTGTTTATTTTTGTTTTATTTTACTTTCTAGAGATCTATATGAATTCTAATAAGAAAGGGTGTGGATTTGTGTGGGTGGGAAAGTACGGAGGATCTGGGAGAAGTTGAGGGAGAGAAAAATCACAATCAGAACATATTGCATGTAAAAAAATCCATTAAAAAGAAAGAGTCAGTTGTAATAACCCTTCTATCAGAGCTTATACAGGCATTACTGAAAGCATTCATAGAATGGGAAATCTTTAGATAGGACTATGGAAGGGAAGACCATAGTTATGAGTGAGGACAAGGGTATATGGTACCCAAGAGATGGGACTACCCTGAAAGTGTGCTTGCTAAGAAGGAGGAAAGTCAGCTTCAAAGGCATCGAGATTTGTGATATAGAATAATGTCCACTGGATGGGGTTCTGGCATTATTTCTCCATGTAGCTCAAAGTAAACAAAGAAGCACCTGAACTAACGATGCTGCCCAGGGCATCAATGCCTTATAGCTAATTGTAGAAGGTTAAGTTTTATAAGTGAAAAATATCACACCAGAGGGTGAAGAAAGGAGTTCAAGGAAGTGTTCTGAAGATGATCAGGAGTTAGGGGTAGGTTAGAGGTCAGAAAACCCAATAAAGATGTTTTTTGAATTATCACGAAGATGGAGGAGAACAAAAGAAAGCTGTGAAACTTGAGAACACGTGGACTGGGAAGGAGAGGCCAGGACTTCTGACATACAGCACCAGGAATGAACACTCCCTGATTTGATATTTGTAGGAGAATAAGCAAGTAATATCTGATATAAGCTAAGGCCCACTCTATGAGATGGAATGGAATTCATACAGGATATTGTTTGTGTGACCAAGAATCTGACACTAGATATCTCAGGAACCTAGGGTAAAACTAAATACTACTGTCAAAACAAAATACCTTCAATGATAAAGTGATTCCTATTGACATTCTGTGCTCAGTCTTCAGAGAAGCTTCCTTTTACAGCAAATGGGAACAAATATAGGTACAGAGACAATACTCAGAGAGGGAGAGCAGAGATGCTTAAACACTTGCTCTAAATTGGAAGTCTGCATCAACTCCCTCACCTTAGGGCTAATGAATGAACTCCACCCCCAGAAAGAGGAGGCAAAAAGAGTGTAAGAGCCAGATGGGATGGAGGACACCAAGAAAACAAGGTCTTCTTTTTAAAAATGATCAAAGCTCACGTGAAGACATAGTCTCAAGCAGCAAGCACAGGGCCTGCACATGTCTGTACCAGGTCCTCTGTGTATACGTTATGGCTTCCAGTTTAGCATTTTCATGGGATTCCTGAACACAGGAACGACAGTGTGTCTCTGATTCTTGTGTGTTTTCTTGGGATCTTTTCTTTTGGTTTGTCCTGTCCAATTATATTATGTTATATTATATTATATTATATTATATTATATTATATTATATTATATTATATGAGAATCCCTTAGAAGACTGTTTACCTTCTAATGAGAGAAAGAAAAGGGGATGGATCCAAATGGAAGGGTATGTAGGGAGGAGATGGGAGGAGTGTATGGAGGAGAAACTGTAATCAGGATATGTTATTTGAAAGAAAATAAAATCTACTTAAATAAAAGGAAAAATGAAGAAGGAGGAGGAAAGGCAGGATGGAGTAAACCCAGATGTGGAGTTTAGTCAGAAGCACAGTAGATAGCAAGTTTGCCCCCGAGCATAGAGCCAGGAGCCAGGAATAAATCCCCAAATCTCTAGGTGTGATTCAACTGTGAAGGACCTTCAGCTGAGAATTTTATTTTTTCTGCAAAAAATGCTGAAATATTCCTCCTTTCACCTCCAACACCATCACACTAGAATTGTGTGTAAGGTGTGCAAACTCTTAAAGTGAGCTTTTTTTCCTCTGATGTTAAATTTGAATTTTCATCGTCTGCTACAATATAGTATCTGCAAGCACTAGTCCATTGTCGTGGCTCATCAGAACACATTTAGATCTACAGGGACTGAACACCTGTTGTTGTACTTAGTCCTATGGCTGTGGCCAACAAAAGCACCAGATAATAATACTTCCTGAGGGTCTCTTGCTGTCGCACACCCACTCAAGATTTTACCTGTACCATCACTCTTTCTCATGGGCTCCAGGCTGATAAACTGAGCTATTTATATGTAAGTAACTATATCAGATCACATAGTCTATATATATAACCTTGTAGTAAAGTTAACAATCTTTGCCTGATAAGAGGGAACAGATATTTTCCCAATATATACTCTTCCCAGATTACTCCAAATCCCAAGTGTTAGGATACTTAGTCATAAATTAGGAATGTAAAGTTAACATATTACATTTTCAGTTACACAATTAAAACTCCCTCATGCTCAGCATTTCTATTTTGAATAAGTACTCTGTCAGGAAATGATGGAGTAGACACATAAAACCTAAAAATCATTGGTCTGAGCCATGGTTTACTGGGATATTGTTGCATGATAGTTATGAATTTAATGTCTTCATTTTAAACTTTATCTTATGTGGTAGTTGTTATACAATGAACTATAAAGTCAGCTAGGCAACACAGGGAAAATTAAATGCTTTTTATATTGTGTTTTTAAATTTGATATTGTATATAACAAACATTTCATAAATAAAAAGAAAATATCATAAAAGTAAGGAATGTCATTTGCCATCTATGGATACCATCATGTGAACATTTTGTTATTTGGTAAGAAAGTGTGTGTACACATGTTCTTTGTGTGCATGCATGCTTCTGTGTGAGAGAGAGAGAGTCTGTGTGTGTGAGAGAGAGAGAGAGAAAGTGTGTGTGCGTGTGTGTGAGAAAGAGAGAGTCTGTGTGTGTGTGTGTGTGTGTGTGTGTGTGTGTGTGTGATCTGTCTGTTTGTTCTAGCCTTAGGCACAGAAGCTGGAGATCATCACATTGCTATTCAAAGGAATTTTCATCACCCAATGGGCCTTAAAGAACCTTTCTTGTTTGCTCATTTAGCTCCAGAGCCCACACTGTGTTTCTTCCAAACTCCATAAGCATCCATTGGTTGTGGGATGATATATTCTTTTATGATGGACATGCTCATGTGTAATGTATAATATTTATTTTGTGAATTACTTTTCTGATAATATTAGAGATAAAAGGGGAGAATTAGAGATGGCACAGATTCTGAAAATCAGAGGGACAAAAGAAGTACATTAAGCTCACACAGTTTTTCTATGGTATGCCCAGAACTGATACCTCAATCTCTCAAAACCCTCACTTCCTGAATCTGAAGTCTGAGAGAAAATAGAAAGATTCTCAGTGTCTTCCTGACAAGTGAGTGGACAATTGCTGCAGAATTAATGTTAAAGCTCAACATCAGATGAAAACTTGATAATTTTTTAAGCTTTTTCAAAGGCCATACAATAGATGTGAAGAGGCAAAGGGTGTTTCTTTAAATTCAACTTTGAAGGACTAAATTTAGCACCCACCACATAAAAGTACTTAATATTGCAAGAGTGATGAATTTGATAATGACAGAGAAATGCCATCAATCTGACAAACTAAACAACTTTTTTAACCTGCCATAGACCCGTTCAACACATCAGCTGTCATCTGAAATGAATTCTGTTTCTAATTTCTATTCATAAATAATGCAGTTAATTGAAAGGTAGTTACAAAGAAGTCTTCAACCTCCTTCTCCAATATGAAAGCAATCTTTCTGCATTTCTTAGCTTCTACTCCTCCATGTGAAATGAAGCCAGACATCATCAGAGCACTGAGAGAAAATAAAAGAGCCCTTTGTGTGAAGGCCAGCACATCTAAGGGTTTTCTCATGTTCAATTTTTAATTCAGCATTTTCTTAAAACACAGAGCTCATGAAAAGCTCATGTAAGGATGTTTAAGCTCAGAGATTCACTAAAAAACCACATTTTTAAGCTTCTTTTTGTGCATGTATATAATCTTGGCTGCCAAACATCTGCATATTTGTAATTGATTAAAATATGACAATGACATTTATGTATTTCTAATTGAATGGAATAATGTGATAATCACAGAAAACTTTACAACAGTGGACTGTGACTTTTCCTCCTCTTCCCTTCATTTAATGGGACTAAAGAGTACATGATAAATAAAGGTATTTCCTGACTATTCCAAGTAAGTGGCATAAAGGCGTGACTTTTCTGAAGAATGAAAACATCACAAACCTTCTTTTTCTAAAGTTTCTCATTGTGGACAGCTGTGATTGCATTCATTTTTTCTGGGGGAAATATTAATAGGCTTATGTGATGAAGGAGAAAAGGAAAGAAAAAGATATGTGGAAGCATTCAAGTTTTCAGTGGCTTAATTAGTTCATCTCTCTGAGAAGACTGATTTCAGCCAGTACACCAGAGGGTGGACATATTTATAAATGGATATCTGAGATAAACATCTTTCCTAGGGTGGCATTAAAAATGGAAATTCAAGGCAGATTTTAAGTGGTATGCCAACTTATATCCAAAACTTTACAAGTTACTAAAAATGTGAATTATGTAAACAAATACTAAAAAGTTTAGGTGATTTTCAATAGTTTCTGTTCCCTAGCCACTCAGAGACAATCACTAGAAATAGATGCTATCATTCTATATTATCATTATTTAGGTTCCATTATATCAGTCAATGCTAAGACAATAGCCAACTAAAAATTACACAGAGTCACTATATAACAGAGAAAATTGCCAAAGTCCCAATGCTTAGAGCTCCAGAACAAGTTCATATCTTTCCCTAGTAAGCAAATCCTTATGAGTGAAGTTCATATATCTTTTATTATTTGGTGAGTGAGGTAATGCTCTAAGTTCCCCACTGGTATATGCTTATAGTGAAAGTAGGAAAAATGGATGTGGACTAGAGGAGAAGTAAATGAAGGAGAAAAAGTAAAAAAGGAAGGAAAGAAAGAAAGTGAGAAAGGAAGAAAGGAAGGAAGGAAGGAAAGAAGGAAGGAAGGAAAGAAAGAAGGAAGGAAAGAAGGAAGGAAGGAAAGAAGGAAGAAAGGAAGGAAGGAAAGAAGGAAGGAAGGAAGGAAGAAAGGAAAGAAGGAAGGAAATATGCTAGATAATGTAACGTGAGACCTGTACTCACCAGAATAGTAAAGCAATGCCGACACTGAAAGTAGACAGTGTACTGCCAGAAAGCCAAGGGGAAATTCAGGAAAAAATAGTGCTCAACAGAGTCAATGGTCAAAAAGAGAATGTAAACTGTACACCTTGGATTTGACAGGACACTGTCACTGCCTTTTGTGTGACCTGAAATGCCAGCTGCTTGTATACATATATAAGAATATGTATATAAGAACAAATATATTTTAAATGTACATATATATGAATATATCGCTAACAAGATATTTGTGTGCTATGATTTATAATTAAAAAGAAGGAATAACATGACATTTGGGAGAATGCCTTTAGCTAGAATCACAGATAAAATTTAACAAAACAGATGACTTTTAATGTGAAACACAGTAAGGAGGGTTTTGATGGATGAACTTGGGGCTGAGCTATGTCCTACAATCAGAGGAAAGTGCAGAGCAGAAGGAGAAAAGGTGACACAGATTTGAAGTGTCCAAGCTTCTGCGGAGCACATCTTAGAACCATGAAAGGAAGTGGCACATAGGCATTTCCATCTAGGTTGATGACATAATGTTGTTTTATATTATCAATAGCCATTATAAAAGCTGTATTTACTAAAATGGGCCATGAATTTGATTTAGCCCTGTCTTGTGAGCTATGTTTCATTTGTTTGTTTGCATTTATCAGAGATTTAAAGAAAATCTATCTGAAGTGAACTTAAGTAGGTTTTTCAGAAAACTGTTTTCGTTCTGAATGAAACTCTTTTGACCTCTTTGGCTCTGAAACTTTTTAATCTTTGAATTAGGAAATGGGCTCCATCACTTCTTAAGTTCTTTGTAAGTACAACTCAATGATATGGAAAACTGGTTTTTAAAAAAGCACCTAATTATGCATATATACTCAAATCATTTAAGTACCCACTGATTTTTTATTATTATTAAACTAATCACGAAGTTCTCACATTCTATTTTAATGCTTGTATTTTAAAAGTTCAAGTTTCTTAACTATTTTTAAATAAAATCCAAGTTATTAAAGGTTGTTCGATATGCACAATCCAACAGAGATTTTTTTCCTCAGCAGATGGCTTATAATGATATTACACTTTTGTGAA
Source organism: Mesocricetus auratus (assembly GCF_017639785.1). Lineage (NCBI taxonomy): Eukaryota > Metazoa > Chordata > Mammalia > Rodentia > Cricetidae > Mesocricetus > Mesocricetus auratus. The sequence continues at coordinate 32,096,591 of NW_024429195.1, read as the reverse complement.
ATCTGTAAAATTTTAACATGATAGTATTGAAGTCATTCTAAGAATGATGTATCCATTTCTATATTAGAAAATCAGGATGTAGAAAGATTTGGTGGCTTGAAGCAGGTCACCTGCCCATATGTGTTACAGTCCTGAGTCTATACAGACAAAACCTGACACAAACTCATGTGAGCATTGATACCTCAGCTCTTTTTAAACTTGATATAATTTATTCTGTTTTTCTCTTTTTCTCGCTCATCATGTTAGTTGTACAAGTGTCTAGACCACACTCCTGTTGGCTTTCCCATGATGAGTTTATACTCTACCCTAACCAACAGCTTCATTTGCTGTGATGCCCTCATGCATAATGCTTCTACTCAGAACAGCCTTTGATACTAACTTCAGAAAGGTACAAAGTGTATGGCATGGGAAAAGTGCTGCCTGAGGACATCAGAAACCGTGTGTGTGTGTGTGTGTGTGTGTGTGTGTGTGTGTGTGTGTGTACCTACAAGTTTATATATGCATATGGAATGGTTGTTCACTTGTATGTATGTGCTTGTGAAGGCTAGAGCACAGCTTCTGGCATTGTCCTCAGAAACTTTATCCATCTACTTTGAGGTAGATTCTCTCATTGGCCTCAAGTCACCAACTAGACCAGCCCCAATGAGCCCCAGGGATTAACCTATCTCTTCAGTAACCCAAATGTGATTTGCAAGCATACACTACCACCATGCTGCAGAATTTTCAATGTATTCTGGGGTCTTAACTCTGGTTCTCATATTTGTGAGGCAAGCATTTTAGTGACTGAGCTTGCCCTCTGTCCTGGAATCTTATTACATAGAAGATCAAGGAAGGAACAATCATCACTGGACAAGTGTGCCTCATACATATGACAGTAGTATAGGACATCATAACATAAAGGTGTCACAAGTTTCTCCTTCATATATCCTTTTAAAGGAATGTCATCAATTATAGAAATGTATTTGGAATATTTTGGGGTGTCAAAAGCACGTAAAAGGATTTGATAGAAATTAAAAACTTGCTCTAAATGCGCACTAAAGGTATATATTGTATTTCGTCAGCAGCCCAAACAAGCCTTTGTTGAAGCCAAGTAGCTGATACGTGCAACTTCCTGTTACCATTGTCAGCTGTCATAGACTCCTTTTATACCTGTCTGTGTGATCTTGTGATTCCAACAGAGGCAGATGACAAATCAATGCATTGCAGATTAGATCCCTTCTGGAAAGAAGTATCTACAATTCCATGCGGGGTCAACATACTTTCAACAGCACAGAAGCCTTCTCCCAGATGTGTGTCTGCCAGACCAATGTACACAACAAAGCAAAGGAAGGGACATACATTCAAATACACTGTAGTCCTCAAGTCCCAGCATTTTGTTTTTCTCCTTTCTGTGACTCTCTGAGCTTCATGGCAAATGTCTACTACAACCTCAGACACCATTCTGACTTCTGTCAGATAAAAATCTCCAAAGAAGCTGGGAATGGTAATCCCACCAGTAAGTAACCCAAGCCCTTAAGAGGCTGAGGCAGGGAGATTGTGAGTTCAAGGCCAGTTTCAGATATATTATAGAATTTGTTCCAGACTCATCTGAAGAACAGATCACTGTTGGCCAGTTCTACAGGGTTCTTTCTGTACAAATAAGCAAACAGTTGTCCCAAAGGCTCCACCTCTATCTTTAAACACAAGGCACTTACAAAGAGAGTCCTGAACTCTTTCTCAAGGTTGATGTGACTGCACTGTCAGAGATTCCTAATAGTCTTTCTATAATCAAATGTCCCTCTATGTGCACAACAAAGACATCAAGACCACTGTCACAGCCAAGTAAGTCTGCCTGAGGCTCTGCCCAGCAGTTGCTGGAGACTGCCAGCCAATGAGTTGGAGCCCTGGCCTGAGTGTGGCAATAGAGTTTACATTTCACATGAATTTAGTTTACTTGTTAGTTGCATAATATACATTTCATTTGTACACGGTCTTGAAATTCGGAGTAGAATGACCTATATGCAGAGCAGAAGTTAAGTCGCTGTCATAGCAGCTTCATGTATATAAAGTGAGATTTGCCTCCTAAGGACTAGAAATAGATGCAGTAAACCCAATCCAATGAATCTCTATTTTGTCAATATGTTATTAACACAATAATGATGGTGGCAGGGAGGAGAAGAGTAGCTGGTTGGAGCAGCTAATGACTGCTAAGAGTTTAGTAAACTAATTTTACCCATAGACAAAAGTTAGCCATGCTTGTTTATTTTGTCCTTCCACAGATATCAAATATTAATGATTCATATAAACTACTATTTCAAAAAATGATTTTACTTTAGATAAAATGTTCACCAGCTTAGGCTTGTCCTTTCCCAACAAATATCTCATTTGCATATATCAGCTCCTGCTGCTCCTGCACAGCTGTGACTTGGGCAGTAGTTTGAAGGGATGCTAGTAGCACATGACCTAGGAATGGAAATGTCATTGCCCCTGCAAAGACAAGAGGATGTTTCCATTTAATACATGTGCCAGGGCCACTGTCCTCCAAGATGTGCTGTCTGTGACTACCACCATGCTGAACTGAGTTCCTAGTTATTAGGGTCTGCCTTCTATTTGTCTTCCGTTGACTTTGAAAAAGATCTCCTCTTCCCTCTTGGCCCTCTCCTATTGTTCCCTCACACTTTTATAGCCTGCTGTCTCACAACAGCATCAGATAATGGCTAAAGAATTCTTGCCTGCTTGCTGGTCTCCCCTCAGACATGCTAGGAACAGCAGAAGGTATGTATGTTCCTACATTTACTGACAAAGGTGACTTATATTCAAGTTCACATTGTAAAACACATTGTAAGCTACTAATAACAATTAGGTAAGGTTGAAATGGTTAATAAAACTTATATAAACAAAGAAAGAAATTAAGCTGTCTGATAGCAAGTGCTATGTTGTTAAATACTAATTAATTTAATCAGAGACATGAGATTAAAACTGGAAAGTATCATTATGTAAGATGAAGAGCATGACTTTCCAAAAAATAAACACACTTTTACTCATATTATATCAGTGAAAACAAGGAATATTGATAATCACACCAGGAAGAGTGTTCTTAAAACTCCACTCCTTCCTTTTCATTTACAAAAACAGCATTCACCTATTTCACGAAATCCACTAACTCAAAATCATGTAAACAAAGAGATGAATGATCACTTTATTGTTCCAAAATTACATTTAAGGGCATTTTGTGGCAGAATAATCATGCTGTAACCTATATTAAATATGTGTAGTCTTAAATGTACTTGGGTAACTTCAAGTTCTTTGGAATATAGTCTATTATAATCTCTTTGATGACTAAGTTTTAGACTTGGATTTACTTCTGAGTACAATTATATATGAGATTACCATATCTAGTAATTATCATGGTTTAACTTACTCCAACATTTTAGTTTGGTGTCATACTTGTTGCATAAGCAATAAACAAATTTATATGCAAAATTACACATTATAGAAATAACAACATGTATGGAGATTCAAGTTGTACTTATAAACATTAATTTCTGCATTTCTTTCTCCATCTTTGTCTGTCTTTTAATAGCAAAATGCCTATTATATTCTAGAAAATATACCTGAACTCAACTGCCATCAGTTTCTATAGATATTTTTTACAATAAAAACATCTTTCTCCTCTGTCCCTTGCATGGGCAGGTCGATTTTCATTGAAAATGGTTTCAAGCTGGCTCTAATATTTACTCACTTATGCAGGTGCGTTCGTCAGCATGGCGTCTGTACCCTGTATCACACACACAGTGGAAGGTGCCCAGAGTGTTAATACAGCGCTGCTGGCAGCCTCCATTCACCACCGCACATTCATCGATGTCTAGAGGAGCAAGACAGATGGTCAGGATTACAATGTCATTCCAATGTTAACTTCACAGAAGTGGTACAAATATTTCTTTGATACACAGTATGTGTTATATTGTACAAAAGCACCATCTCTATTTCCACAAATCTATGCTTGTTTGATCCACTTTGTTCCACCATGTAAACAAGAAAATATAGATGAAAATGTTATTGAGTGGGTTTTTGTTTTGTTTTGTTTTTTCTGTTTTTTAGGACAGCAACCATGAGCATTGTGATCCTCTCACAATTTTCTGTTCCTCATGTACTGACTAATTAGGCAGATCTGAGATAAAGATATTTCCTTGGGGAAGGAAAACTGGAGGAGAGAATTACAATGAGCTACTCTCTCTGGAGAAGCTCACATTAGTAGATAAACACCTATTCTTGGTCTGACAGTGCTGAATAAATCCAGTAATGGAGTTAAGACCTTGAGTCTCCTTCCCATGTGCTATAGTAGACATCAGAGCAAAGATAGATGACTCAAATGAAACCATGGCTTAGTGTTCTCAGAAAAACATCAATACATTGGTCCCACTAATTTAGCTTCTTGTTCAAGTGGCTATTTGCTGAAACACCATTTTCATATAAGAGATTGGCTATTAGCTTTGAAAATAAAATGGAAAATAGTCCAGAAAAATTTTAATTACCTATGTTGTATTATAAGTAATAAATGCTATCAGTATACACAAATATAATATTGATTTCTTACTGAAAAATTATTTCATTTCCCAGAACTTATACTTCATTGTGCCTCATGCAATCGCTACTTAGATATTTAAAATTATAAGAGAACAAATTGTAGGCTATCTATGAATTTTTTAAAAAATTCTAAACTTTCTTATTTGGAGGTTTGTATAAGTTGAAATGAGGGTTGGTGTGGTAGTATGTCCCTGTAATCCCAAAGGTCAGCATTTTAAAGCATGAGAACCCTATATTCCAGGTTAATCTAAGAAATGCAACTGGGAGGGGATAAATGAGGGAGAGAAGGAGGAAGAAGGCAGGGAAGGAGGGAGGGAGGGAGGGAGGGAGGGAGGGAGGGAGGGAGGGAGGGAGGGAGAGAGGGCAACATCTTTCTGAAAATTTCAAAGTAACAGCCATCTCCTGACTTGGGGTGTGTATTTCAGGGGATAATTAGATTCTTACTGCCCATACACTCATACCTGCTGGAAAGGATATATCATGTGAACAGTCACTCACTGGATAGTTCATTTTTTTCTAAATGGAACACAGAAAGCCACTATGACAATGACCATCACTACATATCTCCATGTCAAAATCTCAGGATTGGTAAGAAATATTTGACCAATGGTAACAAAAGAGTTTTCATTTACCAGGCATTTATTTTGTTCTTTCTCAAATAAAAGTGATAGTATATTCCCCACAAGTTTGGTATATCTTCTGAAATATAAGATACTCTGGATGAAGTCCTAATATTTTGAAAGTAAATTGTATTTCAGAGATAAAACTCATTGATGTGTCAAAATGTAAGAATTTTTATTACATTCTGAGTTTGTGGTAACCTGGCATATAAGTGTTTTTCATACAAAATAATGTTAAAACAGAATTCTCTATTTTGTGTGGGGATTTAATACCTATACATGTTACATTTTTATCTTACTGTCTTTGGGGCATTATTCTGCAGAGTGGAGATATAATTCTGAATCTTAACTGTCAACATCTAGATTAGACATCCTTCTGAGGTCTTTCATTTTGTACATACAAATAAAACTCTTAATTCCCAAGCATAATATACTTTACATGATAAATAACATTGCAACTATCATGAATCATACAATAGCATTTTATATGTGTATATATAAATTAAAAAGGATCTTAAAATATGTGAAAAGATGTAAATTGTTTCTTCTGGGGAGGGCAGACAGGTGTATTCCATTACAGCACTGGCCTTCTGCTGATGGGGTAGCATGCTAGACAATTTTTTGAAGCTTTATTTTTACTTTATGTGTATGTGTGTATTGCCTGCATGCATACATATAGATCATGGTCATGCAGTGCCCACAGAAGAAACCATCACATCTCCTGGAACTGTAGTTTCAGATGACTGGTAGCCTCCATGTGAGTGCCAGAACAGAACACCACTCCTTCGCTAAAGCAGTCAGTGTTCCTAGCTGCTGAGCCATCTCTATACCCCTACACAAAACTGTTTAGCCTTGTCTCTGAGTTTCATGTTTGTCAGAAGACAGAAAGCCACATAGATGCTACTTGTGTATGAAATACATACTTTAAAGTAAAGTTTGTTTTGATAACTGCTCCCTTGACTTACTCGCAAGATTTTAATATTTTCTTATCAAAGACACAGACTTAGTGAAAAAAATAAAAAATAATCACTGACTATGCTCTCAAGATATAATAGATATAGACTTGACAATGAGCTTTCTCTACATAAGCTTTGGTATGTTTATATTCTTTTTTATCATTTTTTATTTTAATTTTAAATAGCTTGTTTTACATGTCAATCCCAGTTCCCTCTCCCTCCCATCCTCCCGCACTCCCCGTCCCCCCTCCCTCCCACCCTATTGCCAAATCCTTCCACATAGGGGATATCTAGAGTCTGTCATTTTACTCTTGGTAGGGTCAAGGCACTCCCCTAAGAGTCCAGGCTGAGACAGCATCTCTCTTTGTGCTATAGGCACACGAAGACAGTTTGTATACCAGGGATAGACACTGATCCACAGCTCAGGGCCCCATAGGTTGTCCAGGCCTTCTCACTGACACTCACATTTGGGGGGTCCAGATCAGTCCCATGCTGGCCTCCCCACTGTCGGTCTGGGGTCCAAGAGCACTCCCCTGTTCAGATCAGCTGTCTCTGCTGGTTTTGCCAGCCCATTCTTTGCCAATTTGCTCATCGCTCCTCTCTCTCTGTCACTGGGTTCCTTGGGTTCAGTTCAGTGATTAATTGTGTGTTTGCCTCTGCTTCCATCAGTCACAGGATGAAAGCTCCCGGATGGTTATAGACATCAAGTTCATTATCAGGAATGGGCATTCGAGGTGGTCCCTCCACTATTGCTTAGCTGGTCAATTGGTGTTATACCTTTAGATCACTGGAGGTCACTCTGGTGCCTGATCTGTCTTCGATCCAATGATTCCCTCTTCCCCCTATTCTACCCCCACCCCCTCAACTTTCTGTTCCCCCATGACCAACTCCCTTCCTCTTTACCCCCTCTATTCTTCCCAGGTCCCACTCCCCCACCCCTCGCCGTGTTCCCCATCCATTCAGAGGATCTTGTCTCCATCCTCTTCTCTTGGGTACTATGCATATATGCATATCTTTTAGGTTCTTTCCTGTTTCCCAGACTCTCTATCTGTGGAAGTGCAGACTGGCACTATCCTGATCCATATCTAGAATCCATATATGAGTGAGTACATACCATGTTTGTCTTTCTGCGACTGGGTTACCTCACTCAGGATGGTTTCCTCCAGTGCCATCCATTTCCCTGCGAATTTCAAGATTCCATTATTTTTTTCTGCTGAGTAATACTCCATTGTGTAAATGTACCACATTTTCTCTATCCACTCTTCAGTTGAGGGGCATCTAGGTTGCTTCCAGGTTCTGGCTATTACAAACAATGCTGCTATGAACATAGTGGAGCAGATGCCCTTGTTGTATGAACCTGCCTCATTTGGATAAATGCCTAAGAGTGTAATTGCTGGGTCTAGTGGTAGATTAATTCCCATTTTCCTGAGGAATCTCCATATTGATTTCCAAAGAGGCTGTATGAGTCGGCATTCCCACCAGCAGTGGAGGAGTGTTCCTCTCTCTCCACATCCTCTCCAGCATAAATTGTCTTCGGTGTTATTGATTCTAGCCATTCTGATAGGAGTAAGATGGTATCTCAGAGTTGTTTTGATTTGCATTTCCCTGATGGCTAAGGATGTTGAGCACTTTCTTAAGTGTCTCTTGGCCATTTTAGCCTCCTCTACTGAGAATTCTCTATTTAGCTCTGTACCCCACCTTTCTAGTGGATCCTTTGGTGTTTTGGAGACTTGTTTCCTGAGTTCTTTATAAATTTTGGAGATTAGCCCTCTGTCAGATGTAGGGTTAGTGAATATCTTTTCCCATTCTGTGGCCTGCCTTTTTGTCTTTTTGACTGTGTCCTTTGCCTTACAGAAGCTTTTTAGTTTCAGAAGGTCCCATTTGTTAATTGTCGATCTCAGTGCCTGTGCCACTGGTGTTATGTTTAGGAAGTGGTGTCCTGTACCAACTCGTTGAAGAGTATCTCCCACTTTCTCTTCTAAAAGTTTCAGTGTGGCTGGATGTATGTTGAGATCTTTGATCCATTTGGACTTAAGTTTTGTACAAGGCGATAAACATGGATCTATCTGCAGTCTTCTGCATACCAGTACCCAGTTATGCCAGCACCATTTGTTGAAGATGCTTTCTTTTTTCCACTGTACAGTTTTAGCTTCTTTGTCAAAAATCAGGTGTTCATAGGTGTGTGGGTTAAAATTAGGGCTTTCGATTCGGTTCCATTGGTCTACATGCCTATTTTTGTGCCAATACCAAGCTGTTTTCAGGACTATAGCTCTATAATAGAGCTTGAAGTCAGGTATGGTGATGCCTCCTGAAGTTCCTTTATTGTATAGGGATGTTTTGGCTATCCTGGGCCTTTTGTTTTTCCATATAAAGTTGATTAATGTTCTTTCCAGGTCCTTGAAGAATTGTGATGGAATTTTGATAGGGATTGCATTGAATCTATAGACTGCTTTTGGCAAGATTGCCATTTTTATTATGTTGATCCTACCAATCCAAGAGCATGGGAGATCTTTCCATTTTCTGGTATCTTCTTTGATTTCTTTCATCAAAGACACAAAGTTCTTGATATACAGGTCTTTCACTTCCTTGGTTAACATTATCCCCAGATATTTGATACTGTTTTTGGCTATTGTAAAAGGTGATGTTTCTCTGATTTCTTTCTCAGTCACTTCATCCTCTGTATATAATAGGGCCACTGATTTTTTTGAGTTTACCTTGTATCCTGCCACATTGCTGAAGGTGTTTATCAGCTCTAGGAGTAACCTTGCGGAGTTTTTGGGTCACTTATGTAAACTATCATATCATCTGCAAAAAGTGAAAGTTTGACTTCTTCTTTTCCTATTTGTATCCCCTTTATCTCCTTTTGTTTTCTTATTGCTGTAGCTAGAACTTCAAGTACAATATTGAAGAGATATGGAGAGAGTGGACAGCCTTGTCTTGTTCCTGATTTTAGAGGAATTGCTTTGAGTTTCTCTCCATTTAGTTTGATGGTAGCTGTTGGTTTACTGTATATTGCTTTTATTATATTCAGGTACGTTCCTGTTATCCCTGATCTCTCTAGGACCTTTATCATGAAGGGGTGCTGGATTTTGTCAAAGGCTTTTTCAGCATCTAGTGAGATGATCATGTGGTTTTTCTTTCGCAGATTGTTAATATGGTGGATTACATTGATAGATTTTCTAATGTTGAACCATCCCTGCATTCCTGAAATGAAGCCTACTTGATCATGGTGGATGATTTTTCTGATGTGTTCTTCATGTAAGCACTTAGTGCTATAAACTTTCCTCTCGGCACTGCTTTCAAAGTGTCCCATAAGTTTGTGTATGTTGTGTCTTCATTTTCATTGAAATCGAGGAAGTCTTTAATTTCTTTTTTTATTTGTTCCTTTACCCAGGGATGGTGCAATTGTGCATTGTTCAATCTCCATGAGTTTGTAGGGTTTCTGCGATTTGTGTTATTGTTGAATTCTAATGTTAATGCATGGTGGTCTGATAAGATGCAGGGGGTTATTCCAATTTTTTTTGTATCTGTGGAGATTTGCTATGTTTCCTATTATGTGGTCAATTTTAGAGAAGGTTCCATGTGGTGCCGAGAAGAAGGTATATCCCTTTGTATTTGGGTGGAATGTTCTATAGATGTCTGTTAAACCCAGTTGGGTCATAACTTCTATTAATTCTTTTGTTTCTTTGCTAAGTTTCTGTCTGGAGGTCCTGTCTAGCGGTGAGAGCGGAGTGTTGAAGTCTCCTACTATTAGTGTGTGAGATTTTATGTGCATTTTGAGCTTTAGTAATGTTTCTTTCACGAATGTAGGTGCCTTTGTATTTGGGGCGTAGATGTTTAAAATTGAGACTTCATCTTGATGTGTTTTTCCTTTGATGAATATGAAGTGCCCTTCTTCATCTCTTTTGATTGATTTTAATTTGAAGTCTAATTTGTTAGATATTAGGATTGCTACGCCCGCTTGTTTCTTGGGGCCGTTTGATTGGAAGATCTTTTCCCAGCCCTTTACTCTGAGATAACGTCTGTCTTTGGTGTTGAGATGTGTTTCTTGTATGCAGCAGAAGGAAGGGTCCTGTCTTCGTATCCATTCTGCTAGTCTGTGTCTTTTTATAGGCAAGTTGAGGCCGTTGACATTGAGGGATATTAATGACCATTGATTGGTGATCCTTGTTTGCGCTTGATTTATTGTTAGTGAAGTTATTTTGTGTAGTTTCTCCTCCCTTTTTCTTTTGGTGTTTTGTAAAGTATGATTATATATTGCCTGTGTCTTTGTGAATGTAGTTATCTTCCTTGGCTCTAGGTTTTCCTTCTAGCATTTTCTGTAGAGCTGGATTCATGGATACGTATTGTTTAAATCTGGCTTTGTCATGGAATATTTTGTTTTCTCCATCTATGGTAATTGAGAGCTTTGCTGGATATAGTAGTCTGGGTTGGCATCCTTGTTCCCTTAGCGTTTGTAGGACATCTGACCAGGATCTTCTGGCTTTCATCGTTTCCATTGAGAAGTCAGGTGTAATTCGGATAGGTCTGCCTTTGTATGTTACTTGGCCTTTTTCTTTGGCTGCTCTTAATATTTTCTCTTTACACTGTAGGTTTGATGTTTTGATTATTATATGGCGAGGTGACTTCTTTTTCTGGTCAAGCCTATTTGGTGTTCTGTATGATTCTTGTACTTTCATAGGCATATCTTTCTTTAGGTTAGGGAAGTTTTCTTCTATGATTTTGTTGAATATGTTTTCTGTACCTTTAAGTTGAATTTCTTCACCTTCTTCTATACCTATTATTCTCAGGTTTGGCTTCTTCACGGTGTCCCATATTTCCTGGATATTTTGTGTTAAGGATTTGTTGGTTTTGAGATTTTCTTTGGTTGACGACTCTATATCCTCTAATGAGTCTTCAACACCTGAGATTCTCTCTTCTATCTCTTGTATTCTATTGGTGATACTTGCATCTGTAGTTCCAGACCGTTTACCGAGCTTTTCTATTTCCAGCATCCCTTCATTCTGTGTTTTCTTTATCGTTTCTATTTCAGCTTTCAATCCTTCAACTGTTTGAGCTGTTTCCTTAATTTTCTTGGTTGATTTTTCTTGGTGCTCTTTAGATTCTTTGAGAGATTTGTTTATTTCTTGAATTTTTCCCCCATTTCATGGATTTTTTTGTTTGTTTTTTCTTCTATTTCTTTAAGCGATTTCCTCGTTTCTTCTTTGAGGGTCTCCATCATCTTCATGAAATAATTTTTAAGGTCTGTCTCCTCTTCTTCCTCTATGTAGTGCTTTTCAGTTCTTGCTGGTGTTGGATCCCTGGATTCTGGTGGGGTCATGTTGGTGTTTCTATTGCTGAGTGATCTCTTATTCTGTCTTCTTCCCATCTCTTCTTCCAGTGGGTGCTGGTGGGGTCTTTCCGTCTCCACTGGTCTCCTTCCTTACTGCAGCTGAAGCTGGGGATGCTGAAGCTGGACTCCCTGGGGTTGGGGTCTGAAGCTGGGCTCGCTGGGTTGGGGTCTTGGAGGGGCTGATCTCCTTCCTGTGTGGGCGGTTCTTCTGGAAGCCGGGAGCGGCCCCCGAAGATGGAGGGGGATGGGGGCTGGGCTATTCTTAGTCAACTTGTAACTATATACTCTGCAGAAAACACACACACACACATACACACACACGTACACGATCAAATAGTCTGTGTTCGTTGAGTCAGATAGTCTTCGGAAAAATATGTCACTTCTAGCACTGATCAGGGAGTCATACTTGCTTACTGGAGACTGCTTCCTCATTCATAAACATGGGGGTTCATGTTTACCATGCTACAATTTATTTAATCATTTTGGCTTGTTCACACCTGTCATCCTGGAATAGATGACTAATTTTTAACATCATATATAGATACCAAACAACAGGGTATTTTGCTTCATTAACTAGTAGAGTTCACAACATAAGATCACGAGTCAAGACAGTGGGACAGGAGAAGTGAGCAATAGAATTCAGGGGGAAAACTGTTTGGCTTAACATAAGAAGTGGCGGGAGGGGGGATTTAAAATGAGAACTGCCTGGAAGTGGTGGCCATTCAAAGGTGCAGCAAATGCAATGTATTAATTTAGATCTGCCAGGTTGGACAACATGGTTGGAAAATGAAATAAAGTTGAAAAATAACCCCCAAACCTCCTTTCATTACTTGGATTAAATGTGCTGCTTGTCTTGATTTACCACATAGTCTTGGACAGGTTGAAACACAGCAGGCAGTATTCATGTACCAGTCACGCAAACTTATTAAAAGTTAAAAATTCAATCATTTGTGAAGCGCCACCAAACACTAAGTTATTGAGTTGACTTTTTCCTCTGTTATTCTCTTTTAGAAGATAGCAACTTTGCTGGTTGTTCTGACATTGTAAAATCAATAGCTCTCAAACCTGCCTGCACACTAGAATGAACCACTTAGCATGCATTTAAAAATGCCGATGCCAAGGTTCCAACTTTAGTATGATTTCATCGGTCTCCTTATTAGGTCTGGGGAAGAAAACAATGTTAGAAAGCACCCATTGTAGTGTGCAGCCTGAGCCAGGATCACCTGGTGTAGTTAAGGCTTTAAATTACCTAGAGATGCTGTTAAAGGGTGATGCTGTCCTCAGGCTCTGGGCTTCCAGTTGAAGTGCTGCATACACAACTAGCCCCAAGATGATCTGGATACTATAGGCAAGTGGGTCAGAAGGCGTAAGAACACAGCTAATCCTGCTCAGCCATGTGTGCCAGGAGGATTTTGGTATGGAGCTCTGGCTCAATTGCACAACAATTTAACCAAGTTGACCAAATCATTCCAAATATTTAAATAAGTACACTGCTCAAATAGCAGGCATATGTATGTGTCTATGTATGTATATTTACTATATACATACTATATACTACTATAATGGAAATTATCAACATTTTATTACTATGAAACCTACAAAAATTGACTCCTAAAACTGTCCCTAATAGTCACTCTAATAATAATACCGAAAAATGTCACCATTGTTTCTCATGAAATCCAATCTGCTTCTGTGAAATATGAAGGAAACCTTAGATCATTTCTACTGGAGTGTGTGTGATTTAGGATGAATGTGAGCTGAGCTGTCACAATGCCAGGCACCCATTCTGAGGCCACAACAAGTGAGTTTCCTTCCCTCCAGACTCTGCCCAACAGAGTTAAAAACCAGAAATGTCAATATTACATTAAAATGTTATTATCAAGTGTACTTCATGTGAAGAAACAATTTCTCACAAAATTCTCCTTGTTCTGTCTTCACATCGGATGCCTACATAAAGCCTTGCCCTTAGAATTGGAACTCCAGGACACTGCTGGGAACAATGATGAAGTCATTAGAAAATTTTTTTCAGTATTATCACTGTGATATGGACCCTGGATATCATACTGTAAGAGACTGTCAAAAACAATCAACTATGTCTGTTGTTTTTCCTTTTAATATCCTTTCCGCTGGATTTACCCTCCAAACTATTTCCCCAGATGGTCACAGAATATAATAGCTTAAAAAGAATTCACATTATTATCAAATGTGCTTTGCACAAAAAGCACTCAGAGAGTACAATGGCCCAGTTTTGTTACTGTACAATCGAAATTGTTTCATGTCATTTTTTTTGGTTTAGATTTTGTGACCATTTACCTGAGAACCAAAGTAAAACAAGTCAATGCTCCATTTGCCCCATAATACACAATTCTCAGAAACCTGTTGATTGAAAATAGTGTCATTGGTGAGAGATAGATGCCCTCCCTATTCTACCCCCTTGCTACCTGCAGCAGGAGAGAGGGCTGGCCCTGGGGTCACAGAATGAGAGGTAGCTCTGACCCTCACCAACTACAGCACACCGGAGAGACCACCACCTGGACAGCACACTAGAGCCAGAACTGAGAGCATGAGGGTAGGAATGCTGGTCCTTCCACTCCTGGCCACCCCCACCCACACACCACATATACCCCCTGCAGCAGTCAGGGGAGAGGATTTTGGACTTGACAGAAAATGGAACTGGTCTACGTGAAGGAGATGTTCCTACAGATCAAAAAGTGCAGGATCTCCATGACACAGGACAACAACAGGATATCCAAGAGGAGCCCCAGTGAGAGCACATTATCTAAAGTATAGCGGAAGGCAGCTGCCTTGACCAGACCAATGACACATAGCAATGAAAACTTACAAGTAAAGATGAATGGACTAAATGGTAAACTTTGTGATTCAATGGGCCACACAACAGCTTCCACAATGAGGTTCTTCTCCATTTTTTAGTTAGTAAATCTTTTTCGGAGGGGGTGTTACATGGGAAGAGGGCAGAAGCAAGGGGACCAGGGGACGGGGAATTAAGAGAGATCAAGATGCAGAATGTGATACCAACAGAGAATCAATAAAAGTTGCAATAAAAGATGTTAAAAAGAGAATATGCAGTTCTAGGACTGAAGAGATGGTTCACTGAATGGTCAGAGTTTCTACCCTTTTTTTTTCTTTAAATTAGAAACAAGCTATTTCACACATCAATCTCAGCTCCCTCTCCCTTTCTTCCTACCCTACTGCCCCCCCACCAGGCCGCCCAGCCTCCCTCCCAATCGCCACTCCTATCTCCAGGGACGATGAGGCCCTGCATGGGGGATATCCAGAGTCTTTCATTTCATCCAGGGTAGGGCCTAGGCCCTCCTTCAAGAGGCCAGGTTAAGATAGCATCACTCATTGTGAGATGGGCAGCCAATGTCTATTTGTATGCCATGGATAAATACTACTCAAAGCTCCATAGACTGCTGAAAATCCATATGTGAGTGAGTACCTGCCATGTTTCTCTTTTTGTGGCTGGGTTACTTCATTCAGGATGGTTTCTTCTAGTGCCATCCATTTGCCTACAAATTTCAAGACTCCATTGTTTTTCTCTGCTGAATAGCACTCCATTGTGTAAATGTACCACATATTCTCCATCCACTCTTCAGTTGTGGGGCATCTAGGTTGCTTCTAGGTTCTGGCTATTACAAATAATGCTGTTATAAATATAGTGGAACAGATATCCTTGTTGTATGAATGAGCATCTTTTGTGTATATGCCTAAGAGTGGAATTGCTGAGTCTTGTGGTAGACTGATTCCCATTTTCCTGAAGAATCTCCATACTGATTTCCAAAGTGACTGTATGAGTCGGTACTCCCACCAGCAGTGGAGGAGTGTTCCCCTCTCTCCACATCCTCTCCAGCATAAATTGTCATTGGTGGTTTTGATTTTAGCCATTCTGACAGGAGTAAGATGACATCTCAGAGTTGTTTTGATTTGCATTTCCCTGATGGCTAAGGATGTTGAGCACTTTCTAATGTGTCTCGCAGCCATTTTAGAAACCTCTAATGAGAATTCTCTATTTAGTTCTGTGCCCCAATTTTTAGTTGGATTATTTGGTGTTTTGGTGAGTTTCTTCTTGAGTTCTTTGTGTATTTTAGAAATCAGTCCTCTGTCAGATATGGCATTGCTGAATATCTTTTCCCATCCTGTGGGCTGCTGTTTTGTTGACTGTGTCCTTTGCCTTACAGAGCTTCTCAGTTTCAGGAAGTACCATTTATTAATTGTTGATCTCAGTGTCTATGCTACTGGTATTATATTCAGGAAGCAGTCTCCTGTACCAGTTCATTCAAGGGTACCTCCTACTTTCTATTCTAAGAGGTTTGGTGTGGTTGGATTTATGTTGAGGTCTTTGATACATTTGAACTTAAATTTTGTGCATGGCAATAGATATGGATCTATCTGCTACATGCCAGCATACAGTTATTCCAGCACCATTGGTTGAAGATGCTTTCTTTTTCCATTGTATAGTTTTAGCTTCTTTGTAAAAAATCAGGTGTTCCTAAGTGTGTGGGTCCATATCAGGGTTTTCAAGTCTATTCCATTGGTCTACCTTCTATTTTTGTACTAATACCAAGCTATTTTCAGGATTATAACTCTATAATAGAGCTTGAAGTCAGGGATGGTGATACTTCCAGAAGTTCCGTTGTTGTACAGCATTGCTTTTCCTGGGTCTTTAGCGTTTCCATTTAAAGTTGATTTTGTTCTTCCATGGTCTGTGAAGAATTGTGCTGGGATTTTGATAGGGATTGGATTGAATCTGTAGATTAATTTGGCAAGATTGGCATTTTTACTACAATGATCCAACCTATTCAAGAGCATGGGAAATCTTTCCATTTTCTTGTATCTTCTTTAAATTCTTTATTTAAAGTCTCCAAGTTCTTTCTATACATGTCTTTCACTTGACTGGTTAGCGTTATCCCAAGATATTTTATGTTCTTTGTGGCTATTGTAAAGGGTGATGTTTCTCTGATTTCTTTCTCATCCCATTTATCATCTGTACTGATTTTTTTGAGTTAATCTTGTATCTTGCCACTTTGTTGAAGATGTTTATTAGCTCTAGAAGTTCCCTGACAGAATTTTTCAGGTCACTTATGTAAACTATCAAATCAAAGAGAAGCAAAGTATGTACTCACTCATATATAGATTTTATACATGAAGCATAGGAGTACCAGCCTTCAGTCACACCGCCAGAGAGTCTGTGAAACAGGGAGGACCTACACATGGTACCCCAGAGAAAGGGAATGGGTCTGGATCTCCTGAGTGGACTGGCAGCATGGGGGAGGGTACACGGAGTTAGTCAAAAGTGAAGAGGAAAAGAGGAGGGAGGAGATTATGGGGAAGCAGGAAGTTTGAGTTGGGGGAAGAATAGAGGAGAGTGCGATGAGAGATACCATAATAGAGGGAGCCATTATAGGTTTGAGGGGAGATCTGGCACTAATGAGATGTCCAGAGATCTACAAGAATGACACCAACTGGCAATCTAAGCTGTAAAGAGAAGCCTTCCCACCAGCCTGTTCCAGAGCTGCATCAGTCCCTAATAAAGACACAGGAGGCTATATTAATTATGAAGCTGTTGGCCTTGCTTATTTCTTATTGGCTAGCTCTGACTTAAGTATTTATCTCATAATTGTTAATATAAGTATTTCTCTTACCGGAGAACTTTCTGGGCTTCATATCCCTCTGGCAGTTACATCTTTACTCCTTGTGTTTCTCCTACCCAGAGTCCTCCTCAACTCCTAGTCCCACCTATCTTGCTTCCTTATTGGCCAACAGTGCTTTATTGATATATACACAGGACTTCCCCCCCATCACTAAGCAATAGTTGAGATGCTACCTTAAATGTGCTTCCCTGATAATGAGATTGATAACTATCTTGTATGCCATCCAAGAGCCTTCATCCAGTGGCTGCTGGAGGGAGAGTCAGACACCCACAGCTAAACACTGAACTGAACTCCTGAACACCATTTGCAGAGAGGGAAGAGTGATGAGCAAAGGGGTCATGACTGGGCGGATGAAACCCACAGAAACACCTGACCTGATCAAGGGGGAGCTCATGAACCCCAGACTGATGTCTGAGAGGCCTGCATGGGACTGATCCAGACCTCCTGAACGTGGGTGTCAGTGAGGAGGCCTCAACAATCTTTGGAGCCTCAGGTACTAGATCAGTATTTATCTCTGGCATCTGAATGGACTTTGGGAACCCATTCCACATGGAGGGATGCTCTCTCATTCTGGACACATGGGTGTGGGCCTAGGCCCTGACCCAGATGATATGACAGACTCTGGAGATCTGGAGATCTCCCATGAAGGACCTCACCCTCTGGAGAGTTGAGTAGGGACTGGGTGGAGGGTTGGGTACTTGAGAGGTTGGGAGGCTGGGTGGCAGGAGGGGAGGAAGAGGGAGCTGGGATGGCATGTGAAGCAAGTTTGTTTCTAATTTAAATAAAAAAGTAGAAGAAACCATCCTGAGTGAGGTAACCCAGTCACAAAAAGACAAACATGGTATGTACTTACTAATATATGGATTTTAGACATGGATCAGGATAGTGCCAGTCTGCCTTTCCATAGACAAGAGTCTGTGAAACAGGAAAGAACCTAAGAGATATGCATGGTACCCCAGAGAAGAGGAATGAGGCAAGATCTTCTGAACAGATAGGGAACATGGCAAGGGGTGGGAGGAGTAGGAGCTGGGAAGAAGAGAGGGGGAGAAGATGAAGAGAGAGTAGGTCATGGGGGAACAGGAAGGTTGAGTGTGGGGGGTAGAATAGGGGGAAGAGGGATCATAGGTTAGAAGACAGATCAGGCACCAGTGTGACCTCTAGTGATCTAAAGGGATGACACCAACTGGCAAGCTAAACATTAGTGGAGAGACCATCTCGAATGCCCATTCCTGATAATGAACTTGATGTCCATAACCATCCTGGAGCCTCCATCCAGTGACTGATGGAAGCAGAGGCAAACACCCAAAGTTAAACACTAAACTGAACCCATGGAACCCAGTGACAGAGAGAGAGGGGCGATGAGCAAATTGACAAAGAATGGACTGGCAAAACCAGCAGAGACAGCTGATCTGAACAGGGGAGAGCTCTTGGACCCCAGACTGACAGCTGGGAGGCCAGCATGGGAGTGGTCCAGACCCCCTGAATGTGAGAGTCAGTGAGGAGGCCTGGACAACCTATGGGGCCCTGGGCAGTGGATCAGTGCTTATCCCTGGCATACAAACAGACATCGTGTGTCCATAACACAAAGAGGGATGCTCTCTCAGCCTGAACTCTTAGGGGAGTGCCTGGACCCTGCCCTGAGTGAAATGACAGACTCTGGATATCCCCTATATGGAAGGAAGTGGCAATAGGGTGGGAGGCTAAGGGGAAGGTTGGGGGTGTGGGAGGAGGGGAGGGAGAGGGAACTGGGATTGACATGTGAAGCAAGCTATTTAAAATTAAAATAATAAAATAAATAAGAAGCAAAAAGGAAAAGAAAAAAAGTATTCAATGACCCCTTTGACTCTTTGAGCATTTGACATATATTATTATTGTGTTGTTTCTGAAGAAAAGTACCTTGAAATATGCACACTGAAAAAATAAGTCAGCAGGAAAAAGTCACCAGTTAAAATACAGTGTCTACATTTAAAAAGAGGTATTGCATTTCTGATCATTGACATGGCTCATACAGGTTCATCTGAAGTATGTAATTTGCACTTATACCTTATATTGTTTATTAGGAAAGTTCTATTTTGTCTAGACTTACGATGCATAGGCTTGGTGTCACACATATGTGTGACAGGAAACAGAGGTTTGAGTATCTTGAGCTAGATGTCAGGTCAGGCTACACAGTGCATTTGAGCCTATCCTGGGTCTCAGAACAAGACCTTATTTAACAAACAAACAAACAAATACTATTTCAGTGAACTTCAGTATTTGTGACAAGCTTGGCTCATCTTGTTTGATAAGGGCTACGAATTTCTCAGACTATTTTTACAATGTCCACATATATGGTGGTGCAAGGCTGTTAACACTGCCTTCTTGAAGAGCTTTCTCCTGACCCCAGCACATAATGCTTCTCTTCACTATTCTTCTCTTCCTCCTTTGGTAATTACAAGCCATGGTAGCTTGATGTCCAAATCCCCACTATTACAAATGCTGATAATAAAATAATAAATGCTGGTGATTTTAAGAATACTATTAATTTTCTGCTTCCTGACCTTGCTATAAAAAAGGCTACTCATTTCCTATCCAGGGTATTCACTAAATAACAAAAGTGGGATATCTCCGGAAAAATGCAACAATTTAAGAAAGACATAAGTAGTACTTTTCAGAAATTTAAGAGTATAAAAAGAGTAAAGTTCAGAGGATTTGTTATTTTGTGCTAAGAGTAGAACAGTTTGAACTTTCATAGGCTATGCAATTAGTTTGTTCTGTGTAAAGTAAGTGTTAAATTAGAAGACGATTATGTTAGAAATGTTACTGAGACTTGACCCTGGAGGTCCCTGGAGTTTTTTTTTATGACACACTTAGAGATAATGACTTCACTTCATACACAATGGGCAATTGCAAAAGGAAGAATAGGGAAGCAGAAAGCTGAATCCAGAGTTGTCATTCAATCGCTAGTGTCAAAATATATATGAACATTAACCAAGAGCTGACCTAAGCTACTACTGCTCATAGAAATAGAAGGATGTAGGCAGATAACAAAAGACTTAAAGAGAGTAAATGAATGTGACTTGGTCCTTAAGTGGATTTGATGGAAGGGAGTGAGTTAAGGTCAATTGCCTTGAGCAATTGGATGAATGGTTATGGCAGTCACTGAAATAGCACAATAAGAAAACTTCCTATATTAAAGGGATAGTTCAGTTTTGAACACAAATGATTTGATGGGCAGGTGAGATTAGAAATTGAGAATATCTACTAGGCATCTGAAGATATGGAAAAAGATTGGGAGAAAAATATGAGCTGAATTTCTAGTTACCATCTATTGACAATGTAGACCTTAGGAATCCATCCTTGACAGTTACCATCACCAATGTCCAATCTAATTCTAAATGTCATTGCAGCAGCCTTATCTTCCATTACATGTCAAATCTATTTCTTTCTAGTCTTCACTGTCATACTAATTTAACCTTTGTGGATTATTGGAATGTCCTAATAAATTCTTCTGCATACTTTCTTCCTAACGCATCATACTGAGGTTTTGAAAACCAAAAACAAAAATCAACTCCTGCATTCCCTTAACTCTGCTGCCAGTTCTGTGCTTCCAATCCTATCTATATTCTCTTACCTAACCTTCTCTTCCTTTACCTAGTGATTTCCAGTTCATCCTGTAGAGATCCACCTTAACACTGCAGCTTCCAAGGCTGTAGCTTTCCCTTAACAGCAGTCAGATATGTATGCCATACTTTCTTTGATTGGACTTCCTGAAGTTATTAACACAACTGCTGATATAGATTCCCTCTTGTGCTTATTTGTGTAATTTCTGTGTGGTCCTCATTAGTCACTAATGGCATGGGGAAGAGTTCTGTTATTTTATATTCATAATAATAATCCCATTATTTGACAAATATATGATTCTCTAAATATCTGATAAATGAGAATGAATTGAATTATCTGTATAAGATAGTAATCCAGACCACAGGAGCAGGACAGGATCACTGCCTTAGAAAACACAGATGAATACTAACACCTAAGGCAGTCTGAGAAAGGAATACAGAGTGTGCCAGGCCTGGTTAGTCTTACCTGTCAACATGACATATCCTAGAGTCACCTCAGAAGAAATATTCAGTTGAACAACTGTATTGATCAAATTGGCCTATGATCACATTTTATGGGGACTATCTTGATTGCTAATTGATACAGAAGGGTCCAGCCTACTATAGGGTGCACTATTCTCTGGGCAAATGATCCTGGATTATACAAGAAACTCAGATTAACAAGAGCAGGTATGAATCATTACTAGTGTTCCTCCATGACTTCTGCTTCAAGTTCCTGCTTGAATCCCTGCTTTGATGTCCTCCAGTATCGTCCTGTGATCCAGGAATATAAGCCAAATAAACTTTCTTCTCCAAGTTACTTTTGGCCCAAATGTTTTATCACAGCAACATAAATCAATCTTCAACAGTGTTCAAGAAGGGCATATAATGAAATAGGAGGAAAATTAAAAGAGCTTGGTGTCATGGAAGACAAGGGCTTCAAATGGGAAAATTCCACATAGCAACATCATGTAGGAACTGGGAAATTTCACAAGATTTAGAGACATGGATTCTGCCAAAGCAGTTGGAAGGAACTAGTATCATTAATGATACTCTCACCCAATGACTATTGAATATTTGTTTTCTTGATGGCTGTAAATTCTTTGATACACTATCTTAGTTTATTACTCAAATGGCCTAAGCCAAGATATAGAAAGCTATTTTGATAGAGTAACTTAACAGGGTCAAGATCTCAAGGGTGAGTCATGGAAGTAAAGACAAATGAAGGAGACTAGGTGTTAAGATGTACCTTGTTTAAAATATGTCTTAGCTATTTTCATTTCTTCTTCTGAGAACTCTCTCCTCAGTTATGCACAAGGGAAATGAAAATGACTTTGAGATTTCTTCTCACCTAAGTAAGAATGACCAAGATCAAGAAGATAAAAGTCAACAAATGCTGGGGGAGCATGTGGAGAATGTGAACTCCACCAGCAGTGTTAGTGGGAGTCCAAATTGGTTCAGCCACAATGAAAATCTACTTAGCAGATCCTCAGAAACTAGAAACACATCTTTCACACGACTCAACTGTATGATTCATGAGCATGTACCCAAAGGACTCTTTTGCCTGCTACAGACAGACATGCTCACTCATGTTTATGAATTCTCTGTTCACAACACTTACAAAATGGGAATAGCCTGTTTGTTCACCAAACTGATGAATGTGTAATGCAAATTTGGCACTTATATATAATGCAATTTTATTCAGGCATAAATAAAAATGAAATTTGAAAATAAATGGATGGAGTTGGTAAACATTACACTGAGTGAAATAATAAGATAGACAAACATCTCATGCTTTACTCATGTTTAATCTGGAGTACTTGTGGAATCCAGGAAACTGGAAAGAGATCATTTGTGGTAAGGGGGAAGAGAGATCTTATGGGAGGAGAGATAGTAGAACATAGATAATATGAAAGCGAAAAGGGAGTAATTTTGTGGAAAGTTTAAGAGGGGAGAACAGATGCGTAATTAACACAAGGATGCTTGAAATGCTGTAAAGAAACCAACTTTTTATAATCTTTCTCTGTTTTTCTGTTTCTGTCTCTCTCTTACATTTAACTGGAGTTACCTTACACAGGGCATTATGCTTATCCAAGAATTCACTGGTTGCCAAATAAAAAGCCAGTGATCATTGTGAGATTTGTCCCATTAAGATTTGTTAGAGGTATCTCATAGAACCATAAAACAGTATGGGTTATTCCCCTTGTTCTTGGCTTTGCAACAGAATTTGGTGGCATCAAGTTAGTACTGACAAGGAAGTTTCTTAGGACTGGAAGTAAAGTCCTAGTCATAATACTGGAAGGTGGTATTCTGACTATAGGGTTAAACTGTTATTAACAACATTACCCATCTGGGAACTGCAGTAATGACTGGCATGGAAAGTGCAATACTAGAAGAAATGGTATTGGGTAGCCACCCACTTTCTGATTGGATGTAAGACTTGAGGAAATGCATGCATGGTGCTATGTATCTGGCAAAGATCCTGTGGTTGGTGCTTATGGGCTCCATGTGGGAGCCTATTATCATCACTATTTCTTTTTTAAATAGACATAGTCCCAAACAGCCCTTCAAATTTGTATTGTATCTCTCTATCTATAGATTAATGCAGCTCACAGAAGTTTCTTGCTGCAGTGGATGGATGGATGGATGGATGGATGGATGGATGGATGGATGGTTCAGGGTCATTATAGAAGAGGGTCACAAAGATCAGAGTAACTGGAAGAAAACAGTGTCTTCTGGGTATATCAGGACCACTGTACTCATAGAAATGGATGCCTTCATAAGACCTGCAAAGTATCAAACCAGGCAGCATTCTAGCATGAAACAGTAGGAGTCTCCTGAATTCATGACCCTGAGGAACTATAGACAATTGGTGTCTTGGGGTGGGGGAAGTTAATTTTCTTCAAGGATATAACTCTTGACAGTTCATAAATGCTCTAGTTGATGACCTCATGCATGAAAATATACAGGCAGTTCAAACTGGAATTAGTGGATTATTTCAGGTTTAAAGATGTTGGAAGGTACTTGAGAGGAGGGAGTGGATCTGGCAAGAGGTAAAGGAAGGAAAATAGATTATCTTCTAGATCTCAGGGTAGAGATGAAACCACTGTAGGGTGACAGCTGAGGTAGCCATTTCCATAGGAGGATAAACTAGTAGCTTCAGGCAGTTGGCCAGATAAACAGAAACACAGAACCAAATGCAGAAACTACTTCTTAAGAAAATAAATGATTTCATTCTCTTAGTAACTTGTTTTGTTTTCCCTGTGGGCCATGGCAACACCATTTAGATGCTAGTTAGCAAATGTTTCCTAAGTAAAAGATAGAGATATGCATGGAGAGAGAAAAGAAAAGCCAGGAGACCCAGGAAAACCAGCACAAGGCTCAGAAATTGAAACCCTACTGTTTATAGAATACATGGGGGGATTTTTCATAGCCAACAATCTTAAGTTCTGTGTATCTAAGAAGAGGAAACTAGGAAATGGCATGGAAGGAGGTGATATTCTTAGGCTTCTGACAAATGTTGGACAAGTTATCTTACCACTTTTTGCCCTTCTTGAAGCCCTGTGAGACAAGAACTATGATAGATTTTTAAGAAGAAATTAAATCTCCAAGAAGCTAAGCAATTTGTACAATTTTAATAGTAGCACATCCAGAATTCAATAAAAAAAAGCAGACAACTTTGTATCTGTGACCAACACTTAAAAAAAACAAGCTCAAGGTTCATTTCTATCAACATCAGTGTTTTTTCATAATCCTTGCTTTTCTCATAGGAGAATAGGACAGAACGTTATCTAATATGGACTCTTCTCCCTCATAGGAAATGGCCCTTACTCTGTCTGGAAGGTGTTTCTCTGCTCATTTGAATTGTAGATAAGACATTTTATTTGTTTGTTTGTTTCTTTGAGATAGAGTCTCACCTTGGCTGGCCTAGAAACTCACTTTGTGGACCAGGATAGCCTTAAACTCAGAGAGACAGAAGTGCCTCTGTCTCCCAAATGCTGGGGCTAAAGGAGGGCACCACCAGGGCCAACAATGGATAAGAAATCTTAAAACTCACTCTAAGTGGAAAGTGGATGTTAGCTGATTTAGTTTCTACAATTGAAGGAGAATGGAATAAGGAAGACCAATCAGAAACACTGATTTGTTGATTCATTCCCTTTCTTACACACTGCTTGTACTGCCTATTGCCAAGCATGACTTCATTTGCTACCTAGAATATAATGACCTAGAGAACTAGATGAAACAATGGGTCTTTGCCCTTTGCAACCTGCTGATTGCCACACAAGCTGCTTGCTTGCCATCCCCACCTTGTGGCTTTAGAATATAAAAGGAGAATACAAGCTGGCTATAGGCCTGGAACCTTTGAGGAGTTTACCTGGCTTCCATCCACCAGTGACTTGTCTCTTTAAACCTTACTGGTGTTAACGTGCTTATTGCAGAAAGTCTCCCAAAATACAATAATGCATTGAATATAGGCTATGATTCAATGGCAACATAAAGACACCTTAAATAACTGCTTGTGCTATTCCAAAATCTTGCTTGCTTTATATTTTTGAGGCAATAGTTAAATTGTTTGTCGCTTCCTTAGCTGATCCAGTAAGATTTTCTTATGGCTATGACATGAACCACTGACACACCCAACTAGAAATAAAGAATCTTGAACAAGGAAGTTGTACAGGTTCCTCCCTCTGCAGGAGACCCTCCTTCGATATCTTGATTCTTCCTAACCCTAACCACTTTCAGCTGCCTGGAGCATGTTGTTTGTTCTTCTTAAATCTGTTTCCACCCTGTTCTTTGTACTGGTTTATTATAAAACCATTAAAGGGGAAATCCATAATTGTGGTTTCTCCATCAGAGAGTCTTTGAAAACATACAGATGCTATAAATAAGATAAATAAAACAGCACAGTATTTGACTAATTTAATCATGTAGCAAATTTGGCACCTTTGACTCTTTGTTCTTCACTAGGAGAAGCTAGCTCTGTTGGTTTACAGCTCATGTTTCCTCTCTGGTGGAATAAGTGCTCTTACTGTGACTAACAATTTAGTTAATTCTTGTGTTCTTTCTCTACACCTTTCCTTACCTAATATTTATAAAAACTAAAAGCTGGATTTTTAAATTTACTTTTCTTTGTTCTTTTTTCTTCCTTCAATGAAATCTCCAAAATGATCAATTCAATTGAAAGTGCACCTTTAAACTATCTAAGATTTAAGCACTTAATTAGAAATCCATTAAAATAATTGTATTCCCTTTTAAAATAGTCATGTACCCTGTAGTTAAAATTGACTTCTAATATTATAAAATAGCTCGTATATAATCTGATGCTATATTGCTTTTAATTGTGTCAGAAATATTAGCACTTGCAAATTAAAATAAATTTCTTGGATGCCATACCTTTAGGTAACACTTGCAAAAATTGCCATCTTGATTATATTTAAATGTACCAACTAGAACACAGCAAGATTATCTTTCATGACCTGTTTGTTAATCTCAAACAAATAAACAGGTAGAAAATTATTTAGCAGTCTCCTTCCCTCAAAATTTAAGAATCATATAAAAAGTTTAGCTCTAAAAATTATGTTCTAAAATTATGTAGTGATGGTTCACTACACCGAATTTATTATAAAGCAACTGGGTGAAAATGAACACTAAACTCCAGTGGTTAGCGGCCAAAGATGGGGCTTTGTCACTAGACCAAAGCATTGAACTTTCCTGTTTGAATGTTTTACACAGTAAGACCTAGACTCCATCCCAGTGTGAGCCCAGGCTCCAATGTGTTACTGTCTCACTTGTTAGAACTATGTCCTTTCTATCTCTTCCACTGTGACATAGACATATATCATACCTCACTTATCCTCACTCACTAATTCTCCCCCCAATATACCCCCATCCAGTGTTATCTTATCCCCATCGAAACCCAGAATCCTTCACTGGACCCCTCTCCTGACCTGCTCTGTACCCTCTGCATGATGCACAACTTTCACTAGAGTCTACTTAGAATCCACCAGTCTCAATAGAACCACACACTCCTTTCAAAGACCCATGTGTGTGCTTTAGTATTTTAAACTGGAAGGGGCAAAAAAGCTCTTAGGTTAAAGAAAATGATGTTTATAAAGACTGTGATAGCTATTCTTGGCTTTAAACTTGACTGCATGAAATTAGCTAAGACCCAAGCAGTTGGGAACACCTGTCAGGGATTTTTCTTGATTGGATCATTTGAAATCAGAAGATTCACCCTAAGCCTGGCCCACACCTTCTGGTGACAGCCTCTTTAAAGTACATGGAAGAAAGAAGCTTTGACATTCTGCCTGCTTGCTCTCACTCTCACTGGTTGGCCAGTTTATTCACTTGTATTATCACCTATCTCTTCATCATTTCAACACATATCCAAGATCAGATGAGACATTCAGCTTCATTTGAGGTCAGAACAACTATTGAAATCTTGGTCTTTCTATAAGGAGACAACAATTGTTGGACTACCTAGACCACAAGCCTATAAGTCACTCTAATGAATCCCAAAGGTATATTACATATTACATATTATATCTCAGACTGTAAGTCACTCTAGTAAATCCCATAGATAGTTACATTATATTATGTATAACACATATTATAATATATATTATATTTTATCAGTTCTGTTCCTCCATAAAACCCTAAATAATACTAAGACAGTCGTAGGATACACATTTTGATTTCCTTTTGTTATGGAGAAACCAAACCAAAGATACAGAAGCACTCAGAGTTTTCTGACATCATAATGTTTGTGCCATTCACTACTCTGTTCTATCTCCAAAAGGATAGTGAACGCCTACTCTATTCTACTGAACCAGATGTCAACATTCTGCTTGTGTTAATTCTCCATTACATTTTGCAGGATGCAAGATGAGAGTTTTTAACTTTAGTCCCAAATAAATGCACCTACTTAGTCTTGATCTCATGACCATGGCAACTAGAAAGTCTAACTAAAATTTCCCCATGCCTAGTTCTTAGTGTCACATGCTTATCACCTTAAAATTATAATTGCATCTTGAATTTTGCAATTAGTGAATGAAGTTGCACCTTTGTTCATGGTAGTTACATTTGGTGCTGTTGTTGGTATTAGAGCCTGGATCCCAGAAGCCTGGATCTAACAGGACATGCTCAGCCATTCACCCTCTATAGATGAATCAAAGATGCAAAGAAAGTGAAAAACAGAAAGGGCAGATTTACTCAAAGAGGTCATGGTAAGACGAGGAAGAAAGAGGTTCACTGACCTCTCCACTCAAGTCCATCTTTAGAGTTCTAACATGAACCTTATGTTTACATAGAGGATAAAAGCCATGAATAATTATCAGTGTTCATGAAGATGTATTAGTTATAGTCCTTCATGCTCACAATCAGGAGGGATCAGGGTAAAAATGGTTCTCTGTGGTGTTGTAACAGGCTATAGTAGCAGCCAGCTTCGCAGTAGGCAAACAGTCTCAGAATACGCTTAATGGGTCCCTTAGCTGGGTTGAGCTTCCTTTGGTCCAGTCAAGACAATGCCGCATCACCCGCAGTGCAGAGGTTTCTCACCTAGGATTGGTTCAGTTATATGGATCCAACATGTTAATAGGATATGGGGACTAACTTCAAGTCCCAAGTGGGTTCACTGTGTGCCTGAGGCATATATATACTGAATTGAGGGGCTAAACACCCATGTACTTGTGGTTATGTACAACCTCTCCAACCTCAATTCAAGCATCCTCAGGCTCAAAAAAGTACAAGGAAATGAAAAACACCTTGGCAGGGGAGAATGTAGGAGGAAGGATGTGAAATTATGTTTCTATTGTAGTGAATACCTTTAGCAAGGGGTACCCTCTGCCTTCACATTGACCAAGAGCCAGAGTTCACTTTGCACTATGTCTGTTACCTGCATGACCCATTCTGTTTTCACTCTTCACCTCTCAAGTTCTGCTTCCCTTTCATCCTACTGTTAACCTTGAGCTAGCTGAGAACAGTTAAGTTTCCTTTGGTATTACACATTAACCAATTTCCAGTCTTCTTTTCCTTCTTCCTATGGGTTCAAATTAAATCCCTGTTTGAGTTTCTGCCATCTGTTACCTTCAGCGTCCACTTTCCTCTTACTCGTAGCATTGGTTCCTATCTTCCTTCTCTGACTTCCACTCTGATATCATCCCAGAGTCACTGCAAAGCCAGGGTTCCAACAATAACTGCAACTGCTTCACTGAAACTCCATCTGCAGGTACAGTCATGGCCACCACACTGCCAAATCTGCATCGTCAAAATTTATCCATTATCTCTGCTTTTCCACTAAAACTGCACTGTGTGTCAAAAAATATCATCTTCTGGCATCTTGTTGTTATCAGTTTCTTTGGAAAAATGTAGACATCCTGGCACATCCCAGAATTTGTGTGTGCCATTAAAATTTGCAGACTGTGTAACAGAGTCCTGACAACCAAGTCAGCCCTTGTAGGCTATACTCCATGCTGTCTACACTTAAATCTGTCTTACTTTATGTACTCAGTGTTCCAAATAGATTACATGACTTAGTAGCACAAAGGTCTTTTGCTGACTGCTATGCTTTGACTCATTCAAAGCCGGCACTTGAGTGATCTGTCCATTTCTGCATATTGGAATTTTCCTCTCCTTTTTTCTTATCTCAGCTGAAACTTTTATCTCCTATGAAGACTTCTTGGGAATGCCCACACTAGACACAGTTTAATTCTTAAGAAAACTTTGGCAGTATTATCATGCCCTTTCCCCTGAAGTATTTTCTACTTGGCTTTACAACTATTCACAAATACTCTCATACTCATCTCCACTGAATATAAGCTCATTAAGGGCAGGGAACACAGGCAATTAATTTTTGCTAGCTCTAATTTGCATTAATCAGCTTCAAAGTTATTTGACATTTGTTTAGTTATTGTGAAGTCAGTGAAAAGTGTTCTATCAACCCCATATGAGATACATATTGAAAATAAAGATGATGTAATTGAAGTAATTTGGTTAAGCTCTATAGTTAAGTAACAGAGGCAAAGGAAATGCCCCTGCTACAGATCCTGAACCTAGTGGTCTTTGGCTTTCCCCCTCTGTTGTGTAAAATTATGTGTATACTGTGTAAAAGTAAATACATGCCACACTTAACATAATATCCAGGGCACAGCATATACTCACACTAGGCATATTAATTAAATAATATATATAAATATAAAATGTTATATTTCAAAGAATTCCTGATTAATATTTTTGAAAGTATGATAAAACATTCACTCATGAAATACTTTATCACTCTAAAAGAACTGATGTATGGAGAAGACAAGACAGTCATTGATAGAGGGAGTTCCAAGCAACATTGCCAAATGGACCCAGATTTAAATCTCTCCTAAGTTCTCAGAGTGAATCTGAATAAGCAAGGGAGACACCACTATCAGCACTAGGAGATGGGAAAGGAAAACACATTTCCTGGTTTATTAGTGCAGAGTTTCTAACTGCAAGCAAACAAAACAGAGATGAGGTTCTCAATGAGAATTAAGCAAGAAAGAGAATTTTGTAGAGGCTGCAGGGCTTTGGTAAAGAAAACATGCATCTGGCCTCTATCTATGCACTTTCCTGTACTCAGTTCGGAACATGATTTTGTGGATCCACAAAGGCAGCGTAAATGAAAGAGATTGAAAACTACTGGCTAGTAACACTCCGAAGGAAGTAGGCTGCCTGAATTCCAGCTGATAAAGATGAATTTGTCTAGGGATGAAGTCTCTTGAAATTCTCACTTGATGCTCCAGAGGCTGTCCTAAGAATTATCAGCTGTAAGAAGGCACTCTCATTTAGCTTATGAAGCAGTTTGTGCTCTGCTTGAATGGACATTGATTGGGAATTGGAAGAATGTGATGTAGTAGGTCAGTACTTTATAATGCAATCTCAAAAAAAAAAACCGGAATGCTTAACCCAACATGTAAACTTCATTTCAGGGGAGATGTTAATTTATAAAATCATATCTACTGATGAAGAAGCTGGCACTAGCTATTCTATGTTATTCAATGTTACAGAAAAACTTAAATCTTCACAAAAGACAAAAAGCACAGAAGGGGCTACTTCTTCACAGAAAAGTGCCATATGAAGAGACTAGTATACAAATTTTAAATTATGATGAATGCACTTTGCAGTTAAAATTTCAGTCAAAATACTTAAATAATAGTAACAATAAAACCATTACAGAATTTCAGTTTCAACTACTATACATAAAAATATATCTGAAGGGGGTGAATTAAATCATAAGTGTATCTATCTATTTTAACAATATAAAAATTGTAATAAACCAAAAAATATGCATTCAAGGAACATTAATTTATATTCTTTAGCATGGTTAAGTAAAAATAGTAGAGTTTAACCACAGAATACTATGTAAAATTGGAAATGTCTAATAAATGTTCTCTTTAAATACACTGGAATTAATAGTTATACTATGTGAGGAGGATAGAAAGAGAGAGGGCTGGGCCTGTGCTTGGGGTCTGCCACTGCAGCTTCCATCCCAGCAGCAGGAGCCAAGGCACCCCAGCATCCTAGTCTCCTGTTCCACCCACATGACTAAGTCTATCAGGGCCTGTCTCCAGGCCACACTTCTGTGCCTGGGGTATACCACTGGGACTCCCATCGATCCCAGTGGGATCCAAAGTACCCCAGAATCCTAGTCCATTTCTCCAACAGCAAGACCAGGAAGTGGAGAGCAACCAGAGTATTGAACTTGCCTGCACTCACCAGAAGGGAACCCTGATCCCACACCCACCAGAAGAGGAAGAGGCATCTTCTGGAACCCACTGCAAGAATGGATGGGAAGGAGACAATATCAAAACACAAGGAGAAACAGAAACATCAATATGATACCACCAGAGTCCAGATACTCTTCACCAGCAAGACCAGACCACCCTAACACAAATGAAGCAGAAGAGAATGGCGTTATAAACAACTTCATGAAAATGATAGAGGCCCTCAAAGAGGATATGAGAAAATCCCTTAAAGAGATGGAAGAAGAAAACAATCCAAAAAATGCAAGAAATGGAAGAAAAGACAAAACAGAAATTGCAAGAAACAATTCAAACAGTGCAAGGGCTGAAATCTGAAATAGAAACAATAAAAAAACACAGTCTGAAAGAATGCTGGAAATAGAAAAGCTGGGCAAACAGTCAGGTACTACAGATGCAAGCATAACCGACAGAATATAAGAGATGGAAGAGAGAATCTCAGGTGTTGAAGATACACTAGAAGAATTAGATTCATCGACTGAAGAAAATTTTAAGTCCAAAAAATCCTTAACACAAAATTTCCAGGAAATATGGGACACCGTAAAAAGACCAAACTTAGGAATAATAGGAATAGAAAAAGATGAAGAAACCCACCTCAAAGGGGCAGAAAACATATTCAACAAAATCATAGAAGAAAACATGGCCAACCTAAAGAAAGACATGCCAATGAAAGTGTAAGAAGCTTACAGAACACCAAATAGAGTGAACAAAAAAAATCCCCTCGACACAAAATAATCAAGACCACAAACATACAGAATGAAGAAAGAATGTTAAGAGCAGCTAGGGAAAAAGGCCAAGGAACATATAAAGGCAAACCTATCAGAATTACACCTGACTTCTCCATGGAAACTATGAAAGCCAGACGGTCCTGGATAGGTATTCTACCAACAGTAAGAGAACACAGATGCCAGCCAAAACTACTATACCCAGCAAAACTTTCAATCAATATAGATGGAGAAAACAAGATATTCCATGACAAAACCAGATTCAAACAATACAGATCCACTACCCAGCCCTACAGAAAATTCTAGAAGGAAAACTCCAATACTACAACCAAAAACACATAGGTAATAGATAATCCCACTTTATCAACAGACAAAAGAAACAGTGGTGGAAGTCTACATACAATTCCACAACCAACAACCATTCTAAAACAAACAAGAATGAGCTATCAATGGTCATTAACATCCCCCAATATTAATGGTCTTAACTCACCCATAAAAAGACACAGGCTAACAGAACAGATTCGAAAATAGAATCCATCCTTCTGCTGCATACAAGAAACATACCTCACCCTCAAAGACAGACATTACCTCAGAGTTAAGGGTTGGGAAAAGATTTTCCAATCAAATGAATCCAAGAAACAAACAGGGATAGCAATCCTAATATCTAACAATTTAGACTTTAAACTAAAATCAATCAAAAATAATGAAGCAGATCATTTCATACTCACCACAGAAGAAATCCACCAAGAAGAAGTCTCAATTCTGAACATCTATGCCCCAAATACAAAGTCATCCACGCTCGTAAAAGAAACATTACTAAAACTCAAAGCACATATAAAACCTTACATGCTTGTAGTGGTATGCTTCAACACCCTACTCTCACCACTAGACAGGACCACAAGACAGAAACTTAATAAGGATACAAAGGATCTAAAAGAAGTTATGACCCAATTGGGTTTAACAGACATCTATAGAACACTTCATCCAAACACAAAAGAATATACCTTCTCAGCGCCACAGGGATCCTTCTAAAAAATTGACCACATACTTGGGAACATAGCAAACCTCAACAGATACAAAAAAATTGGAATAACTCCATGTATCTTATCAGACCACCATGCCTTGAAATTAGAATTCAACAACAACACAAATCACAGAAACCCTACAAACTCATGGAAATTGAACAATGCACAATTGCACCACTGCTGGATCAAAGAAGAAACTAAAAAAGAAATTAAAGACTTCCTAGAATTCAATGAGAATGAAGATACAACATACCCAAACTTATGGAACACTTTGAAAGCAGTGCTAAGAGGAAAGTTCAGAGCACTAAGTGCCCACATGAAGAAACTGGAGAATAGTCACATTAGAGAATTAACAGCACAACTGAAGGCTCTAGAACAAAAGGAAGCAATCTCACCCCAGAGAAGCAGAAGCCAGGAAGTAATTAAATTGAGAGCTGAAATTAATAAAGTACAAACTAGGAAAATGATACAAAGAATCAATGTAGCAAACAGTTGGTTCATTGAGAAAATCAACAAGATAGACAAACCTTTATCTGAACTTACCAAACATTAGAGTATGCATATGCAAATTAATAAAATCAGAAATGAAAATGGAGACATAACAACGGACAGTGAGGAAATCCAGAGAATAATCAGGTCATAGTTTAAAAAGCTATATTCCACAAAATTTGAAAAATTAAAGGAAATGGACAATTTTATGGATAGATATCACTTAAGAAAATTAAATCAAGAACAGATAAGCAATTTACATAGACCTATAACACCTAAGGAAATAGAAGCAGTAAAAACTCTCCCAACAACAAAAAAAAGCCCAGGGCCAGATGGCTTCAGTGCAGAATTTTACCAGAAATTCAAAGAACAGCTTGTACCAATTCTCCTCTAAGTATTCCATGCAATAGAAGCAGAAGGGTCTTTGCCAAACTCTTTTTATGAGGCTTCAATACCATTGATAACCAAGCCACACAAAGACACAACTAAGAAAGAGCTTCAGACCAATACCCCTCATGAACATTGATGCAAAAATACTCATTAAAATACTGGCAAATCAGATCCAAGAACACATCAGACAACTCATCCACTATGATCAAGTAGACTTCATTCCAGGGATGCAGGGATGGTTCAACATACAAAAATCAATTAATGTAATCCTCCATATAAACAAGCTCACTAGATGCTGAAAAAGCCTTTGACAAAATCCAACATCCATTCATGATAAAGGTTTGGAGAGATCAGGGATAATAGGAACATCCCTAAACATAAAAATGCTATATACAGCAAACCAACAGCCAACATCAAACTGAATGAAGAGAAACTCAAGGCAATTACTCTAAAATCAGGAACAAGACAAGGCTGTCCCCTGAAGTTCTAGCTAGAGCAATAAGACAACAAAAGGAGATCAAGAGGATACAAATTGGAAAGGAAGAGGTAAAACTTTCACTATTTGCACATGATATGATAGTTTACATAAATGACCCAAAAAATGTACCAGGGAACTCTTACAGCTGATAAACACCTTCACAAAGTGGCAGGATATAAGATCAACTCAAAAAACTAAGTTGACCTACAATATACAGATGGTAAAAGGGCTAAGAAAGATATGAGAGAAACATCACCCTTTACAATTGCCACAAACAACATAAAATACCTTGGGGTAACACTAAACAAACAAGTAAAAACCTGTATTGCAAGAACTTTGAGTCTTTAAAGAAAGAAATTAAAGAAGTCCTCAGAAAATGGAAAGACCTCCCATGCACTTGGATAGCCAAAAGCAATCTACAAACTCAATGCAATCCCCATCAAAATCCCAGCACAATTCTTCACTGACCTTGAAAGAACAATTCTCAACTTTATATGGAAAAACAAAAAACCCAGGATAGCCAAGACAACCTTGCTCAACAAAACAATGTCTGAAGGCATCAGCATCCCTGACTTCAAGCTTTATTATAGAGCTATAGTCCTGAAAACTGCTTGGTATTGGCACAAAAATAGACAGGTATACCAATGAAATCAAATTGAACACCCTGAGATTAATCCACAAACCTATGAACACCTGAGTTTCAACAAAGAACCTAAAATTATATAATGGAAAAGAGGGAGCATCTTCAACAAATGATGCTGGCATAACTGGATATTGGCATGCAGAAGATTTCAAATAGATCCTTGTCTGTTGACTTACGTTGAAATGGGTCAAAGACTTCAACATAAATCCAGCCACACTGAAACTTTTAGAAGAGAAAGTGGGAGTTACCCATGAATGAATTGGTACAGGAGACTGCTTCCTGAACGTAACAGCAGTGGCACAGACACTGAGATGGACAATTAATAAATGGGACCTCCTGAAACGGGGAAGCTTCTGTAAGGCAGAGGACATAGTCAGCAAGACAAAAAGGCATCCCACAGATTGGGAAAAAATATTCACCAATCCCACATCTGTCAGAGGGCTGATCTCAAAAATTTACTAAGAACTCAAGAAGCAAGTATCCAAAACACAAAAGGATCCAATTAAAATTGGGGGACTGAACTAAATAGAGAATTCTCAATAAAAGATTTTAAGATGGCTGAGAGACACTTAAGAAAGTGCTCAACATCCTTAGCCATTAGAGAAATGCAAATCAAAACAACTCTGAGATATCATCTTACTCCTGTCAGAATGGCTAAAATCAAAAACACCAATCACAGCTTATGCTGGAAAGGATGTGGAGAAAGGGGAACACTCGTCCGTTGCTGGAGGGGAGTGCAAACTTGTACAGCAACTTTGGAAATCAGTATGGAGATTCCTCAGGAAAATGGGAATCAGTCTACCACAAGACCCAGAAAGTCTACTCTTAAGCATATACTCAAATGATGCCCATTCACACAACAAGGATGTCTGTTCCACTATGTTCATAGAAGCATTATATGTAATAGCCAGAACTTGGAAGCAACCTAGATACCCCACAACTGAAGAGTGGATGGAGAAAATGTGGTACATTTACACAATGGAGCAGGAAAGAAAAACAATGGAATCTTGAAATTTGCAGGAAAATAAATGGCACTGGAAGAAACCATGCTGAGTGAGGTAACCCAGTTACAAAATGACAAACATGGTATATACTCACTCATATATGGATTTTAGACATGGATCAGGGGAATGTCAGCCTACAATCCCAGTGCCAGTGAGTCTGGGAAATAGGGACGTTCCAAAGAGATATGCATGATACCCCAGAAGTGGAATGAGGCAAGATCTTCTGAGCAGATTGGGAGCATCAGGGGAGGGGAGAGTGAACCAGGCAGAAGAGAGGGGGATAAGAGGAGGGGAGAAGAAGGCATGGGGGAGCAAGAAGGTTGAGTCGAGGTAAGAATAGAGGAGAGCAGGATGAGAGATACCATAATAGATGGAGTCATTATAGGTTTGAAGTGAGAACTGACACTAGTGAGATTTCCAGAGATCTACAAGAATAACACCAACTGGCAAACTAAACATTAGCGGAGAGACTACATTAATAGCTCCTCCCTGATGATAAGGTTGATGACTACCTTATATGCCTTCCAACAACCTTCATCCAGATACCTTCTGCTAAACACTGAACTGAACTCCTGGAACCCAGTGACAGAGATGTAGGAGTGATGAGCAAAGTGGTCAAGACCATGATGGTGAAACCCACAAAGACAGCTGACTAGACAAGGGAGAGTTCTTGAACCCCAGACTGATGGCTGAGAAGCCAAAAGGGACTGATCCAGACTCCATGAATGTAGTGTCAGTGAGGAGGCCTCAGCAATCTCTGGGGCCCTGGGTAGCAGATCAGTGTTTTCCATTGTGTATGAATGAACTCTGGGAGCCCATTCCACATGGAGAAATGCTCTCTGGCTGGACACATGGGGAAGGGCCTAGGTCTTGCCCTGTATGAAATCATAGACTCTGGAGATCCTCCTCCATGGAGGGCCTCACCCTCCCTGGGGAATGATGTGGGTATTGGAGGGGCCAAGGGGGCTGGTGTAGGGACAAGGAAGGAAGGAAAGTTGGGAGAGGGAGCTGGGATTGACATGTGAAGCATGCATGTTTCTAATTTAAATACAAACATATATTGAGGGAACAAAAGAAAGAGAGAAGTCTGTGATAATACACACACATACACACACACACTTTTGTATGTGCATGCTAATTTGTACATTAAAAATATATGGAATAGCCGGGCGGTGGTGGCGCACATCTTTAATCCCAGCACTCGGGAGGCAGATGCAGGCGGATCTCTGTGAGTTCAAGGCTGGGCTGGACCGATAGCCTCTGAAACAATACAGAGAAACCCTGTCTCGTAAAAAAAAAAAAAAATATATATATATATATATATATGGAATATATGGACATATCTATATATGTTTGCACATTTAAGTAAACATAAAAATATATGCATAGATGTATGTGTTTCCTTTAAATGCTTAAAAGACTTGAAAGGAATTACACGGAGATGATGCCAGGTAAAGGAAAGGGCACTCAGAGGATGAAAACTTAATAAAGAGAAACATTCACCACAACTTTGCTCCAATTATGAGTCTCTACATTACAATAGTGAACTGCTTACATCTTGTCTCCCAAAACAGGGTTCTGAAATCACCAATGGAACCTGGTTGCATGTCAGTGTATATGTTATACATTCTATATATAATGTCAGGGTTATGGTTACCTTTGTGTCTTTTGATGGTTTTCTTTAGCTTCCTCAATAACTAGAGACATACTAGAAGCAAGGAACATTGATGGATTTCAGGAACAGTCTTCAATATTTACCACAAATAAGATTCTTAAAGTTAGCAAGGTAATGATTATAGTTCAAGTTTTACCATACCCTCCACTAACCACAAACACATGATAGAGTAAATTACACTGGGTTACAACAACAGCACAAGGTTTAGGGAGGTACTTCCTATTACCTTTAAATCCAAAAGACAATAAGATTTCCATAAATAATTATTACATGTAATTCAAAACGGATTATTGTTGCTTCCGTTTCCCTACAACTGAATCATAACTTATAATAGCTGGTCCAACATTCCTCTAGTTCTTCCACAGACAGTAAGGACCCTTCCTTCTATTATAAATCTTTTATGCAAACCATCTGACACATTTAGAAATGTTGCAGTCAGAGACACCACTTTGATATCTACAGTATTTCTTCAGGAACTACACATGTAAGACCAAACTACAGGAAACAAAGCATGCCACTAGCTGGTCTCTTAAATATGCAAAGAAGACAATAATGTCAGAGAAGCAGAGAGGAAGGTAAAGGCAGCATCTGCTTCACGAATCTGTGTTATAAACATACAAGTATGCCTTTGCTAAAAATAGCTTGACATAATTGTTGCAATGTTGTCAACATGGTTCCTGGTAGGCTAATATAGCTACTGCAATCAGATGTGACATCTTCAGAACTAAAGGACTGCTCTCTTAGGTGCTAGGAGTGGTGTGGTGTAATTTTTTTTTTTGCTGGGAGCTTTCACAGCTGACTACAGCCCTCAAGTCCCCACCTGTGTGTGTGTGTGTGTGTGTGTGTGTGTGTGTGTGTGTGTGTGTGTGTGTGTGTTATGCTAGTCTGGTTGACTGCACATGTGCATGCATGTAGCAGACTAGTGTTATATATCTCACTCAGTCACTACCCACCTCAGTTTTGGAAACAGGGTCTTTCACTGAACTGGAAGCACACCAATTCAGTCAGGCTCACTGGTCAAGGAGCTCCAGGAAGCCTCCACTGTCTACCTTACCAGTGTTGGGTTTCCTTGGGTGCTAGGAATTCAAAACCAGGTACTGACACTTGCAATGCAACCAGTTTATTGACTCAACCATCTACCTAGTCCAATAATAGCCTATGGATTACAGGGCATGTTCCCAGTGCACCCAAGTTTAAAGACTGACCCTCTGTCCAAAGCAAGGCAACTGAGCAGACCCGTTTGAGCTTTACATTTTCTATAAGACCAACTGAAGTGATTTGCTTTTTATTTTGGTTTTTTTAATACAGGGGCCTATGTAATCCAAGCTGAACTGGGGATGAATTTACACTTCTAATCCTCCCTCCTCTACCTCTCAAGTGCAGGATTACAGGGTTGTATCATCTAACCTTACTTGGTTCTGATGATTGAAGCTATGGCCTTGTACACTTGATCAAGAACTCTATTAGCTAGGTTCCATCCCCAGCACCCAGATGATGCTCCCACAGTTGTAGCACTCCGCTCCCTCTCCTCCCTACTCCTGTTGCTGCTCCTCACGACACGTGCCCTACCCTTACAAAGTAATACACTTTTTGTGGAGAATCATTTTCCCGATTATCTATTTTCAAATTTGAAACAGTAATTCAATGGAAACCATTTTAAATAGTGAAATATTAAAGTTGGAAATAATGTAGTTTCCATTTTCTTGTAACTATATACTAATAATTATTACCATATTGCTACAATGACAGACTTCATTGTTAGTCCATTTTAAAGTATGATTCTATTGGGGGAACTGTTGCATTTCTTCTTTGAACCTCACAGGAGTCCTTAAAGCAAAGGTTAATAATGAAGATATGTAAAAGTATGGGCACAGACATCATATTTACTTGATGCAAGTAAAATGACCAAAATTGAATCTAACTGGAGAGGCAGCTAACAGGGAAGATTCTAGACAGTCAGTCCCCTCTGGACTGAAACAGACAAGACTCACTGTAGAAGAATGACAAATTCTTATCCAGTCATTCCAGAAAACAACATGTAGAAAGGGAATTTTGTGGTTGACAGAGTTGAGGAATTCTCCAATCTCTATAGTCATTTGTATGTGTTTTTACAACAATGAAATATATAAACTTGCTACATAGAAAGGCAAACTGAAGGTAATTACTATTGTCTTGTATAGGGTCACATGGAAACATCTGTCACAGAGAAAATTTAAATGTGGTTATTGAGAGTTCCTATGGCAAACTTCTAGAAGAGAAACAACCACATTTATAAGACATGCATGTGTTCATGTGTTCTTTTTTCTGTTTGCTTGTATTTCTGAGATGGGAAATCACTGTATAGTGTAAGGCAGCCCTGATATATGTCCCTCAGCTTCCCAAGAGCTGGGGTTGTAGGCCTGCATCACTATTGCTGGTGTGTGTGGGCCTGTGCTTCCATTCCTGGGGTGCATGCATTTAACTGGTCAGATCCTAGCCATCACAAAAGACACTATTCCTTCATTTCATGTAATTATTCATGCATAATTCAAAGTAAAAGAATTGTTTAGTAGAGTTATGCTTGTTTTGCTGAAATGGCTGATAATTTTTATGTGTTTGTTTGACTTTTTGAGACAGGGTCTCTCTATATGGCCTTGGCTGTCCTGGAACCAAATATGTAGACCTCAAACTCACAGAGATCTACCTGCCTTTGCGTCCTGAGTACTGGAATTAAAGGAATGCTCCATCACCACCCATCTATTGATAATTATTTTAATATAGATTACCTACTGTTGAAATCCAACCCTAATTGTAATTAACTCAGATTGTCATGTTCTCAAAATCCTTGAGTTGACACTAACAGTAATTATATAAGAGTAACAAGTTACATTGTACAGGTAACAGAAACTTGCTTTAAAAGTGTGTCATTTGAGAGAAAATTTCAACATTGTTCTTTAGAAGAGAAACAAGGGACATTTTCTTGAAAAAGAATAAAAGCTTCCTGAAGTGGGAAGGGGTTCTAGAAATTCATTGCCTTAAATTACAGCATCTATTGTCATATCTTTCCTTCTGGGTGGCACACGTAGGAGCTAGAGGCAGGTGAATCTATGTGAGGTCTAGGACAGCCAGGGCTACGGAGAGAAACTATGTCTTGAAAAGCAAGCAAACAAACAAAATTCAATAGTAAAGTTTTATAAATCAATTGTCATGGAATATTTTTAGGCCCTGAATACCTCAGGTCACTATTAAGTATTTTCATTTTACCTGTGCCTGTAACATTCTCATGACTTGGCTTTCCATTGAGAATAGTCTCAGTCACACAGCATCAAAACATAAGTGAACCCACTGAGTCTTCCAGCTTCCCATCTTAAGGGTCTTTTTCAATGAAGAATAAATTGAATATTTAAAAGCTACTGTTTTATTTTTAATTTTTGCACATATCAAACTCATAAAATGCAAGACCTTACAATAATAAGATTTTTCAAATTAAGTAGGAATGGAGATTTCTCCAGTAAAGTTGGTTTTCAAGTCATTTATAAACACAAAATGAAAAAAACAATAGGGGTTTCAATGTTTTAGGAGCTGTTTTAATCTATGAAATATTAATTTATTTGTCATATTCCATTGATTATTTTATAGATTCACGTATTCTAAAATTAAATTTCATATTTCTGGGCATTTGTCATATTTCAACCATTCTTTTACTTTACTTCAAATTCTTTAAGCATGTTTAATTAATATTATTCCATTAATATGTACATTCTTCATGGGTCTGTTTCTAAAGTCTACTTTTTAAAAAAAATTTAAGTGAATAGAGTTTAGTGTGCTCATTAGCAAAGCTCTTAAAATACTTTATTAAAACTCTGACAACCTCCTCAGGGAATAGAGACAAAGGATCCTTTCATATAGTCAGCACCTGAAATAGAAAAAGGGAGTAGAAAGGGTTAATTTACTTTCCACCTTCCCCAAAATGAAAGATAAAGATGGCTTCTGCTGTTAGATACTGGGAAGGCCTTGCCTTATTAAAGTTCTTATTACCCTTGGTAGAAAGTCCTCATTTCAAGATGTACTTATTATCCCAATTCTTCATTCAATGAGCTCCCAATAGGAGGCGAGAAGGCAAGATGACAAAGACTACAAGTTCAATTTTACAACATTTTCAAAAAGAACGGCATATTTGCCATTATCATCTGAAAGCCATTTACTATGTTCTATTCTTAACCAGACCTTACAGGTATGTACTTTTTCTTTAGTTAAAAAAATTGAAACAATCTGGTATGGTTCATGGAAGACAGTTCAAAATTCTTTTTAATCATGTCAAGTACCAGCACTCATCTCCTATGAGGATGGCATGATACTCCTGTCTCTAACACACAGCTGGCTAGCTATATATCAGAATTTTAGAAACTGGAATTTACATACGTTTCTTAAACTAAAGACATAGGTGGTTGCCTGTACTTATTTAAGATTGGCTCATGTATAAAACATCTTCAATATTTTTAGAACTGCAAAATAACACATCACTGTTGTTGACAAGGTAGATATTCCTGTAAGTTATTTTTTTAAAAGGACTTAAAATCCCACGTAGCCACCACTAAGAAAGCATTGAATTGACTTTTCTTTGTTTTTCTTGTCTTCACATATCTGATCTGTCTGTATTTCCACATTTATGGATTTCAGTTTCCTTCCTTTCTATTAGTCTCTCTGCTTCTATGCTCACCTCACTTCCTACTTAGTTTTTCAGTCTCACTATAAGCACAACTATCCTACGGGCACTGGGTAAGTCATAAGCCTTTCCTCTATTTCCTTGTCTCTTCATTCAAGGCATCGTTATAAAGAAACATCTGCAGAGCTAAGATAAAAAGCTACAAACAAGCCAGACCTCATTTCACTATCATATGGGCCTGAAGTTAGTACAGCTGCATTGCTTGCCCTTCTGTCAAGCCTGGGATCCTTTCCATCTAGAGGTGCCATCCTGTGGCTCTGTCAAATCTCTGTGTCTTTTACAGCTGTGGGGTATGCAATTACCCTCCTAAGACCTACCACGGTGCTCATGTCCTCCTCATCTTCCCAGCACGTTCTCCTGACTTCCTCCCCAGGTTGCTTCTGCCTCTGCCCTCTCCTAATGAATTCCTTAAATCTCTCCACACTCCAGAGTGCTATAAAATTCCCTCCTGGATGTTTAGTATTATAATGTTCCATATGACCACCATATTGGGCGAAGCAGCTAAAAATACTTGGAAGGAGGTGCCTTTTTCCAATGAGAAGCACTTGCTCAACCTGAGAGAAGCTCTTCCTTGTGCTCCAGGTATCTGGAGCCATGGAAACAAGAAATATATCACTACTGAAGGATACCATTCTCCTATACTATTAAATTAGAAGAGTTCTCAAATTTAAACAATTTTGTTTGTAGTTCTTGAATGCTTGGATATTTTTAAAAATAAAAACTCTTTGGAGATACTAATGTTGTCATGGCAGAAACATAGATTATTTTTTATAAGAAGAGGTGTGCTACTGATTGCTGAATCTAAAGATACTGTCCAATCACTCAGAATCGATTCACAGGCTACAAAGAGTTCATTTGACTAATATTCCTGAAGTCAGCACACTACCATTTGCATGTTATTGAAGATTTAATGAAAAATTCATAAAGGACTTGATTACACTAATCATTTTGGTTTTATTGCATCTTTCTTTATCAACATGGATACAATAATGATAATAAAA
Source organism: Mesocricetus auratus (assembly GCF_017639785.1). Taxonomy (NCBI): domain Eukaryota; kingdom Metazoa; phylum Chordata; class Mammalia; order Rodentia; family Cricetidae; genus Mesocricetus; species Mesocricetus auratus. The sequence goes on along the minus strand of NW_024429195.1, from coordinate 32,052,945 downwards.
CTTGTCTACATTTCTCTCATGTTTGTAGTACTCTCCCACACAGCCTGTTTTACTGTTCTATTTCAGGAATTAAGAAATACCAGATAGTCAACCGGCAAATCAAAGAAACAAGACAATTTAATGCACTGGTTCAGATTTGATATTTTCCAACTGTATTTGTGGTTTACAAAAGTACAAGCAGCTAAACACACACCACACAACTTTCCCCAGCAAGTATTTAGAGTGTTCAGGGGCACACAGTGCCCTGTCTCCCCATGCCCACCCCTATTCCTAGTCTAAGTCTTCTGCTTAGGTTGAGTTGGATAATTCTACTCCTGGAAACTCATAGTTTTTTCATAATATATTCCTTTTCCCATTTTCCTCACCCAAAGGGCTTAATTCTCTCTCACTCCCCTTTTGCCATTTTTGTTCCAGCTTTCTTAAGGAAAGTGGCATATTAGAAATTTTTCTTTTTAATTTCATGAACATTTTTATCAGTATGGCTATTTTGACATATAGCATTGGTTAAACAGTTAAATTTGTTTTTAGTGTTGAAGCATTGTTTTAAAAACTGCCTGACTCTTAGCTCTACAAAGAATTTTTGGTTTTTTTTTTGTTTGCTTTGTGTGTGTGTGTGTGTGTGTGTGTGTGTGTGTGTGTAGTTTGTTCATGATTATGTGTGCATATGTGTGTAGAGGTCAGAAGTGAACATCAGGCTGGTTCCTCTCTGACTCCCCAGTACTAGGCTTAGACAGGTACAAGCTCAATCAGGCAGGCTCTTTATGTAGTGCCGGGGGTCCAAATGCAGGTCATCATACTTATTATGTGGCAGTCACTTTACCAACTGAGCCCCCCAACTGCAGAAAGTTTAAGATGCAATGCTATGGAGTAAATATTTTTAAATTGTGCATTTTTTTTTATTTTCTAATCTTACCAGAGTAAATTTAAAAGTCATCCCAGGAACCTGTCACATAGTAATAAAAAGGAAACTGAAGTCCAGGTCTTTAACTGCCAATCCAATGATACTGACTTAGGAACTGCATATTACATATCAGATACCTCAAAGTCCATATGGTGGATCTCCAAAAAGGTTCATATTATTAGGAAGTCCTTAGGACACTGGGTGGGCATGTGCCCTTGAAGGGATATGTAGGACCCTGGCCCTTCCTCATTCTCTTTTGCTGCCTGATATTAACTTGAATAGTTTTTCTCTGTCATCAAACAATTCAGCAAAGAACCAAATTGTCTGGGCAAGTGGTCATAGACTATAACTTCAAACTGGGAACAAACAAAAGTGAAAATAAACACCAAGCCTGTAGTTTATAAATGCCTTATTTTAGTAATTTAGTTACAGTGGCAGAAAGCCACTTAATTCAGGTGATGTACAAAGAGTTGCACATGTTATGATCTGCTTTATTGAAGTTGCATATCTTGCTGCCTTGAGCTGACTTCCAAAACTTGCCCATGTCCATGATTGTCAATGTGTACTGGATGACTCTGACTTGTCATTCTTGAAATACCTACATTACAGTAGAAGTTCTATTCTTCCCTCTATGCATCCCCTCCTCCACACACACCAAAGTCATCAAAATGCAAGCACAGTGGATTCGGTTTACCACCCAATGACTTGAGTTAAAGAAGAAACTTCCAATTCACTAACAAAGGGTCATCAATGCATATTGTTCGTGCTGTCCCTGAACACTGATGAATGGAAAATTGATTTAAAGACCTTCTTGACCAACAAAATCAAAAACACCTTATTAACATAGACCTGAAAATTGACAGGCCGGCCCATAACAGAGCTATTTAGAATGATTCATTATCTAATGAATGAGATGTATATCCTTGAGCATCTCCCACATATTCTACACCTTCAAGCACTGAAACACACACACAAACACACACACACACACACACACACACACACACACACACACGTGCGCGCCTGCGCACGACCTCCTTAAAACAAAAACAAAATATCTGATCCATCTGAAAGGGCACATTTTAGCACTGTGACTCTTAACACCTATGCTCTCCAGTTTATCAGGAAGAATTATTTTTATGATTGCTAGGCTCTGGTGCAGGTGAATTTCTGACTCTGGAAATGCCCGGTCCTATGCATTTCTAATGTCTTCTAGGTAGTGAAGTGAGGCTCCTTCACCAGACTGAGCTATAAAAGTGGAGCTCAGTCAATATCTAGTCAGGAGGGATAGTATACACAACATCACACAGCTTGGCATAAAGTGAGAAACATCACAGAGCTTAGCATAAAATGAGAAATCAGTAAATTCTGGATTTTATGTTTGTTTCTCCCATTAAAGTTACTATCTTTTCTATTAGTATGATTACACTTATTACTATTAAGGGGTGTCACGTGGATGTTTTCAAAACTGGTAGATCTACTTTTCCAGTTCAGGATGTGTGAAATCCCTTTAAAGGCAAACTGATAAAAAGTCAATGCAGTTCTCTGGAAGACTTTCCTGCCAGAGAGAGTAGAAATGAAGTCACTGACATCAGGCCCTTCTCATATTCTGCTTTTGATGGGGTGGAGACCACTGGGACTTACAGAAGTGTTGACAAAGGTGAAAGTATTATCCTGAGGAGGAGGAAGACTTAACCAACAGAAGAGCTAGGACTATCAAAGTGAGCTGCAGAGCCTGCCCTGTCCCCACTTAACACGTGCAAATTTCTCTCCACAAGTGGAGTCCCATCTCCAGTCTCCCTCTGCCTTTGTGAAGCCCATTATTATTATAATGGCAGAGTCATTAGAGAGGAAAATGCTGGACCCTTTTCTATAGCTGGAGGTTTGATGCCTCAAACCTCAAGCTGAGTCCAGCTCAGTTCTGTGGCAGACCCCCTGAAAACTACCCCAGCAGGACATGACATGCTAAAAAAAGGTTATTGAATAAGGAATACAGAAAATAATAATTGATCTCCTGTGGAAAACAGCTGTTTCCTATTCACAGCTACCTGAGTGCCTTTCTTTTCATTTTGCAGATGTCTGCCTACTATACCAATCTAGAGAAATGCCAACTGAGGCATTTGCACCATTGAGGAAAGAGGGTGAGCTCTTTTTAATCATACAACTTCATTTAAACTTGATTTATACAAAAATCTCTAAACAAGGACTAATACCCCCAAAATTGTTCTCTTCTTTTAGCCAATCAAAATGAATTCTTCTTCAGAGAGTGGCTCCTTAACACACACACACACACACACACACACACACACACACACACACACACCAGTTCCTGAATGACATTTTTGAATGAGAACTATTGTTCCTGGGGGAATATAGGGTTATGTTTTTTGTGAGCCTCTGATATGGAATTCACACATAATCAGAACAGCTGCATTCACTATTCAGAATTCTGGTGTCAATGTTCCCACAGATTCTACTATAATAAATCACCTGTCAAGCAAGGTAACATGACCTTTCTGTATTGTTATTCTTAGAATTTTCTCTGTTTTTGATACCCTGAGGTTTCAATGTAAGAGGTTAAGAGGTATGAATTTAATTTTAAAGAGTATACTTTTAATTTGTGTGTGTGTGTGTGTGTATGTGTGTGTGTGTGCCATGAGATTACAGATGCTGGAAGACACCTGAAGAGGCCATCCAAACCCATTGGGCCTGGAGTTATAGGCAATTGTGAGATGCTTGCCATGGGTGCTTAACGGTAGACTCAGATCCTCTTTAATATCACAAAACACTTTTAATTGCTGATTCATCTTTCTGGGCTCTAAGGCATTAATTTTAGTCACCTCCACAACAGTTAGTGATTGCTGTTAATCTGCCTCATGCCCATATGTGCGTGTGTGTATAATATATACCATTATGTTATATATGTATATAATATATCCCAGAAAACTGTGTTATTTCAAAGCCATTTCTTACTACCAGTTGCTACTAATAGAACTACAGTGATCTTCTGGCTCCTGAGATTTTAGGCCTTTTTCTTGTTGTTTTTTTCCTTCTTTTATATCTTAGTTGGTAATTCAGTGTACATGGAAGTGGCTCTTAACTCTTGCTTTAAACTACTTCCTCCCCTTGTACTATTCTTACAGCTGCCTACAATAGGCTCTTCAGAAATGGTATCTCACCAGGGCATTGTGTATCAGTTTCCTCCAAGATTAAAACATTCCAGCCTATAGGGACTCCTTCAGAGAGAACGTAAACAACTCTAAATAGGTTCAGGAAGTCCCTGAAACTGACCGAATTCAATAGGGCCCTCTCTCTAGGAGTCAATGATAAAGACAGCTGAGAGTCTCCCACAAGCTAAAATTCTGAGACCACCCCAGCTGCCTGGGTTTGGACCAAGTGAGTTGAAAGGGACACTCTGTAACCTGTTAGGCTCCCTACATGCTGTGCTATGTGCTCCAGGACCCCAGCCTTTGTGAGCTGTCACCCAAGCTGAGGTGAACTTTGGTGATACAGTTGTCTTTGAGAGTTTTCTACTCCTATAAGAAACTGCTCCTCATATTCATCTAAGTTGAAGGCAGGGTTTTATTTGAGTTCACTAGACCTAAGATAAATGATAAATGGGTGTTTTATTGGGAAACAACTTACACAGATAATAGTAAAGAAACTCTGCGGCATTCCTGCTCCAGAAGATGCAATCTCTGCCCTTCCAATGTGATCCTCGATTGAAGAGAGACACCCTGCCTCTGCCTTCTGCCTTCTCTGCCTTCTGGTCATGCCCACACCTGAAGCCATGCCCAAAGGGATGTGGCTACTAACACAAGACTTGATGCTACTATATATTAAGCAGTTCCAATAAAACTCATTTTTTCACCAAGTTGGATTTTAGCTTGTACTTTGGTTTGTCATGGGTTCCCTATGTGAGGTGAGTAGACATGTGTGTTTCATCTTGTCAGAAAAACTCTTGTACAGGAGGCAGGGGAACATACATTCCCAGAAATGATTTTCACACAAAGATTGTTTTAGACGCAAAAATTCCCTTAGTTAATCCACATGCCAGATTTTATCCATAAATTTACAAAATACTACAAACACTGCACTAGGTTCCCTAAGAAATTAATATGGGCTAAGGGTCTTGGACAATTTCATTTTCTCTGCCAGTTAAAGACTTAAGAAGGAGGAATAATTTTCAAGTGCAGTAAGTAGCAGCAGGGGAAATGTCAGACACAGAAGACAGAATCACCTAATGAAGAAATGTTCTTTATTAGGCTAAGAAAACACATACATAGCATAGAGAAAAAGACCCTCTGCAGAGGGGAGGGGAGACCCTGGAAGCTGAAACCCAGTCTCCCTTTCAAGTGACAGTGATTTTAAGGGTCTTTGAATAATTTGAACAAAGAAAGGAAGGTTGACAGTCACTCCACTTTGGTGTCAAACGACCTGATGTGGCTTTGAACTTGCTGGGCTAGTCCACGAGTTGGGGCAGGACTGGGAAGCAGTAGTGCATTTGGGCCTTCACGTCTGATCAGTAGCCAGAGGTTTGCCATCTTCATTAACATCTGTGGCTCTTTTTCCAATCTGTCTGTCTATCAAGGATCTGTCTAACTCCTAGTTCATCAAAACAAGTATGAGTGTGTCTGAGGTTCTGTGGGCATCTGGGAAGAAGGACACTTTGCTACCAGGACAGACAAGTCCAGACTTGTAGACTTGTTAACTTCAATAATGGACTGACAGAGAAGGACTCCTTAAGAAACCCATCAGTGACCCCAGATTCATCTTGTCTTCAAACACCAGTCATGCCCTGGAAACAACACCTTAGAAAATATTAAATGGGCTTCAAGTCAGTTCAAAACATCTATTACAATATTCAATAAATCTAAGATCTAGGCCACACATGTTAAAAAAACAAAACAATAACACAGATTTAGTAAAGTAACAACAGTTATATTATCTCCCACAAAAATCCCTGTCAAATTTTATTATACTTTGAAAAGAAAGCTTTCCTGGGTTCTGCAGGGCTCATTTGAATTCTTTATTGGACAAAGTGTAAGTATCACTGCCCAAAACGTGTGGACTTGGGTAGCATCGTGAATGTCGCACTGGATTTTCAGTTGGAAACAAAATTCCACAATTTACTAATCATGAGAAAATTATAATCTTTCACTGGATATCTTCCTCATAGGTAGAAATTGAACAAGGATACATCTTGCTTTACGTTAGATTACATGAATCACAGGGTGTTGGTCAATGTATACAGTTAAGCTCATCAAAATCACTAGCCAAACAACCTGAGGGCGAAGTAAGACAGCATAGGATCACAAGCCTTTTAAAGGCTCAAGATAGATATTGACATCACAGTTTCAATGTGTGAGAATGTGCACTCATCTCATCAGATGTCAGGCAGACTCAAAAGCAGACATTTTGCACACAAAGGCCACCCTGAACTCCTGATTCATGTTTGGACTCAGCAGGAGGCAATCAGAGGCTGAGCTGTGCTGGTTGACTTGCAGGGGACATTTGGAGAGTTGGCTGTGCTGGTTGACACAGAGGGCCTGAGAGACAAAGTGTACAAGGCTCACCTGAGCTCCTGTCTATGGATGTATTAGTGGCTTAACAACCTGGACTATTCTTCACAGTGAATTGTATTCCTAGAGGGCAGATATATTCAGGAAACCAGATTAAAGATCAGGAAGTAGCCTTGCCACTATGAACAAAGCAAGTCACAGGCCTTTAACAGCTATGGCCATCAAGTTGATGGAGCCAGAGAATTGACCCTGCCCCCTAAGAAGTACAGATTGCAAAGCAGATACTTCCTTAATCAGAGTCATAGACATTCTGTTAGCTAGAATTTACTTCCATTTTACTCTGTGTGTGTTCACGTGTGTGCAGCTGTACATGCTTATGTGTACACACAGGTGTGAAATCCAGAGGTCAACCTCAGATCTCTTCCTCATTTGCCTTTTACCTTGTTTTGGAAACAGGTGCTTCCTTGGAACAAGAGGTTTACCAGATAGTTTTAGCCAACTGGCCAAGTGACTTGAAATGACTCTCTTGATTCTGTCTCCACAATGCTGGAATCACAAGCTTATGCTACTACACCATATTTTTATATGGACTCTGGGGTTTGAATTCAAGACCTGGTGTTTGTGCAGCAAACACTTCAATGAATGAGACCTTCTCAAGCCCTGATATTAATTTTTACGAACCAAGGAATATTCTGAGCCCAGACATATATGTCCATGTATGAAAAGGGGGCTGTACTAAAGGAGTTTTATATCTATGAGGCAAACATGAGAAGCCCTAACTATAGTAAAGGTATGGTGTAGTCAGTGTTGTGTAAATTCTGTGGGTAGTGGGTGGAAAGGCAAAATAGGGAATCTGACATCATTGGAATTTAGAATGGGGGTCCCTTGGTATTCTCTGTATCTTATCTGACTCAATTCAACCTTGTCACCAATTTTAAGAGGTAGAGTTATAACACAAACACTAGTTAAGGTCACTGTGTCCTCCAAAAACTTGAGGTTATCTCCAAACATTCCATTGCCACAATATGCCCCCAGTTGATATGAAAAGTGAAGAAATGAAGGAATATATAGTCAATTTGTAAGAAGCCTAGACCTGCCTCAGGACTTGAGCATGCTATCATGGATACAGTGTGTTTCTACTGATGCTTTCACTTGTTGTGGGAAAAAGTATTTATGTTATGGAATATGATTTCTCTTCATGTTTTAACACTTACAATAAATGTTTAATTTGTAAGTGTTCCTTTCATACCTTTATTCTCCAAAGTGCTCCAGCTCAGGCAATGAATGGAGGGAGAAAACTACTCTATGACCATTGTGCTGAATAGGCCATAAGGTAACCTGGGTGGCAGCTTACAGAAACACTCCTGGAGTCCTGTCTTTGATGATGGACACAGCCACAGGACCCTAATTTGTCTCTGTATTATGTGAGTAAAGCAGATAACTGCCTGCTAGTTTGTGAAGCCTCAGCCAGTAAAGAACAAGGCTACCATCACCCGGAAGATCCTTTCCATCGCACCATTAACATATGATAAAAGCAACTCTTTGCATTACTAATCCCCCAAATTATTTCATTTTATTAATTTGTTTCTGCCTTCTTGCCCTATTAAACACTGTATTTCCAGGAAGAAGATATTTCCTGAATAAAATATTAATAAAATACTCTTGTTTTCAAATTATTTCATATAAAAGCTATAAGCATGAACATCTTTAATAAGTCATCTTAATTAAAAAGAGTAATCTCAAATTAAATCTGGATTCTACTTGCAAGTTTGGGTAATACAATTGTTCATGTGAAGCAAAAAACAAAAAAACAAAAAAAAAAACAACCAAACAAACAAAAACCAAGAAAAAGAAACCCACATCATGCCTGAAAGGAGGTACCAATTTTTAAAAAGCAAAAGAGTGTGTAAAATGTCTCATAGAGAAGAAGATCACTGGCATAACAAGGAGAGGACACCATGCATGAAATACTACGTGAAAAGCCCAGGTCTCACTGGCACACTGGGATGATACCCTCTAAGCTACTGTTTGATATATACAGTTGAAGAAACAGCTGAGGGGTGAGTTAAAACATACATCATAGTTCGCTTTCTAATGCTACAATAAAAACAAAAGCAACTTGGGGAAGAAAGAGTTTAATTTATCTTAAATTTTCTTATCATAGTCTACCACTGAGAAAAGTCAGGAAAGAAGCTCACGGCAGGGACCTGGAGGCAGGAGTGGAGAGAGAGGCTGCTGTCTAGCATGCTCTTCCTGGACAGCTCAGTTTGCTTTCTTCAAGCATCCAGGATCACTTGCCCCCAGTGAATCCAGCCCCTTCACATTAATCATCCATCAAGAAAATCCCCCTCAGACTTGCTACAGGACAATCTGGTAGAGGCATGCTCTCACTTAGGGTCTCCCTTTTCAGATGACTGAGATTCTGTCCAGTAGTGCCAGAAAATAAATGCAAACAGAACCCCCAAAGTGAAAGCAAATATCACGGAGTGAGCATTACCTTACGCCCAGGTTGGGCAGGTGAATGCAGGGCTCTCATCTTTTCCTCACAGTGCAGTGGAAACGGCCATTTACTGGATGGCACCCAGGAGGCCAGTACGCACATCTATCTCATTTGTTCCTTCTTTTCTCATGCCACAGATGAAACAAAGAGGAACACTAATCAGGCAAGTGGCAGAAATGCTTTCAAAATATAATGTATTTTTTCCTTTTTCTTTTTAAATTTAAATTTAAATTAGAAACAAGGTTGCTTCACATGTCAATCCCAGGTCCCTGTCCCTTTCCTTCCCCTCCTGACATGCCCTCCCACCAACCCACCCCCAATACACCCTCCTTTCCCCGGGGAGGATGAGGCTCTCCATGGGGGTGTCCATAGTCTGTCATTTCATCCAGGGCAGGGCCTAGAACCTCCCACAAGAGTCCAGGGTGAGAGTGCATCTCTCATTGTGGGATGGACACCCAAAGTTCCAAAATATAATGTATTTTGTAACTTTGACCAATCACTTGCCTAATGGCTTGAAGCCTTTAGATGGTTTGGGGTAATAATATGAAATCAATAGATTTGGGTATCAGACATATTGTTTGATCAAAAGAAATTGAGTTACTAAAATCAAGCAAGGGCAATTCATTTGTACTAATCTCCATCCTGCAATTCCAAATTAATACCTGAACCAAAATGCTTCAAAAACATGCTGAAAAATGAGCACTGTGCCAACTCTATCACCAATGCGATCTGGGGTGTTTCGATTGCGCAACCAATATTGAATATTAAGGAGAGATATAATGTCATGCTCAGAAGGAAGAGTGATAATTCAAAAGCATATAACATCTGCTTATTAGTTTAAATCTTATAGGAGGCTAACAGTGTGATAACCATGCTTTGCATTCTCCTCTATTGCAGATAAAAAGAAAAAATAGTCTTTCAAGTTTAGAATCTAATAAACTTGTATTTCATTTTCACTGTAAATACTCATTCCTGAATGTCGATAAGGCATGCTAAAATGTAAGGGGAGTCTATAGTGTCATCTTGAAGATGTTTGGTATGATTTTACAAGCCCGAAGTAAGGAGAAAATGAAACTATATTCACAGTTTAAAGAAGAAATGATTATAAAGAGGATGCTTGCCCTTTACTGCCCAAGGTCCTGGAGCTGAAACTCCAGGGCACAGATATTGAGGGAGATTTATGATTAGTGGGAAAATAATTTATGTCACATAGCAGGCAAGTTAGCAGCCAAAGACAGGTTTACCTCACCATTCCTATGCACATTACTTTGTTTCCCCTACTTCGGTGGCCTTAGTGTTAAAGTGTTCCCGTGAATTTACCTAGACATACCATTGGTTGTCACCTACTCAGGAACACATCTGTGTAAGGGTTTAAGTGGCACTGATGATTTCCACATCAGTAAAGTTTTTGCTTTGGCTTTTAGTGCAGACTCCATCAGGGTTCACTTTCCTAACATGTTCTGACTAGAAATCTAGGTAAGTGAACATGTCTGTCAACAGACCTGGGCCCAAAAGCATAGTCTTCCAGAGATAATTCCTCAAAAACAAAAAGAGCTCCTCCATTCCCCGTAAAAGACAATGGCTGCAAACAGTAGGTGAGGCGGGGTGTGGCTTTTACATTTTACATATTGTTAATTGAACAAATGTGTGAACTAGTTGTCAATCACAAAGCATTCCTGTTTTAACAAGCTAGAGGTATTTTGTTTTGATCAATTCTTTCTTCTCATGCAAAATGACTTAGAAATGTTGGCATTTTCAATGAACTACATATTTGAGGAAATGAATACAAGCCTGCCCTTTGAAAGTAAAGACAACATGCTATTGTGTTTGTTAAACTACTCAAAATAGTAATCTGTGTTTTTGAATAATTGAGCTTCCTGTCCCTTTAGCTACCAGTCTTTCAATATTAAACAACCCCACTGACATTTGAAGATAATCGTGCTTAAAATAGTGTTTAAAATTGGACTGCTAATGAGAATGCTGGCAGGTCCAAGCTTCCTGTGAAAACTATTAGAGATTGTTTTAAAACTTTATTAAGGGTACATAAGATGAGTCCATAAAAATACATAGACTTTTCAATAGAGACAGTAACTTTTATTAGGTTTCTCATGAAAAACAGCATTATCTTGGTTTGAGATGGCAATAAAAAATATAGTACATTCTGGGGATCTCTGTTTTCCCTGATCTTCAGGTCTGAGATTAGTAAGGGAAAACTGTATATCACATAGCAGGCAAGTTAATGCACAGAGTAAGATTTACTCAATCAAATATTTCCACTGAAAGTCAGACAGGAACAACTTGGCTGATAAGGTATTCCTTAACTGTATTAAGGAATTATAGACATTCTCTTTCCATGCTCAAGGTTAAGCATGACATGGTTTATTTAAACTTTGAATAGTTTGCCTGTTCCAAAATATTAAAAAAAATCTGAGTCCCACATCATCTTGTGATCTTGTGGGATATGACAAAGAGAAGTTGAAACTCTTACTGTGGTTTATAATATATTCATTTCACACACTTTAAAAAGTTTGTTTGGTAGAATAATCAGAACAATCTGCATGTTATGTCAAAGATTCCTATTTTCTTTATGTTTCCCTCTGACTTTCACACTTAAAGTCCCATTCCATTGCAAGCAGTGGCTTTCTTTCTCAAAGAAAAGCATTCTTTATGGGTAAAATATAGCTATTTTAAGTATATTCTTGAGGAATACATGAACTTTATTTGGAGCTTGGGCCTTAGAAATTAATCAAGGTTTTAAGTGTTATACGGATAAAGACTGTATCCGATAATGGACTTCTGGCTATTAATTTGGGTATAGGTTTTATACTTTGCTCAGTCCTGAATGTAATACTTTAACATATAAGAATTTTCATAAAAATTGACCATTTATATCTCCCAAAGGCATTGATCTATTTTCCAGCCATTTATCCCTACACTGAAAATTTACCTTTTAAAAGGCTCCCTGCAAGGCATAGACAGAGATACTAGAAAATCAATGCAAGACCCTTATCTTCAAGGCATCCTAACATAGTGGGATAGACAAGCAAGTTGAGAAATAAGACAGCATACCATTTGAAGTCAGGATGTAGTCTTTGTCCAAAGTATTATGAGAGCATAGAGAAGTCTTCATTCTGTATAAGGGGAAAAATACCAAGCCCAGGAATGTTCCATGAGAAGCCAGTGCTGTGCTGAGTGAATTAGAAAGACAACTCAGTATTACTCATCAAAACCCACTTCCTCTACAAAAAGATGTAGGGAAATTTACAGAGTTTCAATAAAGAACAAAAGTTACCCAATATAAATTAAAACCCAATTTCCAAGACAATTTGTGGATGTTTGATAAGGAAAAGAAAGAGATGACATGTTGACAGTACATGATCAAAACTGGCAAAACAGAAGTTAAAGTAATGTAGAAAGGTCCTCCACACACTGAAGGAGTTGTTGACAATGACACTCCCATCTCTGACCTTCCACCTACAGAGCTGTAACTAAGAAAGGCTAATAAGACATCACAGAAATTTGAGTTAACTGCTTCTCAGGACCTCTCTCATATGACTCTACTGATGGATTCCTTTTGGTTCTTCTACTATTCTCTCTACTGCAGTTAAATACATTACACTGGAGAATGGCACAGAAGTTCCTGCTTGCTCTCAAACACAGAAAAAACATTAGACGCAAGATTCCAGACTGAAAAGTGACCTTGCATTTAAAATTTCTATTCTGTTCTAAATGAATGCAATATTGCTTTCACTTATATGCTATTGGTCCATGCAAGCCATATGACCACATTGGCCAATGAGTGGGGAAGACATCATTTCATTCAGAGGAGTATCCAAGGCATGGCAAAGGACAGGCATTTACAGTTCCCTTGTGAGGCGAGGGAGAACCATTGGAAGTCATGCTGACTGCTGACATAGTGACCCCTTGCTCTCAATTTTCTTTTTATTTTCCCTTTGAAAATGGATGTGACTCTTGTTAATTTCTTTCTGTAAGTGAACAATGATACTAGGTCTTGTTATTAGTGAGCCCTGTAAAGTGTGTGATGAGAAACTGTAAAGTAATCAATAGTCCTTTCTTGTCCAGTGTATTCTTACAGACAAATTCCTACTGCAGTTTACTCAGTGTCTGGACCCTCAAAGTAAGTGGCCTCTCCAGTGTGGCCTAATGAGCACATGACTCTGGCAGTGTGCTCAGTATTCTCACAGTAGGCTTCTCCAGCATCTCTCTCCTCCAGTGTGGTTGGTTTCTAATTTTTACTACCAGATTTCTGCCTTACACTCAGTTTCTCCAATGCCAGCTTCTATGAGGCAGGTGGCTTCTAATGCCAGAGTCTTGCAGAACATGTAGCTTCCTCCACAACTGACTTCTGAAATGACTGGTGGCCCACATAACCCAATGGCCAACAGCCTCCTTTGTTCCCCCTTGGGCAATGTCACACTGAAAAAAGATCTCCATGAAATTTCTCCAGTCCCTTACAGGGCAGGTGTCTGTTGGTTAAAGAAGCCTTAGTTTTAATTTCTGCTGCTGTGGTGGCACAGAGACTATACTGTCATACAGTGACCTGCGGTAACAGATCTCCCAGTATTGACTGTGTCTCATTCCAATGAGAAGCTCTTCTTTAAGTAACACAAACACTCAACCCATGTATAGTGGCTGAAGTACTATTTTATTTAGAAGTTTCTTTATTTCTTAATAATTCCTTGTTACTTTAGCCTTGTGCCGCAAACAACAGCATTTAAACTTTCTCCATATTGACCTTTGTTGACTGGACCCAAACTTATATAGAAGTTAAATTATATGCCTTCTCAGGGACCTAACAAACAGAATCAGAAGAAAGTTAATAAGTGAGGAAATTGGCCTTCTTTATCCATTTCCACATAGTTTTGAGTAAGGCTTCATCTTTGCGCATGTGTAGATGTAACTTTCGCCATTGCTATACTTCACCAATGTTCCTTGTCAAAATCTCTTCTTCCTTCACTTTCCTTTTGTTTTGTTTTATTGAGTCTTGGTCTCATTAAGCCCAGCTTGGAGTTGCTATGTGTGCAGGAGTGTCCTCAAACTTATAATCATCCTGCTCTTGCCTCCTGAGTGTTTGTATCACAGATAAGAGCCACCACATCCAGCTTGGCCAAACAAGTCCTCAAACTCTGTAAGTACCTTAATTGTGTGGCCAGGCTACTCAAATCTCTCTGGAAACAGATTTGGTTCTGTTGTGTTTTGTTCAGTTTGAATCTGTGCTGAATTTTTAAAATATGCCGATTTTTCTTCATCTATCCAAATGGTTGGGCTCAACCTCTTTGGAGCTCTCACTTCCGTCAATATCAATAAGCACTAGAAATGGTCCATAAAAATCATTAAGTGCTGCCAGGCCTTAGGACAACAATTTCTTCCTTTCATTTCTGATGTGTTTATCAATCTATGATTACTATAAATTAGATTGTGTGAGTTCACATGAAGTATGTGCAGAAAACAAACAAATAAAACCCTGATTAAAACTTTGACTAAGGTAAGAATCATATATTTCTTTAAATTTTATCTTTTTTACTTCAGGAAATGAGCATTACAAATGTAAATTATTCCATGAACAAAAAAATAAAAAAAGAAACCAAAAATCCCACTAAGCAAATATACAAAAAACCCACATGAAGTTATATTTTTGTTATTCTAATTTTTAAAGGGTATGCTTATCTAAATTTGTGTTTACGAATGTTTTCCTGCATGTATGTATGTGCATCCCTTGTATGCCTATTACCAACAAAAGTCAGAGAAGGGTGGCAGATTCTCTGGAACTGGAGTTAATAGATGTCTTTGAGACACCATGTGGGTACTGGAAAACAAACTTGGGTTCTCAACAAGAGCAGAAAGTACTCTTAACCACTGAACCATGTCTCAAGCCCCAACTTGCATTTTTATTTGTTTTGATAATTTTAGCAGAAATGATTTTTTGAAACTATGGTTATTCCTCTCAACTGAAAAACGATTAATTCAATGAGTGGATTGTGAAGCTATTATGATCTATTTTCCTATTGAAAAATATCCTCCTGGTTGACTACCTATGTGAACAATTGGTAGGAAATGAGGTCAACATGAATATATTGACCACAATATAGTACATTAGAAGTGTGTGAATCTATTTATTTATTTGACACAGAAACAACTTCTAAATAAAAATCAGTATCTTAAACTCTATCTGAAGGAGCAGGCAGATGGCTCCTGGCATCTCTGGTGGCGTCATCTGCTGCACTCTTGTTCTCTTGCTCACTTTCTCTCTGATCCTTCTAGATGTCCCAGGTTCTCATCACAGCCAAGGGATTTAGTAAAGGAATTTGAATTTTGCATCATAACTTCTAGCTATCGCTCTCTTTACTACTGTTTTCCTCAGAACTCCACCTCCTAGACTGTATGTCAAGTTCTAGGTTTTGACTTGGGACTTATGGAATTTATAACCTGGAAAATTTTGGAGATTTCCCCATTCCCCATGCCCATTTCTACAGATGAGGAAGTAAAACCCAGAGAATAAAATGAAACACCTCCAAGGTTTTCAGAGGGTCTATTCAAAGCCTTCAATGAGTTTTCTTGATGCCCAAGGGAAGTATCATGCAGTTGGAGCACATGTGGACAGAAAGGGCAAATCTCCTCTGCTATCAAAATGCACCCTTATGAACCTGGAGGATTAAACTTACTCACCTGACATAAGAAATCTGACCAGTGGCACTGGAATGTTTTCTCTCTGTTAATGGCAATACATTTTTGTCTATGCTTGTACATGCACACGCACATGAACATACACATTATATGTTTTCCTTTAGGAACTACTGCTTGCACTCATCATTCTCATCTTGACAGAAACTATACTTTATTTCAAGGAAGAATATATTTTAAGCAAAAGAAATTAGTTTTAAAGCAACATTCATTGTTTGCTTATATGTATACAAAGAGCTTCTCTTTAATGAAATAGTTGTTCCTCCCTTCTCTCTGTGAACCAGCTAGTAATTTAATTGTCATTGACCTAACAAAATGAAATGCTGAGATAAACAAGAGGAACAAACGTATAGACAGGTCATCTCACCCAAGAGAAGGTGTGTTGACAACTATACTTGAGCACTGATAAATATTATGCCCCAACAACATAATTAATGAAAGCATGAGGCACAGCTTTCCGTCTTTTATCTCATTAACTCAAAAATCACTTCACATAGGCTTTAATGGACAAAACTAACACTTAGCACAAAAAGAAAACAGAGGTTCATAAAAAAAGGTAAAAATCAAATAGGTCTGTCCAGATGGCAATATCAAAAGCTATGGTAGTCATACACAGTGAGGATTTTCAAATGAGAAACAATTGAAAAATGAGTTGGACATTTTGGTATAGTGCTAGAGATGTTTCTAAAAAGGTCAGTAGGGTTATGTCTCCTGAGATCACAGTATTTTAAAAACATACTTATAGGTCAGCACTGTAAACATAAAAGTAACATTTTCAGACTGAGCAAGTTGCATTTAGGGATATACATATATACATTTAATAACAATTAATGATTAAGGAGGTTATGAAAGAGGAGAAATGATGCAATCATATTATAATATCCCAAATAAGAATTAAAAATTGCATAAACATGTTCTTATACCTTATTGCATATGAAATTTGTTTACCAATAATTTGCTTACCTTTTGCATTATTTGCGAAGACCTTGATAGTTCCACTTTCCTGTGGGCCTAATATGCTAATCTTTATACACACAATATATGGATGTCAGTCAATAGTTGGGCAATCTCAATGGCATATAAATGCTCCCATACCATCTCATTATCTTTTTGTCTTCCTTCACTATTCCAGATATAAAAGCCATACAATTGTTCAGAAATCCCAGTTTCATTTTACCTATTCATTTCTCTATTCAGATATCTCCCATCAAAAATTACAAGCTGCACCTACTCATTTCCATACATAATTAAAAAGTGAGTTGAAGTCTCAGTAAGGTGTACCCTAAAAATACACTCTGGAAATCCAGGAGGTCTTACCTCTGACTACAGGCCATGTGTCTTAGTTAGGATTTCTACTGTTGTGAAGAGACACCATTAATTCAGCAACTCTTATACAGGAATACCTATAATTGGGGCTGGATTACAGTTCGGATGTTTAGTACATTATTTTCATGTTAGTAAGCATGGTGGCATGTAGGCAGACAAAAAAGTAGCTGAGAGTTCTACCACTTGATCCACAGCTATCAGGAAGAGTCTGAGACAAACTGGACCTCTCTTGTGCATCTGAGACCTCAAAGTCCACCCCAGTGACACACTTCCTCCAACAACATCACACCTACTCCAACAAGGCCATACCTTTTAATAGTGCCACTCTTTATGGACCAAGTATTCAAACACATGAGGCTATTGGGCCATTCCTATTCAAACTACCACACACACTATGAAACTAAGACATTTCTTTCAATATACATTCCATCAATATTTAAAACTATTTATTTATAAAGGTTTTGGTTTCTAAAATTTCTAAGCATGTCTGGGAAGTATGATCATGAAACTTGAGTTTACAAGGTTAAATAACACTATTTTACTTTGTTTACTTCAGAGAACTTTAGTATGAAATTTTAGTTATCCATAATCATTTGGCCATGGATTCTTTTGTTTTGTTTTGTTTTTGTTTCTCTGTAGCTTTGGAGCCATTCTTGGAACTTACTCTGGAGACCAGGCTGGACTCTAACTCTGAAAGATCCACCTGTCTCTGCTTCCTAAGTGCTGGGATCAAAGGTGTGCACCACCACTGCCCAGCTGGATTTCTTTTTTTTAATAAAGCCAGTTGTTTGACATAAATGTATTTATATGTTAATACCTATACTTAAAATTTTACTCATTTATCTAATTTGAAGTTAAAACGAAGAGAATGGGCAGTGGTTGTGCAAGTCTTTAATTCAAGCACTACGGAAGAAAAGCAGGTGCATCTCTTTGAGTTCGAGGCCAGCCTGGTCTACAGAGTGAGTTCCAGGAAAATCTCTAAAGCTACAGAAAAACTCTTTCTCAAATAAAGAGAACGTATAAGTCAGTCATTTAACTTCTGTATAAATGAGAATGACATATGTCCAAAAAGTAGAGGCAATCCAGAATGTCAATCAACTGACAAATATGCAAATAGGAAATAGCATGTCTCTATACAATGGAAAAATATTACATACAAGAATTAATGATATACTGTTTCTGGGCATGGTGACACATGACTTTCGAGTCCCAGCACTCAACCTTCCTATTCTAAATAGAGATTTCCAAGCTAATATTGAGCTCTTGTCTCACACACACATACACACAAAGAATGCACTTATTACTATATATCACAATAGAGATGAACTTTATATAGACATGTTAAGTGAAAGAAGTTGCCCACAAAAAGACATATTATACAGAATTCCAGTCATAGTGTGGTCTGGAAAAGGGAAAAGTCTTTAGTGACTAAAAGTAAAAGTAAAGTTACCGTTTATTAGAGCCAAGGGAGTTATAGTAATATAAGAAGGTGATACTAGAAGTTTCTTTATGTGCTGACAAAAATGTTCTAATGTTGACTGTGGTGAGGATTGCAGGAATGGACGATTTTACTAAAACCATGGAATTACAAACCTTAAGAGAACAAACAGTAGGGCACTCAAGTTGTATCTTCATATAATTTTTTAAAGCATCAGAGACCATATTTCACACCATTTTGGGCACCCCTTCATTATACCTACATTATAATTAGCAAATGTTTTCTAATTATCTGAGAAACCAAGTGAAAGAAATGACACAAGCTTTTCAGCTCAGTGTGGTTTACGGGGCCATGGCACCACCTCTCCTGGAGCTCAGACCTCCACATGTGCTTCAGCAAAGGCACATTTGATTATGACCTGTAGGAATATTTCATGCACTGGGGTGACTTCTAATTATTCAATACAGAGCAATGCTTGTACACAGCTATTTTGTCTTCCCATGTCTTACTTACTCTTTGCTGAGTTTAAATCCACTCACTTTTAATAAGGACTGCAATAATGAAACACAATTTGCCTTTCTTGGCTGGGGATTTAATGTGTTTTCCAGTTGTCAGTCAGGCCTCTAAAATGTGATGATTATTTAAAGTCTAAGGAAGTGTGGTAGAAATCACCAGCTTAGAGCCTCAGTCTCTTGGATTCTGGAGAGTCAAACCTTCTCTAATCATGGATTTTAACGTGGAGCTTCCAGTTTCCTTGTATCTAAGATATAATTGCAAATCAATGTATTTGATCTCTAATGGAGTTCAATTTATAACCATCTTTCAACTATAGCCAACAATTTTGGGTAAGTTAGCAAGGGGTCAATATGAACATGCCAAAAATATTTAAATCTACAAGGACAGAAAAAAGACTTTCTGTCAAATTCTTATTTAGTGTTTGTGTTCTTAGTTCTTCAAGAGTTCAAAAGTCCCTTTTGTTCAGCTTGTTGGAACTAGCAAACCTTAAAACACTATGATGGTTTGAAATAAAATGGTCTCCAGAAGGAGTGATACTATTAGGAGGTATGGTTTTGTTGGAGGAAGTGTGTCACTGTGGAGGTGCGTTTTGAGGTCTAATATGATCAAGTCATGTCCAAAGAGACAGACTACTTCCTGCAAGTCAAGATGTAGGACTCTCAGCTACTTCTCCAGCACCATGTCTGCCTATATGCTACCATATCATACCATGATGATAATGGGCTAAAGTTGTGGTTAAATGTTTTTCCTTTATAAAAGTTGCTATAGGCATGTTGTCTCTTCACAGCAGTAGAAGCCTTATCTAAGGCAAGCACAGAGGCCTGAACTTAGTTATAGCACAGGCTACCGACCCATAATGTGTCCCTTTCAATGAATATTCTTGCTTCTTGCTTTTCCCTTGTATTCTACACAGACAGAAGAACTTGTGGCATCTCAATTCTTTTCTTCTCCATCTCAACTCTGAACGGGGCCACAAGAACTCAGTGCCAAGCAGAGGCCATCCAAAGCTAACATCTCTCCCCTTTTCAGGTGTGTTCCAAGCCAGCAAGAGCCTTCCACATTAAGTAGTGACTCTCACATTACCAGGTGGGTTATTCTCAGTACATTAGCAAGAGATTTTTGAAGAGATCAATTACTTTCCTTAGTGTGTAACTCAGATTAAAGATAGCACCATACTCGGACTACAGCAATTAATCTACATTCCATTACCCTCAGTACTTTGGTAAACAATCACAGAAGCCTTTACTTTGGTACAGTGCCAGAGGCCTACCGCTCCCTGTGTGAAAATCAGAACAATATTCTTCAAAAATTCTCCAGTCTCTTGACTCATCTTGGAGCTTTGTATCAGCCAAGTTCTCTAACACACTGTAAGTATTAGCTGAAACTGGGGTCTACAGTATTGAAATGATCCTTTTGAATATTGGGAGAAAACTACAGTGTTGTGGGAGTTTTACTCCTTTTACTCTTTAGGCTTTTGGAGGGGGGCGCCACCCAGCAGCTAGATAAATCACACATGGAGGCTTTTTCTTAGTAATAAATACCTAGTTTTAGCTTGACTTGTTTCTAGCCAGATTTTCTTACCTTAAATTAATCCATCTACCTTTTCCCTCTGGGCTTTTCTGTTTCTTCTGTGTCCCTTTTCTTTCCTTCTTGCTCTTTCCTTTTTACTTTGTGCCTTGCTGTGTAGCTGGGTGGCCGGTCTCTGGTCTCCTTCCCTTGCTCTCTTGTTGCTCTCTACTTGTACTGTCTGCTTGGCAGCCCCACCTTCCCTTGCTCCTGCCTCACTATTGGCTGTTTAGCCTTTTATTAGGACCAGCAGGTGTTTCAGTCAAGCAAAGAATCACAGCTTAAGTTATTTAAATGCAGCATAAACAAAAGTCTCCCAAATTAAAATAATATTCTTCCACACTGCAGAATGATTTAAAATGGGGGGAGACTAGAAGGAGATAAAGAGAGTCTTAATTTTCACAGCAAAGCTTTAGTTTTGAGTTTTCCGGTGTTCTAGTCTGAAAGACATGGATATGAAAGAATGCCCTCAGAATTTTGACAGACTGCCTTGCCTGTTGCACTGGAGTTTTGTTGTTAAAAACCCAGGTGTCTTTTGTTGTCCATCAAAAGCAAGTGAGACAGCAAGCCACATGGTAACAGGTGAATTTCTAAAAGGGCTTCATTAAGGAAAGGGACAGAGGACACTCAGTCCCTGGACTCTAATTGGTGCCCGTTCTGTTCTTTGCAGCTCGTTTTGATTCAGCATTGGGTGATCTCGTTCTGCTCTAAAGCCCCATGGTACTTCACTTTTCCCTACCTCGTACTTACTCTGCTCTCTTACAGCTGTTTGTGTACACCTCTTACATTGTGTACATCTCTTTTATTGAACTGGAAGTTCCTTGGAGAGGGAAAATTACTACTGGATATATTTTTTTAGCCTTCAACAACAAATATTATAGAAGTAAATACAAGAAAAGAGAACAACAAACACACATTTTCTTGAGCATCTATTATGTACTAAGAAAATGCTGCATAAGTATTTTGAGAAGGTTCAAGAGTGTATGTTATCTGCCTGAATTTTGAATTAATTATAACCAAAAATAACTATGTAGAGAAAAATGGTCAGCTCTGGTTTTGTCAAACTTGGACTTGGGAGTAGAATTTATGGATGACAAAAATGACTGGACTCCTTGACAAACCTCCTGCATGGCCACAGGTGCAGCTGGACAATCTCAGACTTCCCCCATGTGAAGTTGGTTCTGCCAAGAGTACACATAACAGAAGAGTCAACAGCAGCTGCCCATTTCTTCTAGTATTCACAAATCCAATTTGCAGATTCCATAGAAGAGACAAAAGGTGAGCCAAACCTCAGGGCCTACTTTCTTTCCACAAACCTGTACTTGAGGTCATGTATTCCTCTCCTAGGAAGAAGGGGACTGAGTGTGAGTGGGGAAGCAGGGAGAGATCAGGATTGTTCTACTCATAGGTATCTCACAGGCAGCAGAAAAGTTTTCCCCACTGTCACAGTGATTCTTCCAGTGTGCCTTTTGATCCCTCAGACTCTGCCATGCCAAGTTTTTGTATGGTTTCACAGAC
Source organism: Mesocricetus auratus (assembly GCF_017639785.1). Taxonomy (NCBI): domain Eukaryota; kingdom Metazoa; phylum Chordata; class Mammalia; order Rodentia; family Cricetidae; genus Mesocricetus; species Mesocricetus auratus. The sequence continues at coordinate 32,030,956 of NW_024429195.1, read as the reverse complement.
GATGAAATCTAAACTATACTGAGTGAGTGACCATCCCTAAATTTCACAGCTATTAATTGTTGAGGAAATAAATACATTAGTTCTTGTTCTTTGTTTGACATCATGCACACTACAAATGGCAGACATATTTAGGCCATGAATGAGTGAATAAATGAATACATGCATGCATAAAAATGAGAGGAGTAAAATATGAAATCTTCGTGTAAGTGTGTAACTCTAATAAAACTAAAACAATTTTAATGTAAAGCATTCTGTTATTTTGAATACATCAACAATTTTCAAGAAATGAAAACCTTTTCCTATGCTGTGTAGCACCAGCAAAGGAGTAAGTCTTCCTGCATAAAGGACTAAGAGACACAACATATGATAATAAGTGAATCCTTTATAATAAATATGTATATATCAATAACTGTCAGAATGTGACAAAAATCTAATCACTTCTTTTAAGTTGAGATGTGCTGAGAAGAGATTGTTTCAAAAATAAAAATCACCGTAGAGAAGGATTCTGAGCATAGCTTTCTGAACTAAAAATATAAAGTCAGGGGCTTATGCTTCTACAAACCACAGTGTACATCACACATGGGAAGACTTTCCTAAAGACAGGCTGTTATATAGGTGTCCGTATCCTTGGGGAACCCTAGTACTGAGCACACTAGTCTTCCAGTGAATGTCTATAGATCAGAGGATGTATCAATTGAGAGGAATGGCAAATAGGGAATGGGGATTTTGTTCCCCATTTCTACAAATCAATGTCCTGGAACTTAGTGAAAGTCATTGATTTAGTCTATGAATTAGTTTTCCTTCTTTATAGCTCAGGATCCCAGGGCACCACACCACTGTAGTGTTATCATTTTGAGGAACACTCTGCCTATCCACACTGCCTGACAGACACTGGACAGCAAAAACAGATGCTGTGTTGTTGCTGTCACCTAGCACCCATCCAACACTCAACATATAGCCATGGATTTCCCTTTAGCTTTAGCAGATCTGATAGCAGAAAATATTTGCTTGTGTGTCTATTTATTTATTTATTTTTTATTTTTTCAAAACAGGGTTTCTCTCTAGCTTTGGAGCCTGTCCTAGAATTCACTCTGTAGACTGGGTTGGCCTTGAACTCACAGAGAACTGCCTGTTTCTGCCTCTTGTGTACTGGGATTAAAGGCATGTGCCAAGACTGAAAATATTTAAATTAAAACCTTCTGGTAGCCAAATGGTTCAGCTAGTCACACTATAAAATGATAGCCTCTGCAGGGGTAAAATGGGCACATAAGACAAAAAATGGCATATTGACTTGGCATTTGTACAAATGTTTGACTGTGTGTTGTTTTTATTTAATTAATTTAGTTAGTTTACATCCCAACTACAGCTTCTCCTCCCTTTTCTCTTCCCATTCCCTCTCCCCACCTCCCCTTTGCCCCCTCAATCCATCCCTCCTCTGTTTCTGCTGATAAAGGGGCAGACCTCCAATGGGTATCAATAAAGCATGGCATATCAAGTTGACATAATACTAAGTACCTCCCTTTGTATTTATGCTGGGCAAGGCAATCCTGTACGAGAAATAGATTCTCAGGAGGCAGCCAAAGAGTTAGGGACACCCAGTGCTCCTATTGATAGGAGTCCCACAAATAGACCACACTACACATCTGTCACATATGGAGAGGGACTAGATCAGTCCATGACTGCATAAGTTTTATTTATTCAATGAACACTCTTGTGATGTTACTCTGTGTCAGGCACTCCACATTGGAGATTAAAGTTAGTAAGGTCCAGTCCTTACCTATATTAACATATGTAATTTTCATACTCTGTAAGAAGTTCTATACTATAGGCACATCCAACCTCTGCAGCAAATGGAGTGTTAATAATGACTAGAAATAAGATCCAATTGATAAAGACTGCCTACCAGGAGTGTAGATGTTGGAATAAAGTTCTGAATAGAGAATGACTATGGGAGAGTAGAAGGAAATGATTCATGTATGAAAGGGGGCACACATAAAAAGGAACCTTCAGATTCTAGAAAAACAAGACTTCTATAAAATATGATGCAGAAAATGAAAAGGGAGAGCATTAGGATATGCAGTCTCAGAAGATGTTGAACAATCTCATTCCCTATTGCCAGCAGATGCCAGCAATACCCTGTCCTCCTGTTTGTAAAGATAATTAGTACCTTAGACATTCTCAAGCGTCTATAGCACAAGTGAAAAACATGAATGACAACTTAAAGTCTTTGAAGAAGTTATGAGACGATGGAAAGATCTCCCATGCCAATGGATCCATAGGATTAACATACTAAAACAGAAATCCTACCAAAAGCAATCTAGAGATTCAACACAATCCCCATCAAAATCCCAACACAATTACTTAAAGACCTTGAAGAAACCAATACCCAACTTCATAAAGAAAAATAAAAACCCCAGGCTAGCTAAAACATTCCTGTAAAATAAAAGAACTATTGACTTCTGAAGTTACCACCATCCCTGATCTCAAGCTCTGCTGCAGAGCTATAGTAATGAAAACCACATGTTACAGGCATAAAAACAGACAGTTGGATAAACAGAATCAAATTGAAGACCCAGATGTTAAAGCCACACACCTATGGACACCTGATTTTTAGTAAAGAAGCCAGAAATATACAACAGAAAAAAGCATCTTCCACAAATGGTACTGGTCTAACTGGATATCAGCATATAGAAGAATACAAATATTTATCCATATCTATCACCATAAACAAAACTCAAATCCAACTGGATCAAAGAACTCAAAATAAAATCAGATACACTGAACCTGATAGAAGGGAAACTGTAGAATAGTCTTGAACATATTGGCATAGGAAACAACTCACTGGACAGAGCATCTCTTGGGCAGGCATTAAGATAGTTAATAAATTGGACATCATGAAACTTAAAAGGTTCTGTAAGACAAAGGACACTGTCAATAGGAGAAAACAGCAGCCTATGGAATGGGAAAATATCTTCACCAATGCCCACATCTGACAGAGGGTTAATATAAAAATATATATAAAGAACTCAAGAAACTTGACATCAACAAACCAAACAATACAATTTAAAAATGACACATAGATCTAAACAGGGAATTCTCAATAGAAGAATCTCAAATGGCAGAGAAACAAAGAAATGTTCAACATCTTTAGCTATCAGAGAAATGTAAATAACAACTCTGAGATTCTATCTTAAAGTCAGAATGGCTATGATAAAAAAACACAAGTGACAGTTTGTCCTGGCAAGTATGTGGAGCAAGAGAAACACTCCTCCATTGATGGTGAGAAAGAAAACTTGAACAGCCACTTCAGAAAGTGATATGGCAGTTCCTCAGAAAACTGGGAATGAGCCCACCTCAAGAACCAGCTATACCAACCTTGGGTATGTACCCAAATGACACTCCATCCTACCACAAGGACACTTGTCCAGTTATTTTCATAGCAATTTTACTTATAATAGCCAGAAACTGGAAACAACCTAGTTTTCCTTCAACTGAGGAATGGATAAAGAAAATGCTATAAATTTACACAATGGAGTATTACTCATCAGTTAGAAAAAGATCATGAAATTTTCAAGCAAATGTATGGAACTAGAAAAACAAACCACCCTGAATGAGGTGACCCAGACCCACAAAGACAAACACAGTATTTATTCACTTATTATTGGATATTAGCTATAAGGTAAAGGATACTCATGATACAATCTACAGACCCAGAGAGGATAAGTAATAAGGGGGTCTCCAAGGGAACACATGAAACTCACTAGAAAGGATAAATAGAATAGATATTTTGGGTAGACTGGGATACGTGGGGATGGGAACATGAGGGACTATGTGGGGAGGGGAGGATGGAGGGAGAGGACTAGGAGACATAATTGGAATTGGGGGACATTTCAGGGCACAAGCTAGGAACTTAGTGTAATGGCAACTCCCAGAAATCTACGAGGGTGAACCTAGCAAAGACCCATAGAGGGATGAGGAGTCTAACGAGCCCATTTCCTGTAATCAGGCAAGATTTCCAGTGAAGGGACTGGGACACAAGCCAGCCACAAAACCTCAGACCTACAATTTGTCCTGCCTGCAAGATGTGTGAGGGTAAAGGTGGTGTAAAAGTTGTGGGAGTGGGCAACCAATGACTGGTCCAGTTTGAGATGCACACCACAAGAGGGGACCCACTCCTGGAACTGACTGGAGGGACAGTAACCAGAGGCTGAATAACTCAGAGACCTAAGATAGAAACAAACATGCCTGAAAAAAAGTCAATGTAATGAAACCTAATGATATTCTGCTATACTCATAGATGGAAGCCTAGCTTAGCCATCATCAGAGAGGCTTCATTCAGCAACTGATAGAAAAAGATGCAAAAACTCCCAGCTAAACATTACTTAGAGCTTGGGGAATACTGTGGAAGAGGGAAAGGAAGGATTGTAGGACCAGAGGGTTTAAAGACACCATAAGTGAACCCACAGAATCGACTACTTGAACTCAAAGGGGCTCATACAAAATGAACTGAGAATCAGGAATCCTTCATGGGTCTGCCCTAGACCCTCTGTGCATATGTTACAGTTGCTACATAGCTTGGTCTTCTTGTGGGATTCCTAACAGTGGGAACAGGGTCTGTCTCTGACTCTGCTGCCTGCCTTTTGTTCCCTTTTCCTCCTAATGGGTTGCTTCATCCAACCTTAATAGGAGAGGAGGAGGTGCCTAAGCATATTGCAAATTGATATGCCATGTTTGGTTGATGTCCTTTGGAGGTCTGCCAGGTTCTCAACTGTTTCTGGCAGTGGTTCTCAGCCGGTGGGTTGCAATCTCTGTGGCACTTTCACAGGGGTCTCAGATATGGGTGAGCACCTCATCCAAGTGTTAGAAAACTGAACCAAGTAACAAAGATAAATGCACTTATCTGAAAGGTGAATACATTTGCTTACCTGAATATTTAGAAATAGTATAGCCCAGAGGAATAAATAAGAGAAGGAAATGTGTATGTCTTTTCAGTAGGTTTTCAAGTATATGTGCATATTAATAGCCCACAGAATCCAACGACAGGCAGGTGTTCTGTTATCTTCTCATATAATCTATACCTGCAAGAAACTAAGCACTGTACTATGAATCAGAAAATTGGCCTGATGCTCACATTTCTTTTTTCTTAATAAGCAGTGCCAATGCAGTGTGTTCCTTCACAAGATTTTTCTACAGGGACCACGAGATGCCTGAGAGCATAAAGACACTTACTATGCAAGCATCATGACAGGAGTTGGATCCTTGGAGACCATACAACAGTAGAAGGAGAGAACCAACTCCATAAGGTATACTCTAACCTTCACATGCCTGTCAGAGTGTGAACATACTCAAACTCATCCACACTCACCCCACTCACCCACACTCACACACCCACAACCAAACACACACTCACTAATACCCACACCCACTCACTCTCTCTCTTACACACACACACACGCAGAGAGAGAGAGAGAGAGAGAGAGAGAGAGAGAGAGGAGAGAGAGAGAGAGAGAGAGAGAGAGAGAGAGAGAGAGAGAGAGAGAAATACTGACAAAGCCGTTTACAAATGCTTCAGTCTCACTGAGGGTACTCTCTAGATTTGTTACAACGAATGTAGTTTTAAAATAAGACAATAAATATCCACTATAATGCTGTTTTATATTTTGAAAGTAACTTAAATAAGTTAAATAGGCAATGGTCTTAAATGACCACTCAATTCTATGACTGTAGCATCCCATACAAGGTTCTTTGAAACCAACAGACCTTTTATCTAGACCAGCCAGTCAAAAAACTCCAGTGACCCATTAGTCACTCACTTACAGTGACTTTAAACTGGATTGAACTTCCATATCTGTTCTCTCACTTTTTTCATTTCTTGAATTTTTATTTTTATTAGTTAAGAATTAATTTTATATTCCAGACCACAGTCTCTCCTCACTCCTCCCTTCTCACTCCCTCCACTCAATGCACCCTTTCTCAGTATTCACTCATAAAGAGGCAGGCCTTCCATGGGCATCAGCAAAGCATGGCATATCAAGCTTCCATAACATCAAATACCTCTCCTGTATTCAGGCTGGGCAAGGCAATTCAGCATAAGGAATATATTCCCAAGAGCCAGCCAAAGCACTAGGGATGACCTTGCTCCCATTGTCAGGAGTCCCACAAATATACCAGGCTAGACAATTGCCAATTATATGCAGAAGGCCTAGGTTAGTCCCATGAGACTACCTGGTTATAACTTTGAATGCATGGGCAGAGGAGACAACTTCCTAAATAGAACAGCAGTAGCACAGATAATAAGATTAACAATTAATAAATTAGACCTCATGAAACTGAAAAACTTCTATAAGACAAAAGACACTGTCAATAGGACAAGACAGCAGCCTACAGAATGGGAAAAGTTGTTCACCAACCCCCATATGACAGAGGGCTGATCCCTAAAATATTAAAGAACTTGAGAAACTAGACATAAAAAACTATATAATCCAGTTTAAAAAACTGGGTACAACCTTAACAGAGAATTCTCAACATAACAATCCCAAATGGCAGAGAAACAAAGAATGTGGACATCCCTAACCATCAGGGAAATGGAAATCAATATGACCATGAGATTCCATCTTATACCAGTCAGAACGGCTAAGATCAAAAACACAAGGACAGCTCACGCTGGAGAGGATGTAGAGTAAGGAGAACACTCCTCCATTGATGGTGGGATTGAAAACTTATACAGCCATTTTGAAAAGCAATATTGCAGTTTTCCAGAAAATATGTAATTGATCCAGCTATATTACTCCTAGGCATATAACCAAAGGATACTCAATCACACTACAAGGTCACTTGCTCAGCTATGTTCATAGCAGCTATAGTGATAATAGCCAGAACCTAAAAGCAACCCAAATGCCCCTCAACAGAAGAAAGAATAAAAATATGTAGTTCATTTACACAATGGAGTATTACTTATGTGTTAAAAATAATGACAACAGGAAACTTGAAGGCAAATGAATGCAACTGGAAAAAATATCATCCTGAGTGAGGTAACCCAGACCTAGAAAGACAAGCATGACATGTACTCACTCATAAGTGGATATTAGCTGTATTGTAAAGGATAACCATGCTGCAATCCAAAGGACAGAGAAAGACTAGGTAGCAAGGAGAGCTGAGGGGGATGCATGGATCTCCTTGGGAAGGGAAATGGAGGAGATCTCCTAGGTGGACTGGGGCAGATGGGAAAGAGAACTTGAGGGATTGGGTTGGGGGGTAGATGGAGAAGGAGAGCTCTGACAAAGATGATTGGAAGTGGGGTGATTTATGGAGATTGAGTCTGGTAGAAGCCTGATAGAAGGGAATCCTCCACGAGTCTGCAAGGATGGCCCAAGCTAAGATTCCTGGCAGCAATGAGTACACACCCTTAACTGGCCATTCCTTGTGATCAGATTTGTGACTACTCTGTTGTCGTGGGAAAGCCTTCATCCAATGACTGATGGAAGCAGATACAGAGACTAAATATTGGGCTGAGATTGGGAGTCCTGCTGAGGACAGGGAGGGGGGATTGCAGGAGTCAATGGGTGAGGGACATCAGGTGAAAATCTTTTCTTGCTTTTAATTTAATTATTGTGAACCAATTAGTATGTAAAACATGTGGAGGATATGGAATATTGTCTAAGCCAGATTATCTTGGGTCATCTTTTGCCCAATTTATTAATTTCTCTATATGTAACCTATCATCTTTTTTATCAGTTGTTAAGTCCTTTAGAGTTTATAAACAGATCTCTAGGTATCACTAAACAAAAGGTTTAGTATGCTATCAGGTATCATCTGCGGCCTATAGCAAAGACTTCCCCAGATTTTGTGACTTACTTATCTGATATTTTTACCAATGCATTAAAAATGTGTCCTGATTTTTAATTTCCTTTTTCTGTAAATTCAGAATGTCATGGAACTCTTATCATATTTAAACATGGTACACAGGCTGAGTTAAATCAGTGTTTGCAGGCCAGGGTCATGGTCACTCAAGTTTGGCTCCCGAATATATTGTCTCTTACTTCCTTTGAGATGGGAGTTGTGTGTTTGCATCAACATTAAGTATATCAACAAGTTTAAGTCATCACGGGGTCAGCAACTGTGTCAGCAGCGTGGCCATGCCGGCCTAACCTCTGCCAGCCACTTCAGGAAGTGACAACAAAGGATGCCAAGATGAGTGACACTGCAGGTGGAGGCAATCTTTGTGGGAGAGGCGCTTCCTTCCACAGCCCTAGTTTCCTTTCTGGATCCAGGTAAAGAGCAAAGCAGCATTACCCTCTGATGTCCCCATAGAGTCACATCAAATGCACTTAGTCTTGCAAGTTTCTGCAAAGCTTCTACAGTTCAATGCAGCCAGAGAAGACACTTCACTGAATAGTTTAGTGTTTATGAAACAAATTGAGTCGATAGAAGGTGAGTGGATGAAAGTACAGTGTGAAGTATACTGTCTAACCTGCTCTATTAATTAGCCTAATAACTGCTATAGAATGCCTGTACAATTGTTATGTCTAACATCAGCTATTAGTTGGGCTAGGCGTGTGAGATGCTTCTATGATAATGAAACTGATGGTTATAACAGTCTTCTGCAAAAGGACAACACACAGGTTACTGTCTGTCAGGATGGGGAAAGGAGACAACTGGCAACATACAGTGGTACACTCTGTGTTGCCATCAGCGGCCATTCTCTCTCGTTCAACTTGTGGGCTCCTCTGATTTTGAATCCATACTGGAGTACTACTGCTAACCACACTCAAAGTTAGAAATTATCCAAGGAAGTGAAATAATGAATGAATGAATGAATGAATAAGACTCTTCAGCCTTGTGAATTTATACCTTCCCAGAAGGGTCTTCCCTGAGTGAAGCCTATCTCTGAAGATCACAGATTCTCTTGTCCTTGAACATGCCTGACTGTCTATCTTAAATTTCCCAAATGGTAGCATGGCTGAGTCATGGTGGAGGAGACTGAAAATTTGAACCTGTGCTGTGAGCCAAGTCAACTATACCTACCAAACCCCTTACCTCAGTTCAGGGCACCTTCACCAGGAATATCTTTATTTTAATTCTCTTTACCACTTGCACAAGTCTCACTGTGAACACTGTCTGGGGAGGCAGGGAGTGAGAATTCCTAGAATCTATGTCCACAACACAGCTAAACTACTTTCCTACTTATCATGCTCTTAAACAGCCAAACCAACAGACAATGATGCCTGAATTTATAAAATTATAGTGAAATGAATAGGGAAAAGCCAGAAAAGACAATGGTCAGCAGCACGCATGATCCTCCCAGGCCAGAGGCCATGTTCAGTGCTCTGTGTGGGAAGTTCTCTCTTCCCACTTCACCTTCCCAAGTAAACTGAATGCAAGCACAGTGCTTGGTTGTCCTGAGCCTAGGCTGTATCATCCTGCATGTTAAGTGTTTTGAATGTATTGTCTTATTTAGGTCTCAAAGCAACTTTGCTGGTGGTTTTAGGAGATAACGTTATTCTAAATTTTATACATGGCAATCCCAGAGAGATTAAAGAACTTGCCCAGGGTTACATAATTAGGGGCAGAACTAGGAGAACAGCCCATGTCTCTTTGTTTCCAGTGCATTTAACCCTACTTAAGAATTCCCAAGCACATCGGTTTGTAAGATCTGAGCACACGTTTCCATCTTTTCCTCTATCAATGAGTTCCTTCGGGGAAGAATTTATTTCATCAATTTTAACATCTCTAAGGCATAGGATAATGCCTAATAGAGAACAGGAACTCAATGGCTGTCAAGTAAATAAGATGATGAATTAGAAAAAAATAGAAGATTAAAGGAATTAATTTGAAAACAGTTAAACTCACAGCAAAAGTTCGTTTGATACAAGGATGCTGTCCCCATGTAAGCTTTGTGCACCCCATTTCTGTTTTAGCTACATATGACTCTTTTATGCGAAGCACCATTTTTACTATACAAATGAATAAAATGCTTTTAAAACTGTGCTTCACTCCAGGACTTAAATGATCGAAATCAGAACGTGGCACAAACAGCACCAGCATATAATCATATGCTGCCTATAATAAGCTACTTGAAGTGTTCTAATGGGTTGCAATTTTGTAATCTAGGCACAAGAAGATATGCTTTTGATAATATTATTTAACACAAGTGCTTCAACTAGCTTGAATGGAACACAACTCTGATCTTTGCATTATATAGATGTTCTCTGTTTCCTTATCAGTAGACAGTCTTCACTGGTACCTTCACATCCTTTGCCATCTTCCTCCAGCTTTTGGCCAGCTTGACATCTGCAGTAATAACTGCCAATCGTATTGCAGCATTGGTCATGACAGCCACCATTGTCAACAGCACATTCGTTTATATCTGCAATTGGATAGTTGTAGAGAATCAGTCTCTTCGAAGTAAACACACATGAAAAAACTACAATGCCTCCTAAAATCTGTCCAACAATCTGACATTCCTTCTTCCAGATTTAAAGGAGAAAAGGAAATAACATCTTGTTTTATTTTATTTATTTTGTGTCTGTGTTCATGTGCATATGTGTATGAGTATGTATGTGATTGTAAGCATGCACACAGAATAACATGCACATGGAGCTCAGAGGGCAATCCCAGGTGTCCTCACCTGCGATGGATTCATTTGGGTGTATGCTATGATTCTTGGCCTGTGAGTTTATGAGACCTCCCTTATCTGTCACATCTTGACACAGAAGCCCCAGGATTGCAGCTGTGCAGTTGTGCCCAGTTGTGCATGGGTATTAAACCTCAGGTTCTCAAGCTTGTGCAACAAGAGCTTTACCTAGTGAGTTATATCCCCTGTCCCAGCATCTCATTTAATTAGAGCTAACGTGCTCTAGAGAAATAGTCAAGTCCTAATCTTTCATATCTGAAGCAGTACCTTTAAATAATTAAATAAAGAGTTTTTAGTTCAGTAAATTTGGAGAATTCGTAGGACAGATAAAGAAATTTCCTACCACTCAGCAATTCAAGATGAGATCCAGAACATGAAGAGAAATTGCAGTAGTGTTCTGTAGTATCCAGCAGGGGTTGGGAATTAAACAGAGCCATGGTTTGGTTGTGCCTACTTCTAAACTCAAGGCTAAAAGTCATCTTTAGTTATAAAACTCAAATCTATGCATTCTTCCCATCCAGCTAACACCTAAGACACATTCCAACCTGGTTTTAGATTTGATAGTGGCCTGCCAGGTAACTTTATTACACTTCTGTTCTATTAAGCATGCTCAGTATATGCAGACGAGTTATCTTGACAGATTCTTGCTCAGTAAGAGAAATGTGTTAGGAGGGAGCAGGTGTGGGAGGGAGAGTATAAGGGAGAGGGTAAGTAAGGGTGGGAGATCTGGGGGAAGAAAGAGAGGAGAAAATGGGGAGACTGACCAGTGAGGAGCAGCAGAAGCCAAGTGGAAACAGATGGAAGGGCTGTGTGTCCAATCTGAGTGACTACAAGAGCATGGTGTAAGTGGTATTTCAGGAACGAGGAGGCAATAGGCAGAGTGACCTACAGGGAATCTTGATTGGACTTTACTTAACTGCATCCAGCCTGGATATACTACCTTGGAAACTCCCATTTCTCGTTTTTAAACTATTCAATGAACTGTGTTATACATACTGAAAAGAATCCAACCCTCAAGTATATGCTTTGGTTTTGTAAAAATGAAGTGTACAAGTGCGTTTTTTAAATTGTGTGGATTCAAGCTGAGGGTCTGTGTGTGCCAGGCTGTGCTCTCGTGCTGAGTCCAACCACAGACTAGCAGCACAAGCTTCCAGCGAGGACCAAGAAGCACTCTGTGTAGCTGAAGGTCCTTTGACCTTGAGACACCAAAGATCAGCTTTGCTTGTTTGTAATGTGTCCAGACAAACTTGGAGTGTGAGTTTTGCGTGTTTTTTCCTGCCATCTTTCATTACTCATCCATTTACAGACACATCCATGTGCTGCATGAACTTGTAGCTCATGGCTTATTGCCCCTATATAACACTATATTCTATGGATTTATCAGAATGTTTATTTATCCATTTTGCAGATGAAGCACAATTGGCCATTTAGGTGGTTTTGATGACTGTGAAGAGTGTTGACATGAATGTTTCTATACAAGCAAGTCTTTGATTGATGTACACATGTACTTCAACTGGATGATATATCTCAACTGGAATCACAGGTTCAAACAGTCTGACATGTTCTACTTTCGTAGTTATGACTAAGCCATCTCCCAAAGAGATTAATCTAAATTATACTCCCTCCAGCTGTGTATTGAGGACAAGATGCCACTAATTCCTTATAATATTTGGGATGTCCTGTTTCTGTTTCAGGTCCTCTGGAGAAGATTTTTAATATAGTTGTAACTTAATTTGTATTTTCCTGGTTATTAATTCAGTTAAGTACCTTTTCATGTTATTGGCCATTTGGGTGACATTTGTTTAAACTTTTGTTCAAATGTGTTGTCAATTTGTTTAACTCTTAAAATATTGGTTATTTTACATATTGGTCTAAGAGTATAATCTCAAACAAAAGAGATGTTTGCAATTGGCTGTTTCTGCTCAAACCTTGGAAGGATGATTTTTAACATGCACATCATAGGAGTGGAAATGAATATATATTTCAATCAATCAATCTATGAAGATTCATCTGATCAGATTAATAATATTCTCATTTTGTACATATTTAATTAATAATCAAGTGGAAATTCTTACCACTACTGAATGTACACAGGAAATTATTTGGTTTTCTTACTAATTTGTAAGCTGATAAATGACACTGACTGATTAAGCACCTCTAAAACAAAACTTACCAAGATATTGTGCCCCTGTCATACATTTCTGGATTCAACTAGGACTTTAAAAATTATATTGGTGGTTATATTCATGATATGACTAGTATTTTTTTCCTTTCCCTTCTAGTCTCCTCATGATTTTTGTAACACCAGGTTCTTGTACTCACCTTTCATGGGAACAAAAGCAGGTTAGAACTATTTTTTTTCTGTCACTTGAATAGTTTAGTTTTATTTCTTACTTCAATGTTTGTTTAAGTTCATTTATTATGGCACTTGCAGCATGTGGCTATTTGTGTATTGTATCTCTATATATACACTATGTTGTGTGTGCAATGACTTATGAGCTTAATTTATTTATTACATATAAAATGTTTGATTAAATAGCTAAATGCATTGGGGTAAATTGTATCACTCAAGGAATTATTTTGTTTCATATGAATTTCTGAATATAGTGCTATTAAGTTTTTTACATAATTTTCATGCTTTTAGATACCCAACTTGCCTAATCTGTACTTAGGTCTCCATTCTTGTTCTCAGAAATCATTTTGAAGAAAGAATATTGAGTGATGTGCTTGTGTTCTTATAAATTCTCTTCTTTATTTTTGCTTGGATTATTTCAAATTCCCCTATATCTTTTTTATAATTCATCATCTATCTATCTATCTATCTATCTGTGTATATATTTATATATCTGTCATATGTCTATCATCTTCTATGCCCCCGTCTTAGTCACTGTTCTATTGCTGTGAAAAGATACCATGACCAAGCAACTCTTACAAAAAAAGCATTTAATTGAGAACTTGCTTACAGCTTCAGAGAGTTAGTCCTTTATCATCATAGCAGGGATTGAGGCATCAAGAGCAACACTAGGCCTGGTGTGGGCTTTTGTAACCCTAGAGGCCACTTCCGATGGCACACCTCCAACAAGACCACACCTCCGAATCCTTCCCTGATAGCTTATAACTGGCGACCAGTGTTAGCTTATTCTCATTCAAACCACCTCATCATCCATTCAACATCTCCATCCCAGCTGTTTGTCACTTAACTTGTGTTTTCCAAAACAAAGGTCTAGGTGTTGTATATTTTTCAGCAATGCTCATTTGTTTTCTCAGTTATCTATACTTCTGCATTATGTTCCTTCTTCTCCTTTCTGTGTGTTTCTCTTATTTTCTAAATTCTGTAATTGTCTTTTAATCTTACTTTAAACTATATTTCTGTTCACCTATATATGTGTGGCAATCTACCCCAACAGTAGGTGGGTAAAAGAAAATGTGTTATTTTCTTCCATGTTTCTGGGAATTGACAAGCCCAATTTGGTGGTGCTCCTAAGATAGTCAGTAGAATCAGGTGGCAACTGAACTCATCCTGTATGCTGGGTGTTCGTTCAATGGATGGAGGTTCTGGAACTTCTGGAGAAAGAGAAACAGGTTGTGGATGAGGAGAAGGAGGAGAACCATCAGAAGGGAGAGGAGAAGAAACAGGAGAAGGAGGAGGAAGAGCAAGTGAGGAAGCAAAGGAATTCATTCTTTTATAGAACAGTTTCATGTGTGACATAAGGGAGAAAGAAACCATGCCAGCTTCTGAATACAGCGTTTTCACTGGTATATATGGGGCAAGGCACAAGTCTCCTAAAGCTAAAGTACTGCCTATGCCTCACAGTTTTCAGTTTGTATTTTAGTTATTATTCAACTCAAAATTCTTCCTTATATAAATGAACGTTTCTTCTTTAAATTATTTTAAATTATACTTAAGGGTCTTTCTTCAAAATCAACGAGGAGTTTGACATGTCTTGTTATGAAATGTTATATCAATTTCATGGTGGAGACAGTATATATTCAACAAAATATCAGTTCTTCAAAATTTGTTAAATTGTTTTATAGGCTAACACTTGCTGGATATTGGTTTTAAAGTATATGTATACATTTCAAATATGTATAAACATGTATATTTATTTAGTTTGAGTTTTCTACATAGGCTTTTCATATTTTTACATCTTCGAGGATTTTCTTAATCAGATTTTGTTGGTCCTTTTACGATTGAAAGTTTTGTTTCATACAGTTTGAAGCTTTATTAACATTGTCACATTTTCCTAGCACATATGACCCTCTGTTATAAAGCGTGACTTTTTAGATCTAGCATCTCTCATTAAAGTTGACTTTTTGTGACATTGTTACCTGTATCAATTTCCTTTTGGTTACCATTTGCATGAATTTCATTTTCTAAAGTCTGTTTTACCACTTCATTATTCACACATTTATTATTCACACATTTGAGAATTTCTCAATGTGTAATTTGAACATATTCTAGTTCTTTCCAAACATAAACATATTCTAGATACCCACCATCTTACTTTTTTAACTATAGGATGACACTCAGTAACTGACCTATGACTACTGACATCCTTTTACTAAATTGACAATTTCCAATTTTATATAAATTTGAGATATATTATGCTATAATTTTTATCCATAAACACTTTCCTTTAAATTTATGATTTTAGTTTGTCATTTTCCCGCTTTTGTCAACTGTCTATTGTATATTAATTTATTAAATTTAGTGGTAACTCTAGACACCACAGCATTAACTATTAGATGGTAATATAAATTAGTGTTTAGCAACTTCTAGAAACTATTGTCACTGGAGTTCCTTTGGCTCTGTTAGGCTTGGAATTTTTGAATGATTGTCATCACTATGGTGGTTTCAGATTTTAGATTATGTCTACCTTATATGTGAACATTAACCTAGGTTCATCCTTATATTCACTCTTTCTGGGACTAATCATTTCTTCCTCCATTCGTCTTCCTAGTTACAATGTTGTCATTTTGAAAATGATCAGAATGTGTATTTTCATATTTACAATTTGGCAGGAATTTTCTTATGCTTTGTTTTGGAAATATGTTACCTGAATATTTAAGAGTTTTATATTTGTAAGAAAATTGCGAAGTTAAAAGTTACCCTGCAGTCTACATGGCTTACATCCCACGATTAGACACATCTTAGGTTAGTTAGGTACATTTATTTAATTAACCAGTGGGCATCAATAGACCATGGTTACATAGTCACACTTTATTGTCATTTCATGTTTTAAAAAAATACCCCTCTTCTGCCTCAGGATTCCCTCCATAACATCACACTGAATTTAGGTACTGTGTCTTCTTAAGCCTCAAACTGTCTTTAGTTCTGCTGTCCTTGAGGTTTTTGAGAAAAACCAATTAGATGTTGTGTAGTGTAGTGTTTTGCTATGATTTGCATGATGCCTTTCTTGTTTCAGGCTGGGAATCGTGTTTTTTGAAGAGGACTCAGCTTTGTTGGTGATGACCTTGATCTGTTGGCTGATTTAGGAATTGCAAGTTTCCTCATTTTGCAGTAACAAGGCTGCCTGAACCTTTCATACTCTTTGGAACAAAGGCATCATACAGAGCTATACAATATGAGTGGACAGCCAAACCTAGTCACCTAAAACCGCATTCCTCT
This sequence comes from Mesocricetus auratus, assembly GCF_017639785.1. Taxonomy (NCBI): domain Eukaryota; kingdom Metazoa; phylum Chordata; class Mammalia; order Rodentia; family Cricetidae; genus Mesocricetus; species Mesocricetus auratus. The sequence goes on along the minus strand of NW_024429195.1, from coordinate 32,014,694 downwards.
GCAACTGCTCCTCACCAGGGACCATTTACTCTATGCCAAATTTTAAAGAGTCTTCTCAGTGGAAGATCTCTAGGTTGACCATGGGCTTCTTCAAGCTTTTCCTATGCCATTCCATCATCATTGTTGAAAATAATGTTGCTGGTTTTCTCTGTTGGAAAGAATGATTCTAGATTTCCATGCATCCACTGAGCAACCTGCTGGCTCCTGATGTTTGTTTGCTTCCTTGTCATTTCCTCCCACCAAGTTTTAAGTGCATCTAATTGTGTACTTACGCTTTGGTTTTACTTTTGCAGGAACAGTTCCTAACTTCACCTGTCCAGATCTGGCATTTCCCTCACCTTCTGCAGCCTCTCCTATCGCTTCCATAAGCGTAGTCATGAGACCTACCATCTACAAATGATTTGTCTCAGGATGCTCTCTCTTTTATTTTGTTTTATAAGCATATATTCTTGTACTTGGCTTTGGAGCAGATGCTCCTGTTCTGCTACTGCTTTCCATTCTCTCTTCTAATCTGAAAGACTTGACATCATGCCCTCATAGATCCCCAGAGTTGCCCCAGGGGAGCCTGGGTGGACATCCAAGGCTGAGGGAAGATGTCCCAGCATATCAACTCCAAACCCAGGACTGAAAAATCCTTAAACTGCTTTGCACAGTGGGCGGCCCTCGACTTAACATCTCTGTGAATAAAATGATTGGTTAAAATGATTGCTTAAAATCTCTCCTATTAGACTGCCACAGCTGATTTCAGGGAAGTCAAATGCAAGGCCCTTTAATCACAAGGAATATGAAGAAGTACACCTTTGAAAGATAATTTCCAAAACCTCTTAATAACTTTAAGATACTCACAAAATATGGTGAGTGGTGATCCCCTTCAATGTCGTAATCCTTATTATACTACCAATAAACATAAAACCAAATCTGACCCTACACTTTCAGTTGGTTCACAAACTATTAATATTAGATTACAATTTAGTAAAAAATAAAAAGGAAATTAGAGGTTCTATTGGTTAAAATCATTAGTATATAAAAATAACACAAAAGAACTAAATGCCTTTTTTGTTTAGGAGAAATTTTAGCAGCCCACCAAACATCTAAATATATTATAAAATATATTTTATATTTTTAGAGTTTAGAGAAAACCCCAGAAAAAAAGTATATGTGGAAAATCCAATTTTTTTATTTCAGGAGATGGAGAGATGGCTCAGTGGTTACAATTATTTCATACTTTTACAGAGGACCCAAGTTCTGTTACCAGAATCTACGTTGGACAGCACACAACCAAATATAACTCTGGCTCCAAGGTGCACTGTCTTCTGGACATCACACATCTGTAATCATACATGCACATACCCACATAGGTAGGTATATACATACATACATACATACATACATACATACATACATACATACATGATTTAAAACTATAAATAAACTTATCTTTAAAATATTTATGTTTGTGGTGCTGGTTTTGAGTCCCAAGTCATATATATGTTGATAAAATGAGGTATACCCCCATACTTCTTATAACTTTAAAATCTCACGTACAGAGTAATCAAACTTCAAAAACAAAGATGAAATAAAAAATATTGTAGCATATTAAGTCAGAGGTTCTTTCTTCCCAGCAATTTAGTCAGTTCCAAGAATATCCCTGTGTTATTCTTAGAATATAGAATCATTACACACATAGTGTATTTTATAATTTTAATTACAGAAAAGGAAAAATGTAAATGTTCTCAAGAGTAAATATTAAAAATTCAACTACTCTACACCAAATATGCCTAATCCAGTCATTTACAAGCAATTTTCCAAAGCATCTTCATCTGCATCTGCACACATCTCTTCACTGTAAGAATATGTATACTTACATGTGTTCAATACATTTATCCATGGATCTATAGACCATGCTCTGGAAGGAGAGTGTATCTATTTACATATGTTACCTGGATACAGTACACATATTCAAGGCTCTATAAATCATTCTCTAGAAGAATGGTGTATATTTTTACATATGTTATAGTACATGTATCCATGGATCTATTAAGCATGCCCTGGAAGATGGATGTACATATTTACATATGTTACATGGATACAGTACATGTATCCATGGGCCTATGAACCATGCTCTTGAAGAAGAGTGTGTGTATTTTCATATGTTACAGTACACATACCCATGGATCTATTAACCATGCTCTCAAAGAATAGGAGATAACAAGGTTAAATGTTCTCGATAATTGGTTTTGAATGAAATGACTGTGGACAGTTTTGTTTTATGGGTATGCATTTTTCTATTTCTCAACTTACCTTTAGTAAAATATGAGGGAAACATTAAAAAGAAAGTACTTTATAAAGCTACCATGAGGATAAGATTATATGAAATGTTCAAAATACTTAGTGTGTTTTGTGATATAGAATAAGCTCTATAGATAGTGGTCATTACTGTTATAAGAACAATACTGGTATCTATTATTACATATGTAAGAGGTCCAGATGTCCTTGTACTCACAAATAAGCATTAGGGGCACGTGAAATGTTAGCACACAGAGTTGTTCCTTCAACAGAAGGAACAAAATTATCTGTTATATGTTCAGAAGGGTGGGAGCAGACTTGCATTCTAGCCTGGTGACCTTTGCAGTATCTGTGCCAGACCACCCTGGACATTCCTCCAGAACCTTAATGTAAGTGTGGCTTTTCAGTTGATCTATAGAACCTATATTTACAGAAGATGCCATGTGTGCTTTATGAAGAGTTTCAAGGTGGTCGCATGTGATGTTTATTTAGCTTATTTTGTTCCTCAAGGAGATGTATACATGCTTTACCTTGCACATGAAACTGACAATTATCACCAGGAAACTATTTATCAAATTACACTGTGCTTAAATATGCCTAAAATAAAAGACTTGGGGTCAGACTCTGGAAGTTTGAGCCAACACCAGCTACTTAGTCATGCTGAACTGAATTGCCCGCTTGACTCTCAAAGATATATGCTGCTGGACATTGAAGTCAGAGAAACTAGTCCCTCCACCACCACACACATGCCTGAACATTCAAATCTGGTTAACAGAGAGTACTCAATTACTTTCTGTTTAATTTTAACTGAACAATGGCTAGGATGAAATTACAAGGTCATCTTCAGATATAGCCCATTGTATACATTTCATCACAGAAAGCTCAAAAACAATCTTGCTTTCTCTGGATACACTTCCATACAATTCTGCTAACTGCCAATGTAAGATGATTACTTCAACTGTTGACTTAATAATCCAAGGAAAGATTAAACCCCACTGCATTGATCTGTTGACTTTTCAGTTTCACCCTGACATTTTTTTTAATATAAGACAGATACATGTGTTTCTAATGGCATTAATTTATACCTTTCTCTAAAAGGAAAATAAGAACACATGGTATATTTTATGTGACCTCATGTACTCAGAAAAAAATTGCATGAAAACATAAAGTTATTGTTATCACTAAAAAATCTCTGGGTTTATAAGAAAATATTTGAACATCATTGACTTTGAAGTTGGTTCTGAAAATCAGGTCAACACATAAGATTTCAAATTGCAGTTTTCTAAGACTCAGGTTTGATAGATTTCAGGCTGCTTCATGTAGCCAATGTCATTCAAGGTTGCAAATAAATTTGGTCTTTCAAAAGCAAGATGAATGACAAAATTCTCTGACACACAGCAAGTCTTCCATGTTAGTCATGACAAAAGTTCAATGATACCATCAAGGCTATCACTCCATCTGTAATGACAAACTGCAGTCTCTTTGGGAATTAAATACGATGGTTCCAAGAACAGTATTGCATTTCTGTTATAGAACAAAAATTATAGTAGAAACTGAAATGAGTAAGAAAAATATCTACATAAAGCAGCCATTAAATTTTTATCTTTAAACAAAATTAGAGGATTTGGATTCTTTGTATGTGATCATTTTCTTAAATGAGGCATCTATCTCAACTCTCATGCTTCATTTAGTCTGTTGTTTGAGTGTTAGTGAATCTTCATGTGGATTTTAGAAGCTTGACAGATATACTGAAGAGAGGTAGCAACAACAGAGCAAAGAGGTGGAATAAGAAATGTTTTATTTTAATTCAAAATTTTCTCCAAACTAAATGTATGCGCTGCAGTTTAGCACATGCACTTTTATTTTGTTTTGAAGGGACTTTGTGTTTCCTTTGTGAAAATTTCTACAAAGTATGTGCAAACCTTACATTTTTAAGCAAGTGAGTTTTATAAGGTTATGATTTGTGGATCTGATTGCAGTCATTGTCTATAGTAGATCAGTTTAGATGTCTTTAGATGTCATGCTTAGTGGAATTCTCTGCAGGGTTAAAGTGATCCATTGCATCACTTCTCGTCACTAGAAAAGGTATGTATAGCATGTTTTAGATCCTTCTAACTACATTGACTGTCAAAATAAGGACACTGTAGTGGCTTGAGCCAAAAGGCCCCCATACACTCAATATTTGAATGCTTGGTCCCCAATAATTGGAAATGTTTGTGAAGGATTAGGAGGTGTGGCCTTTTGGGAGCAAGCATAGCCTCAGTGTGTCACTTTGAAAGCCCACTCGAGGTCCAGGTCACACTTTCTGCCTGCAATTTGCAGGTCAGATATAAGCTCCAGCACCATGCCTGCCTGCTTGCTATCACTCTGTCTGCCATGATAGTAATGGACTAACCCTCCAAAACTGTAAGCAAGCCCCCAACTGAATAATTTATTTTATATGTTGCCTTGGTCATGGTGTCTCTTTATAGCACAGAAAAGTAACTAAGTCAGATGTATACTGGAGTTGGATTGCAAATCCTTCTTTTATTTAGCTCTTGTATCATTTTTATTTTCCCTTTTCTTCATTTGTAAAATGAGTGTAATGACATTAATACCTCCTTCATCAGTTGTTTTGAGAAATTAAATGAGTTATGCAAAACGATGACCTCATAGTGAAGGTTCAATAAACTAGACTTCCAGTGAGTATTATTATCATTTTTCCAATGGTGATTACTTAAGACATTTATTCTCCATTAAAATGTTTGCTCTATTTATAGTAAAGTGGTCTTCTAAAACAAATTGCCTTTAATTCAAGTTCTTTGTGCAGTTTATAAATAATCCTCATCAATTCACTACACAAAAAGTCGCTCTATTGAATGACATGATTTATGTAACACCTGAGCTTACTGTACTTTTATCAGGAAAAAGCCACAGGCACAAATGCACAATATACCAAAAAAAACTAATTAAAAAGTAAAATAAGCTATTGAGGTGTAGTGAATAAAAGTACTTACTGTGGAGGCCTGCTAGAGACTTGGGCTTGAGCCCCTGGACCCATGCAAAAATGCTGTGTCTAATGACTCACATCTGTAACCCTAGTCCCAGAATTGTTTCTTCCTTCCACATGAGTTCTTGGAGGCACAGACAGGAGAATAGCCCAGAAGCTCCCATACACAGTACAGTGGCAGAAATAACAAGAGAGACTTTGCTTCAAAAAGAAGGTGGAAGGAGAAAACCACTTCCTGCAAAGTTGTCCTCTCACCTCTTTTGAATGAGAGCGCTCTCCCTCCCTCCCTCCCTCCCCCCCTCTCTCTCCCTCTCCCTCTCCCTCTCTCTCTCTTCCCCATCTCACTCTCACCAATATATAAAACAAATAAGTCGGGCTGTGGTGGTGTATGCCTTTAATCCCAGCACTTGGGAGGAAGAGGCAGGCAGATCTCAGTGAGTTCAAAGCTTGATCTACAAAGTGAGTTCCAGGAAAGACAGTACTGTCACACAGAGAAATCCTGTCTTGAAAGCCCCCCCTAAATATTTTAGAGTAGAAGTAATTCATCTATTCTTTACATTTCTGTACAGAACCTATACCACAAATTTAGTCATATATTGCAACGTAATATAAATTTAATAAATATAATTGTATTATATCACTTTATAAAATAGTTTCATAAAAGTTTACAGTCAGAGTGGTATTTGAAGTTCACAAATCAGTGAGGCAAAGTATGCCTTATAATTAATAAGTTATTGTTAAGAAATCGAATGATGAGCTATGAGTGATCAAGCTTGGTGAGAGAAGACGAATCGGTCTCCTTTTCTCATGAGCTGCCACAAAGGTTGTTCAATCCCAAATAGCCAGCTATGGGACACATGTACATACTAACAGCATGAAATGTACTCAGTAGATTATAGATACATTTGTGTGTTATTATGCAAATATATGTGCAAAAAAGATGATTAAAGAAAAGACCATGAATGTGGGAGTGGGGGCACTGGAGATGGTCGAGGGTGGGAGGTAGAAGTGACAGAGATGTAGTATCCACGTGTGGAGTTCTCAAAGACAATCTATCCTAACACTCACAAAAGAAAGGAAGGACGGAAAGTGAATGAGACTCCAAAGCGAAGCACAATGGGCTGCCCCGAGGACAACCCTTGGCTGGCTTCCCAATTGGTATTGCATCATAGGCTGATGGTAGTCACAGATGTGAGAGTGTGCAGTGTCTGTTTTATACATAATATCGATGTACCCTGAGACAGGTCAGGGAGATAAATTGTTACTTCAGGCATTAGGTATTTGTTTATGAAGTAGCCCTTTATGATCTAGAAAAATCTCTTGGTTGAATGTGTGATAAGTACAAATAATTTCTGGTTGAAAAACTCAGTTATTGATTTATATTTTATAAATAATGAAACTGAGATAGTAAGAAATCATTCTCAGTACCTTATTTAGTAAATATCTTTATGCTGATCCCACAGTATCCAAGGAGGAAGACTTTATTGTTTTGGGAAGTTCATATTCAAAAAACTTGCTGGTTTCTAGGGATGCATGAACTCATTAAGTGTTTTAACTAAGAAGAAAGGATGTATTTTCTCTCACTAAAATCCAAACTTTATCCAAAGTAACTTTTCTTCTATCAACCCATTGAGCTCATCAGAAATGATTGCCTGATTCAAAATATTAGTTTCCATGCAGTCTAAACACTAAATCACTTTAATACGGTTGGAAGTTATCATTACAGAGATGTGACGTCATCACTGCAGAGGTGTGATATCATCACTGCAGAGGTGTGACATCATCACTGCAGAGATGTGACATCATCACTGCAGAGATGTGACATCATCACTGCAGAGGTGTGTCATGCATCTCCCAAGTCACTGGACAGTCAGCTTTTACAGTCCTGACTACTGATGTATTCATGAGCTCCTGAAATTTCACTGTTTTGTTTCCTTTAATTTTCAGCTGTAAACGGGAGGGGGAAAAAACCTTACAGCAAAAGTATTGCCTGCCTCTCAGAATACTGACCTAAAGGAGTAATTTCTTTTACTTTTTTTCTTTTGCTTTCTTTCTTTTTCTCATACCTCCATGTGAAGGATGTGAAGGAGTGTTCATTTATACCAAATATAACAGTACATAGAATGGAACCAAAGTTCAAATTCTGACTCTAGTTCCTATTAGGAGTATGTCTACTTCTATATAAGGAATCATCCTGAAATTCAGTGGGTGAAACTACAATTAATGTTATCTGGCAGTTTCTATGGGTCCGAATGAAGAAACAGGCTTGTCCTGCCTTGCAGTCTTGGTTTCCACTTATTTTCTTGGGTGCAGCCATATTGTGACTGGAGTTGAAGCACAAGAAGCTTCAAGTGTTTGGTCCCTCCTCCTCCTTCTACTTCTCTCCTTCCTCTACCTCCCCCCCCTCCTCCTCCTTCTACTTCTCTCCTTCTTCTACCGCCCCCCTCCTCCTCCTCCTCCTCCTTCTACTTCTCTCCTTCCTCTACCTCCCCCTCCTCCTCCTCCTCCTCCTCCTTCTACTTCTCTCCTTCCTCTACCTCCCCCCTCCTCCTCCTCCTCCTTCTACTTCTCTCCTTCCTCTACCTCCCCCCTCCTCCTCCTCCTCCTCCTCCTTCTACTTCTCTCCTTCCTCTACCTCCCCCCCTCCTCCTCCTTCTACTTCTCTCCTTCCTCTACCTCCCCCCTCCTCCTCCTGCTCCTCCTCCTCCTCCTCCTCCTTCTACTTCTCTCCTTCCTCTACCTCCCCCCCTCCTCCTCCTTCTACTTCTCTCCTTCCTCTACCTCCCCCCTCCTCCTCCTGCTCCTCCTCCTCCTCCTCCTTCTACTTCTCTCCTTCCTCTACCTCCCCCCTCCTCCTCCTGCTCCTCCTCCTCCTCCTCCTCCTTCTACTTCTCTCCTTCCTCTACCTCCCCCCCTCCTCCTCCTCCTCCTCCTTCTACTTCTCTCCTTCCTCTACCTCCCCCTCCTCTTCCTCCTTCTCCTCCTCCTCCTCCTTCCTCTCTTTCTCCTTCCTCCCTCCCTCTCCCCTTTAAACCTAAGGTATTCCTGATAGTCTCTTCCTTAGGGTAGCTAGCTGGGTAGCCTCAGAGCATGCCAGCTGTGGGCAGATAGATTGCTAGAGCTACAGAGTGTCAGAGTCCCAGAACAATGTACCAGTGGCTGTGGACCTTCATTTCTGACCTAAACTTTGAAACAACCACAACTGCTGCATTCTGTTTGTTTCTTATGAGACTCAGGAGAAATGTACATTCAAACAAAGGAATGCGTTTCCCCGATTAATGAGGCAACGGCAAAAGTGTTGAAACATTCTGGGAAGGATGCTGCTATTACAGACATCTTTTAAAACTAAACTTGTGGTATACTTCTTCCAACTCCTAACTTTATATACTTTTGTCCCGTCTCTGCAAAGTGGAAGTACCCTGTAGTACTTTGTAAGACTTTCTCAAGATTTAAAGGAGACAATCTTTTTTTCAGTGATTAGAACAGTAACAGAATTACGCCCCATAAATGTTAGCTCTTATTAGTGCCTTTGCCTTTCAGCACAATGTGACTATACCCCATCTAGAAGCCTTGCTTATTTTCTCCCTGAGTTTTCACCCCCTCTACAAACTCACCATAGTTGTGAAGTTAACTCCTGTCTACAGAGGCCTCCAGACTGTAAGTATGTGTTCATATGCACGGATCATCATGTTTGAAACCCTGCTTCTGAGGATGCAAATGCTTGCCCAGCAGCTTAGGTTTGTTTCTTTCTGACTGATTTAGTCCACAATAATGGCACAAATAGCAGAAAGGATATATAAACTATGGACAATGGCGAAAATGAAGCAGGACAACACAACAATCACACTGTAAAGAACGGTGGATGCCAACTCAGGTTTACTCTTTTAACAAGGTTCAAAGTTTACGGTCACCTTAGTAACAGAAGGTGGGATTGCCACATGAAACAGCCCGGTTATGAGTTAGAAACCTTAGGTACTGAGTTATATGGAACAGAAATTGCATTCTTTGCATAGAACCTCGGACTTAACTGGTGTTTTGGACATGACCTTTCTCCTCTAAGAGTAATCAACACTGAGTCTCTTTCTAATGCAGTGAGATTTGCTCTGGGCACAGCACCCTTATGGAGAAAAAAACCGTGACTCCTATGAGACTTCAAATCACAGCCCAGTCCTGAAAAGTTTTAAGTAGGGCTTGCTTTCTTGCTCTGTGACTAATCATTTAAATTCCATAAAAAAAAGAAGAAAATCGCAGTACATTAAAATTTCAAAAAGTCATTTGGGAATAATACAACTCTCGCATTCTCATTTCCCCTGGGAGCCCAGAGATATTTAAAATGAATTTTCAGTTGAACTCTAGGAATGTCAGGTCTCAGGAACAACAGACGAAGAGGCTCTAATTAGCTGTGATGAACGCTGATTATAGAGCACGGATATAACAATGATTGCAAAAGAAAAAAAACGAGAGGTGATGCGACGGTCCTCCATATCAAGTGGGGCTGTGTAATTAGAGGAATTTAATCCCAGCAGGCAAATGGATGTATTTGTATTTGTGCCACTTTGTGGCTTTGCGGCAGAGAGTTATTCTCGGGAAACACAAAGGGATGGAAGGATGCTCACTCTGTGTGCTTTATCTATAATCCATTTAATTTGTGGGCTTTTTTTTTCTTGACCATTTCTTGCCTTCTTCTCACTCTCCACAGAAAATCCATTTATTTCTCAATATTTGGTACTGTTACCTTATTAGAGCAATCTTTTTCAGAACCGCCTCTGATGGCTGCGATGAATAGAAGAGACATGCTCCCAGGGAAGAGGAGAAGTTACTTTTATATAAAATACAGGCTTGTAAGTCTATGATGTTTCTCTCACTTCTCCAAAAGATAACAAGAAAGCTATGCCTGGAAGTGAAGGAAGTCAGGGACAATGTTGGTGACCTGAAACCCTGTGGGGCTGGCCAGAGTGTGACTGGCTAATGAAGAAATCTCCCAAATATGAGAAGTCCATTGGTTGGCTGAACATCACAGAAGGGCCAGTCACTTGGTAAGAGGTCATGGATTTCTCTTGAGCAGGAGCCTCTCTTGCAACTCACTGTGTATCTGTTTCCTAATGAAGGGATGGATGAGACAGGAGTCATATAACTAGGACCAAACCCAACCCCACAAAAAACAAACAAAAACAAAAGCAGCTCCCCACAACCTTAGTGACAGACAGCAAGTTATTGCTGCTTGGCCAATTGCTCACAAAGCCCTTTCCCTGGGCATTTATTCATTCATTCATTATTTACTGCTATTTTATAATTAGCTATTCAATCTGGAATCAAGAACAAATATAAAATCTGTTTTTACATTATACCATAAAAATTGACCGTTGGTGAAGTTGGATTGAGTGGCATAATTTCTCATTGTGAGCTACTGTGTTTGCTCACACCATGTAAGTACAGAGAAGCCGCATAAATTGTCAGGCACACACAGCACACTTCACACATCAATGTGCTATGCACCTTCTTTACCATCTCCGTGTAATGATTCTCTACATTTAGCCAGTACACATACGCTCATATGAAAATTATACCTCAGATTTTATTATCCTACAATTTAAAGCACAAAACCTCCTCTGATGGAAGACAAATTACGTTGCCTGTGATTTATGAAAAATGTGAAGAACACATCTCATTGCCATCCACATTTACTAAAGATCTATGATCAAAGGCATTTCATAATACCTTTGGGGCCACCTGTTTATAACTTAAATTATCATAAATCCCCCCTGCTACACACATAAGCCAAATATTTTTAATAAACTTGTTACATGGCAGGCAAAAGAAATGAATAAGTAGGTCCCGAACCAAATTGCCAAGATCCACTGTGCTGAGTGGTCCAGAGGAAGAAAACCTATGCAGGAGGGTCAAGCTTTCTGCTCTGCTGGTATAATCTGTGAAATTCACTTATTAAATATCGGCACTATGTATACAAACCAGAGCATTCGGGGCTGACCCAGGCCTCAATTGTTGTATAATGTGGCTTTGGCCTGGATTAAGTGTGATATGACTGGCAGTGACAAGTTGTGACCAGAGTGGATACGAGAAGGTTCTAGAGCAGGGCAGGCAAGAGACAAGTAAGAATTATAATTTAAGAGTCAACGTAAATTGCTATTCAGGACCCTGGCCATTTAAATACAGATAATCTCTTCTGATGATACACAATCACTCACTTCTCTGGTATCTGCCATATGGTTAAGCATGAGGTTAGAAACAAAAGACCTCAGTTTCATCCTACATCCTGCCAATAACCCAACCTTTTGCCCCAAGAACATTACACCTAACAGAAATGGGACAAAGTGCACTGGGAAGCTTTGCACCCCACATACTGAATTGCTCTATTTATGGGGAGAAGGGATAAGTGGGTGCCTGAATCAGATACTTAGTGGAGTTAATGAAAGCAGTCATCAAAAATGACCATTTTCTCTAAAAATGGACCACCCTGATTTTGACCAAACCATGGGGAAGTTCTAAGGCTTCTTTCCAAACCCTTAACTGTAACAGAAAAAAAAATGAATCAAATTCCCCAGCCCCAATCTTGGCGAGCTTCAGTTCTTCTCAAGGTTGCTGCATAATGATAGCTCTAAGAATTAATGGTGTTCATTATAGATGGTTTTGAGCCACCGAGAACATGCCAGGATAGGCTCCAAAACTACACAGAGAAACCATGTCTTAGTAAAAAAAAAAGAAAGAAAGAAAGAAAGAAGAAGAAAAAGAAAAGAAAAAAAGAATGAAAATGAATTAATGGTGTTTGAAGCCCTGTTTACATAAGGACGCATATGTTTTTACTATAATACTGTTACAATCTAAGCATTCCAAAAGGGAAAATGAAGCTAAAGGAAATTGTGTGCTCATGACCCGGGAAGTAGAAAATCATGATTATGTTGAAGAAGTCTTGGCTTCTGAATGTAATAGCATTTTAAATGTGTTTATTCTTAAAATATCATCATATATGTCTTACAGTCTGGTTAGATGTCTCTCCTCTTGCTGTCCTTGGGTAATTGCCCCCTGCCTGGCTGTCAAAGGCACCCACTATTGCATCTTTCCTGGACCTGTTTGTTCAGAACAAGTTTAGGATGAAGTGTTAAGAGTTGTATTGCATAATTTTTTTCTTGAGTGACATGAAAAAAAATGCTCACACCTTCTCAGATAGAACAACAATGACAAACAAAATTAATCCCAGCAAAATTCAACTTTTTGGACAACTAATAAGTTTACTAGGGCTAATTGATGAACATGGGTGAATGGTTGCTCTCAGGATAATGGGTGACTCCAAAATATCCATAATATTAAATCTTATCACACATAGCTATCTGTATAATCTAGCATGACAAAAGGCCATGAAGCCACATCAGTTGAGAGCAGAATGATCTAGAATAGGCTAGGAGCTTTATGCAGGAGCTGCTCAAATCCAGGGTGGTGGACCAATGACTTTCTCCTTTTCTCCTTCTGCAAGGAAATATCAACAGCCAACAGTCCTGACCTCAAGAATCTCTTTCAAATTATCACAGCCTTTCTGATGAATGATGGCTCTCATGGTTAAAAGTTGGCTCTCCACAAAAACTTGCTCTCTTGCTCACCAACAAAAGACAGCAGATGCAAAGGCAATTAGAAACAAGAAAAATTATTCTTCAAAATGAGGAAGAGAAAATGTGATACTGTCCCAGCACTGAACTAAAGAAAATCAAGGATGACAAGAGCTGTGGGCCAACCACTGACAACTGGGAAAGATAAAGCTGGAGTGATGGTCTCAGAGAAGAAAAAGTACATCTCAGAGAAAGGGAGAAAGATGTGCCTATGATAAAAATTAAGTTCAATTTACCATCTCATCTGTCCCTTAAGGAGCACCAAGGGAAGAAGTAATTTTAGAAATGCATCTTTCATGCTTACACATCAATTTTGATTTATGATAGGTACTGGTATTTCAAATATTACATTTTCTATAACTAGGAAAGATGAGGAAAATAAACTGTCTAAAGTAGATTTGAGCTAAATTCTATTTTGACTTTTCAAATAGAGAATAATTTCAGTAAGAGTAAAGGTCTTTGTCAAGAGGGGAAAAATAGACACTATATTTAGCTCATCAGATTCAGGACCAGGGTAATTCGAAAGCAATCTGACGTTTGGCATAGGATACATCCTTTAAGATATACTTTAAGATATCAGATGCTTACTGAAGGGGAAACACAAACAAGAAAAATGTATCCTACAGTGAGAATTTGGTATGGGTGCACATACATGTATACACATATAGATGCACACATACATATGAATGCACACGTACATACAGATGCACACACACATACGGATGCACATACTCACAGATGCACACACTCACAGATGGACACTACACACTTACAGATTCACACTTACAGATTCACACACACACACAGATGAACACACGCTTACAGATGTACACACATTTACAGGTGAGCACATGCATATAGATTAAATCACCCTAAGAGATGCAACAACCTCATAGATGCACACACACATACAGATGCACACACTTACAGATGCATGCACACTTACAGATGAGCACACACACAGATGCACACACACAGAGGCACACACTTACAGATACACACACACTTATAGATGTGCACCCCACAGATGCACACACACTTACAGATGCACACATACATACAGATGAACACACAGATACATACACACTTGCAGATGCACACACACACATGCAGATGCATATACACATAAGGATGTACACTCACACAGCATTAGCTCAGAAGGGTGAAGAATGGAAAAGACGCTTGACTTCCCACAGCTTATGAAGGGAGAAGTGCCTCTCACCTTTTCCCTGCAGCCTTAGCTCCCAAATGACAGAGTTGATATTGATCCTGATCCTCTGTCCATTGCTAGAAAGCTGAAATCTAAGCAATTATTGAAGGTGCTTGAAAGATTCAGTTTGGGTGAAGGGAGGGAGTTGGCTTGAGATCATTATCCATCCCACAACTGTCAACTCAACAGACTAGTGCCCAGCCTGTGTGCCTTTGAAACTGAACATCTAAAGCATTCAGACAAACTCTGAGTGTGTAACGAGGCCCCTCCCAGGCAGGTGGGTCCATCCTCTTTGCACACACACTGTATTACCCTTCCTTTCTGTCTTCTGCTCTCTGCTCCTCCATCACAGGCCATTTATGCTGTAACTTCCTTCCTGCTGAGAACAGCTGTAACTGCACAATTTGACTCCCAAAGATACTAATGGGCTTTTCTTTGCCCCTTTGTGGTTTTATTTTGGCTTCTGTCTACAAACCAAGAACAGACTGTTTCCTGCCTCTGGAAGGGAAACCCAAGCATGTCCTCCCTGACCTTATTTACAACTCTTGAGACATGTCTGCTTTTGGGGAAGGTGGAAGCATTCACAAAGACAATCAGCAGGAAACCAAGCCAGTTCCTGTACTCCCAAGTACATAATACACCTGCCTACTAACTGGGGAGTCTATAGGCTCATAAGATCTCTAGTTAAAAGGCTGCATTTTCAGGATTTCCACCTTCTGGGATGTTAACTTTCCCTCCAAGCTCACACCAGAACTGACAACTCAACTTCACACACATTTCCTCTCATGACTTTACAAACTAAACAAAAATAATACTGCTTGTGCTGGAGAAATGGTTTGGTGGTTAAGAACACTTGTTGCTTTTGAAAGGACTTGGGTTTGGTTCCCAGAACACACATTAGGCAATTCATAATAGCTTGTAATTGTAGCTGTTGGGGATCTTCTGGCTTCTATGGGCACCTGCATTCATGTGCCTATCCTCACACACATACGTACACATATTAAAAATAAAAAAATCTAGAAAGGAGTGTTTCTTCCTATAGCTATTCCTTCATTCTCTTATTGTATCAGACCTCTTTTCCCAAATCCTGTTTTGTATCTTGAATTCTTGTGTATTTTCTTTTCAAGCTGACATTTCTTTCTGTAATTTCTGAATGTGTGTTCTCCACATTATGAAAGGTCTCCTCAGTTTGAGTCCAGTGCTCTCCTTGTAATTTGTTTTGAGTGATGTCTGGGATAAAAGAAAGTTCCTGACTTGATGCCAGCTTCTCCACAGGCCTCAAACACTGTCTCTTTGTCATCTTCTTTTCTATCTATCGTGCCTATGAATAGCCTATGCTATTCTTTGTTTCTAGACTAATTGTCTTAAAATGTGTTCCCATCTTATTATGTTCTTGCTCTGGTGGTATCAATAGTTTGTCCTCTGTCATTACATTGATTCTAAACTCCTATTGTAAACTCCTTTGTTTGCTTTATGTGGCTGTTCATTGGTTTATGCACAATGGTTATTTGTTGATAACCAAGTCTAATCAAGATTAGTCTATCTCCTTATACCTTGCACCCAAGACCCAAGGGGAAAAATGAGAGAATATATAGTGTATAAAAACAGAACTGAAACTCCTTATTCTATTTCAAATTTTTGTACTAGTCAGTTGTTGCTTTTATTTTTGCTGTTGTTTTGAAAACTTGACAAAATTTGTTCGAGAAGAAAGAACCTCAAATATGAAAGCAACCCCATCACAGTGGCCTTCTAGGGATATTTTACTGGTCAATGATTAATATGACAAGACACAGCCCACTGTGGGTGGTGCAAGCATAGGCAAGTGACGCTGAGTTATACTAAAAGGAAACAGCTGGCTAGGGAAAGCAAGCCAGAAGTAGCACTTCTCCATGGCCTCCGCTTCATTCAGTTCCTGCCCCTTGGTTCCTGCCTGCAGTTCCTGCCCTCACTTCCCTTCTTGAGTGACTGTAAGCCAAAGAAATCATCCCCTCCCAAAGTTTTCCTTTGTCAGTGTTTAGTATTCATTTTTAATCTTAAATATCAGACTGTCATTAGAATTTCAATGCCTGTAAGAGAAAATACATTACTTAAAGTGGATACAAAGTTTCATGAGAGCTGAGAAGTCCCTAATACCATTCTGTGAAGATTTAATTACTGCTTTCCCCACTTATTTTATTTTGAGAGTGCAATGACAGCCCCCACTCAGAGTGACCTGGTACAAAGTGTGAAACTGCACACAGATTAAGAGTCTGTGATTGTCAAGAAGGACATAGGGAAATAGTGGTTGTTATAAACTCAATTTATTTAATACCTTATTAATTTTATGTTAATATTACTTTCTTGAGGGCTAGCCCTCAGAGAATACCGTTACCACTACCATTCAGGTGTCAAAAATCTCCCTGAAACAAAACAAACACAAATCTTTCATTAAAGTGGATCTTCAGTCTCATAGACAATAGATAGTATGAAAGGGAGAGATTAAGTCTCTATCAGTTTGACTGGCAAAGCAGATGCATAGGGAGATAGCACTGTTCACAGCTGGAATCCTCTAATTAGTCTAGGAGGTGTTTAGTCTGTTCAAAGCATTGGTTCTCTACCAGATACCCTGTATACCAGGTATTTACATTATGATTCATAACAGTAGAAAGATTACAGTTATGAAGTAGCAAT
The DNA here is from genome assembly GCF_017639785.1 of Mesocricetus auratus. Lineage (NCBI taxonomy): Eukaryota > Metazoa > Chordata > Mammalia > Rodentia > Cricetidae > Mesocricetus > Mesocricetus auratus. The sequence continues at coordinate 31,997,920 of NW_024429195.1, read as the reverse complement.
GAAATAATTTTATGGTTGGAGTCACTGTAGCGTAAGAAGTTGTATTAAAGGGTTGCAGCATTACGAAGGTTGAGAACCACTGTAGCACGAATTCTAATTGGTCCTAATAACAAAAACTCAGAGTCAGCTATAGGGATGTGGAAGCTGGAATATCAGAGATGCAGAGTGGATAGCCACTAGAGAGCTCTTACCTCTACCAATGCTCAGACCAAAGGGTGATCCTGTACACAGACTGCATCTTCAGACTGACTGTCTCACACTGATGCCTAGATTGCATCTGTCTCTATGAATCCTCAGACAGCCATGAGTTCCTGTCTTCTCCTGCCATATATTCCCTTCTCTGCCCAGCCATATATCCCTTCCTGTCTCTACCTCCTTAGTGATGGGATTAGAGGTGTGTCTGGGATCACCTTTGTTTGTGCCCTGTTTCTCTTTTAGACTGGATCAATGTTGTGTAGCACAGGATGGCCTTTAAGTAACAGAGATCTGTCAGCTTCTGTCTCCCAGGTTCTGGGATTAAAGGTGTGTGCCACCATCACCTATCCTCTATGGATAACTAGTGAGACTAGCTTTTCACTCTAATCTCCAGACAAGCATTATTTGTTAAATCATAAACAAAATACCGCCACAAACCACTGGTCCAAAGTAAACAAACTCCATACTCAGCTAAACTTCCCTACAGTTGATTTAAATTAACACTTCACTGAAGGAAGTAACCACATCTGTGCCTTGAAAGCCTAAGATGCCTCCCAAAGATTCCACAGAGCACAGAGAGAGATGTACACACTTTAGAAAGGATAAATACGAGGGAAGGTGCCCTCTTAGTGTACAAGTCATCAAGTTGTTTCTGGGCCACCTATTTGTTCCCTACTGCCAACCTTGACTCTTTAGACATGGGTTACAGCAGTTGAATGAGGAGATGTAGAGCATCCTGGTACAAGCCATTTGGTCAGCAGCTTCCATTTCAGAGCAGGACACTCTTAGGGCATCATTTACTTTCACAAACCGCATGTTCTCACCGGTCTTGTTAGCTGCAGACTAGCAACTTGAGCTTAGAAGCTGAGAAGGTCTGTCTATGGTGGCACTGGAGGAAGTGTCAAGTCCTCTGAGTCTCAAACTTCAGAGGTTCCCATGAACATAAATGCGAGCTCTTCACATCCATTCTACTGGGAAATGATTCCTGTCAAGGACTCAGAAGCCAGTAGATGTTCAAACACTTGGTCTCCAGCCTCTCACAAGCCTTTCCAGTGCAGTACATTCATCTGGTTCTAATGTACACACACATGTCTAGTTGAATTCATTTCCCCTGGGGAACTTTATTTTAATTCAAGGGCTTGAGAATTTCAATGGCATGCCTGTGATCAGTTACAAATTGCTGAAAGTGTTATAATTGTTTTCTTATTTTTTTAAAATATGATCTGAATGTTTACTTTCTGATCACCTTGAAACCTTCTAGAATGTCAGAATAATGTTTAAAACATGGTATTATTAAGAACTCTGAGATTACAGCTGTAAAAACAGACATATGTCATTATAATCAGTGAGAATGTCCTTTAACTGGGATTTTGGTGTTTAAAAAGAAATCATGCAGCTAATTCAGAGTAAGAACCAAAAAGCAAGAAGAGAAGTAGGGTGGGATCAATCAAGCTAAGAAACTGGTGTTTCTTTTTTTGACAATCTGTTTGAAAATGTGAAAGTGAATCAATGTTTGAATACAAGTCTCTTTCATCGGGAATGGGGTATTGCCCCTTCATTGGCTTGCACATCTCCTTTCCATGTTATATCTATTAAGGCACTTATTCTTTGCTGCTTGAAGTGGTTCTTGGTCTATCTACTTTAGTGTGGGCTCTTCAGGTGCCAGGCCATGTGGTATACATCTGCTGAGACAGCACCTGCACATCGATAATATAGTCAACGTGTACACCTGAAAAAAATGATGAAGACTAGGAAATGTATAGAACATTTTTCATGAGACTCACATGCAGAATTAGGGAGATGTTTGGGTACAGAAAGCTTATCTCATCTGAGTATTGTATTAATAGAGGCAAATGTCCAAGGTACATAAGTACACTTGTGAACATGAAGAGCGAGAAAATTCTCCAACACTCCTTTAGGGTACTGTATGTGTCCAGCCGCATGATTGCCTCCAGGCAAGGGACTCCATGAGTTGCAGTGGAAAAAACATAGAGCAGAAGATGGTGTTCCTCCTGAGATATGGTTTTATAAATATGTCTTGACAAATTAAAATGATGATACCTTCCAAATCGTTCCTGAAAATGGAGCTCTGGAAATTTCAAACTGTCAATAGGGAAGGCATTCCAAAAAGATCCTAACAAACTTAACAGTAAAACTGGGACCCTGTTACAGCTATGCTCCACCATGTCGCAACGCCTCTCTCATGACATGCCCCACCTAATGCCTTTATCACTTCATACCCCACATAACACTTCTCTCACCTCACACCCCACCTAATGCCTCTCACCTCACACCCCACATAACACCTCTCTCATCTCATTCATACCCCACCTAATGCTCTCTCACTTCATACCCCACCCAATGGCTTTATCACCACTGCCTCTAGGTACGCCCCAGCCCCATTTACATTTGTCAGTTTTTACTACTCCATTAAATTGTATAAGGAATTTTTCGTCTCAATGCCTTTAAACAAATCACATTCACTTTGTCCTCCTTTATTCTGCTATCATTGCTTTGCTGTCTTTCTTTTCAATTTAAAAGTCTCCATTTCCATGCCAACTTTTGTTTTTCCTCTCACTAGAATGGTAAAACTGGAAACTAGAGTCAGTGCCTTCATCAGCTGTGCACTCTTGCTAGCTAACCTTATCCACCTTTTGATTTCAACAGGAATGTTTTATTTATCATATCTGTATCTGTATCCAGTATGTTCATCACTCAGTTCCCATGTGGACCCGGTAAGTTTCTCTGAGCTGAACACACGTTAATAGCCAAAAAGGCATATGAGGTGCTGGAGAAACAGCTCAGTTCCTCAAGTTGGTCATGCACTGCAAGCATGAGGACCTGTGGTTCAATCCTAAAACTCCCATTAAAAAGTCATTGTGGTAGCACACATTTGTAATTCTAGTGTTGGGGAAGCAGAGGCAGGCAGATACTTGGGATTCAGTGGCTATCCAGCCTATCCTACTTGGTAAGCTCCAAGTCAAGGAGCTTATGTCTCAAAAATGATTCTTAAAATAGGCGAGAAGCACTTTAGGATAACTTCCCTCTCTTGCGTTTACACACGTGTGCACCTGCAGAGCATGGGCATCTTCACACACATGAATATGCATATACAATGAGATATAAAGGCCATGCAAAGAGACACCACAGAAAGGTGATCAATAACCAATGAGATCCATGAATGTCTATACTGTTTATTATTGGGAAAATGAAATGAGGGAATGAGCATAATTCTGCGTTGCACTAAATGACTTTCAGGAACGCAGTTTGTGACAAAATCTGTCCCAGTTTTGTGATATTTCTCTGTTTTCCACCTGAGACACAAACTTAATCATTCTATATTGATGGAATCTGAGGACAGGGGGTAGTAGATTCATAGGTAGCTATATTCGATTTTCATGGAGCAGGACTTTGGATCAATCAAGGCACTTCAGAGAAACCTAACTTTGTACTTGAAGCTGGAGGAAAACGAGGAAAGCAAGACTCATTACAAGGCAGCACTTCAATCACCCTTTTCTGGACATGGACCGTATCTAGCTTCCTGTTGGGCATCTCCATCTGGACTGGAAAATGATTCCTATGCATTAGGAATTCCTGGTTGAGAACCTTTTGTGACTCAAGCACGATTATTTCCTCAGATGGATGTCTATAAACTTTATATGAGTCATCACAATGTCTTAGTCACCCACGCTTCTCAGGCTAGCAAAGACACACACATTCTCATACATCATTATATACATTGAACCATACAAAATTATCAGTTTGGAAGAGCTTACTAAAGGTGGATCAAATCCCTATCTCCTCCCCATTAACAGCCCCTGCAAAGGCCATTAATTTGATTGTTGATTCCTTACTACATTTACACAATGGAATGTTACTCGGCTGTTAAAAACAATGACATCATGGAAAATTTCAGGCAAATAGATAGACTAGAAAAGATTATCCTGAGTAAAGTAACCAGACCCAGAAAGACAAACATGATATGTACTAACTTACAAGTATGTATTAACCATAAAATAAAGGAGAACCATGCTAAAATCTATAGACCCCAAAAAAATAAGTGACAAAGGAGGTTCAAGAGAGGGACACATGAATCTCATTGTGAAAGGGCAACAGAACATCAATGGTTGACAAGGGTGTCTTAATGGGGGGTGGGCATGGGAACAAGAGGGATAGGGTCGAGGGATGAAGAGATAGAAAGTACTGAGGAAAACAACTGGAATTAGGGGCATCTGTCGAATGAGCTACAAACCCAGTGCAATGAAAACTCCAAGGAATCTATGAGGGTGACCCTGGCTAACACTTAGAGCAATGGGGGATAAAGAGCCTAAATCAGCCATCTCCTGTAACCAGGAAAGACCTGCAGTAAAGGAATTGGGACCCCAACCCACATACATAACTTTTGACCTACAATTTGTCATGCCTTCAGTATATGCTGGGGTAAATGTGACATAGAAATTATGGGAATGGCTATGATCAATGACTGGTCCAGGTTGAGATTCATACCATAAGAGGGAGCCTATCCTTGACACTTCCCAGAAGTCCAAGACCTAGAGGGTAGACAACCCAGAGACCTAGGGTAGAGCCAAACATGACTGGAAAAAAAAAGTCAATGAAATGATTCCTAATGATATTCTGCTGTACTTATAGACTGGTGCCTAGCCCAATTGCCATTAGATAGGCTTCAGCCAGCAACAGATGGAAACAGATGCAGAGACCCACAGCCACTGGGCAGAGCTTGGAAAATCCTGTGGAGGGAGTGGTGAAAGGATTGTGAGAGAAAGAGGGGCCAGGACACCACAAGAAAGCAACTCAGTCAGCTAAGCTGGACTCATAGGAGCTCACAGAGACTGAACCACCAACCAGAGAGCTTACACGGGACTGACCTAGGCCCTCTGCATATACGGTTTTTTTTGTGTGTGTGTCTCCTAACAGTGGCAGCAAGGGCTGGCTCTGGCTCTGTTACCTGTTTTGGGGACCCTTTTCCTCCTACTGGGTTGCCTTTTTCAGCCTCAGTGGGAGAAGAGTTGCCTAGTCTTGTTGTAACTTGCTACACCATGGCTGGTTGATACCCATGGGAGGCCTGACCTTTTTTGAAGAGAAAGGAGGAAGAGTGGATACACAGGGACTGGGGCACTGGGAGGAGAGGAGACAGGGAAAACTGATCAGGCTGAAAAAATAATTAATTAATCAGAATAAACTTAAATATCCAAAGGAAACAGGGACTTAAAAATAAAGTCAGAGCAGCCTGAAAACAATGGAGCATTGTGTCTGGCATCATCACAGCTGAGGTCTTTAAAGTCTTTTCGTTCAGTTGTCTCCCCCCTTCTTCCATCCTCCAACCCAGTCTCTCATGATCTTATCTCCCCAGTTCATCAACTAGATCTCTTCTATTTCCCCTTCCCCAGTAGATCCATGTGTCCCCTCCTCGGATCCTCCTTGTTACCTACTCAGGGATCTGTAGATTATAGCCTGTTACTTTATAGCTAATATCCACTTATAAGTGAATACATTATGTGTTTGTCTTCCTGGGTCTGAGTTACCTTGCTCAGAATGATTTTTTTCTAGTTCCGTCCATTTGCACTCAGATTTCCTGATGCCATTGTTTTTACACCTGAGTAATACTTTATTGTGTAAATGTACCACAATTTCTTTTGCCTTTCTTCAGTTGAGCAGCATCTGGATTGTTTCTACCTCCTGGGTATTATGAATAAAGCTGCTATGATCATAGTTGAGTAAATGTCCTTGTGTTTTGATTGAACATCTTTTGGGTATATGCCCAAAAGTGGTATGGCTAGATCTGGAGGTGGATTGATTCCCAGTTTTCTGTGAAACGGTCATATTGATTTCCAAAGTGGCTATACAAGTTTGTACTCCCACCAGCAGTGGAAGTGTTCCCCTCACTCCAATCCTCTCCAGTATAAGCTTTCACTCATGTATGACAAGAACTTCAGTCCTTGAAGAAAGGAATTGGAGAAGATATCAAAAGATGGAAAGTTATTCCATGCTCATGGATTAGTAGTATTAGCATAGTAAAAGTGGCCATGTCACCACAAGCAATCTACAAATTCAATGCAACCCCCATCAAAATTCCAACACAATCTTTAAAGACATTAAAAGAACAATACTCAACTTCCTTTGGAAAAGCAAAAAACCAGGAAGCTAAAACAATCCTATAAAATAAGAGAACATCTGAAGGCATCACCACACCTGATTTCAAACTCTACTACATGGTGTTGGCATAAAAACAGACAGATGGATCAATTGGAATTGAGTCAAAGACCCAGACATGAATCCACATACCTATGAACACCTGATTTTTTTGCAAAGAAGTCAAAATTATACAATGGAAGAAAGTATCCTGAGCAAAAGGTGCTGATCTAACTGGATGTCAGCGTGTAGAAGACTGCAAACTGATCCATGTTTATCACCGTACATACAACTCAAGTCCAAGTGGATCAAAGACCTCAACATAGATCCAGTCACACTGAACCTGAGAGAAGAGAAAGTGTGAAATAGCCTTGAACTCATTGGCACAGGAGACAACTTCCTGAACATCCCACCAGTAGCACAGACACTGAGATTGACAACTGATAAATGGGACCTCAGGAAACAGAAACGCTTCTGTAAAGCAAAGGACACTGCTAATAGGACAAAACAGCAGCCCACAGAGTGGGAAAAGATCTTCACCAACCTCACACCAACAACAGGCTGATCTAAAAAATATATAAGAATTCAAGAAACTGAACGTCAGAAATTCAAATAATCCAGTGGGTGCTGGGGTGGGCCAATTCATAGTCCTGGTTCTGGACCTGGGTGGTGGTTAGGTTAGTTAGTTCACTAGCTTTCTCTCATTGTGACCACCTGGATGAGGTCTTCATCATCCCTTGGCTAGCTCACCCAGTGCAGCCTACACCAAGGAGCCAGTTTTCCTCTTCTTGGGCCCTAGGATCCTGGTCTGCCTCACTCATATGGCTCCACTGTTTTGTCCAAGCAAGGTGCAGGGCCTTCTCTCCAAATTGCTATAGGTGGCTTATGAGGGGTGTGCAACCAGCAATCGTGATCTTTTGTCCTCAGGCTGGTCTCATTTGTATCCAGACAATAGGGTCACTCTACTGGGGATACAGGGCCAGGTCTCCTGTGTAGGGCAGAGCTAGTTTTCTCTCTCCCGTGACCCAGGGGCCAGCCTTCTCACTGGCTATAGGTGGCAAGGAGCAGAGAGAGGGGAAGTGCACCTTTCCCTCACCCATACCACCTCATGGTGGACAGTGTGTGGGGATGGGAGATGGTGTCAGCTCTCTGGCTCTCATGCCCTCGGGGTCAGCTCATCTGCATCTCTAAGCACTGGTCAGTTCTAGTGTGCTTCCCAGGTGAACTGTTGAAGCATGTGAAGGGGAAGAACCTTCAAATCCAAAGTAGCAGGATCTCCATGACACAGGACAACAACAGGATATTCAAGAGGAGCCCCAGTGAGAGCACATTATCGGTGGTATAGCAGAAACCAGGACCAATGGATCCTGGCAATGAGCACTTACAAGTAAAGATGAATGGACTAAAGGGTAAACTGTATGACTCAATAGACCACAGCACAGTTTTCAGGACAAGATTCTTCTTCTTGATGCTTTTGTTTTGACTTGATTGTTTGGTTTTTGGTTTTTCTTTTGAATTGGTTTTGATTTGCAGGGGAGGTTCCAAGGGCAGAGGGTGGATGCCAGAGGAGGGGGAGACAAGCGAGACCAGAATATATGATGGGAAATCCACAACGAATCAATAAAACCAAAAGAAAATCAATCCAGTTAAAAATGGGACACAGATCTCAAAGGAAGAATCTTAAATGGCTGAGAAATACTTAATAAATGTTCAACATCCTTAGCCATCTGGGATATGCAAATCAAATCTGAGATTCCATCTTAATACCTGTCAGAATGGCTGAGATCAAAAACTTCATGATTCTTAAAAAGTCTTTCTTGGCAAAGGTTTTATGCTGCAAGCATAAATTGGTGTGGTGTACACAGTCAACCCTTGATGTACATGAAGATTGGTTCCAGGAACCCCTGAAGGTTCTGAAATCCATAGATATTAAAGTATCTATGGGTCAGTATTTATATATAACCCATACATATCCCAGAATGGTTTCACTTGTTGCTACCTCATTTAGAATGATGAATATCCTGTTATTGTGGTGTAAGATAGTGTTTAGGAAGTAATGACTAGAAAACACCTATACGTATTTCATAAAGATGTTCTTAGTATCTAATTTTGGTTTTGCTTATATGTACATGTGTTTGTCTATGTGTGTGGGGGGGTGTGTATGTGAGTGCAGGTACCTGGCAAAGACCACTAGATGGTATAGAATCCCCTGGAGATGAGGTTACAGATGGTTGTGAACCATCATATATGGGTGATGGGTACCAAATCCAGGTCTTCTGGACAGGCAGCAAACACTCTAAATGCTGATCTGTCTGTCTAGCCCACAGAAGTATTTTTTTAAAGAAAATTGCTGTTTGGTTGACTCCATTGGACGTTGAACTACAACTATTGAGAGACAACTGTGTTCAGAAAAACACTAGGTCAGCTGTGAGTGTTCATCTCTATTCTCAGCTTGATTGAATCTGGTATCAGCTAATAGATGAGCTGCTGGGCTCATCAGCAGGAGAAAGCACTCTCTAAAGGTGAGTGGCACCTTCCAGTGACAGTCCAGGGAAAGGCTTATTCTCTGCCAGCTTGCCCATGTGACCTACTGGAGATTTCATCCATTGTATTCAGAGCTTATCTACCCTGTGGCTGTCACTGCTGCTGTTGTTCTCTGGTGACTTTGGACCTCCATTTCATTATCCTTATGTGAACTGAAGAAATCTTCTGGGCCTTCAGTGCAAGACTGGAACTGCATCCATCTTTAAATGCTGATCTCAGGTCTTCAATAAATTATACAAATTATAATATCATATATAATAATATGATATATGCAACATCATATATAATTTATATATATGATCTATTTGTTGCTCTAGAGACCCTGACTAATGCATCCAACCTTTTTAATTTATATGAAAGCATAAATATCAGAGTACATTACTCACAATAAACAATCAAACATTCACTTTCTATCCTCCTGTTAGGATATTATGGAATGAATCCTGTCTGCCCATCCTCTACATTCATATGCAATATAAACCAAAAAGGTGACTAAATTATTGAGATGACATGGGTGGGTCAATCATGACTTGAATTGTTCTTAGAAAAATACTCCTGTATTAAATATGTAGACTTTGTCTTGTCATTTAGTCTAAATAATGTATTCTAATATCCATTTATGTCTCAATTACAGAATATTGGGCATTCTGAGTTACACAGCAATGGGACTGTTATTCCTGTGGAAATGAACAGAGATAAGAGCATGTGATACTCTAGCAGATGATGCTATGGACAAGCCCAGGAGACAAGACTCACAATAAACGAGCTGTGCTGGTTTGGATGAGAATGGCCCCCATAGACTCATTTGTTTGAATACTTGGTCCTCATTTGGTGGAACTATAGTGGAAAGAATTAGAAGGTAAGATCTTGGACACGGTGTATCACAAGGGGGCAGGCCTTGAGGTTTCAAAGACTAACACCATTCCCAGTGTGCTGTCTGTTTCCTTTCTGTGAAGCATATGTGAACTTCCTTCTGCCTTTCTAGGGCCATGACTGACTGCCTGCTGTCCTGCCTGCTACCACGATGGTGATGGACACCTATCTCGCTAGAACTGTAAGACTCAAATAAATCCTTCCTTCTATAATTTTTCCTTAGTTGTTGTGTTTTATTGCTGCAACAGAAAAGTAACTAATGAAGACTTGGGTACCAGAAAGTAAAAGAGGGCTGTTGTAACAAACATGACCACATAGGCTTTGGAGAAATATGTAAGATTTTGCATTAGAGGAGTGGCTGAACACTATAAGCGGTGCTTAATGGCTCGTTGGTGGGCGATGTCCTTCTGTATGCTTTGAATATGTGTTGCTTCTATTGGTTGATGAATAAAGCTGATTTGGCCAATGGCCAGACAGAATAGTCATAATTATATTTTTCCTTAGTTATGATAAGAAATAAATTAGATTTAAAACTTTAAACTCAAATAATAGGGTAAATGATAGAGCATTATTTCAAATTTTACCAAATACAAATATACCAAATATTGTAAGTGTAATTCTTGCTTGATAACTGTTTTGTTATATGTAATTTTACTATGTTAAAGTTAAAAACCTTCCTTTTTAATTACACAGAAAGGGGGAGATGGTGTGAGGTGTTCTTCTATATGCTTCGAATTTGCGTTTCTTTTATTGGTTGATGCATAAAACTGATTTGGCCAATGGTCAGGCAGAATAGATAAAGGTGGAAAGGCCAAACAGAGTTATAGAGAGAAAGAAAGTGAAGGAAAAACTATGTAGCCTCTGGAGTAATATGTCAGAACATTACCGGTAAGCCATGGCTACTTGGTGATACGCAGATTACTAAAAATTGGTTAATTTAATCGTGAGAGTTAGTCAGTAATATGCCTGAGCCATTGGCCAAACAATTATAATTAATATTAAACCGCTGACTGTTCATTTGGGAACTGGTAACCAGGAGAGAAACCTCCATTTATAACTAATAGGACCCTGGAGAACAGCATTGAGAGCTGTGTGGATTGTGGAGGCCCAGCTCAAGAAGCTAGTGAAAGAAGCAAGGACTTTAACAGCACCTAGGCTAGAAATTGAACTAGGCTGATTTTTGCCCTTTTCCTATGAATTTTCCTGACTCTAAATTAAAAAGTAATGGACTAATTTCATGGGTGAAGGAGATTCCAAGCCTAATATTGACTTTTTCATGTTATTAATAATTACTCTTATGTGCTCTACAACAAAAAGAGAAACTGTGTCCAAAAGAAATACAAAATGTACAGTTTGAAGAGATGAGTAACAAGAAACACTGAAAGAGATAAGGGGATTAAGGAGAAGCCTGGTCTAAGATGGATTAAAAGGAGGACTCCTTTGGACCACGCCCCACCCAGCTAAACTTCCAACTTGTGAAGGGAAAAGGCCTATGAAAATTTCTACTTCTAAAAACAACAAATGAAAGCTGCTACAAATGTGATTGAAGCTGTCAGGGTTCGTTCCAAGCAAGTATCCAAGTTTGACATTGTGCACATGGATAGGCTTTAGAGTCATAAAGAATACATAAGCAAAGGGTTCTAGAATCTTCCTCCCTGGTTAAAAAGAGCTGCTGATTCAGGCAATGTGTGGCAGGGCAGTCGCTGCATGAAGGTCACGAGAAGTCATTGTGTGAAACTGAAAATGAAGCCTGAATTTCATTGGCGACTCCAGACAGGAGAGGTGTCAAAGCTGTGGGACACCTGCCAAGAAGAGCCACACACAGGCAATGGAACCAGCTCAAGAGAAAACTGTATCTTGTACACAACAAACCTGGACTGTCAGAACATCTGACATCAGGCATTTGACATCAGTCCCAGGCTATAGGATTTGGTATTTGCCTGGCTACAGTTTGGTTTTACTTTGTTCCACACTATTACTCCATCCAACTCCCACTTGGGGATGATAATGCATAGTCTATAGAACTATGTTGTGGAAGTTTGCTTTTTATTTTACAGGGGCTACAATTAAGAGATCGTCTTGAATCTCGGAGGGGACTTTGGGCTTTGCAAAAGGGTTGACACTGAAAGACTACGGGGACTTTGGAAGCTGACTGAATACATTTCGCATTATTATATGGCTGCAGGCCCATGGGGCTCAGGGAGTGCAATGTGTGGTGGTCTGAATGAGAATGCCCCCCCATAGGCTCATATGCTTGAGCACTTGGTCCCCAGTTGGTAGAACTGATAGGAGTGAATTTGAAAGTTCGGACTTGTTGGGGAAGGTGAGTCTCTGGGTGCTCATTTTGAGATTTCAAAAGATTCATGTCATTCCTAGTGTGCTCTTTTCTTCCTGATTGAGGGCCACGGTGTGACCTTTCAGCTGCCGCTGTGTTTCATCACAGGAACAGACACCCAACTAATGCACCAGTCCCGCAGGAGGCTTCCTCTTGGAATTGCAACCTGGAGAAAGCAGAAGAAATCCCTGTCTCTAGTTAACAGCAACTGGGCTAGAGGCTGAACCTGTCTGCTTTTTGCCCTTGCTCTAAGCACTTTCCTGATGCTAAGTTGGAAAGAAGTGGACTAACTTATGGGCAAAGGTAATTTTAAGACAGCCTAATGCCACAGCCAGCGTTTGTTAGTGTTATGGCAGCTTTTTAAAACTGTATCACTCAAGGACTCGCTGCAGGGCAAGGATGACACGCTCTAATAGCTGAAGAGCATGAATTTAGTGACTCGGTTTGTCAGCTAATGGGAAGTCCAAGTTTTTGAGCTGAGACTACTCAGAAACTCTGGGATGACTTAGGTGGAAAGATTTGGCTGTTTTGTCTAGAGCAAAAGCTCAACAAGGAAGATGTGCTTGGAGAATACTGGGGTAGTGGGTCAGCCCAGACACAATATGATGAAGTTTTAAACTGGCTTACCGATAGCAGTTATTGTCATAAAGTATGTTTAACTTGGGAACTGATTATATAACATATAACCAGAAAATTAAAAAAAATCAAGGTACTGAATGTTTAGTATAGAGAAGATAATGCAAATTAGTATAATTTTCAAATGCAGGAATTCCTTACAAATACAGAATAAAAAAGTGTTAAATATTTTACTCCGTTTATTTATTAACAAAGATAAAACAATAACATGTACAGAGACAAAAAAGAATGCTGCAATTAATTTGCTAATAAATGCACACTAGCTACTACTCTAAAGATCAACAAAATGAGTTAGACCATTCTTTTTTGGGATAGTGCAGGAACCAAATGTATTTCTCTGGGCCAAAATATCTGTGGGAAAGAAAAAGAGTCATTTACATGGCTATCAGTTTTCTGCAACTTAACTCCCACGCTTCAGGCTTGTAAGATCATGCATGGAGGAGAAAACGGTGAAAGGTACCTCGGGAACCCAGGCAGTTCCTCGGAGGGTTCTCTACAGGGTGTGCCACAGGCCACGGAAAGGCGGAAGCTTTGCCATCTCCTTTGTTCCTTTCCAATCCTATGCTCTTTATCTGACTATAAATGTGGGAGAAGCTATCTTTTCATTTTAGACATGTTAAATATTTGATATGCTAAATACACAGAGCCGAAGAAACTCAGAGTTAAGTCCTATATGTGGTCAGAATTACGATGCCGTAGGATAGCAGAGGGGACAATGGAAGCCATTATCAAGTACCCATGATCTCCCCTATGTCCCAATAGTGGGTTCATAAAACTGAGACAAGAAGAGCGTCTGAAATCTGAGGGATCTCTTGGAGACACCTCCTCTTTTCTGGTTAACAAAGACTTTGCTGTGGTCCTCTGCCTATCAGACTTGGAAAACCTTCAGTTCTCTGTCTGCCTTCCCTCTTTGGGTGCTTTGCTCCCCAGCATAGAAAGTACCTTCTTGGAGGCTGGCCTCAGCTTTTAGTTTTGTAAGGTGGGTCCTGGGATACATATTTCAGTTGGTGGTTTCAATAGAAAACAACTAGCCTAATCTAGAGCTGAAGTAATCCTGTCTTATCCAGCTGTACTGAGCTGAGTTCTGCCATAAACTAAGCAGCCAGTAAATATCTTGCCTCTCGGCATGATGGAAATATCTCCACTGGTAAAATGATATGATTTTGATGTTGTCCTTTGTATCTTTTTGTGACTCACAAGTACTGGGAATTTATCTCTCCAATTGGATCCAGAGCTTCAGTCCTAAGATTGTTACTATCAGTCATGGGATGGTTGCTAGATCCAAGAAACGCCTAACTCAAAAACTGTGTTCATTCATTCATTGTCTTATGTACTCATTCACTCCTCAATGATTTCTAAAACCTTGGTGTATGCTAAGAATTGTGCTAACTCCTAGAAGATGTCCAGGTAAAGAGTTATAGATTTTTGTCATTTAACACAGAACCACACAGAGCTACAAGACTGCGAACATCTGACCTTTGTCAGTACATTGCAGGCCTGTTTTTGTATGCTCAGAGGCCCTGCTCAGAAAGGAGTCATCTGTCAGAGCAAAGGAGGGTGATTTGGTGTGTGAGAAGCAGAGCTGGAATCAAGGCTTTCTGCTCACATCATTCCACTGTCAGCTTCTGCACTTTGATAAAATCATCCTGGAAATCCTTCATGGCCTCACCTCACTGTCCACAAAGCAACAAAAGAATCAGCTGGTCCAAAAGACACTGCAATAGCCTATAGTTAATTGCCTGATTTTACTTGCAGTACAAACTTAAATATTGCATCCAAAGGAAGACATCAGTAACTTTCACTTCTCTATAATTCTGGTTTAATTCCAGTCACCTAAAATACTCAGTCTGTATATCTTGACTGACTTAGAGTGTCAAGGTACCATCAACAGGAATGCATATAAACTAATTTTCCAGAAGTTTTGATTCGGTATGTGTTATATCACCCAACTTAAAAGAAAAGCAATACAAAGTACAAACGTCCACATGATTCCTCATGTTTTATATAAGACACTCAACACATAAACACATGTCCAGTGGAGATAACTGATGGGATTCATTTATTATGAAGAGGTAGAAGCCAGAATCCCATAGAAAAGAGACTGGACACTGTGGGCAATGGGGCATACATGTTCTTTAAAATTCACATGGTAGATAACATTTGAACTCTCTGAGTCCTCCAAGGAAAAAGAGATGCAGTTCAACCCAAGCAGATGTTTACCCTGCCAGAGTCTTTTCAAATTGAATAACTTGAACCAAATGAAAGTCCAGAGAACCAACAAAGAAAGCTTCATTTGTGAATTTCTAAGCCCTTCCAAGACTATGCGGGTGTCTGGTATACCTCAGGATATCTCTAAGAGAAGAAACAACTACAAATACAATGCTGTCTTTTGGTGACTTATGACAGGGTAAGCCATAAAAATATTCGTAACTTATCATGAAAATAAAAATATCAACAGAAAGCAAACCAGAAAACTTTAACTTATAACTAGTTTGTAAAGGAATGGATCCTAAAGTGGAAAATATACATATTTATTGTAAATAATTCCCTTCTGTTCATATATAGTAGGTATATTTTGTTTTTGCTTTAAGGAGTGTGTGTTGTGTGTGTGCATATGTCTACATAAATAAATGTACAGGTATTCTTGCATATGTAGATGTACTTGCATGTGTGCAGAGGCCAGAGGACAAACTCCAAGGTCATTCCTCAGGTACATTGTACCTTGTTATTTGACAGTTGACCACTTGTCTCACTTCCCTGGTGCTGGAATTACAAACAGGTACTGACATACTCAGCTTTTTTTTTTTTAACATGGCTTATGAGGATAAAACCTAGGTCTTCATGATTGCAAGACAAGCATTTTACCCACTGAGTGCTACTCCCTAGTCTAGTTATCGATATCAAGTTACTTTTAAGCAAACTCTATACAATGGAGTTCTATAGGTGTCATATCCCTAAGCATGTATGGAAGAGGCATTGAAAAGATATCAACATATAGTAAGAGGGTACATTTTCAAAATTTACCAAGGTTATTAATACACCAAATATAAACTGTCTCCCGTTCATCAAAAGCTTTGGAAATATCAGGAGATAGTTGAAATGATAGATGAAGAGCTGAAATTCTAGACTAATGGGCTGTATATCAATTGATCGATGTCACATCTATCTATAGGAGCTTTTGGGAGGTGATTCCTATTTCTGCTTCTTTTAAAAGTTTTAATCCAGGAGAGTATGTGAAGACAAAAAACCAACACACAAAAAACAGCTAGAAAGAGACCACATCAATGCCCCAGAAACATGTATGCTGTGATTCTTCCCCCTAATACACTGTATTCCTTTAAACTAGTTTCAGAGAAATTTCTCATCAACCCTGTCTTTTTGTGTTGTTTTCTTTTTGTGAAATTCATCAGTTCATGAATTAACTAAAAGGGATTCAATTTTCCTTTGTTTTCCCTCTCAAAAATTTCAGGGACTTTATATAATGAAAATAATTGTTGGTATACTAAAAGCAAACTTTTTAAATGGTAGAGTCTTTCACCTTAAATAAAATTGAATATATTATTGACAAAAGTAATTAATATACATTTAGGGTTGCTAAAGTTAGACTCACTGAAGAAAAAACTAAAAAATTTCAGGGACTTTATATAATGAAAATAATTGTTGGTATACTAAAAGCAGACTTTTTAAATGGTAGAGTCACCTTAAATAAAATTGAATATATTATTGACAAAAGTAATTAATATACATTTAGGGTTGCTAAAGTTAGACTCACTGAAGAGAAAACTTACCTTTCTGAGGAGACTTTTTTCCTAAGGTTCAAACAGGCGTAGGAACTGTGATGCAAGTGGTTATAAGAAATAAACTTTCCCTAATCTCCAAAATAAAAAACAACCTTCTTGGAAATTCACACAAAGCAATGGAAACCGAGTTCAGGTGCAAAGGTTTTAGCTATTTACCGTTCTAAAGATTCACAAAGAGTTCTCCCTAAAGCAAGTAGGATTTTCTAACCACAGAACTAAGTGTTCACATTTAATGAAAGGCTTCAAAGTTGCCTAGGTAGAGTCTTATGTCCAAGTCAACCCTAATAATGGAGTCCAGGACGGTGACTGAAAGTGAAGCCTACATCAGGCAATAGGCACAGGTGAGCTCACAGTTCTAGGGCAAGGCCATTACATTGACTTCTATTTCCATCAGATACCACATAAGAATTTGACTACTGGAATCTCCTATAGCACTTGATCTGGGAAACACAAGCAGCCCAAAGGACAGTGCCCAGTGTTCAAAGAGCAGGGAGGGAAGAAATTCACAGGATGCCTCTTAAAACAGAAAATACTCAGATTCTAAGGTCTGAGTCACATTTGAGAATCTGAAATCCTGAACATAACAACCCTAGATAAATTCTCTAAAAGGACTTTAGTGGCTGGCATGCATTTGAGCTGTAAAAATATTGCTGTATTTGCACACTAGCTATAAAACAGTGTCTGTGCAGGGTAGTAAGATGGTGTGGTCATTTGAATGAAATGTTCCCATGGATATTGGGCATTCAAACCCTTGGTATCCAACTGGAGACTGTTTGAGAAGAATTGGCAGATGTGCCTTATTGGAGAAGATATGTCACTAGGGGGGCTTTAAGATTTCAAAATCCTCCCACCAGCCATCCCCAGTGTGCTCTCTCTGCCTCCTCCTTGTGCACTGAGATGTGAGCTCTCAGCTGCTGCTGCAGTCACCTGCTGCTGCTGTCTTCTGATCTGCGGCAGAGATTACAACCTTCAGTAATCATAAGCCCAACTAAGTAGTTCTATATTTCCTTTAAAAGTTGCTTTGGCCAAGCGTAACTAATACAGATGACTTGGCAGGTAAAGGTACCTGGCCCCAAGCTTGAAACATCTGAGTTTGACCCCTACAACTTTCATAGCAGAAAGAAAAACTGACCCCTGTTTGTTGTTCTCTGACTTCTACTTATACATTGTGTACACACACACACACACACACACACACACACACACACACACACGATAAATAGATAAATAAGACCAACACAGTTTCCTATTAAATGGAATAGTGTCTGTACTCAAATTCTCACATGGCCCTCACTCCCTGAGGTCCCTGCCCATTCCCTAAGACTTCCTGGATTTCCAGAACAGAACATGGATTCTTAGGCCCCTCAAGATCCTGGCAGCACTAAATGTGGAGATTTCCTGTGATGTTTAGGATGCAAAGTCCTCCCCACTCATTTACAATGAAGTGTTGTATCTGTTACCTTCCTTTCCCCACTCCTCTTATCACTGCAGTGCTCCCATTCATTTCTTCATCCCTTCTCATCACTGCAGTGCTCCCATTCATTTCTTCATCCCACTCATCACTGCAGTGCTCCCATTCATTTCTTCATCCCACTCATCACTGCAGTGCTCCCATTCATTTCTTCATCCCTTCTCATCACTGCAGTGCTCCTGTTCATTTCTTCATCCCTTCTCATCACTGCAGTGCTCCCATTCATTTCTTCATCCCACTCTCATCACTGCAGTGCTCCCATTCATTCCATCTCACTCTTATCACTGTGGTGCTCCCATTCATTTCTTCATCCCACTCTCATCACTGCAGTGCTCCCATTCATTTCTTCATCCCACTCTCATCACTGCAGTGCTCCCATTCATTTCTTCATCCCACTCTCATCACTGCAGTGCTCCCATTCATTTCTTCATCCCACTCATCACTGCAGTGCTCCCATTCATTTCTTCATCCCACTCATCACTGCAGTGCTCCCATTCATTTCTTCATCACACTCTCATCACTGCATTGCTCTCATTCATTTCTTCACCCCACTCTCATCACTGCAGTGCTCCCATTCATTTCATCCACTCTTATCACTGCAGTGCTCTCATTCATTCCATCTCACTCTCATCACTGCAGTGCTCCCATTCATTTCTTCACCCCACTCTCATCACTGCAGTGCTCCCATTCATTTCATCCACTCTTATCACTGCAGTGCTCTCATTCATTCCATCTCACTCTCATCACTGCAGTGCTCCCACTCATTTCTTCATTCACTCTCATCACAGCAGTGTTCCCATTCATTCCATCCCACTCTCATCACTGCAGTGCTCCCATTCATTCCATCCCACTCTCATCACTGCAGTGCTCCCATTCATTCCATCCCACTCTTATCACTGCAGTGCTCTCATTTATTCCATCCCACTCTTATCACTGCAGTGCTCCCATTCATTTCTTCATCACACTCTCATCACTGCATTGCTCTCATTCATTTCTTCATCCACTCTCATCACAGTAGTGCTCCCATTCATTCCATCCCACTCTCATCACTGCAGTGCTCCCATTCATTCCATCCCACTCTTATCACTGCAGTGCTCCCATTCATTCCATCTCACTCTCATCACTGCAGTGCTCCCACTCATTTCTTCATCCACTCTCATCACAGCAGTGCTCCCATTCATTCCATCCCACTCTCATCACTGCAGTGCTCCCATTCATTCCATCCCACTCTCATCACAGCAGTGCTCCCATTCATTCCATCCCACTCTCATCACAGCAGTGCTCCCACTCATTCCATCCCACTCTCATCACTGCAGTGCTCCCATTCATTTCTTCATCCCACTCTCATCACAGCAGTGCTCCCATTCATTCCATCCCACTCTCATCACAGCAGTGCTCCCACTCATTCCATCCCACTCTCATCACTGCAGTGCTCCCATTCATTTCTTCATCCCACTCTCATCACCGCAGTGCTCCCACTCATTCCATCTCACTCTCATCACTGCAGTGCTCCCATTCAATTCTTCATCCCACTCATCACTGCAGTGCTCCCATTCATTTCATCCACTCTCATCACTGCATTGCTCTCATTCATTTCTTCATCCACTCTCATCACAGCAGTGCTCCCATTCATTCCATCCCACTCTCATCACTGCAGTGCTCCCACTCATTCCATCTCACTCTCATCACTGCAGTGCTCCCATTCACACCAGTCTTCACTATGTGTCTGCAGCTAGATTTATGTCTACTTGACACGAGCTAGTAGCATTTGGGGAGAAGAAACCTCAGTTTAGAAAATGTCCTCACCAATTTGCTCATCACTCCTCTCTCTGTCACTGGGTTCCTTGGGTTCAGTTCAGTGATTAATTGTGTGTTTGCCTCTGCTTCCATCAGTCACAGGATGAAGGTTCCCGAATGGTTATAGACATCAAGTTCATTATCAGGAATGGGCATTCGAGGTGGTCTCTCCACTATTGCTTAGCTTGCCAGTTGGTGTCATCCCTTTAGATCACTAGAGGTCACACTGGTGCCTGATCTGTCTTCGAACCTATGATTCCCTCTTCCCCCTATTCTACCCCCACCCATTCAACTTCCTGTTCTCACATGATCTACTCTCTCTTCCTCTTCAGAGCTCTTGGACCCCAGACTGACAGTGAGGAGGCCTGCATGGGACTGATCTGGACCCCCCAAATGTGAGTGTCAGCGAGAAGGCCTGGGTAACCTATGGGTCCCTGAGCTATGGATCAGTGTCTATCCCTGGAATACAAACAGTCATCGTGTGCCCATAGCACAAAGAGGGATGCTCTCTCATCCTGGACTCTTAGGGGAGTGCCTGGACCCTGCCCTGAGTGAAATGACAGACTCTAGATATCCCCTATGTGGAAGGATTTGGTGGGAGGCTGGGGGGGGGAAGGGGAGTGCGGGAGGAGGGGAGGGAGAGGGAACCGGGATTAACATGTAAAACAAGCTATTTAAAATTAAAATAAAAAATGATAAAAGAAAAAAAAAGAAAATGTCCTCACAAGATTGGCCAATGAGGCATTTTCTTGACTAATGACTGATGTGGGAGGATCTAGCTTCCTGTGGGCAGTGCCACCTTGGACAGGTGGTCATGGGTACCATAATAAAGCAAGCTGAGCAAGCCATGAGGAGCAAGCTAAAAAGCAACATTCTTCCACGGCCTTTGCATCAATCTGTGCCTCCAGGTTTCTGCCCTGACTTCCCTGGATGATGAATCACAAACTGTAAGGTGAAATAGACCTTTTCCTCCCCATGTTGATTTTGGTCATAGCATTTATCACAGCAATAAATCCTGGAGACACTACTTCAACCCAAGGTAAATCTTCATCAACCTTGACATCTGTAACCATATCAAAAACTATGAGTTTCCTGTCACTTAATTCAAGGCTTTGTTTGCTAATTTCAATTCGAACAGCTCTCTCTGAGATTGGTACAATAGGAATCAAAATGAATATGAATTTTCCCTATGTCTTATGAGTTTGCCTCAAATGCTTGTATTGTTAACAGGAAAAACTAGCTTAGTGACCAAGAGCTCTACTTAAATACACCTTCAAGAAAATGTATATTCCCCTCTTCATGTATGTGATGAGCATTTTCCATTGGAAAGTTGAGGGTTTCTAGAGAATCTCAGAGTTTCTTTTTTATTTTTCCTTTTCTTAACATATCTTGCTGCAAGAGTAGGATTTAGCATTTTATAGTACAGAATCATATGAAGCCCAGATAATAGGCAAAGCCCAATTAGTGTGTTTGTACCAACATGTATTTCATGCACATGAAGATAATCTCCTAATCTACTTAACTTTGTCTTGGATATATTTCATATATGTATCACTTATTTACATAGTGATAACGAGTAAATATAATCTATACACCATATTCGATTTAAGCAATGTGAAAATTGAGTGTAGTTTCTCTTTGTACAGTTTCATATTTTTAAACTCACTAATATTCCATGAATACTTTCTAGGTTTTTGGCACTGTATGATATTTTACTAATTATAAATATGTGCCATAACATATAAGAAATCTTTTGTTATATATATGTATATATATATTTATTTCTAGTTCTGTTGTGATAGTAACTATCATGAACATGAGTATACCTATATTTCATGTTAAATATACATGGTTATTGTTGTTGTAAACAAGCATGCATGATTGAAGTCAGCCTGATTTTTGTGTGTGTTTATTGTATCTGCAAAGGATGCTATAACAGTGATTTCTGGGTTCTTTCCTCAGAAACCTATTTCTAAGTGTCTGTCACATTTCTCTCAACTACAAAAGAATTAATATAGTCTTTATTATTAAATTGCAAATATAAAAATACTACTTAGGGTCAGAATCCTAATATTTGCTGTAAAATTAAAACCATTAGGGAACAACACAAATAACAAGAGTAGATTACTATAATTGATTCAAACTATTGAATAAACATTTTAAGCAAATGTTTATTAGTCTTGAGGAAAACTCACTTAAAGCCTAACCTCACAGCAAAATGGATTTGGGTAGATTTCAGTAAGATGTGTTTCAAAACTACTGAAAACCTGAAATAGAAATGGGATGCTCTCAAATATTTAAAGAGGGAAGAGTTTTTACAATTAGATGTAAGAGAAAAATCACAAGTGACATGGTACTGAGAAGATTGCTTTTAAAACTTCTGCATGTTATAGAAACAGAAAAAAATGAGAGCATGAACCATGGTGTTTGAATCGCATCAAAACAACAGTCTGCCATCCTCACTAAAAAGAACACTCATTGATGAAAAAAAATCACAAGATAAATAAGTAAAATCTATAAAGTATGTGTTGCCACCTGAGAAACATTAAAGCATTATCCTCATTAGAAATCAGCAAGAATTGTGTACAATCAAGATGTAGCGATATTTAATCTATAAATTAAAAGATATGATGAAATTAAAATGCAATGAAGCCATGCTTACTCTTTAAGTTTCGCACAATTGTGATATATTAGTACAAATTAGTATGTAAATTTTAGGAAGAATTATGTGACTATAAAGCAAAAAGGTGTGTGATATAAATGTCAGATGAGATCATGTATGTTTGAGGTGGTATGGCTATAGAGTTAAATGGGGCAGAGGCTAGAGGGCAGGGCAGATGTTGGAGGGTAGGGTAGAGGAAGGACTATGTGGAAGGATACATAACACTAAACACCTTCTGAAAAAGTTATAAGAAATATACTACCACAAAATCTTCTTATAATATGAACATATGTATATATATATGTATATATACATATATATATAAGAAGATTAAATGAAGTTACCCTATAATGGGGTAACATTGCTCCCATTAGACATCAATGGATAATAAATAACAGGTTACATCCTTTGAAGTTGTTGAACATAGGGCCCCACATATTATAAACTTTTGTCATTTCTCTTAGCTACCATCCAGAACTTAACAATAAGACCCTGTTGCTGAAGACACAAACATAGGTAAGTTGCAGATTGTGGAAAAACCAAGTTTGTAATGAGCTAGAAACTTCATCCCTACTGGCTATTTTTGTAGTGTTGGAAGGCACAATGTGGGTTATTAGATTTAAAAAAATGAACATCAGTCATACCCAACTGTGAACCCTGAAAGCAACAATGGTGATTGCCCAGTCAAAATATGCCTACAGGTACAATAGTGGTAAAAATGTCATAGAAGTAAACAATCACATTCTGAATGGATTTCAGACCTACAAGATTACAACAATATCTGGCATGGCTATCAGGACAAAAGCCAGTAGTATAGTGTTTCATAGGCCCTGGAGGAGAAACTATTACTCTGACTCTGTTAATTGTCATAGTATTAAACCAATTCCTAATCATTATACCCAACATTAGTGCATCTATCAAACCCCATCAGAGAAATTTCTTTCTGCAATAGAAAATGTTGAACATTGAGACTTATAACTGGTCAAAATGCAAACAACAAGAAACTATAAAACCCTCAGCAATAGGGGAACCTCTGTGTCACATCTTATCCTCCCATGGCTCAGAGATCATTGCAGAAGAAAGGACAGAAAAATTATAAGAGCCAGAAGTTGTTGATAAATACAAGAAAATAATGTTTTCTGTATACACAGGGCATTTGCACATGTGGTCTCACAGTGGTTGTGAAAACGTGGATAATATCTGTGCAAGCCCAAGCCAGACAAATCCCAAATTGGTGGTTGGGGGTGGGGCAGGAAGGGAAGTAAGTCAGGAGGCTGTGAAATGATTGGTAGCTCATAACTGCCAGGAGATGGCAAGTCAGTTTTATTTATTAGCTCATAAGTGGAACACACTCCAATGGAGCACATCCAAGAGTATACAGCTAACAGTAATTGTTCTGGATGGGTTCTAAAAGACATGAGAGCATGACCACAGCACTCTTATAAAGGGAAAACCTTAAATTGGGTTGGCTTACGCTTTCAGAGGTTTAGTCCATTGTCATCATAGAGTGACAGGGTGGCATATAACAGCACTTAATAGTGCCACGCCATTTGGTGTCATTTTTTTAAAAACACCAGAGGGCACAAATTTGGGAGGTTATAGAATGGAAGGAGATCTGGGCAGAATTGGCAAAGGGAGTGAATATGATCAAAATACAATATTTGAAACTCTCAAAGAATAAAAGTATATATATGCTCATTTTTTGAAAATCTAATAATAATAAATAATCACCAAGAACATATGACTTTGTTTACCTTCCTATTGAGAATTTTTGAAACTATGAAGCAATACATATGTCTGTATATAAATGTAAAAATTGCATGTGAAATCTCTTGCTCAGTTGTTTACCTGCTCTGTAGATATGCAATCAATAGCTGATAACTGGGAAAAAACAAACATAAATATAGAACAAACTATAGAATAGAATATATCCAACTGAAAAATGTATCTGAAAAAGAAGTATAGCTGGACATCAAACCCTTTAATCAACATGGTAGAATTGTGAGTGGTTATTTTCAGCCTCTGACTACCCTTATATTACTATTTTCTTACATATATGGACTTTTTGGTTTTGATTAAATTATGTGTGTGTGTGTGTGTGTGTGTGTTAATGTCACTGTACATATTCAGACCAGAAAATCACTGATGGGAACATGGTATCTCTCCTTCCACCATATGGGTCCTGGGAATTTCACTCGGATCCTCAGGATTGCTACCAAGACTCTTTTTACCCACCAGTGTCTCCTGCTCTAAATCCTTTGTTAACATGTGGTTAACATGTCAGCCTTGGTTTGCCTTACACTACCTATGTACATCAAGCTGTCCTTGAACTTTGAATAATCTCTCTGCCTCTGCCACTTAAGTATGAGGTTATAGACCAGTGCTACTGTAATCGATTTTTAATTAAAATACTTATAATAAGCATATGACTTAGGCATATGTCTCTTTTTAGTTTAAATCCTTTGAGTTGTTGGTCTAACACCACACTGGGCTCTCATTCTGAGATGGTTTCTTTTGGAAACATCAGGAAAGCATGACTCATGACTTATTTCTTTAGATTCCTCAATAAATAAAACCCCAAATATTACTGTGGAGGAAGGAAAAGTATGAGAAAGAATTTGTAGGATGAAATCATAAAGAAGCCTGAGAGAGGCCCATAGTTTCCACACTTGCAGTTTTCTTATGTGCAACCACATCCAATACACTAGCAGCCAGTATTAGAAAAGCCACACCGAAGCCTAGAGATTCAGAGGACCCATGTATGTTATCATTGCCTACAATTCAGGGTATTTTGTGGAGATCCAAACTCTACTGAGGAAGTACTATGAATTGTGAAGAGTACCTTGGAGGCTGTCAGGAATGTCTGCTCCAGAGATGATGGACCGCATGAGCTCAAGGCCAGTGCCTCTGAAGGTATTCTCAGCTGCTCAGAGGTTGATGCTACAAAGCACCATTGCAGGCTCCCAACTATTCCCAGACAATCCCTGTCATGGGCTTTAAGATGTGTTTGATTTCTGCTCTATTGTTTTCTATTCTCTTGGTATTCTTCTCTCTGCCACAAAGCATAGTTATTGTGCGCTCTGTGACCATAAGTTTCCTCTCTCATATAATAAGTGTGTTTTAACAAAGGACTTTTGGGGATAATACTTACTTTAAGGCGGATGGAGAGATTTTAGATTTTACATGCTGGCTCAGATGAACTGAATGTGACTTCTAATTGCTGCATTGAGTTAGTATCAGACATCATAAACAACAACATACCATAAATAACAAGTTTGTCACTGGCCTGGCATGGGGTCAACCATAGCCTACTGCTGTATGGTAGCTTCACCTGAATGGAAACATTCCCTCCAAGAGGAAATGAGCCCAGGAAGTAAACAAAAGGTCACACACGTCTGGGAAAGCAGATACCTGGAAGATTTTTTTTTCCAGTTTAAATTTAGATAAGAAACAAGGTTGCTTCACAAGTCAGTTCCAGGTCCCTCCAAGTTTTAATACTGAAGACATGTTCCTTTTAAAATGAGAAATTAATCAGTGTTGCTCTTTTTTTTATATCTTTTTTTAAATTTTATTTTCCAGTTTAAATTTAGATAAGAAACAAGGTTGCTTCACATGTCAGTTCCAGGTCCCTCTCCCTTTCCCTCCCCTCCTCCCGTGCCCTCCCCCCAATCCCCCCCCCCCCGTTATCCCCTCATTCCCCCAGGGAGGGTGAGGCCCTCCATGGGGGTGTCCATAGTCTGTCATTTCATATAGGGCAGGGCCTAGACACTTCCCCAAGAGTTCAGGGTGAGAGTGCACCTCACATTATTCTATGGGAGTCCAAAGTCCGGGATGGGTACTGATCTGCTGCCCAAGGCTCAATAGATTCCCTAGGCCTCCTCACTGACACCCAGATTCAGGGGGTCGTGATCAGTCCCATGCTGGATTCCCAGGCTGATGCCTGAGATTCAAGAGTTAACCTTTGTCTGGTCAGCTGTTTCTGGGGGTTAAACCAGCCCAGTCTTAATCCCTTTGATCATCAGTCCTCCCTCTCTGTTACTGGCTTTCTTGAGTTCAGCTCAGTACTTAACCAAGGGAGTCTGCCTCTTCTTCGATCAGCCACTAAATGAAGTTTCTGTTTCCCAGACTCTTTGGCCATAGGATTGTAGGCTGGCACTCCCCAGATCTATGTCTAAAATCCATATATGAGAGAGTACATGCCATGTTTCTCTTTTTGTGACTGGGTGACCTCCCTCAGGATGGATTCTTCTAGTGTCATCCATTTGCCTGCACATCTCATGATTCCATTGTTTTTTTTCTGCTGAATAGTACTCCATTGTGTAAATGTACCACATTTTCTCTATCCACTCTTCGGTTGAGGGACATCTAGGTTGCTACTAAGTTCTGGCTATTACAAATAAAGCTGCTATGAACATAGTGGAACAGACATCTTTGTTGTATGAATGGGCATTTTTTGGATATATGCCTAAGAGTGGAGTTGCTGGATCTTGTGGTAGGTTTATTCCCATTTTTCTGAGGAATCTCCATACTGATTTCCAAAGTGGCTGAACCAGTTGGCATTCCCACAAGCAATGGAGGAGTGTCCCCCTTTCACCACATCCTCTCCAGCATAAATTGTCATTGGTGTTTTTGATTTTAGCCATTCTGACAGGAGTGAGATGGTATCTCAGAGTTGTTTTGATTTGCATTTCCTGGATGGCTAAGGATGTTGAGCACTTTCTCAAGCGCCTCTGAGCCATTTTAGACTCCTCTATGGAAAACTCTCTATTTAGTTCTGCAGCCCACTTTTTAATTGGGTCCTTTGATGTTTTGGAGACTTGCTTCTTGAGTTCTTTGTAAATTTTGGAGTTCAACCCTCTGTCAGATGTGGGATTAGTGAATATTTTTTCCCATTCTGTGGGCTGCCTTTTTATCTTGCTGACTGTGTCCTTTGCCTTACAGAAGCTTCTCAGTTTCAGTAGGTCCCATTTATTAATTGTTGATCTCACTGTCTGTGCTACTGGTGTTATGTTCAGGAAGCTGTCTCCTGTATCAGACCACCATGCTTCAAAACTAGAATTCAACAACAACACAAATTGCAGAAAACCTACAAACTCATGGAAATTGAATAATGCTCAACTGCACCATCCCTGGGTCAAAGAGGAAATAAAAAAAGAAATTAAAGACTTCCTCGAATTCAATGAGAATGAAGACACAACATACCCAAACCTATGGGACACTTTGAAAGCAGTGCTACGGGGGAAGTTCATAGCACTAAGTGCTCACATGAAGAAACAGGAGAACAGTTATACCAGAGAATTAACATCACAGCTGAAAGCTCTAGAACACAAAGAAGCACACTCCCCCAGGAGGAGTAGACGCCAGGAAATAATCAAATTGAGGGCTGAAATCAATAAAGTAGAAACCAGGAAAACAATACAAAGAATCAATGCAACGAAGAGTTGGTTCTTTGAGAAAATCAACAAGATAGACAAACCTTTGTCCAAACTTACCAAACAGCAGAGAGTGAACACGCAAATTAACAAAATCAGAAATGAAAAGGGAGACATAACAACAGACTCTGAGGAAATCCAGAGAATCATTAGGTCATATTTTGAAAACCTGTACTCCACAAAATTCGAAAATGTAAAGGAAATGGATGACTTCCTGGATAGCTATCACTTGCCAAAACTAAATCAAGAACAGATAAGCAATTTAAATAGACCTATAACCCCTATGGAAATAGAAGCAGTCATCAAAAGTCTCCCAACCAAAAAAAGTCCAGGTCCAGATGGCCTCACTGCAGAATTCTACCAGAAATTCAAAGAACAGCTTATACCAATTCTTCTCAAAGTGTTCCACACAATAGAAGCAGAAGGGTCTTTGCCAAACTCTTTCTATGAGGCTTCAATAACCTGATTCCCAAGCCACACAAAGATACAACTAAGAAAGAGAACTTCAGACCAATATCCCTCATGAACATTGATGCAAAAATACTCAATAAAATACTGGCAAATCGGATCCAAGAACACATCAAAACAATCATCCACCACGATCAAGTAGGTTTCATCCCAGGGATGCAGGGATGGTTCAACATACGAAAATCCATCAACGTAATCCACCATATAAACAAGCTGAAAAACAAAAATCACATGATCATCTCACTAGATGCTGAAAAAGCCTTTGACAAAATCCAACACCCCTTCATGATAAAGGTCTTGGAGAGATCTGGAATAACAGGGACATACTTAAACATAATAAAAGCTATATACAGTAAACCAACAGCCAACATCAAACTAAATGGACAGAAACTCAACGCAATTCCTCTAAAATCAGGAACAAAACAAGGCTGTCCACTCTCTCCATACCTTTTCAACATGGTACTTGAAGTTCTAGCTATTGCCATACGACAACAAAGGGGGATCAAGGGGATACAAATTGGGAAGGAAGAGGTCAAACTTTCACTGTTTGCAGACGATATGATAGTTTACATCAATGACCCAAAGAACTCTACCAGGGAACTCTTACAGCTGATTAACACCTTCAGCAAAGTGGCAGGCTACAAGATCAACTCAAGAAAATCAGTAGCCCTACTATATACAGATGATAAAAGGGCTGAAAAAGAAATCAGAGAAACATCACCCTTTACAATTGCCACAAACAACATAAAATACCTTGGGGTAACGCTAACCAAACAAGTGAAAGACCTGTATCGTAAGAACTTTGAATCTTTAAAGAAAGAAATTAAAGAAGCCCTCAGAAAATGGAAAGATCTCCCATGCTCTTGGATAGGTAGAATCAATGTAGTAAAAATGGCAATCTTGCCAAAAGCAATCTTACAGATTCAATGCAATCCCCATTAAAATCCCAGCACAATTCTTCACAGACCTTGAAAGAACAATAATCAATTTTGTATGGAAAAACAAAAGACCCAGGATAGCCAAAACAACCCTGTTCAACAAGGCAATGTCCAGAGGCATCACCATCCCTGACCTCAAGCTCTATTATAGAGCTATAGTCCTGAAAACAGCTTGGTATTGGCACAAAAATAGACAGGTAGACCAATGGAATCGAATTGAAAACCCGGGTATTAATCCACACACATACAAACATCTGATCTTTGACAAAGAAGCTAAAAATATACAATGGAATAAAGAAAGCATCTTCAACAAATGGTGCTGGCATAACTGGAGACTGGCATGTAGAAGAATGCGGATAGATCCATGTTTATCGCCATGCACAAAACTTAAGTCCAAATAGATCAAAGACTTTAACGTAAACCCAGCCACACTGAACCTCTTAGAAGAGAAAGTGGGTGGTACCTGGAAGATTCTACAAGAAGCTTCCTTCCCAACATTATGGAAGGAATAAACAAATGGGAAGGACAAGCTGACGAGGTCAGCTTCGGAAGAGACTGT
Source organism: Mesocricetus auratus (assembly GCF_017639785.1). Classification (NCBI taxonomy): domain Eukaryota; kingdom Metazoa; phylum Chordata; class Mammalia; order Rodentia; family Cricetidae; genus Mesocricetus; species Mesocricetus auratus. The sequence continues at coordinate 31,968,060 of NW_024429195.1, read as the reverse complement.
TGGACTGTTAAGTTGCTAGCTAGCTGTATAGAGAACACCAGGGCTGCAATTTTCTTGTGTAGTCACTAGGTTGAGGTGAGCTTTTCAGTGATACACCTGCTTTTGTGAGTCCCCTTTTCCCATAATGCATCACCTACATTCCTATTGGTAACTCCTTTGTAAATTAATTGGTTCACCAAGTTGGACTTCAGTGAAATCGTTGCTTTGGACTGCTTCTCTTTCTGGGGTGAGTAGGTGTGTGTGTGTGTGTGTGTGTGTGTGTGTGTGTGTGTGTGTGTGTATGTGGTGTAGTGTGTTATTTCCCTAGGAAAAAAAATCTGTCATAGAAAACCTATATAGCCAGGCCTTAACTCAAAAATGAGATGATTATCTTATTAAATTAACAGCATCTACTTTGCCACACATCACAAATGATACCATATATATGGCTGGCAGAGTGTTGATATTAGAGTACAGCTGCCCAGCTAATATGAACGGTGTTAAGAAAAGAGGAAAGGGGCAGGGAGATGGGGAAGGATAGGGGAAAAGGAGACAGAGGAGAAAGTGAAGATGCCAGGTGGAGGCAAGATTGAAAGGTCTGGGAAGGGGGAAAAGAGGAAAAGGAGGAAGAGAGGGGGAGGAGGGAGGAGGGAGAGATAGAGTGGGAGACAGAAAATGGGAAACTGGGAGGAAAAGAGGGAGGAGGAGAGGGAGAGGTGAGAAAGTGGGGAAGGGAGGATAGGATGAAAGGGAGGAGATAAGATGGTATTTACCTAAGGTCTAACTTATCCTAAAGACTTGTGAAATTCTAACTGTATGCTTCCTTTGTGTGTGTGTGTGTGTGTGTGTGTGTGTGTGATCTGCTTCTGAAATCACCATCTGTGTGAGACAAATGGTAACCATAGGTGAATTCTCCCTAAAATCACCATTAAAATAACAGATGCAATAAACAGTGGAGTCTTGGGAATCCTAGTCAGTGAGGCTTTCCAGACAGAGGATTAATTCACTTCTCTGCAAAATGTCATGATTTCAAGTATGTACATATAGAAGATAAATCTTTCTGATGAAAATACCTCACTAGGAAAATGTTGAATATCACGTTCTTCTTCATGAAATTTAGAGGCCATTCATATATTTATTTTACCCTGTTGTAACAATAAGAAGTATACTAATGTCTGATTTAAACAAAGCCTCCTTTTCTATACTTATATAGGATTATTCTACTACTAATTGATCAAAGTGAGACAGTGATCCAAGGCTGGCATCCATCTAGCCTCATAGCTGTAGATAGCTTTGACCTTCTGATTGTTTATCTCGACTGGAAAAGTGCAGGATTCTGGGCATGGACAATCCTACTGAGAGTTTTACCTTCCTTCAACTCTGGTTTAGTAATGGTTAGTGTTTCCTGCTGAATCTCACAGAAGTTACATTGTCCTGGTTTGAGGGGAACAGTGCAGTTCAAAGTTCAAAAATTTAAATGTCTATCTGTTTAAAAAATAGCTTCTTTTAAGGGGAAAATATTTATAATTATTTGATGTCTATAAGTTGTATTCTAGCAATATATTTGGCAGTTACCAGAGACAAGAGCTCTGGACACCTGTTTTGATACCCATCTGCTGTTTCCCCTTGAAACCTGCAAATGTTCACAGCTAGCTACAGTCTCATGAGACAGTTATTCTTGATTATCAAGTTGTCATACCTGGCAAGAGGGACCCTTAGCTAGGGTATCCCCTTCAGACGATTGGTCTATGGACGTGCCTGTGGGGCATTTTCTTGATTTCTAATCAATGGAGGAGAGTCTATCCAACAATATGTGGTGCCAGATACCATGGATGGGTGGGTAGGTAGGTAGGTGGGTAGGTAGGTAGGTAGGTAGGTAGGTAGGTAGGTAGGTAGGTAGGTAGGTACAAGGCTTCTGACTAAGCAGAAACAGGATCAGTTTGTTTGAAACAGCACTGAGTATTCAAACCTGATTTCTCAACAAGTAGATAGCACAAAATTGTTCTGACGTTAAATATCGCCGAGAAGATTGCAGAATTAAAAGACACAGGCAAGGTCACTTCAAAACTGCCAAAGACACCTTCATGTAAACAGACGGAGTAAACCCATACCTAGCGTGTATTTCTAAGCACTATCAATGTTCATGTGAAAACTGAGTCATGAGAAATTGCTATTCCCAGGGCTGCCAGCCAGTATAGACCTTGGTCTTATCACAAAAGGATGTGTTCTTGCTCTTTTAACATTTCAAAAGTCAAGCCAATAAATAAAACTTTTTGATGTCAAATGGAATGTGGATATATTTTAGAAATTTCTTCTCAGATGTATCTTTAAATGACAATCCATCCTCCTTGGAAAAATTGTCAATAAGTATCAGATACCTCAGACCCACTTGCCAGGAGTCAAGAGTGTGAGGAATTGAAGCAAGTGGCAGAGAGTCTTACAATGTATTTAATAACTAACAATTTGGTACAAAATTGAAATCAGATGCTTTCCATCTACAGGATGTTTAGCATTGATTTTTCCCTCTTCCATTTCAATAATAAGATGTTAAAAATTCTGTGTGAAATAACATTAGACACTGGAGTGTCTGGGATTTTAATTTTAAGAGCTCATATAAATGAAATAAAACAGAAATGTTTGTGTCAGCCTTCTTACTCTATCAGCCAAGAAGCAAGATGGGATCATCTATGCTTTTGAAGGTGAAACTGTATCAAATTTTCCTTTTATGTGCTGATAAAAACTGGGTCAGAGGCTGAGGAGACAGCTCTGTCAGTAAAGCTTTGCATTGAAAGGATGAGGATGCAATTTTCACGCTCAGAACCTATGTAAAAAGGCAGGTGTGGTGGCACAGGCTTGTGATTCCAGCAAATTGAAGATGATAGGCAGAAACAGGCAGATTCCTAAAGCTCATTGACCAGGTAGTCTGCTTACTTAGTGAAGCTCTAAGCCAATGCGATTATCCCCAACAAAAAGTTTGGTTTCCCGGAGGACAACACTTGAGGCTGTCCTCTGTCTCCTACATATATAGGCACACACTTATACGGCACTCCCCACAAATATGTACACTTCCCCCCCCCAAAAAAAACCCACACACAAACAAGATAATATAGTCTGGAGAGCTGTTGACTAATTGGAGGAATCAAATGATTCTGTCATTCTACCTGGAATGGATGAAATGGGTAGACTTTGTTTACCAATTCATAACAACCAATCTGGCTCATTCAAATATCAAAGTTTGAATTAAGAAAGTAATGCTCTTGATTTGTTTTGTTTTTTATCATCAGAAATGGATAAATCACACATTACATAATAATCTAAAGTCACTTAATATGTCTTTGAGGAGTACATCAATAGGAGTACTTAATAGGATTTGACAATGGAATGATCTATAATGGATAAGATCAAGTTGAGGATCACCTAGAGTAAAATGAAAATGGCAACAAAAGCAGAATTGGGCAACATAGAAAGAACAAAGGGGCTGAATAAATGACACACAAGTAGCACTAAATGGCCTTAACAGAATGTGAGTTTTTGCATACATATATGAACAATAATAATATAAGAAAACATGGACATCAATTCAAGGACAAGCAAGGAGGAGGGGTATGGAAGGCATTGGAGGAGGGAAAGAAAAGGGATGAGTGATATGATCACATCCTAATTAAAAAATTAAAGACAGACACCATTTAAACAATTTAAACATCGATATTTGTCATAGAAAGCACAGATTTGAGAGTCATAAAGATCTAGAGCCAAATTCTCCCCTTACCACATAAAGATGGTAGACCTCAAGGAAGACAGTTAAGTGTCTTAGTGTTCAGTTTCTCTTCTGGGAAAGACTATTTTCCTCAAATTACCTGGCTCAATTTCTGATTAAAAGTAAATATTCAAAAAGTACTTCCAATGGTTTGGAATTTTAAAATGTCCTCAAATAGCTTGTGGTTGAAGGTTTGGTCCTCAGCAGAGAAGTGGTTGTCTCACCCTAGGAGTTCATTGTCGAATGAAATACTAGAAGAGGTTACCTAATTGTAGGAAGTAGGTCACTGGAAGTTTGCCTTGAAGGTATTATCTTATACTAATAGTATCTATGTATGTGTCTAGCTAACTAGCTCTTGTCTTTTATCTATTTATGTACCTACTATGTATCTATGCATCTGTGTGTAAACAGAAGTTTCTGTCCTGCCTGGTCCCACAGTCATTTAGCCACAAATAAACACAGAGAGGCTATATATTATTTATAAACTGTTTGGCTTATGGCTCAGGCTTCTTATTGGTTAGCTCTTTCTTAATTTTTAACCCATTTCTATTAATCTATGTATCTCCATATAGTCTTGGCTTACCAGAGATGCCCTGCCTCTTCCTTCTTGACAGCTACATGGCATCTCCCAAGTAACTCACTCTTAGCGTTCCTCTTCCAGCCTTTCCTGAGTCTGGTAGCCCAGCCTATTCTTCCTGCCTGGCTACATCCTGCCTGTCCATTGGCTGAAGCAGCTTCATTCATCAACCAATAAGAGAAACATATATTCACAGCATATAAAGGCCACCCCCATCATCTATGTACCTATCTATAACCTATTTATACCTATCTATCACTTGTCTATCATCTACCTATCTATCATTGGTCTATGTCTCTCACCTATGTATCTCTCATCTATCTATCTGTCTATTCATCTATTTTATCTTATCTTATCTCAGCCTCCTGTTACTAAGAGGTAAGAAAAGTTGCTTCTATTAGACCTCTGTCATGACCCACTACTTCAACACAGTCCCAGAGACTGTGGGGCCATTTGAAACATGAAGCAAAATTGGTTCTTTAAAAAACTTAGGCCTTAGGTATTTTGCCTTATGTATTTTGTCATAGCAACAAAGACTTGACATAACACAGTGGTATTATTATGACTTGAGTTTTATTTGGGAACTTGCAAAGCAACAAATAGAAATAATTTGGACTGGGATTCTGCCAATAACATCCTAGTTACTGGATTTTCAATCAGAGGGACTGTGTGGATTTCTGACTAAGGAGAATACAATGATTAAATCATTAATATGAGGTTCTTTAATGTGACTCAACACCCAGTGTCTCTGGAAATGCTGCTATAAGAGTTTCATGAACTCACAGACACCATTTCCTCAGGATCATCACAGTGACAGTATCAGGACAGCCAGGCTAGATCATCCATTGTAATAAGATCTTAATGAAGTCAGCTTCCAGGACTAAAGTATTATTTCCAAATTTTCATGCTTCAAACTATAAATTAAATTGCCAATTAGTGGAAGAGAAAGAGTCCCAATGGGACACCTTTTGTAACCAAGCAAAACTTCCAGTACTGGGATTTAGTTATACTTAATTGAGTTGTTGCCAGGGGGCACCATGGAAATCACCAAACAACCCACGTTGTTGGTAAGACCATGGGTTTCTCTCTTCAAACTGACGACAAGGCCCGATTGCTGAAGATAACACCTATACAAATCATTGAACATGGAGAAGTCGAGCTAGTGTCTACATAAAACCTTCACCCCTGTGTTCCCCCATTTTGGTATGGGAACATATTCTACATGCTCTCAAAACAGTAACAAACACCAAACCAGCCACAAACCTTTTATCTGCAATGGTATCATGCCCACAAGATATGCTAGGGAAATGACAGCACAAAGTTTGTGGAAGTAACCAACGAATGTCTGATTTAACTTAAAGCCCTATCCATGATATGGAACCTATACCTGACATTGGTCTAGGGACTAGATAACCCGGGAACTAGGAGAAAACCAAGTGAGAACGATTTAAAAAACAGTGCAGCAATCAAAACTACTCTTAATGGTATTATGCCATACTCATAGGTCAGTGCCTTGTTCAGTGATCATCAGAGAAAGTTCCCCTGCAGCACATGGGGAAAAATATAGAGAACCATAACTAGATATTACACAGAGTGAGAGACAATAGAACACTCATCCCTAAATAGGTTGTATCCATCAAATCCCTCCATTCAGACAGAGCTCAGGGGACCTTAGAAGAGAAGGCTGAAAGAATGTATGATGGAGAACATCAGGAGATCAAGGCCCTCTAAGTCAACATGAGCAAAGCTCCAACGATCTCAGACACTGAAGCATCATGCACAGGACCTACATGGGTCTGCATCAGATTATCTGTTTGTAGTATGGTTTCCATTTTAGTGTTTTTATAGGATTCCTGAATGGGTCTCTGATTCTTGCGCTTTCTCTTGGGATCTTTTCCTTCTATTGCTTTGTCTTGTCCAACTTCAATGTGACAGTTTTGCTTGATCTTACTGTATTTTCTTTTGTTATATTTTAAAAAACTGAATAAGTGAATGAATGAAAACCTAGCAACTAGGGGAAAGTCAACTGAATTGTCACTTATATATCTGCTGGGAGAGGGAAAAAAAATCTGTTTTTTCTAATAGATTGACCCTGGGTATATCAACCACTCCAGGACAGGCCTCATTTTCAGGAGTAGTTGACCATAGGGTTTTTTTGGTTGTGTGTGTGTGTGTGTGCGTGTGTGTGTGTGTGTGTGTGTGTGTGTGTGTGTGTGTGCGCGCGTGCATGCGTGTGCTTTTATTTAATTACAGGTTTTTTTTTCTGCGTGTGGTTTGATTTTGTTTCCTTTGTTTGAGGAGGTTTAATATTGTGTTGTGTTTTTATTTATTTTTTTTGCAAAAGAACTTAAATTTGAGAGGTAGGGAAGGGGAGGGAATCTGGAAGAACTTAGGGGAGGGGAAGAACATGATGAAAATATACTTACATTTAAAAATTAAATAATAAAAATGTTATAAAAATAATAATAAAAAGCAGAAACATGGACACATTTCTTCTTTTCATTAAAATACGATAGGAAGTTGAATTATTTCACAAAATGTCCTACTGACAAACCTGTGGTTTTTATTCATCAAAACATAACTGCTTGACTTGGGAAGAAAGTATCCAGTTTCTAAGTATCACTTGTAATATATTACTTTCAACATGTCCTACATTTAAAATTGGTTACAGTGACTTCATTTTCAACATTTTGTATAGAGGGGGAGGCATCTCATGAAAGGCTCTTAATTTGTGGGATTTGTCTACCTCTCAGGGGGGTGGCTCAGTAGCATCATAGACAAGCTGTGTCTTCAGAAAGAACATCTATCTATCTATTACATGAATCACGGCAGGTAATCTCAGTTGAATTTAGCCAAGATGAGTCAAGTTTTAATTGCTAACTCTTTCTGAGTCCCAGTTAGTGGGGTTGTATTAGTCTCTAAAAATAAATACCTATAAAAACCTAACGCTTGTCTGCCTCAGGTTGCGCCCCACCCCACCCCCACTAGCTGGGAGCCAACATTCCCCTTTCCCTTGCTCTCCTTTCAAATGTCATAAAAGCTTTTCTCCTTCTTCTGGGTGACCTGCTCTAATTGGAGCTCATTTTGTGTCTTGGCCTCTCTGACCGCCCTGCAGGCTTCTGCTGTTCCCTTACATCAGCCCTTGCTGATCTGTGCGTGTTCCATTCAGGGGATAATTGCCTTTTGCATTTCAGAGCTTAAAAACAGACCTGCTTTACAGATGGCTGGCTCCCGTGGCTTCCTTGTCTTTGCTTTTCATCTGGGTGGCTATCTCTGCATTTTGCCTTTCATTCTCCCCCACCCCCTCAACTTTTAAAGTGATTCCAGGACTTTGCTCAACTACTTTACCCTGAGAGTCAGCATTTAAGGGGTAGCCCCCTCCAATATGCTAAATTCAATTTGTTTTATCCATCTCTAAATTCTCTCTCTTTTCCCACCGTAACCACAATTTCCCAGCAGCTTCTTACCCACAAAGAAGCTGAGGACCATAATTACTCTACTTGCCACCCAGTGAGTCAGTAGTCTGCTAGTAGTCCCTTTCATCTAATACTATTCCAATAACTTCAAAAAAATATTGTTCCCATTGTGATGAGCCTAAGAAAATAAACCTCTAGAGCTGTATAACCCAGAACCTTGTTGTTCCAATGGCTGTGTCTTCAAAAGCCTGGTTATTTTCTCACATTAAAGTTCCTTTGTCTAAGACAGCATCTCTTTCCTTTATTCCAGTTCAGCTAATCGTTTTATTTTTATTTACGTATTATAAAGAGCTTAAGGCACATGCAGCACTTTCAGAGCAATACAGAGAACAGAAATCAAACACAAGACTTTACCCCAAGAGTTTACACTATGTTCACATATTTACAGTGTTTTTCCGAAATGCTCCCAATGAGTCTTGCTGGAGAAGGCTTGCTTATGCAACAGCAACTGTAATATCTAGAGAGCCCAGACAACTGAGAAATACATTTATTTTATCCCTGACATAGGTAGCAGGGCTGTGAATATGTAAATTGTTTCCAGTCTTTCACACCTGAATGAATGGATTATAGCTGGCAGGCAACTGCTTGTAGGAAAGATTTAATTAAGACAGAAATGAAAGAGTTTTCCTAGGACAAACAGGATTATGACATTTCATAGATAACGTGGGAAATTTATGAATGTGTCATGTCACCCAACTGAACATTGTTTCTTTGGATTGCTTTTTTTTTTTTTTGTCTGTATGGCTAGATGGCTGTCGAATATATCAGGAAGTACAATCATGAAGTGCTGAATTTTAGTTTTTTCAGAATGGAATGTTAGCATACCAATCAGGAACCTTTGGACAAGCATATAGTTGCACAGATATATTGCTTATCTCTATATATTAGGCACAATGAAACGTCTCAAAGATTAAATATATATAATAGTGTGAATATATAGTGTGAGTATACACACACACACACACACACACACACACACACATATATATATATATCCCACAAAAGATAATTGTCTATGAGCACAGGCAATACACCTAATAGAGTAGAAAGTGAGAGCTCTCTGAGGGTGGAAAACACTTTGTCAGTAAAGACTATGTTTGGCCCCTGTTTCACTAGGGACTCTGAGGTAGCCATGTAGTAATCCAGACATTTGGAACCTAGAGATAGCCAGCTTGCTTGTCTGCCCTATCTGTTCTCAGATCATCTTGCAATTCTCTTGCATAAAATTTGCACTGCCCTCAGATGCTGAAATTGCATCTCTGGCTTTATCACAAGATCTTGAATTCTTTGATGATTTGTTTGATGGTATCTTTGATCCCCATATCCTCAGGGTTCTGCACAGAGTCTGACACTAAACAGACTTTACAGTAAATGCCAATTGATTCAATAAATGAAATAAGGTATAGGTAGGTAGGTAGGTAGGTAGGTAGCTGGATGGATGGATGGATGGATGGATGGATGGATGGATGGATGGATGGAATTAATTGAACTGAACTAATCATAAATGGTAATTTTATGTTCTAAGTTTAATCACTTCACTCTAACTCTCCCAGGAAATCTATTCATGTTCCTCATTTCGTTTCTCCCTAAATACACAGACATCAATCGAATGATTCCAAAGGGTGCATCACTGATTAGAAATCCTATTTTTGCTCCAAATTAAAACTTGTAAAAGTCTTTTTGCGTCTGTGTCACCAAGACTTCTACCAAACACTGTAAGCCATTACCACCCTTATAAGACTAAAAATAAGTTGATGGGCGGCTTTGCTCTTTTGTCTGTGGTAACTGTCTAGATATTCTTACTGACTCTGTGTATTGGTGTGGGTGCTCACATAACAGTCAGTGGGAAGACTGTGTAGCTTCCTGTGTTGTTCTCCTTATTTTTCTGGTTACTCACTACGCTCATAATTCCTGGATTTGGCTGACCTGGCTGTCCAGTAAGTCCCTAGGATCCCCTTGTCCCTGCTGACCTGCCACTAAAATGATGGGAACAAGACACTGCATTTTGGTTTATCTTTTTTTTTTTTTTTTTTTTTTTTTTACTGTCTGTAGGTTGTGTTGGTGTTGGTTCTACTAGAGTGTTGGCGATTGGGATCCAGCATTAAGCACTTTACCAATGGTGCTTCCTCACACCATCTTTTCTTATGAACACGTTTTCTATCAACACCACAGCATCTTTCTACTTCCTCTAGAAACTCCAGTATTTCAGAGGTTACAAAAAGGAATAAATTAGTATCACTTTACATTTTGAGAGCTTTATTTCTTGCAGATTTATTAATAGCATTTTTATATGTATAACCTCACTGTAGGTATTGTACCAGCTGTAAGAACCAGAAGATGTCAGGTTCTAGTGTCAGACTTTAACCAATTCAGTGTCCTTGAATGACAGGTGACGTTGGGTTAGGAGCAGAGTTCTGGGCATGTCTGTCTTCTTGCACTGTGCTGTGAGCTTGGGTGTAGAGTCTCATTGTGGAAGGGAAAGCTAAGCTCCCCTTCAAGAGGTAGTCATTAAGTAACTTTAATGGATTCCTGCAGAGCTGGGGGAGGGCAGGAAATGGTGGCTTGTCAGGAAGAACACAACTGAAGTCAGAAGCAGAAATCACTATTAAGACCAATTAAATGTGAAGGCAATGATTTGCAGTGAAGCAGGGTTTTTAACACAAGACCCAGAGGCCACAATGGGGACATTTATCTTGCTTCAACTCGTAAGTTTTCAAAGATTCATTGACATCAGATGATATAACATGTGATTCACTCTTTTACCCAGGATCCCCTGCAGAAAATGCTGTTAGTGTGATCAGCTACTGACTTCCTTTTGCTAAATGTCTAGAACACATTGGTAAAAAGCCAAATACTCTGGTTCTTTTGTATCTTTAAACACAGAGACGCAAAATGTGAAGGGAGACCAATAGCTTCATTTCTCAAGCCCAGGCTCTAGGTTAAGAAGGATCACAACTCATGGATTAGCTCCTAGTTTCATCATAAACACTTGGATTGGAGTCCTGCCCAAACAGTGAAGGCAAGAGACCCAAAGGAAAAAACATCTCCTCTTCCATTGTCAAATTATTGCCACACTGGACAACATGAATGGCAGAGTCTGGATGTGAAGCCAAAGAAGTTAATCTTTCAGACACTGTCCTCTTGCCATTCTGATGCTAGATCAGGAATAGTTTCAGGACAACACATGCTTGTGTAGATTAAATTCTGACTTCTTGCCACTGCAAGTTCAGTAGTTGAAGGAAAATACTTTGGCTAGTTCTTGTAAACACTGGTTGAGTTAACAAGACAGGAAATGAAAATTGACAACATTTAAAAATTTTTAAATTTCATGTTTTGCATGAGAGTACTACCTTTTTTGTTTTTTGTTTTTTTGTACTGGAGTTGAACCCAGGGCCTTGCTTATGCTTGGCAATTATTCTTATTCTACCCCGAGAAATATTCCTCATTCAAGGGAATTACTTTGATCTAAGGTAGTCAAATACAATTTTAATGCAATGGCAAAGTCTGACTTAGGTCTCCCAAGGCTAGAGTTATTCACCAGTACAGTGTGTGGAGAATAAAGTAGAGGGTATTGGTAAAATCATTACTGTCCTCTTAAGTGTTTGTGAAACACAACAAAGCTTACAGGCAACTTGATGTTTTCATTCTATTATCTCTTTAATCCACTGCTGCCTCTTCTCCTAAACTCTACAGAGGACTGACCAGTGGGAAGATACAAGCTAATTTAAAAGAAAAAAATGTTTGGGGATAAGATAAGGAGGGAAAAAGAGTAAATTCTGGAAACATAAGCAAAGAGGAGCATTCAGCTCAGAGAATGTGAACTGGCAGTAGGAAAGGGAGACTGTGGTAGGAAACCTGTGTCCCTGCAAGTGTCAGAAGGCTTTATTTGTATTTGACAGAACCAGCAGCTAAGGTGGTGAGAAGTGAGCTACTGAACACCCAAAGTGTATCTAGGAAGGGCTCAGCAACAGACAGCCAGACCATTTCAGCATAAGCAAAAGAATGAAGTATTTCTAGGTCTTCCGTCAGAATCATTGTAAAGGAGGGGGTTCAGAACTACAGGGAATGACTTCCAAAATCATGTCCATGCTCTCTGCGCAGCAGGGGACTGATAGGAGAGTGATGGGATTTTAATGATGCATAGTTCTTTTAAATCCAGTTTCTCAGTGTGGAGTGCATGCCCTTGGCCTACATCATAGTCTCCATGGGAGTTGGTTCTCAGATGCAGACTGGGCATCACTCTCATGCCTTGGCACTCAGCTTCCTAAAGAGGTACATTGACTTACCTAGTACCTGCCATTCCATTTAAAAGGGGAATAGTAGCACCTGGCTAGAACTGAAGCAAGTAATATCATAGACTCAAGGGTGCTGGGCAGCAAGCTTTTATTCTCCAGTGTCATCTGGAGAAATACGAGAGGAGAGTGAGAACCCTTACACCAACTATCTCAAGTACTTTGCAAAGGTTAGAAAGAGACACACATCTGCCCAGTTTTCTTCCCTAATATTTATAGGGAATTAAAAAAAATTAAAACAGATGTGGGGACAACAGACCTTGGCCAGAAACCCACTTCCCCATCAGCCTGGGACCAGGCAGCTGTAAGACAGTGTTTACTAAAAACATGTTTACTAAAAACAATACAATGCCCGGGGCAATAAGTTCCTGAAAAGGGCTTGCCCAAGGGAACCTCCCTGACCTCGACCTTTCCCAAAGACTAACCGCCTCTTCTGACACACCCAAGTCAGTCTCTGGTATCAGAGCAGAACCAGCCAGGGGTAAGGCAGGGAGCAGAAGCCTTTCTGGAGGGGAGCCTTTCTTGGGAAGTTTTCTTGAGCCTTTTTGGGGCCTGCTTAAAGTTTTCTTTACATCGTTGACTGGTCTCTGTGTCATCAATCCCGACACCCTCTGCACATTCTCGGATACAGGCTGCACAGCGGGTGCAGGAAAAGAAAAGAACTTTCAGGGATAGGAGTAGTCTTCCCCCTTCAAACTGTCTCATTTGCAAATCAATGATTAACGGTCTCCCCACCAGGAAGAACAGAGAAAACACTCAGGCATGTTTTGATTGTGTTCCTTTCTTCTGTCTTTATCTGTCAGCTCCTGGCTCATTTTTAGGGACTAAATGATTTAACGCTGCTTATGGCAAACCCTTGATATACCTTTTATTTAAACTGAGAGTTTAGTATTTAAGAAAGAGACCTAAGCAAAATATTTCACACACTATTCCTGGGAGGACTCAGAATTAAACTGTTAAATGTTCTACTATAATGAAATTTAGTATAATCAGCAGGGAAGTAGCTGTTGTCCATTTATCAGTTTTTCTAGCTACAGTTTCGTATGCATGGAAAGCAAAATTAGAAGGCGCCAAAGGTGGAAAGTCTTATACAATAATAGCACATTTTATCAAAATGGCACTTTTTAACTTGGAAATGTTAGGCAATTTTATAGTGATGGCCTATTAACAATAACAGCTATCAGATCTCTGTATAGTTCAATATGGAAATTTATGTAGAATGAAGAAAGCACTTAAAGAATTAATTCACCTTGCCTAGATGTGCTCATGAGCTCAGTTACTTCTAAACACATACAAGTTAACAATGTTTTATATAGCATTGAAAAGATATGCACTTGTAGAGTTTGGGTATTCCTGAAGCCTGAAGCTACTGTGACTTTCAAAGTTCCCTTCAGGTTTACAATGGGACCCACATTCCATCCTTCATTGAGTAAGCTCTCTCTGAGGCACATCTGCTGGACAAGTGCTTTGCCTGGCATTTCCTGTCTGGAGACTATCCCCCTACACTTCTGGGTCCAGTGACTGTCCCACAGTCTGGTTGGAATCCAGAATTCCAAAAGGAATTACTGGATGATGGACAGGTCACTTCAAGTTTGAGTGGGCCAAAAATTTGTAAAATGAGACAGTAGTTCAAGATAAGTATATCACCTTAAGTGAACAAAGAAACCACTCGATTTCACTCTAGTAGAAAATGAATCTAAATTCTGATGAGAGCAAAATCTGTATTTTGTGAGAAAAATGCATTGTAATTTAAGAAATGTCCTCTCAGATTGGGAGCATGGAGGAGGGGGGAGGGAGCCAGGAAAAGGAGAGGGGGAGAAAAGGAGGTAAGAGAAGAACATAGGGAGCTGGAAGGATGAGTCCAGGGGAAGAATAGAGAGCAGGATGAGAGATACCATAATAGAGGGTGCCATTGTAGGTTTGAGAAGAGATCCAGCAATGGTGAGATTACCAGAGATCTACAAGGACAACACCAACTGTCAAACGAAGCAACAGGGAAGAGACAACCTTAAAAGACCATCCTTGATAATGAGTTTGACAATTACCTTATATGCCACCCTAGAACCCTCATCCAGCGGCTGATGAAGCAGAGGCAGACACCCATAGTTAAACACTGAACTGAACTCCTGGAACCCAGTGACAGAGAGGGAGGAATGATGAGCAGGGGGTCAAGACCAGGCTGGTGAAATCCACAGAAACTGCTGACCTGAACAAGGGGGGAGCTCTTGGACCCCCGACTGATGGCTGGGATGCCAGCATGGGACTGATCCAGACCTGCTGAACCTGAACGTGGTTGTCAGCAAAGAGGCCTGGCCAATCTATGGGGCCTTGGGCAGTACACCAGTATTTATCTCTGGCATACAAATGGATATTGGGTGCCCCTCCCACAATGAGGGATACTCTCTCAGCCTGCATTCTTGGGAAAGGGCCTAGGCCCATCCCTGAACAAAATGACAGACTCTGGAGATCCCCATGGTGGGTGAGGCTGGGAGGGGGGGTTGGGCTGACGGGGGAGGAGAGGAGGGAGAGGGAGCTGGGATTGACAGGTGAAGCAAGGCTGTTGCTAATTTAAATAAAAAAATTTAAAAAAGAAATGTCCTCTCACATTAGCGAATGCTGACACCCCTAAAGCACGACTGCTTGAGTTTATTCTCTCCTTGACCCTCATCCTCCTGCATTTTAAGTTTTTATTCATACCATAGAAATGAACTTGGTTTTGAAAACTTGGGGTTACCATAGCCTAGTAGTATCATTTAAAATGCCTTATGAAAATCATTTGGGGACAGGATAATTCAGCAGTAAATGTCCTTGTCCCTTAGCCTGATACCCTTGTTAAATCCTTGGGACCCAAAGAATGGAAAGAGAGAACCAGCTTTTGCAAGTTGCCCTCTAACCTGCACACTTGCAAATATGTGCTTGTGCACCACAAGTGACATGAATTAATTAAGAATTATGTAAGAAGCTATATCTGCAACTTAAAACTGGAATAAAATAATGTGATAGGAAACACTAGAGAATAGTTTATTAAAACATCTGAGTGTGGAAGTTGAAAATAAAAAGGTAAGGCAGTGGCCTTTTAGTAGTATATATGGGTATTAATGGTCCCCACCAAGAATAATTTAGGGAAGAAGACTTAATTTGAGTTACCGGTGAAAGTAGCTTTTTCTAAACTTAAAGATTATGGTTGGTTGTCCTTTAACACACTTTTCAAATTTATATCTAATCGCATTTACATCTAAACTAATGATCTTGTCTTCATACCTCTTTATTAAATTGCCCATAAATAACTACTCAATCACTTAACTAATCTCAAATTTTATTGAACCACTTATTATTAATTAATAAGATGGATGAGATCTTTGACATGTGCTCCTTTTATTTTTATATGGTGCATGTATTGGTCAGCATTTTCTAGAGAAGAAAGACTAATAGAATAGAGACACACATAAGGATTTATTATGACAACTGGCTCATAGAATGATGGAGCATGAATAGTCATATGACATGTCATTAGCAAATCTGAAGGCCAGGCAACCCAATGGTATAGTTCAGATCAGGGTCACACGTATAGGATGAGTTAGTGGTGAACAGTGAGTGCTGCTGTGAATCCCATGATGGGAAGGGCTGAGAACCAGGGCATCTGATGTTCAAGGAATAAACACTGATTTTTCAGCTCTAGGGATATGAGTGTGGTATGGAGGAATGAATCCACTCTCCCTTTTTCTTCTAACAGAACTATTGGATAAATAGCATGAATTGTGTCTTCCTACATTTGTGAGAGCAAATCTCAAATCTATTGAGTTATCTATTCATTGGAATGGTAATCTTGTCCAGACACACTCTTAAACTCACTCAGACACACTCATACATTCACCCAGAGTTTCTGTTTCACTGGGTGTCCTGGAACACAGTCAGGTTTAATTGTAGTTTAGCAACAGACAGGCGTTATACTTTCAATTGTTAAACTTATATTTCTAACAGTAGGATTACCATTTTATAAAAGTTGACTTTGACATACGAATATAATGTCACTGAAAATTCTATCTCTTAGTGTTTTTCTTCAAAGTTCTTCAAAAGTCATGGTTAGAAAATGTATTCACTGACCTCTTCAAATCACTCCATTTCTCCAATTCAGGTGATTCTGTGTTATTGCTTATCTTTATTTTCAAGCTTAAGCTTCAAGCACATAATATCACTCATATTTCTTTAAGAATTATCCACAAGAAGTTGAAATCCTTGGAGTAATTTTTAAACTAAGCAAAGTGTCAGAGGACCGATAGCTAATCTCTTCCCAGGGTGAACAGTTCCTCTGAGGGTGAATTGGTGATTGGGCCTGCAGTATCAATCTGTCACTTACTCACAGGGACTCAACTCCACAGCCAGCTCGCTTTGTAGAGAGAAACTTAGAAAAGTCAGAGAAAAAACACAGATATTATAAACTCAAAATAAATACAGTGGTGGCACGAGGCATTTGTTGGCTTAGCATAAAACACCATGTGACATTTTACAATAACAGCAAAATAACTACATGGGAATTCAATTCATAAGTAACTGAAATCCAGTAATAAAGATGGCAGAATCAGAGGACAACTGAGTTACATTAAAGTCACAGCAAGGCCCTGGCTCAGAATTTTCACATTGTAATGTGGCTTCCATCTACTTGTTGGCATCATTTAGACTTAGAGTATACATACAGCCATTCTTTGTGCAGTGGCTTCTTCACTGGGAACAGAAATTCTCTCCTTAATTCTTTACTGACACAAGGAAGATACTAAGGCTGGTGAAAATGTTTACTGAAACTGTGACATTGTCAACCACACAACAGCTAACTGCCAAGCCCAGTGGTCCCCCAAAAGAGAAGAGCAGTAGTGGGGAGCCTCGTGCCTGGTCACTTGGCAGGTGTATTAGCAACTGCTCTGGCCTGAGTGGTGAGACAGCCCTGGTTTGTGTATAGATGACATGTCAGTGGAGATCTTCTGGACTTTCTCAAGAAGTCCTCTCCCACTTTCATGTTCAAGCACAGAATCGCTGAATCTTCAAACAGGGCAGATTCCAAACCAGAACACTTGCCATTCTGGGCAAATCACATTTGCAGCTGAAGTCTTCAATGGCATGAATTGTTCATGTTAGAGGAAATGATAAGTGTTACACTTGACAACTCTGGTAAGGGCATTCAACACATCCTTGCCATTGACCCTGCCATGACACAAACTAGTTAAACAATTTTGTTGGTCAAGTCAACTTTCTTACTTTTGTTTTCTCAATCGAGACCCAGGGAGTTAAATACCACCATGAGGCAATTTAAAATAAAAGTAGGAAACTCTTACAACAACTTGTTTATAGATTACTGTAGGCTGAAAACATGAAACTCGTAATTCATAGTATATTTTAAAGTCAGTATTTGTCTTAATTTAATGTTTTATTAGTTTGCTCACCATTTATAATAGTAACTTTCAAATTCATAAAGGAAATACAGAGAAATTTATTAACATGAAAATTCCCCATAAATGCGTGGTAAAATTCTAGCTGTCTACAGATTCATTAAAATTTGTATTATTATTGACAACTGTATTGCTATGCAATTGAACAACTCAAGAGCAGATGGAATAAAATGTGTATCTAATTAAGTCATAAAACTCTCTGTGATTCCTGACATCAAAGATTCTTAGGAGGGGAATGGAAAGTGGTGGAAAGATGCAGTTCCCTTGGAAATGGGGTGACAGTCTCAGTGTTCCCTCATTAGAAAACACGAGACTGCAAGAGACAGATCAGGGATACGTGGGCGACACTGAAGTCAAGGGATTCAGTCTTCCACTGTAGAAGACAGGAAAGTTGTGTATTACAACCAATTTATTACCTAATGGCTGGGGGAAGAGACAGGGCTAGGCTTATGACAAGGTACTCCCACAGTGAGGCAACTTACAGAATGAATGCTCTCAGTTGGGAAGCAATGGCTCAGAACCTTATAATCCACAGGAACAATGGTCTACTTCCCTGAAGACAGATATCCTATTGAACCAGCAAAACCTGACTTCTACAGATCCACAATAACTGTGATTTGATGGGACCTGCCCTTTATTGCTCTATACCTTGTAGAAGACTTCAATATTGAAACAGTTACTCCACGGTGACCATGTAAACTATGGAATTTGGTACTATAGTTCAATTTCTGGTTCCTATGTTAGGATTAATCATAATTTCCAGAATAGTGAGTAATTCTAACAAGATTTAAAATGAGCAAGTGACTTATAGTCACATTTCAAAAACCAAGAAAACATATTCATTACTCCGTTAATATAATCTACAGACAAAAATTTGCTCTATATGGAATTAAGGTGCCACCAGCGAAGGACTTATAACATGAACTCTAAGAAATAATTTTGCAAATATTCCTAAGAATGTTATGCTGTTCAAAAGAACAACTTGGTCAGTCAAAGTACTTGCTCCATAAGTCTGGGAAGCTGAGTTCAAATCCCCAAAACCTACACAAAATTTGGAGACTTATCAGGAATGTAGGTAATAATCTCAGAGCTCACACTGGGAAATGGGAGGGAGATACAGGAGGGTAACTATCCTTATGTATAGAACACAAATCAACAAAGATCTCTTTCTCAAAGAAGATGGAAGGCAAGCCAGCATCTGAGATTGTCCTCTGATCTCCACACATGCACTATGGTACCTGTGCAGCTATACACACACACACACACACACACACACACACACACACACACACACACACACAGAAGAACAGTTTATAACATCCATGATTTACTGTGGTTTGCAAACAAATAATTGGTGCACCTATAACAGTCATGCTTTCTTTTTGAGCAGTATATGATCTCATGCAGAATACTAGAAAATCCAGGGGCGGTAGTGGCACACGCCTTTAATCCCAGCACTCAGGAGGCAGAGGCAGGCGAATCTCTGTGAGTTTGAGACCAGCCTGGTCTACAAGAGCTAGTTCCAAGACAGCCTCAAAAGCCACAAACAAGCCCTGTCTCAAAAGACCAAAAACATAAAATAAAAGAAAGAAAAATCTTCGTAAAGAGCCCCATGGGGTTGAGACTGCACATTTGTCAGTCTTATCAGTGTCAAAATGAAAATTACAAAAGCTGGACCTGACGTTTTTATGCCAACTTAGCTGATAAATACTAGAGCTAATGACATCACTTGAATTTCATTCAATATATCTTCAATTTCATTTGTATATCCCAATATGAATTGCAAAATGTGTACAACATTTGATATGCTTGGTACCTTGGGGACAACTAGTAACATAAGCATGCTCATTTTCTGGTATTTTAATGCTACCTCAAACATAGAATGTACCTGATATCATGACAGAAATGTTGGAAATTTTACACCAAGCCTGATGATTAACTCCAGTGACAAACATTCCCACAACACACAAAAATATGTCCATGGCCAGATGTGCCCAAAAGGAAACCTGCATTTAATTTCTACCACATTATTCATTTCAAAAGGTAAGAGAAGGCTCTTTTTCATTTCATTGTTTCCTTCTACAACAACCAGAAAGGATATCAATTAGTTTTGCCAGATAGGCTGTCACTGCCCGGGGTAAGTAAATACGGTTTTTGGAAGGTTTCATCTGAAAGGAAGTGAAATACCTGTCACATTCCTAATCAGCTGTCGGGCACCTTTTATCCTAACAGGAAGAGAGGACTGCCATTTTCCAAAAATGATAGAAACTCTGAGTGTTTTCTGAAAACCACAAAAAGATAGTATTAAAGTATTAGAGACAGTTTTCAAACATGTGTCTGTTGGGACAAGTACTTTTCCCATGCAAGAATCTGTGATCTGGGAAATGAACAAACGAGAACTAAAAGGTCCTTAGTAAAGGCTTTAACTCACTTTATAACTGTCTAGATAAAGGGCCCAACTAGGAGTCCCAACAAAGTGACTTCTACAAAGTCAGGCTGAAACCAGAGTCCCAGCACCTGTGGTCCTGTCAGACAGAAAAACACATCGTCTACTGAGCACTCCATAGGTTGACTTTTAGTAACAGTAATGAAATTAAAATGTGTTCCTAAAAGAATACTGACTCAAAGACCACCCAACGAAACAGAAAGAACACAAAAGCCCACTGAATTGCTCCCTATGATTAGTCCTTAACAAAAAGAAAATGAGATAGACAAGAAAAATGTTGTTAACAAATGACATCTTGAGTATTTTACACATTAAAGTGCTTCAGCATGCATTTAAAGGGACCCCTCAACCATGCCAAAAAACAAACAAAAAAACAAAAAAAGCCCATGTTAACAATATATAAAACAAGAAACAAAAACAAAAAAAGGAAGATAAAAAATATTACTGTCACATTATAGGCAGATAGGCAAAGCCTGCCTCCCATCTGTGCTGTGCTTGCTGTCAAACAGAACTCAGTGTTTATCATAGTCTTGGGTTCTCTTAGCTCTTCTGGGACCTCACCTCCTTCAATAGACTCCTGAGCAACATGTGACTACCCTAGTACAGAGGTACAGTGTCTCTTCTCCTCTTACCTAAGTCCTTCACGGCAGCAGGCAGCTGATAGGCCGCCAAGTCCAAACCTCTCTGAAAAGTGGGCCGAGGACAGATGTGATTATTTTAGTTTGACATGTTTATTTCTAAAACTTGATGTAATTTTTTTCTTTGCTGTGGCAGGTTGGTTTTCCTGGATTTTCCTAATTTAATCATCGATTCTGTTCTATTCTTGACAGGCACAGCTGTCAGAAATACTCTTAAAATTGTCAATCTTGGGACAAGATGAAAATATCAAGATTAGTGAAAAAAGCTAAATCACGCTTGTAAATGGAAAGATGAAACCAGGAATAGCCTGGGGTCAGGACACCAATATCTTTAAAGGACATTATATTCTTGACGGAGTCTAAAAAGAAAGAGACTGTGCCCAAAGTCTGATAACTAGACTCAAGCTTGCCCTCAAATAATTAGTCAATTAAATTAAAAGTTTTCCATGATCCAACAAGTGAATACTGCACACTCTAATTTATAAACGCCCGTATCCCAATGCATTAGCGTCAAAACTGAAGTACAAAGAAAAATTAAGCATAGAATACTGTAGCAAATAAACAGTAATGAAACATACTTCTGAAAGTAGCTTACTGTTAGTGAAATTTCATCCATAGTGGCAGGCTAACTGAGTATCAGGAATCAAGGATCAAAGGGCAAGAGATCAAGCCAGCCATCACAAGAGAAATCAAATGGGGTGTTCAGGAAGCTGATAAGAACAGCCTGAAGTATAGTACCCTGGCCCAAAGTGCAGCTCCCAGTGATGCTCTAACTAGTCAAAGTTAGTGCAATTTCCTATCTGCAATCATGTCAGGAGACTTAGAGTTTGGGGGAGCTTGGCATACATGGCTCTGCCCTAAAGTCATAACCTTCTCACTCAACTTGACAACTGAGCCTATATATATATATATGTATATATATATATATATATATATATATAAATCTTAGCACTAAGAGAAAGCAACACCACTCCAGAGTGTAAGCCACTAATCTTACACTGTCAACGTGCTCTAACACTTTATTTTATTTAGTGTGTTTGGTGGGAAGGCCAGTTTGGAGTGTCATTAGCGTTTCCAAAGCATAACCCAGGAGCACTAACAGCAAAATTGATGAGTATGTGTAATGGAGATGGCCTATAATTATATTTTAATCAGTAAAGAACATTTAACAGCATTTTCCAACCCGGTGAAAGATCTTCAATCAGTGCAGAAGTCTTCACAGACAAGCTCTCAGGAAGAGAGCAGTTAGAGAGAGCAAATCAAAAGCAGCCCTTCAATGAAGCTGTTAGCTACAACATCAGCAGCCACCATGGAGCACGGGCTTGTTACAGATCGATTCATTCTGCTGATCAAAGCTGAAGAATCGTTCAGCAGCCGGCTTCATATCAATAGACAATTTTGTGCAGTACATCACACACAAGAAATAAGGTCTAGCAGCAATCAACAGCATCAGAAATCTGGCTTCCAAAATGATATGTAAAATGGATTTCTGTCAGTGATAAAGAAGAGGCTTAAGGAGAACAGTGTATCAAGCTGAAAGGTTGGGCCTCTTAAATAAAAACAATCAGGGAGGCCTCTTTTTAAAGTTTTAATATGCAAAAAAGAAACAGGAACGATCCAGAAATGGGGAGTGTGTGACACAGACCTCGATAAAGCTTCCTTGTTCAAAGTCTGGTCAAGGGACACTTACATTCTGATCACTGAACATGTTTACACATGCAACTGGGTATGAACATGAGATATGCACACAAGCATATATCTAATATCAGGACATTAACTATTTAATAGATGACACATTTATCCAAAAGGAACAAAGTTCATTTGGTGGGAGCTGCTTCAATACAGTCACAGAATAAACCATTATCTACAATATAGGAAGGAGAACTGGGTCAGGAGTCCAGGTCTGTTATTGCAACTGTAAAATGTAAAAATAAGCACCACACACACCCATGTGGAACAGTTACGAAAACATTGCTGTAGACATTTCCAGGGCTTGTGTCATGTTCCTGTGGGTAAGGTGCTTGCTGTGTGAGCAGGAAGGCTTGAGTTCAGAACCCCAGCACTCACATAAGGATCAAGGCATGAAGGCAGTCTACTTTAATGTCAGTTCTGTTGATGTGGATAATGGAGCATCCCTGAGGCTCCTTGACAGCTGTTCCAGCAAAAGTGGTGCATTCCAGGTCACTAGAGATCCTGCCTCAAAACATCAACCAAGGAAGATACTTGGTATTGATGTATGGTCTTCACAAACACACACACACACACACTCACTTACACACACACACACACACTCAGAGCATGCACACAAGCATGCACACACAAATGTAGTTTACCACACACAGCTATTTCAAAAAGAAACATGGAACCCAGTCTGACAGCTGGGGAACCAAAATAGGACCAAACCAGGCACCCTGAATATGGGTGTCAGCTAGGAGCCCTGGGCAGTCTATGGGGCCTCTGGCAGTGGAACCAGGATGTATCCCTAGTGCACAAACGGATTTTGGGGGTCCACTTCCCATGGAGGGATACTCTCTTAGCACAGATAAGCAGGGGAGGACCTAGGCCTGGGCCCAAATGACTTGACAGATTTTAATGATCCCTCATGGAAGGCCTCATCCTCCCTGGGGAGTGGATGAGATGAGGAGGAGCAGTGGGGGACATGGGAAGATGGGAGGGAGAGGGAAATGGGATTGATTATGTGAAATAAGATTGTTTCTAATTTAAATAAAAATTAAAAACAATATGTCATAATTATAGATGAAATAAATAAATCCAAAAGTGAATATTTGAAGAGGACATACACAGTCAGAATTTAATTTGAAGTTAATAGCAGCATGGCCTGTGCCTAGTAACATCATTGAATGATTGAAGCAGGGCGTGGCATGGCAGCCAGTGGTTCCTGTTTTAAAGAATCCTATTTAGTTGCTTTTTCAATCATTATTTCCTCAAGTAGAGATACATCCTAGGCATAATTAATTCTTTTCCTGAGCTCTACAGCTCATACCCCTTATTATTATAAAACTAAAAAACGATTCCGGGAATTTTATGCCACATGTTACACTTAGATGTGATTATTAAAAAATCCACACTCTAATAATTATTTTCAAAAGCATGATTAGTTGGAAATTAATTGGTATGCAATATATTCAATATTAGCAAGCATGTGTTATGTGACTTCTCTGTTAGAGTCTGGAGAATTTTCTATTTCCATATTTAATGCCTTTTCTTTAGCACATCCTCTGTTGTAGTCTTGCTCTGGCTGCTTGCTGAAGCTCTTGATGCAAGCTCAACATCGCAAGAGAATGAAAGACAGCACTGGGCCGCACCCTCCCCTGGGGGAAATGAGGGGATATTTGGGTGGGGGGTTGGTGGGAGGGCACGGGAGGAGGGAAGGGAAATGGAGAGGGACTTGGAATCAACATGTGAAACAACCTTGTTTCTAATTTAAATTTAAAAATAATATATATATGAATAAAGACAGCACAGTGTGACTAGTCTCCATAGAAGCTGCTTCTAGGATAGAGCTTCAGGTCACTAGGCAGTTAGGAAACATCTGTCGAATTACTTACTAGGGTAACCTTCTCAACTGTAGCCACAGAACAAAACACCACACATCCACTCCCTAGTGGCTGATATTTAGTCTACCTTCTCCTTTCATTCATCACAACTGCTATTCCTGTGTGTGTGTGTGTGTGTGTGTGTGTGTGTGTGTGCTTTTGGAAGTCAGCTGTTGGTCATCATTTGCACCTTATGCTTTGAGAAAGGGTCTCTCACACACTTATACCTCACTGATATGACTGTGTTAGCTGACCAGAAAGCATCACGGATCCATTGGTCTCTGGTTCCTCAACACTGGGCTTATTGGTATACCCTACCTCACCTGAATTTTATAAGCGTGTGGGGAATTAAACTCAAGGCATTGTATCTACAGGCTTTAGCAACTGAACCATAGATTGAGCCCCTAACTCTCCATTCATTTATGGTTCTCTGTTGACTCGCACCTCCTATGGAGCATTCATATTATGTGGTAGTTTGAATGAGATGTTCTCTCATATTGTTGAACATTTCAATACTTGGTCCCCAGTAGGTGGCCCTATTTATGTAGGCTCAATGAGGTGCAGTCTTGCTGGAGAGAGTGTTTTACTGCAGGTTGACTTTGGAATTTCAAAAGAATCCTACCACTCCTAGTTAATTTTCTCTTTGTTTTAAGATATGAACCTTCAGCCTTCTGTTCCAGATGCCATGTTCTACTGCTGTCATACTCCCTTGTCATAGTGCTGATGGATTATCATGCCTCTGGAACCATAAGAACCAAATAAACTTATCCTTCTATGAGTTTACTAGGGCACACTATTTTATTACAACAGTAGAAAAGTAACTAAGATGTTACTTAATGTACTTTTCATTCTAATATATCAAAAAACTTTCCCAGGAGTACCACATGGTGTATATTCTTATATGTGTTCACCTCAATTCCATACAAAAATCAAACAAGAGTCATTGAAAAGTATAATGCTCATAATAACACACACACACACACACACACACATACATGCACACAGAAGGGAGTTGGGGAAACCATGTATGAATGGATAACTTTGTTACAAACCTTATAGTTCATTAGAATAGACAGATAAAAAGAAATTAATATTGAAGCACATGAAGAGAAAATGGACACAAAGAAGATAAGTTGCCTGGCAACACCTAAAATGATTTAATCCTTCCATTCAATCAGAAGGATAGATGACTGAGGTGAGCTATGAGGCTACAACTATGGTAGACTTTGAACACTGGTAATGGCAATGGGGCTACTGACAATCCATAGTGAGGGTCAAGAGACTCTTCCTTGAGATTTTAGCTCTTACTCCCTCCCCAGAGTTGAAACTGCCTTGGGAAATGCTGGATTGTATGCAGACATGAAAGGCTGGTTAAACATGGCCTTTAAGCTTCCATGAGTTTGTCCACCATCCAAAATAGTGTGGGACACTGAGTGACACAGATGTGTGGTGTCACCCACATTCCTATAAGTAACCCCTCACCTTGCTCTGTGAGAAAGCCATAAACTCACTGGTTTCACTATCTTGGACTTGATGATATTGTACCTTGGTCTGTTATTGGTGTCCATCTGGGGTGATTCTGTTATGGAAATTCCAGCCAGCAAATAACCAAACATGTACGTAGAGAGACAGGAGAACTCCTCTTTACTTAGAAAGATGGGAAAACCCCTCTTTACTTAGGCACAGGCTAAAACCACAGCTAGTGCTTTGGAAAGATCCACACCACACACCACCCATACATGCACACATACAATTTCTTACAACTTTTATAGGTAACAATGTAGTCACTAAAGGGCGGTCTTTCAGTTCCAAGTCCACCAGAAGGAATTTACATCACAGTTAGGCAGTTAGGTATGTTTACAGGAACAGAAATTGTAGGAACAAACATTTTTCAGTAGATGTTCTGAAGGTGGGAATAAAACACAAAAACATTAAAAAGTAGCAATAAAGGCATACAGACTATCAGGGAGCAGTAAAAGGATGCCTCTCTTAGCGCACAAGACTTACAGAATGCCCTATGTCCATATAGCTGTGGTAATCACCCCTTATGGAAGTTTTTGGCAAGTGTTTGCCTCCTCAATATAAGGGATAAGGACTTTGATAAGGGGACATGAATCAGGAATCAGCACACCTAAGTAAGACTTTAACTCATTTGACTTCTGCTAACCCAACAGTTTTTAGGCTATCATAAGCTATCATAACACAGAGTAGTAATTTGATTTTGTAATATACTTATGTAGGAGTATAAAATGTGTACATTTATACAATCTCTTCATCTGTTCCTCAGGAAAAGTTAGTGAAACACACATGTGCACACACACACACATACACACACACTTTCTTAAACATGAGGTTTGTGCTTAGAGAGGCCACAGGTGACAGTTGCCTCTAGAGCTGGGTTGCAGGAGATTGTGAGATGCCTGATGTGGGTGCTAAGAATCAAACTTGGGTCCTCTCCAAGAACAGAATATGCTCTTAACCATTGTGCCATCTCTCCACTGTCCTGATCACATTTCTTTAGGTGATCTTGTAAGAAATCACCTGACTCACACACCAAGACTTTGGTGCTCTTCCAATGCTTGGAAGTGCTCCCTTTCCAGTCCTGGGTTTTAAAGGGCTTAATTGTGCTCCACATATGTTTTCCTGAGGAAGAACAAAGGGTTATTTCATCAACCCCTTGGTTAATTCCAGATAAGAAAGACATGCTTCTACTTCCCTGAAGAACATGTAAAGAATTTTAAGATTAAGTGTTGCACAAAACTGTTCTCCAAAAGGTGCTTCTATGCCTTAAAAGGAGGGAAACTATGCTACTCATGGATTCTAATGATGCTCTTAGACAAACATATCTGTTTTTCTAGACATTGGCATGGCACATTGGTATGTGTACTAGATGGGCTGTTTAGGACAGTGTGGTAGCTACTCTGCATCGCCACTTCCTTAAATAAGCTGAGAAACACATGACTGAAAGTATTTTTGAGGTTAAACAGTGAAAATTCACACAAAACATTAAGGCTGTCCTCAAAGAGCATGCTGCCAGCATCAGTTTCCACTTGCAAATAAATGTGTGCCGCATCCCTCTTCTAT
This sequence comes from Mesocricetus auratus, assembly GCF_017639785.1. Classification (NCBI taxonomy): domain Eukaryota; kingdom Metazoa; phylum Chordata; class Mammalia; order Rodentia; family Cricetidae; genus Mesocricetus; species Mesocricetus auratus. The sequence goes on along the minus strand of NW_024429195.1, from coordinate 31,940,813 downwards.
ACTCTGGCGCTCATTTCATCGTACATAGATGTGACTTCTTATTACATTTATCAGATTAAAACTCAACTGTGGTTTCTTGGCCAGATTTTTGGTTTTACATAGGTGTTTCCTCCCACAGAGCAGGCTTTAATATAATAACAATGATGATAGCAGTAGTAGTAGCAGTAGTAGTACTAATAATCATAATCATAATAATTTTTAAAAGTAGTTGGTTACCCCTATAACACTCATGATACTAATGCACGTGGGGACACATCTTACCATGATTGAGGTCATACATATCTTCACACACTCTCACTCAGATACCCACAAAATTTCCAGGAGAAGATCTGCACTGCCTCAGTTATATTCACTAGATCTGACATTCTTTATCATTGGAAAGAAAGAAAAGGAGAGAGGGAACAGGAAGTGCTTATATTAAAATTTAAACAGAACTTGGACAGAAGAAAGGGGTATCTTTCAAGCACCTAAGATGAAGCAGGTATTGAACCTAATGATTCGAAAGACAAACCAGATCCTGCACACCACTGTTGGCTCTGTTGCTGAAGCAGGATCCTTACCCAAATGTAACAATGCATGTTCCCTACATGAGAATTATGCTGTTTTTAAATCCGTCCAAGCATGCCGTTAGGAGGATAATCAAAAGGGCAATATGGTAAGACAGAAAATCCTGACAGTAAAATGTGGCATACAAATGTGTACTCTCTGTAATTATAACTTTGGTTAAAGGACTAATAATTTCTTGGGTGTTAAAGTAACTCTTCAAACTTCTGTGTGTCAGCATCTAGTTCAGGAAGCCTGTGCTGAACTGAGTCCTGCCAAGCCAAAGAGAATGGAGTTGTGAGGCTGTACCCATAGAAGAGCAAAAGAATACAGCTATCTGACAGTGGTTCTGGCTGGGTTGTGATAAAGCTTACAGCAGCAATACATTCTCCTTTCACTTCCAGTTGTCTCCAAATGGGAGAAGGAAGAGACAGTGACCTTTCTTTGTTTGGTGCCATCTTTTCATGACCTTAAAGGGTTGAAAGACTAAGGGATGATGTTTGCTACCATATCTGCATCTCACTTCAGTGGCTATATTGGTGCCCTTCTAACTCTCTAGCTATACAGGAAGAAGTGTGTGTGGTGGGGCGGGGGTGGGGGGTTGCTTTGCTGATAGGTTCCATTTCTATCTTGAGTTACAGGGCATCAGCCTCTATTTCTTTGTCAGGAGCCATAAGTGTCAATCATGCAGGGATGCAGTCAGTTAAAGAAAAGGTTGTCTGTGAAAAACAAGATGAAGCCTTCATTAAAATGGTCACAGTGACAGATAATACATGTTTTAACATTTCTTTACCATTTATTTTCAGACATTTGTTTAAAAAGTCAAATGTAAAAACTCAATGACAGAAGGAGAGAGTTGGATAAGAAACATGCACACAAAACAGAGTCTGGCTACCCTCATGTGCCTGTTTCATCAAGGTGTATTCAGAATATGTAATAGAATTGTCTTGCTTGCTAAGTCTTTTAGGCTTGCTGAGAAAATGTATCCAAAGCTTGGAAATACAGCGTGACATTGAAGTATTTTATAGTGGTGGACTAGCAGGCTAGTACAAAGTTTATTCAGTTCTCTAGAGTAGAATTTCTCAACTTAAGCACTGTTGAAGTTTAGGGATAAGAAGGGAGTCAGGGAGGGAAGATGCATGCATGTTGGAATGATAGACAACACTCCAAGGTAATGACTGTAGTAGCTCTTCTAGGTTGCCATGAATGAAAATGTTCGCATAGCCAATATCCCATGTGGACATTCTCAAGAATCACGTTATTGACCAAAGGCCCATTGTTTGCTTAGTTATTAACAGTTCGTGAGTACTCAGATTCAATCCAAATCTTTTTAATGTGTAGTATTTTTCTGGTACAGACACAAAGGATTTCTGTCTGATGGGCAAAATGTGCTCAAAGCCTCTGATCTTATTGCTCTCTTGGTCATTAGTTAGGATTTCCTTTCTCATAGCAAACACTATATTACATCATTGGCAACTAACCACATAAATCCTGCTCCAATCACTGTTTTCAAAGTTCTTTACCATCTTGAGTGTTTTTGTCAGCAAGATAAATAATTTGAGGCTTTTATTTTTTATTTTTTGGCAGTCATATATGGAAGACTTGTTTAAAACCTATTTTTGATAGCATTATTTTTTCATCAAAAAGAAAACCACATACTGTTTTTTTCCTCTGATAAACCACTTCCATACTGCACAGATAACTGCTTCAGCATCAGTGCATGAGTGATAAGATCTGCATGTTGTAGAAAGAGAGATATTGCATCTAAATGTCTTTTAATGAAGAAATATGCTTTTCTTCATATGTAGTTCCCTTGTAGACATGTGTGTGTGTGTGTGTGTGTGTGTGTGTGTGTGTGTGTGTAGTAATAGTTTAGATGAATGTTGTTTCAGTGAGGAAAACAGATTAGGAAATGTATATAAACTATAACATCCTGACAAACAAGGACAAAGGCACTATGCCCACACCCTGATTTCTTCCTTGGGCTGTAACAGCAAGTACACAGGCTTATCCCTGAGGGCGAACAGGTTCAGAATTATATTTTGGAAATCCTACACTCCAAAAACTGAAAAAGAAGAGAAAATTGCCCTTTCTAGTAATTCCGGGATTTCTATCAAAGGGCTTTTTACTCCTATGAATCCTATATAAAGAAAGAGATGGAGGCCTGGATTAGCCAAACTGTCTGGCTGAGAATCTATAGTAAAGTTTGATTTTAATTCATTGCATTTATTTTCTACTTTATATACATAATGAACAAGTTTGTTTTTTCTCATTTCCTTTGCTAGAAGTTTAAATTTGAAACAAAAACTTAAAATATCTAAAAAAGTAGAAAGTTAGAGCAAAGACTGTACAGAATGAGAAAGTAAAACCTTGGGATACTGTGCCAGACACAATATTTAAAGTAGAATGCTACTTAAAATTGCTTGACACCGAGGTGTCTTTTCAAAGAACTACTAGCAGCTAAGTCCTCCCCTCCCCAGGAGGTGTCTCAAAGGTAAGCCAGAAAGGGAGAAGAGACTGAGGGGCACAAGACTGTCATTCAAACACTGCTCCTCTCATTAACTGGATGTGACATTTTGAATGGGCAAGCTTACTAAAATACAATTTCATCCTTCCAAACTCCCCTAAGTGACATCCTTAGAGGCTTCTCTCTTCCGTGTGTAGAGATTGCCTCCTCTGACATACACTGTTCTCCTCTCCTACATGCCCAGCTCCCATTATACAGTACAATGCTAATTTATTTTCAATGATTTCATGTCTACTGGTTTTGCCATTTTAGCAAAACTAAAAGATTATTGAAGAACACTTCAAATCTTCCTTGGTAATTTAAAGAGAAGTTTACTCAATGATGGCCAAATAGTAACACTAAATAACTAGAGACAGGTCGATAATTGGTTTGCTTTGGCATCTAGTAGAAATCTAGGGCTTCGATGCAAATTAACAAGCATATATAAAATATTTTTAAAAACATAGAATGTTTTAATTAATTCTATTTTATAGAACATTTGTTTAATATAAACGTAGTATTGGCATGATTGTGCCCATTTTCCCAATTCATGTGTTAAAATCTTTCTCCCTGAGGCATGAAGAGTTGGCTCCTTTGTACGAGGCCTTTTGGAAGGTTACTCATTCATAAGGGGAGATCTCATGAATGAACTCAGAAATGGCGCGGGGGGGGGTGTCACAGCAGAGTGGCTATCTGTGAAAGATGAGGCCAGTCTGACGAAGTGCTTGTGCCTTGGACTTACACTATTCAGCTTCTAGGCTTGTGAGAAATGAGCTGCTAGCATATATAAGCTACTCGGTTTATGGAATTTTGTTATAGCTGCAATGAACTGAGCTAAAAAACATGGTGAACTGAAAATGTTCTAGGATAGATGTATTTAAGCTATTACCCCAAATCTTCCACATTCACAAGGGAATTAATTATGTTGAATTTGGTGAGATTGTTTTAGCCCAGAAAAATCATCAAAAACAATACCCCAAAATTTCAATGACTAATACAGTAGCAACTGAATATTGAGACCTACATAAACTTTAAAATTTACTTCTTAATTTACCCACACTTTAAGGACCTGATAAGGGCTAACAAATTAACAGAGATTATAGGTCCTTGCTATCACTGGAGAAAAATCCACCACACTAAACTTCCTAGAGAGTCCATCTGAGTTCCTCAATGGAGATAACAATGTAACTCCTTATAGTAGAGGAAAATTCTAGAAAGAATTGCCTTAAGTATCAGTGCCCAAGAAAAATGGGGCAACATCCTTTATTAATTTTACATATTTTTAAAATTAACCTAGCGAAGTAGAACAAAGAATTGCCATTTATAAACTTAAAGGTTATTGCATATATGAAAGTCAATTAAGGAAATATAGACTAAATCTTCATTGAAAATGAATTTCATATTTCTCTAAGTAAAGCCTATCAAAAACCCATGGCTAGGAGCTATTTAGTATAAGCTTGGAAGAGCTTGCCTTTCCAGCTTCATTTTCCATGCCAAGGATCCAGATCTTCAAAATTCTGGATGAGAACATTAAAAACAATTGTAAAATGACTCCTCTGTTCCAAGGAGTAAAAACAGCACAACAACAAAATTAAATTTCAGCATATAGGACACAGAAACAGAAATTAGGTAGTAATGGTTTTCAATAAGTAGAGTCAATAAATGACTCCTCAGTTAAGCATACATACATGAATAAGTAATGATACATGCTTTCTTGTCCTAAGTGTCTTTGCTTCTCTTGATCTTCTCAAATAAATAATTTGAAAAAATTCCAATCACCTACACAGAAAAATAACATAGTAAATCTTTAACTAGGCTTTTCTTTAAAAGAAAGGAAACAAACAAGCTTGTGGCCTTATAGGCAATCATGTGACTGGAGGCAAGTTTGAGGAAAAGGCAGAATATAGAAGAGGTGGCTGGTGTCCAGGTATGCCATAAAGTCCCAGGACACTTCCCATATCTGCCTGTTCATGTGTAATTCACCAAGGAATCACCCCAGGACCATGGACAAACTGGCCATCCCAGTAGATACTGAGGAAGAGAGAAGTATGTTCAAAGTCTCCTCTGAAGTAAAGTGCAGGAAGAGGACAATTGACAAAGTGATAACCATAGCAGAAGTAGTGGAGGAGGAGCAGGGCCAAAGAGAAGGCAGGACACAAAGCTCAGAAGCTTCTGTTTTCTGAACGAATGGGTGAGTGAAGAGTACATGTGCAGGTGTGGGCTCAGCATTCATTGTCCTGGCTAAGGAGCTGTCCACCGTGTTTCTTGAGACAAATCTCTCTCTGGCCAATAAAGGTAGACTGGCCAGCCAGTGAGCTCTCTCTCTGTGCTGGTCTCTGCCACCTGAGCTGTGGGATTGCAGGTGTGCTGCAACACTTAGCTTATACATATGCTGGGGATTCAAATTCAGAACTTTATGCTTTCATGGCAAAGCACTTTACCCTTAAGTCATAGTTCCAAGTCCAGTGACAGGCCCAAGTAATTAACAGTGTCATCCAGGTGTTACTGGTTCTAATCTATTTAGAGAAGAAATATTGTTGGAGCATGGATTGTGTTAGCGTCTCACAAGTATCAGGATATCGTAACAATGGGTTGAAGATTTTGGCAGGCTTGTTTTCTGGGAGGTCTGCACACACATCAATCAAAGGCATCTACTCAACAATGGAGTCATTCTTGCAGCCACTGAAACCAAGTATGGGTCGCCTTCCTGTTCTGTACCAGGTCTCACCCAAGCTTGATTTCATGGGCCACAAGAGCACATCTGGCAGGTCAAACAGAAGCTTGGATCAGGAGAATCGGCAGAAGGGAGAGTACTGAAGCATTTAAAGCACAGAAAGACCAAGGAAAATCAACCAAATCGTAACATTTCAGATGCAAGCTGGTAAAATTGGGTCAGAGGAAGAGACTTTTGATATCATTCAGATTATCAGCACTGTCTCCAACATGATCTGTAGTGATGGGTAAGCATTTAATAAATCTTTCTAAACATATTTAACTATGTATTTCTTCACTGCCTCTTTTCTATCCTCTGGAAAATTCAACCGCAAGGTCTCATCCAATTCAGTCTATACCAATCATTGTGGATTTAAATGTCTAAATTTTTTCCAGCATCAAATCATATTTACAAAGCTTGAACTTCCATAAGTCCTAAAGACTATCAAAGGAAAAAGAAATAAAAATACAATCAAAGCTAAATTATCAATATGTAAGCCTATTGAACTGTCACGGCACCTAAAATTTCATCTTTGAAAATGCAGAGCTTTTGAAAAAGTAGAAATTTGTATACTTTGTGATGACTCAATATGGAATATTAGAAATGTGTATCGAGATACAGAAACTAAGCAGATGGCAATAAGCAAACTATATGAAACATCTAAACGTTCAACAGATAATTTTATTTAATGTCACAACTCTAAATAAAAACGAATAAAAAAACTATAACAAAGCAGAACCACAGATAGCAGAAATGGGTCCTACTCTAATCATGATGATTTAGAGATGGAAAAACAGATTTAGCTGGCCATCTTTTCAATCTGCATCTGAAATATGATATGAGGACTTAGGAAAACCACTGACTTGGGCAGTTCTAAAATGACCAATGTTCCAATTTCTGTGTATCGCACAAGAAGAATAGAAAGCTGAGGACAATTAGTATTAAACTAACAATAGCCCCCAAACCTTCCTCTTTGCTTCTATTTGATTTTATTTTTACCTGTCTCCTTGCTTGGCTACAATATTTTACTACATACCTCAGGCTAGCCTTGAACTGATGGTCCTCCTGAGTACTGTAACTATATACACACATGATCATGTGTGTTACCTTACTGTTCATATGCTCACCTATGTACTCTTTCATCCATGTTTATATGTGTCATTTGTTTGCATTTTTTGTGAACTTCGGTGCTCTCTAAATTCTCTGTTAGCCTTCCCTAATTTTAACTTTGTGACTTCCTGAAATAGAAAAATTCATCTTTCTTGATTTCTCCCTACAATTTCCCTACCTCCACTGCTCACACTCTAGTGGTAGGAAGAGCACCTTAGATAACAACTTACAGCTTTCCAAGATCAACGGACCAAACTTCCCAAAGCTCTGTGCTTTAAGCCCCAAATAGCTGTGTACCAACATTATTTCCTCTGTAGTGAATGTTGAGTCAGGGTGGCATTTTCTGTAAGGAAAAGGACCACAAGTAGGGCTCTTCTAGGGGAACAACACTAAGACTTTGTATGGAGAAGAGAGCAGCAGGAGATACAAAAGATGCGAAAGAATTTTCTACACAGGACAGTAATAAAAAGTTCATTCCAAGAAGATGATGAGGTTGTGCAAAGACTATCAAAGGGGAAAGTGTTCAGAATCACCAGAGTAGAGGCAGGAAATCAGAGGCATAGGCACAAAACTAAAGGAGTTTTCTTTATGGCTTCTGGGTTCACTAACAACACCATGGATAAAGTGACAGGAATTTTCAATGTTTGCCCCGGCAGTACAGATGTGGTGGCCCACTGGAATGCTGTGGCAATTCTAAGATGAAGCAGAATCAAGTGTATTCAATCAGACTGTGTTGGTGAAGAGACCAAAGTACACTGTGTCAAGCTACAAGAGCTGGAGCTGGTGAAGGAGGAGGATGCATGTATGATTTCTAGCTTGTTGGATCAAGGATGTCAGCTGCTATGAATTTACAGAAAAAAATAGAAAAAGATTTAAAGAAAGTAGAAATTTTAAACTAACCGTATCCTAACTTTTAGTAATAAAAAATAGTTAAGACAGCCCATGGATAGGATGTAGGCCCCTAAAACACACACAAACATGTACCTGCACCCATGTGAACACACACACACACACACACACACACACACACACACACACATACACAGCAGCTTTTAAAGACCAGTCACCCCCCATAAAAGGGGAGTAGAAATGTAAAAGAAAAATTATTTTAAAAAGGAGTCCATCAGGTTTCACATAGGCTGTCAAGAGTCATATTTTCATATCAGGATTATTTGATAGTTTAAATATTTTTATTGTTCCATTAAACCTCAGATTTTAGCTCAACTTGGCATGATAACAAAGACAGTTCATGTTTTTGTTGTCTTGAATGCAAGGTGTAACTGTTCAGCACAATTGCAATTATTTCTCAAAAGACACATGCCAGTTTGAGCTGGTGCAGAGTGACAAGGCAGTTTCCAGGCAGGATAGTACCCAAGGAACTGTGCTCATCACCTGCTTCACTTTACATCAAAGATCCATGTATAAACCACCTTCCCCATACAGACCCAGGGAAATGTCTTCTTGAAATTAAGTAGAGAAATAAATTTACCAAGGTCTTTCATTTATGTACATTATAGAAAGAGGAGCCTCACTTGTTCCCTTTACTCACTATTTTACTAAACAATAGTGTTTTGTTCAGGACTAGAGAAGGACTCAGCATCACACTTTTTAAAACAAACTCTCTCTAAACTCTCTCTCTGTCTCTCTGTCTCTCTGTCTCTCTGTCTCTGTGTGTGTGTGTGTGTGGTGTATGGTGTATGTGTGTGTATGTGTGTATGTGTATGTGTGTGTATGTGTGTGTGTGTGTGTGTGTGTGTGTACATACACATGTGGAGGTCAGAGGACAACAACTTGCAGGAATTCTCTTTTCACCGTGAAAGTCCTGGGGGATAAAACTCAGGTCTTCAAGGTCAGCAGGATCCCTCTCACTACCCAGACTTCAGCATAACTCCCGATAAAGAACTAAAAGGATATGGTCACTTGCTTGGCCCTCCAGTTCCAGTCCTCCTTGCTATTTGTCTTTCTGTTCAGCTTAGATGCAGATAATCCCCATATGTCCATGGACTTTACTTTAGACACTTAGATGTTTCATACAGCCCTTCCATAGAGCAGGTGGCCACCGTGCATACAGACAGAGCTTTCATACACTCCCCTCCATCCCTATAAGGGTCAGGTCAAGGAGCTGTTAGCAGGTCAAAAGTAATCAACCACATAATTAAACACAGCACACCCTGCACCTCTCAGGACTGGGAATCCTTTAGCAACAAAAATGTGTTTGTTGTGGCAGATTACTTTAGGTTTAGCTTCTGCATTAAAGGAATAATTGAGTTTTATTTTTTAATCCCAAATCTTTATACAGAGTATTTTCTAGAGATGAGAATTTTATCTTAATATTGATTTGGATTGAAGGAATTTCAGCATGCAAAGATGATGTCATAGAAACATTCTGAAGGCTCCTCTGAAATAAATCAATGTGTATAACTAACTGCAAACATTTCATATCATCTTAAATGTTTGGATTCCAACTAGTAATGTAAATAGAAAAATACTCTGCATATTATCAGATGTGTATTTCTAACTCATAAGGTAGACGACATTTAAGAATGGGTGTTAGAAGGTGTCATTGTCTCTCAGTCTCTTGACAACCCTCACTGACTTTCAAGCAATGTACTTTCAATTATAGTTGTGACTTAATAACAATACAAAGCAGAAATCTAATTATAGATTTTATTCTTTTATATGGAAAATATAAAATGCACTTGTCATATGAAAATTCTTTTAGCATTATTTTATATGTAGCCATTTCCCTATCAGAATATCATTATATATATTAACTCACAATAATGTCACTAATGCTGTTTTGTTCTCTACTGTTTTTTTTTTTAAATTGAAGCCCTGTCAAAAAGACTAAAGCATTTTTTTCTGCTATCAAAATCAAATAGAAAAGTTAACATTGTTTCTCTACTTTGGCAAATCTGACTCACCAGCACTGTGTAGATATCCTTGCCTATTTCCAACTTTCCTTTTCTTCATATACAAATATTATGTCAATCCATTCCTCCAAATCTCCAACCCTTTAAGCTGTAAATGGTCCTAAATTAGGCCACACATTAGAATTTTCTGAGATACTAAAAAATCCAGCTACCTGGTATCCATGATATAATCTAATAGTTGGATATGGAGAAGAATTGAGATTTAATCAGCATCACGGTGACCTACAGTACACAGTAGTTGAAGACCACAGCCATAAAACATCCCTTCTTTATTATAGCATCTAATTTTCATGGCCTGTTTTACTAAACCATTGATTTAATCCTTCTCTGTAACAACCCCATAGAACTAGATATCAAATCAATCTGCCTTTCCACATCTTCCTATGAAATAATTTGATGATAACCTGGTATTGCCTATACTCTAAAAGAATTTCATATTATGCATTATATATTCAAGTTACACACTTGAAATAAAGTGGGTGAAGTAACAAGAGAGTCAATTGTCCATTATATATACCTTCAAGTACTTGCTTTGTCCAATCAAATGTTTTCTATAATCTATTCCCTTCAATGCCTGATACTCTTTACCTTTAGTAATCATTGATTTAAAATGAATAAAATGACCAAGAGGTTCATCTTTTATTGTCAGAGATGAAATCAAATCTCAAGTGCATTAGAGACACATGGTATATCAGTATTTCCTCATGGGTAACACCAGTCTGAAGCCTCAGCCTTCACACTATTTCTTTGCCACTATATTAATGAGAACCAGAGCCTATTTCTCCAGTTATTCAAAATGGACTTCTCTTATGGTCAATTTAATGGAAAGAAAATATTCCAGAAGCAGCAAGGTGTTTCTTCTGAGTGTCAGCCTGAGACCTGCAGCTTCTATTTTTCCTTCTTGGAATGCTTCCACCATCATCTGAAGAAACCTAATCTAACCTAAAGATGGGGGGGGAGGCAAGGTAGAAAAAAATTGGAGCACCACAGTAAACAAGCATGTTTAACTGACAGGTATTTAAATGACATCATTTTAGACTACCCAGATCCATCTGAGCAGCCACATGTCTATAGTTCCAGGAGGGGTTCAGGCAGCGTCATTAGCCAGAGAATCCATGGACTAAGAGAGACCCTCATGTAGAGTGGTGGTAAATAGGAGTGACTTCTGCATGAAGTGAGTATATTTTGGTGTTCTTCATATACCATAGATAATTTGTACAGATATTTGTGTCATATTCAAAAGTGATTACTGTGCTGGCCTTGGTCTATTATATCAGTTTATAAGAATAAAAATTTTGAATTGTCAGCTGTATAGTTTGTAGTTCAACTCCACCCCATTAACTTTCATAAAGCCTATACATTTATTTGCCATTTCCTTCCATGAAGACTTGAGTAAAGAAAAGTGTCAAAGCCACCTCTAAAAAAATTAGTACAAGAATTAGTTTGAATTTTCTCTATAATTATTATGACATCTAGAGTATTTTATTTTCCCCTTGAGAGCATGAACCAGAAAGAAAAATGCTTGGAGGGATTAACACAAAATTGTTCTCTTACTGATACTGCAGATATATCTAAGCTGGACTACCTTTTGTAAATTTTACAAATCATTTCACTAAATATTCTACCTAATTAGATTTCCTCAGATGCCTTTTTATGAAAAGTGACAGCAGGAATACTGAAGGCAATCTATCAGAATCTTCCCTCAGCATTTATGGCTCATGATAAACTAGGGCAATGGTTTCCATTTTCTAATTTTGGTTTTGTATGGTTTTGCAGTGGGTTGGATGTGGATAGCTCTGTTAGTTTCTTTTTGCTGTTTTAACAAATTACACTAAATACAAACTTAAATCCTACAGTTTTGGAAGCCAGAGATCTGGAAATTGCTTCAGTGAGCTAGCATCAAGGGTCATGAAAAACCACATTCTCTTGGGGATGCTCTCATGGAGCCAATCCCCTTGGACTTGGCTTCTACAGTAGCAAGCATTCCTTGAATTCTTTGCCTGAGAGATCCTCTATGCATATTTTAAGCCAGAAAGCCTGTCTTCCAAGATCTGTGTCTCTACCACTATGTTGTCTTCTTCTGCCCTCTTAATCTCTCTCATCATCAATCACTTTTAGGGATACCTGTGGGCTATCATTAGTTGCACTTAGGTAATTTTCTCATGTTTCAGAGCTTAGGTTAATTATATCAGTAGAGTCCCTTTTGCCACATCAGGTGACAATATTCACAGGATCAGGGAATTGGGCTGTGGAGATAAAGAAGCAATGTTTCGTCTACCACACTATCATCAGCTGTTTATTAAGGTCAAGATGCCTCGGTAATGCCAGCATTGAACAAGCTTAAATCAGGAAAAATAATACAACATTTTAGCAATCATCTGTCTCTAGATTAAACTTGATACTTAAATCAAGCCATAATCAAATCACCCATTAAGTCTGGATAAAGCCAAAGTGTGTTGGGTGTAAGCATTGCCAAAGTGGTCACTGAGGTAGGACTCCTCATTTCCATTAGTTTATTCTGTTTAAGAATATGAATATACTCATTTATTTGTCAAGTTCAATAAAGACTTCATCTGGAACAGTTGCTTCTGGGGTGCTGGGTAAATAGAGCCTTTTGTTTAAGTTTAACACAAATAGCATTGAAGAGCTTCCTGCTTAGCTATCATTTTAATGTATTCTTACCTAACACTGTTTCATTTTATTAGTAGCATAAAATAAACTCGCTCCATAATTCTTCCAGTGACAATGTTGCCTACTTGAAGGCATCATAAAGTTATAAGCACAGATTTATAATTCATCCATTATTTAAAAGGAAGAGACCCTTAATACATTTTATCTGCAAAAGAAAGTAATATATTTCAATTGACAATTACATTACTGGAGAAAATGATTCAAGCATGTAGACAAAAGTATTCAGAGCATATAACTGAAATATAATATTTGCATGTATAAAATCTCATTGATTCAGAAAATAAGTAATACACTGTTTCTAATCTCTTGTAAAGAGAATATTTCACAAACTAAATCAGATAAAGAAAACAAAGCATTAAACATAAATGCCTGTGAGGATGGTAGGGAATCAAATGTGCATTAAAACATCTTATTATGGAATAGATAAGGCAAACTTAAGAACATGATATAAACCAGAATATTCCAAAGCCTCAGTGTGCACCTTAGCTACTTTCATTTCCTCAGAGCTCAGGCTGTTTACTTTTTGGGTTATAAAAATAAATGGAAAATGATTTTAGAGACTTGGGAGTTTAGGAAAATAATGTCTACAGCTAAATTACTGCTAACAAAAGGTCAGAGCTGATAATAAATCAATCACTAGTTTTTACTATACAATACATTTTACATTTTAAAAGCCTATATTGATCAATTCTTCTCAGTACTGAAAAAACAATCCTTCATAATCCTTCTTTCACCCGTTCCTCAAATCTCACTGAAATGAAAGCAAAGAGCTCCAGGCAGACTAGCTTACAGAGAATAGTAGAAGGGATGTGGGGGTCATCAAAAGCAGCATATTTTGGAGTGAGGAAAGCCATGGAGAAGAAGCTATGGAGGTAGACAACCAAGAAGATATTTCTTGGGTGGAGGCAGTGGACTTCCCAAGAGCAAACATCTAAGTTCCTAAGCACAGTCTTTGCCAGACTTAGAAATTTATCTTACAGTGGAGTTCTGAAATACAGGGAGCAGTGGGAAATGGAGAACAGGATGATTGCTTTTGAGTCACTTGGAGGGAATTCACTTTCAGATCTCAAGGGCCACTCAGACAGATAATTGCTCACTTCCCACATGAAATTTACTTTCTGGAAATATTCAGGTGCATGAGCTGAGGAGAAGGGTGAGTAAATACACTAAATAGAGGTTAAGTATTTCCTCCATGTGAAAAGATAGCCCAGATTTTTTTTCTTGGAAGAAAACAAATGGCTCAAGAGGACTGTCAGATTTGGACTGATGTTTGGACAGCTTCTCTCTCCCCATGCTAGGCATTTCTATTCTCTACCAGAAGAGCACCTCTCCCTCCATACCAACCCTGACCTGACACACAAACACCATCACCAATTAGCTGTTTTGTGCTTTGTTTCAAACTTATAAATGAATAGTCATGGATGGCACTTGAGGCTATCCCTAAAATGAAAGAAACACTAAAGTAAGCAGTAAGAAAAATAATCACCCAAAATCCTTAAAGGAAAACCTGTGGTTTAAGAAGATAGAAGTAAATAGGGTTTGGAGAATGGTGTGGTGGGTAAGAGTACATAGTGCTCAACCAGAGGACCTGAATGCAGTTCCTGACTCATACAGGGAAGTTGTCAACTGCCTGTAACTCCATCTCTGGGGATCCAATGCCTTCTTCTGATCTCTCAGGGCAACTTCAGGCATGTCAACACCATACATGTACGCGTGTGTGCGTGCACATATACACACAAACAGAAAAGACTAAGTCAATGGATACATTTTTATATGTGTATCACCATATATAAAAAGAAATATTTACAAACCACTTATACTTCTTATAAAATAATGGGTTCCAACAGTAATGCATTAAAAAAACCTGAAGAAGTGAGAAAAGCATGCACCAGATGGATGGAGATTGGTACATTTAATGAGATATTCCATCTAGGAGCATAAAATTGATTAATGCAATTTCAAGAAATAGAGAGAGGGTCAGAAGTGATCCAGTTAATAATAAAGGACACAGGGTATGCATTCTGTATTAACAGAATCAGCCAAATGTATACAATAAAAAACAAAAAATATCTCACACAAAAATACATTATTGAGAAACTACAGGGGACAATGTGCATAGAAATCTTCTAAAAATATTGGTAAGATTTTTTTTAGTTTGATTTTTTTATTGTTTTAGAATTTCTTTTTTCTTTTTCTTTTTTTAATTAGAATCAAGTTTGCTTCACATGTCAGTCCCAGCTTATATTTTGCTACCAGTAAATGTACTATAGATACCAATGAGTTCTAGGAAAATGAAACAATTATTGGCTTGTTCATTACCAATATTTATATAGTTATATAAACATGAAATGCTAATTTAATAAAAACATGTGACATAAACTGTAGCAAGCTGAAGCAAAAAGAAAATTCTTCCTGAATAATACCAGAGAGATGAAGATCTGAAAGCTAGTAGACTACTTAGATAGAAGAATGGAGTTTGTCTTTTAGAATTCTGTAATCAGTCATATAACTGAGTAGACAAGATTTCAAGAAGCTAATGAAAGGAAAGGAACCATAATAAAAAAACCAATCATGTGATAGATAAAACAGAAGACCCACTGTGAGAGACACAGAAGAATCTCCAGGAATGATGATGCACCAGAGATATTTGCACAAATAATGCTCTGCGCACAGCAGAAGGAAGTCAAGATCAGGGTAAGAGTAGCTGATTGGCCCTCATGAGTGGTCCATAAGAGAAAACGGCCATAAAGTTTCTTCACAGTGTCGATTGTGTTGAGATAATTCTTTCTGAAAATCTTCAACTGAATTAAAATGACACAGTGGAAAATAAACAAGAAAGAAAAGTGGATCAATATTTGACTCTACAAAAATACAAAAGAAATGCAATCATATGGACAAAACAGTTTATATATGATCAATATTTATACAATTGCATAAACACTGTATACAAATTTGATTTGAAAAAGTCCAACGTGAGTTGTAGGATAAAGGGAAATAAACTTAAAATAAAAATTGACTGAGACGGACAACAGGAAGCTGAAGCCTCATATTTTCCAACAAAAAATCAGATCGTAACTAAATAGAAATGTCAGGTGTAGGGCTGGGGAGATGGCTCACAGGGCACACACAGTGTTTGCTGTGCAAGCATGAGAAGCAGCATCCACACAGTAGTTGGTGGTGATTCATGCCTGTAAAGCACTGCTGGGAGAAGGGTGGAGACAGGGGAATCTCAGAAACTCACTGGTCAGCCTGTCTAGTAGAAACAGTGTGTGCTATGTTCAGCATGACTGTCTATTTTTGGTCTCTATATGTGAACACACGGGTCTATGCTCATACAAATACATGGTGACCACACATGAATCTCCCACATCTCTTTCTCTCCCTCTCTCCCTTTCTCTCTCTCTCTCTCTCTCTTCCTCTCTCTCTCTCTCTCACACACACGCACACACACACACAAACACACACACACAAACACACACGCACGTGCACACACACATGTACATACCCATGCACACATACACTTGTAGGGACAGAAGAGAATAAATTAAATATCAAAACTAGGGCATATTATTTAGAAATATATACATACATGAGAAGAAATCCCTCCACATTGTTGAGATCAGGTCCTGCCTATGCGGCGGAATGAGAATACTAGTTGGTAGGGGACTTCTAAAATTTATTCTTCAAAAACTCAAAATTAACCTTGTGACATTCCTTGTACAATGTTTCAAACTGTGGATTTATTTCTCTCTCTTGAAACACAAATGCATTTTTAAAAGAAGCATACATCTATACAAAATATCAAATTCCATTAATGGCTGGCATTCAAGGATCGCAGTGTTTTGACACTGTACCAAACGTCACTCCATTCACTGATGTCTAGCATTTTTGTGACTCCAACTGCAATTTGAAATAGCTTTGAGATAGCCATAAGACAGTTCTAAAGCTTTCGGCATAAATTGGTTTTCTTAAACACCATGAGCACATTTTCTCCAGGCTCCAGATCACCATGGGACTGGATAAATAAAGAGGATATCAGCACTGCCTTATGGCTAACCTGGCATGGTACAAGAAAAGGAAAGTACAAGCATGGTTCTCACCCTCCCAGGAAGCAGTTTTCCAACGAGATGCTCAGTACTGACAGCGCATTAACTCAAATGAAGAAAACTATACTTGGATCTATTGTGTTCAGGTCCTGTACCAGGGAAAGAGGAAGCAGAAACTCACACTATTCAGGTACTCTACAGGATAAAGAGCTCAAACAGGGGCATCTTTCACACTGACCTCCACTTGCTTGACTTACCAAACTCAACCGCCCTCAACCACTTCTTCCTTTAACACTAAAGACTGATGCCAGAGGCATGGTAAACACATTCTCAATTCACAATGAGCCGTGCTACCTTGCTGAGGTGCAACTTAAATAAGGCCTTGCCCAACCTATACATCCTTCACAGTTTTCATTACAAGTTTTAAAATTTGGTTACATTTTCTAAAAACAATACAATTTGAGTGTTAAAGCAAAACAAAAAGACATGCATGCAGAAAAGGGATCCATAAGGTCAAGTGTAAATTTTAGAGATGAAATGAAGATATAAGACAGCCTGGACTATGAAAGTAACCACAAGGAATTTTATACGTATACAAAACTGTCAAAGAATAAATTCAATTAATTAAAAAATAACAACTAGTTGTGTGTTTGGTAGAAGCCCTATAATGATGAAATGTAAAAACTATCTTGTTTAGCTAGCATGGAAACAACTCATTCCAAACTGGAATATTCTCAGATAACCATAAGGCATATTTATACTTTTGCTTATTTTTTGAGAAAATAAAACTGAAATAAGGAGTTTTTGTTTTATCTTTATTATTTTCCTTTAAGAGCTGGCCAATGACAATAGCCTATCATGTCACAAGTCCCTAGTGTGAAGGATCACAGGAAATTGTCCTCTCTTAAAGTTCTTAAACTAGATATGGTTCAGCAAAATATATGAGTAACATACATATTTACATACACATATATAATACACAGAATTATTTAAATTATAGATTTTAAATTCTGGATTCTAGACTAGAAAATGAAGGATACATTTATTCTTTTCAAATGAGAGACATTTTGTCCTGCCTAGATGAACTGGTTTTTATCATTGTACCCTTACATTATTTTAAGTAAAAGAAAATGAAATCATACATTTTTATATTATAAGGAAACATAGAAATCATCTATTAGTATTATTCATATATGAGCATTCCTTACAGTTCCTTCAGCAAATAATTGTTCAATGGCTCTCACATTTCTATGAATAAGGAGTGCAACCTTCTGAAACAGTCTTAAGAAAACCCAACAGGCAGCCTAGTCTAAGAGATCCTTCCAAGAAGATATCTTTTCATATCTTCTTGGAGGCCATGAAGGTCTTAAGACTCACAAAAACATATTCTAGTCACCAAGGAAGGCCATTACTGGAGTCAACCATCCACCACCCAAACCATTTCCAGAAAGAATGTGAGTGCAGAACAGTCTGAAGAGAAACCTAAGTTGGTTCAGTGTTTGCTACACAAGCATGATGACCTGCATTTTATCCCCAAAACTCACTTAAAAAAGCAGGCCACGGTGTTGTACAGTTGTAACACCCCATAATATGTCCATTTTTTTCTGTGCCTGAACGTGTCACAGCTATTTTTTTAAATGCACCTAAGCTTTTCACTCCAAAGAGACACTCCATGTATGAAAATATATCATCAATTTGACAGTAAAAGACATTTTATATTAACAAGATTGAGCATCTAGAAATGCTCCTAATATATAGCAATTGGTTTTCAGATTGTGACACAGAAAAAAGCAAATAGGTAAATCTAATAATCTTTACCTTGAGATCAGCAGGAAAAGCTACCAAATGATTGCTAATAATATATATTTTATGACAGAATCTGTTTTGTCTATGAGAGAATTTGTCTTGTTCAAGTTAATGCTGACATATTAACAAGCGTGGAATTCTTATGTCAAGAAATAAACCATGGGTCATAGAGCATCTTACCAAACACAAAGGTTTCATTTTATTAGAATCGTATTAGTTTAAATAAAAGGCAAACACATCTATTTCAAGATAAAGAAAGAATCTGTTACATTTCTGATTCCACCATAGTAATTTTAGGGCGGTTCCTAAAGTGCAGAATATTCCACAACATTCTCAGTCTCTACAATGGATTTCTTTGAAATTAAACTTTCCCTTTGACAGTGAGTCTGCATTGAATGTTTGAGGCTTGCTGTTTTATTTGGAGCATCAGTTTTCATTTCTATTTCCCCTCCTAGTGAGGTCCCAAATGTACTCCTTTACTGAAGCTTCAGGGCTCAGCAACTTGTCTTCTGGCTGTTTTCCAGGTTTGCCATGAGCAATAAGCTCTGCTTGGATGAGGTGACTCACCTTCCCTCCTGCACCTTGCTCTGTTCTTCCTGGACCCATTACAGACACTCACATCCTGGCAACTGCTCACACTTTGTTGAAACAAAACATGAATAGATTGCAACTTTGAGGAAAACAAACAAAAAATTGGCCTTTTATATTTTCCCCTGTTATACATAAAATAAGGAAGAAGATGTGCAGTCAGAGTCCTCCAGAATAACTTCATCATAGAGGAATATAAGGGACAGAGTACTCTAACATATCTTCACCAAAAATGGAGTGACCGATGCTACCTCTCCTCATAGCAATAATGACAAGTCTATATGATAGTGCTTGCTCTTATTCTTTACTATATATTTTAAAATTATGTGTGTGAGACTATGTGTGCTTGAGTGTCTCTGAATGAGTATGAGTGTTGTGTATATGAGCTGTGTGTATGTGTATACATGAGTATGTATGTATGAGTGTTGGTGCTTGTACATCATTGTGTATGAGTGTGTGTGAGTGTGTATGTATGTGATTCTGAATATGAGTTTGTGTGTGAAGGTGTATGTGAGTGTGTGTGCAAGCATGTGTGTGAGCATGTGTGTGACTGTGTATGTGAGTATATAAGCATGTGAGAGCATGTGTAAGTATATGTGTATATGAGAGTGTGAGCAAGTATGTAAGTGTTCATGTTTGTGTAAGCATGTGTGTGAATATATGTGTGAACATGTATATAAACACATATGTCAATGAGTTGTGTGAACATTATGTGAGTTTGTGAGCAAACATGCACATGTGAGTGTGTGTGGGGTGTATGTGTGCATGTGTATGAAAATATGTGAGTATGTGTATGAGCCTGTGTATGTATTTTTGAGCATGTGTGTGTGAGTATGTGTTTGAATATATGTATGTGAGTATGTGTATGAGTGTGTATGAGCATATGTATGTTCAAGCATGTGTGTGAGCATGTGAAAATATATGTGATTGTGTAAGTGTAAGCATGCCTGTATGTGCTAGCCTGTCTGTGAGTTTGTGTGTACAAATGCAAAACATGCAAGCACTGCTATAGCATGTGTAGGGAGGAGGAGGATACATGCTGGAGCTGGTTTTCACCTTGTACTTTGTCAAGCATCAAACTCAGGTCATCAGGTTTGGTGATAAGTGCCTTTACCTGTTAAGTTACGTTGCCAGCCTCAGTCATGCTCCTTTTACTTGTATACACCTAGTTAGTGACTAGAGCTAACACTCTGCGGGCAGCTGTGATTAGCTGTGACTCTGTTCAAATGAATTAACTGATGCTAATGCATCAGTACAGTTTTCATTAGTCCTTCGTGACTGCATATTTTTCTGTTTTTAAGCATAAAATAAAGGGCTTCATTCTGACATTTCCATTCACAAATACAACAATCTACTGTTACCAGTCACCCCTCTATTGCTCTTTCTCTCTCCCCATGCCTCTCTGCTGTGGCTCCTTCCGTATCCCTCTTAATGTCTCTTTGCATTTCTGTGTGCCTCAACTTTTAATTCAATGCAAAGAATACAGTGTCAATTTTGTGCTAAGGTTAGGCCTCAACCGTAAACTTCCAAACATCACATTTTAAATTAGATAAAGTATTTGGATTATTTTATGAAACAGTATCTTTGGATTGCTTGTGAAAGATTTCCATCACTGTGGATATGACATTTTCAGCTTTAGTGTTAAGAAACATGATTCAACAACCCTTTTTTAGAAGGCATTAAGACAAATGAATATGCAAACGTAGCTCTGCTCTCACATATGATACAGGGAGAGAAACCTACTTCAGATTGCATAATGCTTATGCTGTGTAACACACAGAGGGAAAAAAATAAGTCATTAGCCCGTTGGCATATGGACTAAGCCACTAAGTGTAAGTGACAAGATTCACAGTACAGAAGCAGAAAGCTCAGTCTGGTGTGCAAAGATGGGCTTCACACTCACAGAAACCTGCATTTAAGTTCTATTTCTGCTTCACTTTGTCTGTTCAATTCAGACAGGTCCCTTTACCTCTCTGTATTAATTAGGGTTTTCTAAAGGAACAGAATAAACTGAATATCCAGTGATGACATCTCACTATGGAAAAAATCTAGAATCTGGTAGTTGTTCCGGTAAGAGGCTGGATTTCTCCAGAATCCCCATGTGGCACTGGTGTCCTGGAGATTTGCTGGAGGAGCTACTGGTCTTCAGCTTACTTTGGAATCCTGAAAGCAAAAAGCAACATTTCCTTCTTCCATGTCCTTTTATGAGGGCTTCAGTCAGAAGGGTAGCCCAGATTAAAGGTGGGTCTTCCCACTTCAAATAATCTGATTAAGAAAGTCCTCACAGGAGTGGCAAGCATCTTGGGGTTTAGATGATTCTAGATGCTGAAGAAGTCATCAAACAAAGTCTTTTACAGGGTGGCACCTAGAGAAAAGGGCCAAAGGTAACTGGCAAAAGTAGGAATAAGAGAGGCTGGGAAACACAGGGAAAATCTTAAAACCTTGTACTGTTTTTTTTCAAGTGCTTTATAACAGCTGGAAACCCTCCAGCACACTGAAAAACAGTAACATTCCAGTATGAAAATTAATCTTGTTCAAAATAACCCTCAGAGTTAAGTACCCATTCTCTCTCTGTCTCTCTTTGTCTTTCTGTCTCTGTCTCTCTGTCTCTCTGTCTCTCTCTCTCTCTCCCCTTAAAGTTGCTTCACCTCTGAGCCCATTCTACCTCAATTCCTACAATGAGCCATAAAATATAAGAGTATTTAAGCCAGGCGGTGGTGGCACATGCCTTTAATCCCAGCACTCGGGAGGCAGAGGCAGGCGGATCTCTGTGAGTTCAAGGCCAGGCTGGACCAACAGCCTCCAAAACAATACAGAGAAACCCTGTCTCGTAAAAACCAATATATATATATATATATATATATGAGTATTTAGAATCGCTAGAGAACATCAAAACTCAATTTAGAAAGTGCCATATTTCATTGAGACAATCCATTCCACCGGTGGTTGCTAGCATTCCACCTGAGTGTCCAGGTTGAGGCAGCTGTCCATCACCAGTCCCAGTAAGACACTGCACCACCCATGCTGTTGCTAAATAAGATATCCCCACCATAAGAAGCAAAGTCAAATTTTCCTGCTAGAGAGAAGCAGAATCAGGGTGATGACAGCTAAAGGTTGGACCTTCTGATAACTACTGAGTGATCCAAAGAAGAAAGTATCAGTGTTCTCTATCAGGCTTGCCCAGCCAGCTGTTAGCAGGTCACATGCATCCCAGAGCAGTTATGGATAGAACCCAATACATCTATAGATGGGACACCAGCCAATATCAAAAGGTTGGAACCCCTATTTGTTCTCAATTGCTAAAGGTAATTACCTAATCTTACATTTAGGATAATGATACTTATTCATTATGGGCAATAAAATCAGAGAGAGCAATTATAAACGTGCCAATGATCTCTTTCTAATATATATATATATACAACACAATGTCATTTAATTTTCTGGGTATATCATGAAACAAAATGTACATGGGCCACATGTGTGAATAAACTGAATTCTATATTGATAATCAAAGCCATAAAGGCCAAGCTCTTTAAATCAGTTCCAAAAGATACCTCACATTGGGAATTTTCAATCAAGCTCCTACTTCAGCTGTTCATTTATAACAGAAAAGGATCTCAAGACCACTTTATCTTATGAAAACAAGGAACAAAAATAACCAATGATATAATCATGAATTCTTTGACATGTAAACAATATGTAGAATAGATCTGGATTGCTTAAAGAAGAAAGCATTTATTTCAGTTGATTCCATTTGCAGCCAATACAGTATATCCTTCCATTTCTCATCTCCAATGTTGATATTATCGTGGTTTCACATATTATTTTCATTTTTATAGTTCTTCCCTCTGAAATAATCCCTTTCTGGGAGAAGAAAGATAACCTAATAGATTTTCCTATCTTTAATTTTGTAGGCTCTGTGAATTTTTAATGCTAATGCTTTAAAGGATTCTCCTTATTTAAATAAGATATTTGATAAAAAATATTCTAGATAATCTTTCCACTAAATCTTTAACAGTACAGCTTTAAAAAATGTTATTACCATATGCTCTTTAATGCAGAAAGCAAAGATCTAGTATGGGACTGAGAGTCATAATGAGGCCATCTCAATTCCATCAATGCTCTGTTCTATTAAAATCAAATCCAATCACATTCCTCATTTCAACCCAGCACGCCTAGGCTTTGAGGTATGTTCGGAAATGCACTTAAATTAGAAAAGAAACATCAACATTTTATCATATGAATACCACTAATGGCTTGGAAGATTAGCAGTCACACATTCTGGAGACTTCTGAAAATTCACTCAATAATATTCCCCCACACATTCACTGCAAAGGTGGGTGTTGTGTTTTCAACTACCAATGCTCAACTCAGGAGGAATTGGTTTAAAAAAGAAAGAAAATGTACAGCCTCATCATCAATGAAAATCCCTAAGCCAGAAATCCATTTAACATGTTTCCAGAAAACAGCTCCTCATTTACATCATCCTGAACTAAGTGAACTAGTGGGAGGAGGGGACATTTTCATGTGAGTGGTAGCAGAAAATTATCTGAGTTTAATTGATTTTATTTTTAGTTAGTTGTTTCAGGGATTGAGTTGTTTTTCCTCTATAATGTCACAATAGGAACCACATAAATTCTTCATAATTTCAGTGTCCGTGTTCACTTTGTATAGACATGTAGTCCAAAGGCTGGAATTATCCAGCAAGAGTCTTTTAGTTAGAAGCCTGAGGAGGATGGTCCTATTGTAAACAGCTCCCAGGCTGATATTATTCCACACAATAATACTGTGCTATGGAAAAGCAAGGAGGAGATGAAAGACAATCCTTTATTTATGGCAGAGGTATATTCATTAATGCCTATTTCCTTTTAATTAAGTTCAATTTCTTGAGTGCTTAAATTATAGAAATCTTGTCTTGCCTTCTGGAGGAATTGTCGTGTGTGTGTGTGTGTGTGTGTGTGTGTGTGTGTGTGTGTGTGTGTGTAAACAATTTAAATTAAGTTATTCTACACTGACTATTAGAATTGCCCTTGGTTGCCTCCATTGCCTCCCATAATTTAAAGGTAAGACCCTATTGATGAAAATGCCGCACAATTTAGGTACAAAACTTGGAGGAATCAGGCTGGAGTTGACCTAGAAGCCTCCTTCCTAAGGACTAGATGTCCTATCATCTAAGGATGCTTTGTAACCTGTCAAAGGAGAAAAACAACTAAAGTCAATGAACCACAATGACCAGGGTGCAGTAGTGATACATATCTCAGGGGTAATCAATGGCCATCCAACCAGCTCACTTATCAGAAGGAAATTCATGCTGGTACTCTAAAGCTAGTCATAGATTAGGGAGGAGAACATGCTACTGCCACTTTCCTAAACCAATGTAATCCTCAAGTGTATGACAAATACCTATCCTACACCAATGATAGAATAAACTCTCAGCCTTTTACAGAGACCATCACAGCAATCCACAACTGGTCAAAAGGCAGGACACATGTTTATAATGAATGTCCATCTCTAACTGATGCTACCTCTAACACAGTCCTCACATCTAAGGTTCAGAGAACATCATGGAAGAAGGTAGGTGAGACAGTGACTTCCACATGTGATAGGGAATGGCACCTGTGAAATCTTAACAATTGTGTCTCTTAAACAAGCCCTGTACTCAGAAATAACCAGCTCACATGACAGTTTGCTTGAGGGAATCTCACAAGGACCCATGCTCACAAAAAGAGCTATGGACAATTAATGACTGTTAAGAAATAATCACT
Source organism: Mesocricetus auratus (assembly GCF_017639785.1). NCBI lineage: Eukaryota > Metazoa > Chordata > Mammalia > Rodentia > Cricetidae > Mesocricetus > Mesocricetus auratus. The sequence continues at coordinate 31,916,112 of NW_024429195.1, read as the reverse complement.
CTTGTAGCCATAGCCCCCTGTTCCAACCTCAAGCAGTTATCCTTAAACACATGTATATATGAGCAACACTAAATAGACTCAGTGGGTTATATACATTTAAAAAGGACAGGTTATGAATTTGAGGGAAAGTTAGGGAGCAAAGGAGGATTTGAGGTAGGAAGGGGGTAGGGTGCAATGATATAAATTACAGTACTCAACTATGAAGTTCAAGAAACCTTAACTGTTTAAAAATCACATCATCAATAATCACTGAAAAATAAATATTGAAACTTTTGGTTCATTGTCAAAGTTTTCCTGTAATGATTTGAAACCTACAGTATACTGACACAATTAGAACATTCGTGAAACTAATCAATTTTTTATAGGACTTTAGGGCCAAACCAGTTTTATTTAAACTTATGAGTATATAATTATCTGCTAAACCTTGCCAATCATATTTCTTTATATTAAATGCAAGCATTGTATGTATGAATACACTTTAAATGTTTGGTCAGAAATTATAAACAATGTTTCTTTTCTATGGCTGGAAATGATGAGAATAAGAACTATATTTTCATTGAATGAATGACATAAGGAATAGAGTGAATAAGATAGTTGTTTCTCAGATATCCTTCTCCTCCTGAAGTCTTAGGGAAATATTGCATGCATATATGTTTATATACATTCACAAAGACAGGCTAATATACACACAGGGCTGTGGTCAAAGGACGTGGATATGAGGGGAGGAAGAGAAAAAGGTAGGGGAGAGAGGAGGGAGGAAGAGAGAGAGAGAGAGAGAGACAGACAGACAGACACACACACACACACACACACACACACACACACACACACACACAGACTGAGACAGTCCTGTGTGGCTTCAGAGACTTGTTCACACTACACTAGGTCAAAAGCAGTATCTGAGACTCATATCACAAGGAACAACAAAGAAAGGTGTTCTGATCCTGGGACAAGAGTCCACAATTCTGAATAATTCAAACAGAATAACTTAAAAGTTGGGCTCCTGATAGTAAAGAGGACACCGAATGGTTTTACAAATCAAGAACTCAGCAAAGGGATATTCTTAAAGGACTGATGTTCTCACAGGTTCCCGAGGCCTATCCAAATGTAGAAACGCACTCTATGCTCTGCAGTTTGCAGTCATTCCTTTCTTCAGTGTTTATGAAATATCTGTATATATCATACCTTACCTCTCAATCAAAACCCCATTCTTCTCATTGACCGTCACAAACTCAAACTCTAAGACAGCTATTTGAACAATGTTTTTCTGGATCCTAATGGTCACAACAAATATCATTTCATGATTTTATATTTGCCATTATCCTTAGCTTCTATTGTTTCTGTCATTGACTTTGTTGAGTCAAAATTAGAAGTTTCTGTGATAGAACCCTGATTAATTTATTTAGAAATAACAGTTTTCCTGCATGAGCAAGAAAACTGTTTCACTGTTCACTGTGAATTGTCTGTTTGCTTGCTTACTTGTTTGCACTGATTTTATGGAACAAAACTTCCATAAGTATTACTTTCTGAATTTTATATATAATTTATATATTTGCTGAGGCTCAACCTTTGCTTACCTAATGGTATTGACCCTTTTCTGGGAAATACCATGTGCTTATTGCATTTACAAGCACACTTTAATTTCAACACATGCATCCTAGGCACTGACACGGCAAAGCTACAATCTTAATGCTTTGCATTGTCTTTTTCTTACTGTGTTGTGCCCAATAGAATCTATTTTACTGAAATCACAGGTGAAGGACCCCAAGAAGCCCAATGTTTCCAAAGGTCTCTTTTTCTATCTCCCAAATCATTCAAGCTTTCACAACCACTGGAAACTATTTGTAAGGCAAGATCAAGAACATATAGCCCTTAATCATATACTTTGAAGTAACTGACCTAAGATTAATATGTGAGCAAATTATTATACCTAAATGGTCTAGATTTACTCAAGACCACCCAAATTACACAAAACCACACAATCAATACAAAGACAAGTGGCCAGGGATACAGGGCTTAAGAAGTGAAACTGTCACAAGAGAAGGACAAAATCTCCCTGCCTCTCATCAGCTGTAGCACTAGGGATAGTGGTCCCTACACCATGCCTGGGCAACAAAGTAGATATGGCCCTGAACCTGTAAGTGTGGAAGATCTGACCTTGAGGACACGAAAGCAGGAAAACATGCCCACCCCTGGCTCATCACTGCAAGAGGCGATCTTGCCAGGGCAACACAGGAGAGCTCACCCTGGCAGTGAGGTTAAGAGAGAGCTAGCAGGCTGACCAACCCTACTATTACCCAGTTCCAGAAGCAGGGTTACATGTTTGCCCACCCCAGCATCCACCCAATATATAATCTGCTAGAGTACACAAAAGGGCTGGTCCTGCAGACCCAACTGCTGGATTTCAGCAACACAGGGCAAAAAGCAGGATATCTGAGAGAAGTTCCAGTGAGGGCCCAGCATTAATAGTATAGCAGAAACCAGAGGCTTCGAACCAGACCAATGACTCTGCAATGAACACGTGCAAGTAAAGAGATATGGACCAAAGGGTTTACTGCATGACTCCTGTGTCACACTACAGCTTTCATGATGAGACTGATTTTTTTTCTTCTTTTCCTTCTCTCTCATTTTTTCTCTTAAATTTTATTTTGTTTTATTTTCGGGGGGATGTTGCAAGGGCAGAGGGTGAATATGAAGGGACAGGAAAATGAAGGAGATGAAGATACATGAGGTAAAAGAATAAGTATAAAGAAAGAAAGAAAAAATAAAGCTGGTACACCAGGTCTTTTAAGACATTGAAACTCTTCTTCTTAATGGTCTAATTTTGGATATAGGTCATGTATTTGCACAAGCCACAGAAGGTATAACAGCAAGAGTGAACTATGGACTTTGGGTGACATGGTAAATTAATTAGGTCTTTCGATTATAGTGAATACATCACTCTAGTGGAGGTGTTGGCAGTGGCAGAGGCTATGCATGTGAGGCAAAGGGGATGATATGGAAATCTCTATACCTGCTACCCATTTCCCCCTGATGAATATGAAAGTCTCTCAAAATGAGGCCTGGTAAGTAAAATAAAAACATGTGTGGTGACTTGAAGGAAAATGGCCCCCAAAGGGAGTGGCACTATTAGGAGGTGTGACTTTGTTGGAGTATATTTGACAATTTTGGAGGAAGTGTGTCACTGTTGAGGCAGGCTTTGAGTTCTCATGAATGCTCAAGCCACGCCCAGTGTTTCTGACCACTTCCTGTTGCCTGCAAGGCAATATTTAGGACACTCTCCTTCTCCAGTGCCTGCCTGCATGCCAACATGGTGTACCATGACGACAATGGCTAACCCTCTGAAAATGTAACCAAGTCCCAGTTAAATGTTTTTCCTTTTTAAGAGTTGCCATGTCATGTTGTCTCTTCACAGCAATAGAAACCCTAAGACAACCTGCATATGTTAAAACAAAGGCAGGGTAGGTGGGATGACTCGGTGGTGAGGGCACTTGCTATGTGAACATGAATATCTGTATTTGAATTCCCAGATCTCATGTGACAGAGGGGATACGGCTATGTATGCCTTTGGGCAGAATAGGAGTGGGGAGGGCATTCACAGTATGAGAGCTCATGCCATAGCCAGTCAAGATAAAATAAGGAGTTAAATTCAAAGAGAGACCCTGTATCAAGGCAATAATTCAGAGGCAACAGAGAACAGCAAAAGCCTTACTCTTCCTGTACATGCACACACATGCCCCTGTACACTCCTGTACATGAATCACAGCCACACACCACACAATATACACATACCACATATTCAAGGACAGAAATGATGAGAAAGAAAGGAAGAAGTGATACTAGCCTTTTGAAATATCCAAAAACATATTTTACTTTCAAAAAAACATCAACACACACACACACATATACACACACACACACACACACACACACACACTTCCATCCCTCTTCCATCCCTCAAGTCCTAATTCTTGCCCTTTGTGTTAATTTAAGGACAATGTGTTTGGGTCACCAGACAGGAGGAAGCTTTTCAGTGATGTGAGCCATTCTTTGCTGGTGTCCCACAAGGCAGCACCCAAACCTTTGCAGAACAATAAACCTTAGCTAATTTCATTGATTTCCTTGATTGATGCAAATTACAAATGACTCTATATCCTGTCAGATATTTCTCAAATGGTTCTAGCTACTTCTGCATTGAGCCTCATGCTTTAAAACCCTAATGAATGTGCCACAACCCTAACCTGAAGTAATAAAGTACAATCTGTCTTTTTAAAAATTAAACACACCCTATATAATTGTACTCAAGATTTTCAAAAGGTTTTGTGCCTTTAAACAGCATGAGCATGCACTAATAGCATCGCCTTTTATAATTTTGAGAATAAAAACCATTTTGGGGACCTGAGAAGAAAGGTAGCCTTCAAGGTACAGGCCTCAAAGCAAGGAATGAAAACATAAAAGCTGATATGGTCTGCTTTAGACATCTTAGAATAGAGAATAATGGCCTCAGCTCCTGTCCCCATTCCTCCTGTGATCAGAGCGCCATTTGCCGTTAATGGTGACACCTTCTATAGGAGGCTCTTTTAGAGGACATGGGGATTGTGAGCAGCCACAGAACTGAAAGGTTCCACTGAATGGGTTTCTCACCATTCGCCCCTTCCTAAATAAAGAAGAAAAAGGAGCTGACACAATCAGCAGATAGTCCAAGAAACAAGTGATCCAGAGATGGTACCAAGTGGTATTGGGTAACACAAATAAACAACACCTTCATGTCACAAGGTTCATCACCTGGCAGCCTTGCTCACAAGCTGTAGCAGCTTGGGATACTTTCTTAGTCTTTTGGAGCCTGACCTTTCATACCTGAAGAATGACAATAATGATTCTCACATTGCATGTCTACGCTGAGCATCATGTGATTAGGAAGTCATGAAGAACAATGCCAGGCACACGGAAAGTATTGTAATATGATAATGGCTATGGTAACACTGAAGGAAATGGTGCTCAGTGATGGGCATTGCTTCTAAGATGTCATGGTCAAATATGTGATGATGATTCTTTAGGGTGGGGTGGGGATTCTCACTGCTTCCTCTTTTCTATGGCAAAATTCTCCCTCATCTCTCTGAGAGGCAAGAGGAGCACTAAGATCCATATAATTGGAGTCCCTTCTGTTATCTTCACACACACCAGGGAAAGAGGTGGCTAGGTAAAAAGTCTCCTAGAGCAACTGTGTTCTGACTAACAAGGGATTCCAAAACATTTGACTTCCTACTTTCTCCAGTCACCGTGCTGAGAAGCGACAATAAGCAGATGAACAAATGCGATATGTAGTCTAGGTGCCCCATTCATAGGCTTAGAACTAAATCAAACCTGCAGTAAAAAGCTATGACAGAAGAATCTAAAGAATTATTTGAGAACACCAGGAGAAGAAGTTGAGAAAATCATGGAAAGACAGAAGGAGAATCCTGATTTGATCTTTCAGTTATAAAGTAACATCAGAATTGAACCTTAATGGAAGAGTACAGAGAGCTTCCCAAAGAGATTTCCTCACAACAGTTTATCATGATATTTATGTAGGCAAGCTGCCACGGAGGTGCAGTGTTTTGGACAGTCCTACTAAAGCAGGAATAACAGGTCATTCCACTTAAGAGAAAACAGAAGACAAGGAGTAGAAGGAATAGCATACACTTAGCTTTTTGTTCCAACGGTGACTTCTAATCAAAACAAGGGGACAGTGCGAGTGGCACAGAAAGCAATTTTGGATGCTCATATCAGATCAGGTCATAGTGTAGTCAAATTTGCTTCTTAGTACTAGGCAGGTTGGTGGATAAATGAATTGATGATTGCAGACTGCTTTGGATATACACAATGATGAATAAATGCCACAAATTGCTGTTGTTCAATAATCTCAGCAGATGAACTTGCTTCCAAACAGCAAGATCTCTGAAAGATGGACTGTGTTTAGAGACATTTAGGAGCTTTCTGTTTTACACTGCAGATGAAATCTTTAGCTAGATTTATTCTAAAACCATCATAATGCCTAAGGGTAATCTTTTTAAAATGCCATTATAACAGAATAAATCTGAAATTGCTCAAAATGCCACTTAGAATAAACTTGAAGAAAAAAATGCCTTAAACTAAAACAGCTTTGCTATCTCACTTAAAAATGTATTATAAGACAAAACAAGCTTCCCACAGGGGCGGTAGCTGTGATAGCTGAGTGAAAGTAAAAAGAAACAAATTAAAAGCTATCTAAACCACATAAACACACGAAGAGGGCTCTTTTCACAAGATGGGAGAGAAACTACAGGAAGAAATTCACAATGGATTCAAAAATTCAATCATTCTTTACTGTAGATTGTTCTCAGTAATGCTTAGAAATCTCCCCTGGTTTCTTACAACAATTACTAGAAATTAAAAGAATATGAAATTCTTCATAAAAGTGGAAATAACACTGATAATGTCTTACATTGCTATAATGCTCTTTACGTTTTTACAGTAAACTTAATTATCTAAGTTAATACCCAAACCACCCTAAAGTACATAGGGCAGGTGTTATCTTTTGTCAAAAGAAATTGAAACACTTGAGGCTACAGAAGGCTACATGACCTGAAAGTCTAGGAAGCCAAAGTTGGAAAGCACCAGAGTGCAAGGCAGGAAGATTTACAGGTATCTTCACTAGCAATCCAATGACACCATTTTCACACACACACACACACACACACTGTTAAATTGCTGTTCAAAAAGCATATAACGCTTTATGACAGGCTTAAAAGAAGTGTTCAAAACCGAAATCTCTTTGACACCAAAATATAATTATTATTTATACTGCTTTTGAAATGAAAGAAAATTCATTTTAGGAAAAGAGATCTTACATAAAAGAAGAGAGAAAGAGCAAATTTGAACTGATCGTGCCTACCCTACACCGGTAAGTGGTCAGTTTCTGCTGGCCAAGCTATAAGATCTTCATAGTTTGCGCTGGTCATGCTATAGGATGATCAAAGTTTGGATTGCTGGTCATGCTGTAGGATACTCACCATGCACAGATAAATGATCAGTTTGGAAAGGCTGTGATTGAAATTTGCTATAACAGGTTTAGTTGGAGCCATTATATTTATTCTTTTCTTCTACTTTCATTCTATATTTAAACACCCTAAACTCCATATATTCTTTAGCAGGAAGACAGTTTGATGAACTCAACAGTCTCCAAACCTCATGTTTCCACACACCCATGCTTCCAGACATGAGGCACACGCCATACAGTAAGAGTAGTTTACAATGAGTTAGAAATGCCTCAAACTACAGATAATAGAGCAGCTCTCTCAGGAATAACCACCTTAATTGCTTCTCCCCCCAAAAAGAGCAAAGTATGTCAAACTATTTTCAAATGAAAACAAAAATAGTTATATTGCTCATGGGATCCCACTTCACCCCACACCAGACTCCTAGACACAGATGTACTTCTATCTGCTGCACAAGGCTTCAGTGGAATTCTAAGAGAATGATGTGCTCAACATTTAAACCAAGAGCATTTTTTCTTTGGTTTGAATTATCAGTTAAAAATAAGAAGAAAGGAAAGACCATGAGAACATATGCCTAAAATAACACACTGTGTTGGATCCTGTTTGCCCACTTCAGGAACCATATATTTCACTGTGTAGACACAAATCACCCTCCTACTCACTGGAAGGACATGAATTCAGGTGTGAATCTTTTCCATCTGTCTTAAGGTTACTACTGGATCCTTACAACTAGTAACTTATAGTTCGGAGATGAGTAGCAGTAGCTATACAAAGGAGCCCTCATGATTTCTAATAAACTGGTCATTAATATAAATGTTTAGAGCCATGGATCTCTCTGTGTGTTGAAAAGATGTCTCATTGAGAAAGTTAGATTGTTCCTGCTGTGACACAATCCCTAAGATAAACAACTGAAGGGAGGCAGATATCACTTCAGATATTTCTATCCATGATCTACTAAATCCATTGCTATAAAGTCTATGGCCAAGTGGCAGAAAAATCATAGCAGAAGAAAGCTGTTCATAAGATGGTAGTCATGGAGGGAGAATGGGAAAGAAATAGAGATGGGGAGAATAAGAGGGAGGAGGGAAAGGGGAGGAGAAGGGAGAGGTAGAAAAGAAGTCTGAAGAAAAGATATTCCCTTTAAGAGTATCTTTTATCCCACAGAGACCCCTACTCATACTTCTCGAAAACAGCATCAAGTCATGGATTAAGCAATGGGTTAACCATTGATTAGATCTAAATCATCATGGTTGCAGTCAGCTTTACCCTAAAATCTGCCTTCTGAACACTGCGATGAGGATCAAGCCTTCAATACAAAAGCCTCAGAGTGGATGTTTTATTTTTGGTTCAGAATAGCGGCATTGCTAAGGGGAGTTAAGGAGAACTGTATATTCTTGAAGATTGTACTGCAGGATTTTTGGTTAGTAGTTATAAGTCTGGCGTTGTTACTGACCTGCATAGTGGAAAACAACAAAAGGCAATGCAAGAATACTCCACTCAGCTGAGGCCCAGAGTCCATACCATGCTGTCTACTTTCTTAGGACTACAGGCAGGTGCCAGAGCATCTAGACGGTGTGGACTTCACAACGGTGCTTGGGACTTTGATTCAGGACTTTGGACTACAGAGCAAGGGCTTTATAAACTAAGCTATCTCCCCAGGAAGAATCTTAAGATAATCATTGAGAAGGGGATGTTCTAACATCAGCAAAATCATAAAAGGAAGAGAAAGAAGAGGACAGGCTTGTTCTAAGAAACAAATATTTTATCAGAAGAGCAAAGTAAGGGATTTATATTCTCACAGCTAATAATTTCTTACTACCTGAACTCTCACCATGTGTGAGAATTTCTTTTCTTTGTCCGGCTTTGTTTCCTTCCCTTTGCTTTTCTAAAATCATACCCTAAAAGTGGGTGGTGGGGAGATAAACTGGTTAGTACAGTGCTTCCATGCAAGGATGAGGCTGTGAGTTTGGGTCCCAGCTCTGGCATCAAAACGCTTACACTGGGATGATGAGGCACAGGGACTCCTAGAGTTTGCAAGCCATGCAATCTTGCTGAATTGGTGAGTTCCAACTGAGACATCTTGCTCAGAAGAGAAGAGGGAGAATATAATAAACCTTATCCCAGCCTCTGGCTTCTACACACACTTGTGCACCTACAAATACATGCACATGTGTACGTACCTATCACACACACATATGCACATGCAAGCACATGCTTGCCACACATGCACATGTACTCATGCATATACATTCATAGTACTTTTAGGTATTATAGTTCCAATTATCTAATGTCTTCAGACATATGCACTTATGTTAGCCAACTTGATAAACAACAAATTTAGGCATGAAATTTGACGTAAGTTTGGCATGTCAAAACTCAATCCATGATCTGTTTATTTTCCAAAATTCAATGAACAGGTCTGATAGGGTCAGGGAATTTAACGGTTTTCAGTAACTTGTGAGAGTTTATGCTTATTTCTTTGGCATTTAGGTAACAGGAACATTCATTGGTAAAGACATCCTTGCTTCTAGCAGTATTTTGGAGCTCAGAAAACTGGGGGTTTAATGAGTAGTTTGCTAGAACTCATGGCTCAGTTGTGAAAGTAACAATGAGTTTATTATAGAGAAAGCAGATGAAACCTAATAACGAAGAAGAGGTTGGGTTGTTTGAAGTCTGGGGAGTTTTGAATCTAGAACTTCCATTTTTCTCTCCATACTGAGCTACAACTCTTAATTTTGTGGCACTGATGTCCTGAAATTCACTCCAAAGCTCAAGGTTCAGGGATGCATTGGAGTTTTGTCAGGTAACATGGCTGCTCGGTGGGGCACTTGGTGGATGTTAGTGTTCTGGCCCCCTCAAAGCCCACATCCTACATGTGATAAAACATAATGCATAACTATTGTTTCAGATAGCCTATGATGGTCCATCTTGTCATGTTCCTACGTTAGCCTCCCCAGTGCTGGAATTATAGGCATGTGTCACAATGTCTAGCTAAAATGCATGCACTATTTTAAACCAATTATTTATGGAGATTAATCAGTTTTATAATAAAATTGTAATGTTAGATATTAATAAGTACAATTTTAACTACCTTATAGGGTGATACAAAATAGGAAAGTTTATTTGTGTGTTGTGTGGTATGTATGTGTATGTTGTATGTGTATGGGATATATACTTGTGAGTATACTGGTGAGCACAGCCATCTATGTGGATGTAAAGATTAGAGTAGGTACCTGGATATTTTCCTCTGGTCTCCACTTTATTGCCTTCAAACTGGGTATTTCATGGATCTAAAACATCAAACTAACAATTTGCCTATCTGGTTGGCCAATGAAAGCTGATGGTTCTTTTGTCTCTGACCCAAAATGCAAGGGTCTCTAGCATGAGCAGCCCCTCTTGACTTTTAACATGGATTCTGGGGATTGAAATCAAGTCCTCACAGTTGCAAAACAAATAATTTTATCCACTGAGTCATATCCTCAGCCTCAAAAGAACTATTTATGCATGCAACATGATAGATAATACTTAAGTTCCAAAGGGGGGAAATATTACTTTATAGGAAGTAGTGAATTCAGCATAGGTTTGATTTGGATACTTTTTCACCATCTAAAACATGCATGAAAATGAGCAACTGACAAACTCTTTTTATGAGGCTACAATTACCTTAGTAGCCAACCACACAAAAACACAACCAAGAGAGGGAATTACAGACCAATCTCCCTCATGAACATTGATACAAAAATACTCAATAAAATACTCGTGAATTGAATCCATTAGAAAAATCATACACCATGATCAAGTAGGCTTCATCCCAGGGATGCAGGGATGGTTCAATATATGAAAATCCATCAATGTAACCCACTATATAAACAATCTGAAAAAGAAAACCACATGATCATCTCACTAGACTGAAAAGCCTTTGACAAAATCTAACACCCCTTCATGATAAAGGTCTTGGAGAGATCAGGGATAACAGGAACATACCTAAACATCAAACCAAATGGAGAGAAACTCAATGCCATTCCTCTAAAATCAGGAACAAGACAAGAATGTCCACTCTCTCCATGTCTCTTCAATATTGTACTTGAAGTTCTTGCTAGAGCAACAAGAAAACAAAAGGAGATCAAAGGGATACAATTTGGAAAGAAAGAAGTCAAAATTTCACTATTTGCAGATGATTTGATAGTCTATATAAACAACCTAACGAATTCTACCAGGGAACTCCTACAGCTGATAAACACCTTCAGCAAAGTTGCAGGATACAAAATTAACTAAAAAAAACTGTAGCCCTATTATATATAGATAATAAAGGGGATGAGAAAGAAATCAGAGAAATATCACCCTTTACAATAGCCACAAACAACATAAAATATCTTGGGGTAACTTTAGCCAAGCAGGTGAAAGACATGTATAACAAGAACTTTTAGTCTTTAAAGAAAGAAATTAAAGAAGATACCAGAAAATGGAAAGATCTCCCATGCTCTTGCATAGGTAGAATCAACATAGTAAAACTGACAGTCTTACCAAAAGTAATCTACAGATTCATTGCAATCCCTTCAAAATAGCAGCACATTTTTTTCACAGACCTTGAAAGGAAAATAATCCTCAACTTTATATGGAAAAATAAAAGACCCAGGAGAGCCAAAGCAACCCAGTATAATAAAGCAACTTCAGGAGGCATCAACATCTCTGACTTCAAGCTCTACTATAGAGCTGTAGTACTGAAAACAGCTTGATATTGGCAGAAAAACAGACAGATAGACCAATGGAATCGAATCGAAGACCCTGATATCAATCCACACAACTTTGAACACCTGATCGTTGACAAAGAAGCTAAAACTATACAATGGAGAAAAGAAAGGATCTTCAACAAATGGTGCTGGTGTAACTGGATACTAGCATGTAGAAGACAACAGATACATCCATATCTATCACCATGCACAAAACTTAAGTCCAACTGGATCAAAGACCTCAACATCAATCCAGCCACACTAAACCTCTTAGAAAAGAAAGTGGGAAGTACTCTTGAACGAATTGGTACAGGAGACTGCTTCCTGAGCATAACAACAGTAGCACAGACACTGAGTTTGACAATTAATAAATGGGACCTCCTGAAACTGAGAAGCTTCTGCAAGGCAAAGGACACAGTCAACAAGACAAAACAACAGCCCACAGAATGGGAAAAGGCTGACAGAGGGCTGATCTCCAAAATTTACAAAGAATTCAAGAAGCAAGTTTCCAAAACACCAAAGGATCCAATTAAAAAGTGGGATACAGAAATAGAGAATTCTCAATAGAGGAGTCTAAAATGGCTGAGAGACACTTAAGAAAATTCTCAACATTCTTAGCATTAGGGAAATGCAAATCAAAACATCTCTGAGATACCATCTCACTCCTGTCAGAATTGCTAAAATCAAAACCACTAATGACAATGTATGTAGGAGAGGGTGTGGAGAAAGGGGGGAACACTCCTCCACTGCTTGTAGGAATGCCAACTTGTGCAGCCACTGTGGAGATTGGTATGGAGATTTCTCAGGAAAATGGAAATCAGCCTACCACAAGATCCAGCAGTTCCACTCGTAGGCATATTTCCAAAAGATGTATACTCATACAATAAGGACATCTGCTCAACTATGTTCATAGCAGCATTATTTGTAATAGCCAGAACCTGGAAGCAACCTAGATGCCCCACAACTGAAGAGTGGATAGAATCTTGAAATTTGCAGGCACATGGACGGCACTAGAAGAAACCATCCTGAGTGAGGTAACCTAGTCATAAAAAGAGAAACATGGTATGTAGTCACTCATATACGAATTTTACATATAGAGCAAGGGATTGCCAGCCTTCAATTCCACCACCAGAGAGTCTGGGAAGCAGGGAGGACCCTAAGAGAAATATGCATGCTAACCCAGAGAAGCGTTTTTTGAGGAGATCTCCTAATTGGATTGGAAGCAGGGGGAGGGGAGAGGGAGATGGGAGAAAGAGAAGGGGAGAAGAGGAGGGACAAGCAGGACACCAGAGAGCAGGAAGATTGAGCCAGGGCAATAATAGAGGAGAGAAGGATGAGAGATACCATAATAGAGGGAGCCATTATAAGTTGTAGGAGAGATATGGCACTAGTGAGATCTTCACAGATCTACAAAAATGACACCAACTGGCATAAAGGCTACATTAAATACCCTCCCCTGATAATGAGATTGATGACTACCTTGTATGCCATCCTAGAACCCTCATCCAGAGGCTGATGGAAGCAGAGGCAGACACCCACAGCTAAAAACTGAACTGAACTCCTGGAACCCACTTGCAAAGAGGACTGATAAACAAAGGAATCAAGACCAGGATGGAAAAACCCACAGAGGCAGCTGAACTAATCAAGGGGGAACACATGGACCCCAGATTTATGACTTAGAGACCAGCATGGGACTGATCTAGACGCTGCTCCTCTCCCCACTCCCCTGCCCCAAACTTGGGTAGCAGAGAAGAGGCCTCAGCAATTTATGGGACCTTGGAGGACCTTTGTTCCTGGCAAACAAATGGACTCTGGGAGCCCATTCTACATGGAGAGATGCTCTCTCCACCTGAACACATGGGGGAGGGCCTAGACCCTGCCCGAGATTGTATGACAGACTCTGAAAATCCCTCATGGAAGCCCTTACCCTCCCTGGGGAGCAGAAGTGATTCGGTTGGGAATGAGGGTTTAGGAGGGAAAGGGAACTGAGCAATATATGTAAAAAGTTAAATAATACAATTATTATATTATATTAGTATAGTATAGTGTCCCATATCAGATAATTGGAAAACTATGAACAGAGTTAGTCTCTCTAGCTTTACTCAGTGGACCAAGAGATTGTGTGGAAACATGTAATTTACCCCATATAAAGGGCCCTAAATGTCACTCTGAAAGCATAAGAAATCTGCAAGCAGATTTTAACACTGTTGGGCTCTGAAGCCTTGCAACAAGAAGATCGTGTTCTGACTATCTCATCTCTCCCTGTGAAGACAGAGGCAACTATGCAATATTAAGAGGTGGCTGCCAAAAAAAAAAAAAAAAAAAAAAAAAAAGCCGGGTGATGGTGGCGCACACCTTTAATCCCAGCACTCGGGAGGCAGAGGCAGGCGGATCTATGTGAGTTCGAGGCCAGGCTGGACCGACAGCCTCAAAAACAATACAGAGAAACCCTGTCTCGAAAAACCAAAAAAAAAAAAAAAAAAAAAAAAAAAAAAGAGGTGGCTGGACAGTCAGTGATTATCATATGGATCGTCAGCAAAGAAGCATGCTCCCAAGCCAGAAATGTACAGAGCAACAGGATCTCCTGAGCTAGGAGCCTCCAATTGCACTAATAGCTCTGCAGAAAATCTAAGTCAGGACTGTCCAGGTCAGGCTGCTGGCTCATGCCCTCCCTCTGTGACAGCTCCAGGCAATTTCACCATCCAGCTGTTCTGTTTTTCAAAACTAAAGTAATTGGAATTGAACTACAGAGCTTTTCTAAAACCCTAGCAATTAACAGCACGTACTCCCAAATTGCACTGCAATGGGAAATGTCCATCAATCAAGGCAGTGAAATAACACATTTTTCTCACCAGATGTGAGATTTAATATCTTCATAACTCTTTGGATTTACCACTTATGAATTGTCAGCCTTGCCTTAAGCTCTGTGAATTAATGGACTACATCCCTGCTATGCAAGGATGGTTTATAGTTGTAAAATATCCCTCCTCTTTCAGATGTATGTACCAAAACACTCTCTAAGATATAATCAGAAAATACACTAGATGGGAAAATTCCATCTGCATATACTAGGCTATGTATTCTCTTTGCTTAGATAAACTCAATTTTTCTCTAAGCACAACACATTCCTGTTGCAGGAATCACCAGCTTCTCAGTGCCAGTAAGCAAGAAATGACAGTGTGAAGATGTAACTATGGAAGGTTTTTACCTTGTCATGTCCTCTATGATTTTCTAGACAGAAACTAAAACTATTATGCTTCTAATTACATATATATGCAAATTTCACTGTTCATCTTCAACTAAGACTGGAATTCCAGGAATACATATTTTATTTTGTTTCCATGATTGTCAGATAGACTAATTCTCATTTTAGTGTTCACTCCCATTTTAAACAGATAAGCTGTAAGTACAGTCAAGCTTCCTCCCCAGAACACAGAAAAGCATCTACCAGTGCCAAGACCTTGAACTTTGCATATTTGGAAATATATTCTTGCTTTTGCTCACAAGGAGGGACTGGTGACCAATGAAGATCAACTCCATAGAATCAGATGAACTTAACTCATCTGAAAAACTAATCTCCACCTACTATGTCCCAGTGCTTATGCAATGAGATGCACATGGTATCACAGCAACAAAAAGGAGCCTGGGGACATGGCAGGAGATCTGGGCATGGGGTCTATGGTGTCATGTAGAGATGTTTCCCCAGAGGAAACTAGGTTTGGGGTTATCTTCACACCACAAGAAAAATGTCTATAGATATTGGGATCATCCAAATGACTATATGATTTTGTTTTTGTTTTTAGGAAAGCCAGAGAAAATCAGCATTACAAAGAAATGTAAAGGTTACTTAGTTCATCCTCCAATCTCATAAGTTTATAAATAGGTAACAAACATCATGTTATGGCATCATCTGGTAAAATTCAATCTGAATACCGTGTTACAAACAGCCCACCCTTCACTCCGAGTTGACATCTAGTTCTCATTATGCAGCTTTGGAAGGATGACACTACGAAGTGGGGGTGGGTCACAAAAGGACTGCTGCCACCTGCATGGTTTTGTGACTCATCTAATAGGGCTGACGTTAGGGAATGGAGATATAACAGACATTCATATGGAGAATCTGGTAGGTTATGCACTCTGATAGAGACACACCACCAGTCCAGAAACTCACCCTTTATTATATTCAGCTGAATGAGGAGGTGGACTTGTTATACTCAGCTCAATGAGGAGCTGGGTTTATTATAGACAGCTGAAAAAGGAGGCGGTTTATTATTCCCAGCTGAACGAAGAGGTGGGTTTATTATACTAAGCTAAATGGGGTAGTGGGTTTATTATGTTCAGCTGAATGAGCATGTGGGTTCATCTTAAAGGGGTGCTCTGCTGGGGGCAGTTTCAGGTTGTAGTCTTCCTAGAGATGGTTGTTTTCTGTGCATACTGTCAACATCTGGTCTCTGACAAGGGAAGGCTTTACAATTACCTGGAGCCTGACCTAGGGAAGGTCTTGACATTCCCATAGGTCTGAGACACTGGGGTACTTGACATGGTCATACTCATGTCAACAATACACATTTATTCAGGACTTTGTCCAGTTCCCACAGACAACACAAGAAGATCACCTTGTCCACATAATAAAAAATTTCAATACATTTTTGTGGTATTACAAAAGAGATTAAGGGGATGCCATAATAATTATATATTAAGAAAAATTCATAACCCATAAAAACTGAGCAGTGAAATATAATTTGGATGCTAAAATTAATTACATGAGTTTATGAGTCCCCAACAAAATAAAACCAAATTCCAACTTAATAACTAGCATTGGGCAAACATACTATCAGTATAAAAACTACCCTACATCAAATTTTTACTCCACACTGTGTGGAATTTAATAATAGCAGGAGTTAAATATTTTATTGAAAAATGTCCAGTTGTGGGAAGAGATAAGTTCCTGAGACTATAGAAATTGAGTGCATTAGGATCTCATCAGGGGCAAGATTGATAGGCAGATATATGAGAAACTGAAGCATGTGCATTTCAACGCTTGAAGGAAGAAAGCTATAGAATGAAACTATGAAGTAAATACATCTGTGAGAGTGCCTATATGTGTGTGCATGTATGTGTGTGTGTGTGTGAGAGAGAGAGAGAAAGACAGAGAGAAAGACAGAGAGAGTTAGAGAGAGAGAGAGACAGAGAGACAGAGAGACAGAGAGAGAGAGAACAGCTGTCACTAGGAGGCACAATACTGCTTTCCCTGATCTGGAGCTCTAGACTGCCTCCAGGAAACTCGAGGCTCACCATTCCTTTGGAATAACAAATAATGGAGTTTCAATGCAAACAAGTATGACTCCCAACTTCTAAAGTCTACAGATCGGATGACTATTCCATAATGAATACTACAGCTAGAGTGTAGGAAATTGTTTAGGGATTCTGACAGCATTGCCATGTCTTGTGATTGAGGACAATGAAAAACTAAAGCAACTTGTTCTATATAGTATTTACAATGTCTACACCTGTTCAAGAATGAAGATTTGATTGACTGCATCACATTTTTACAGAAATAGAAGAGACTGTGTAATGCTCCCTAAATAGTCACAAATGTAGAAAATATGGACTACAATTGTTAGGTTTCTACAGATGTTTTTAGTGTATGGATATATACTCATATACATATGTGTCATGATCACGCTGGTCAACTCCTTATAAGTCTTCTTTATGTAAACTCTGTAGAGTTTGCTTCTCTGGAGAGATTCCATCCACTAATATATCCACTGGGCACTAAACTGTACATCTTATATGTGCTAATTTCTTCACAGCTTCAACATTTCCTATCTTTACTTTAAAAAAATGTCATTTTCCAGTAGTGTCTGGAATCAAATCCAGGGTTCTAAGAATGCTTGCAAGCACGCACTGTGGTACTGAACTTCACTCTCTAGTCCCTAACTACAACGTTATTAATGAACCAAAATTTTTCTTTTGTAATAGAAACATTGAAAAATCTGAAAACTTGTATTTGATACCCAATACTTA
Organism: Mesocricetus auratus; assembly: GCF_017639785.1. Classification (NCBI taxonomy): domain Eukaryota; kingdom Metazoa; phylum Chordata; class Mammalia; order Rodentia; family Cricetidae; genus Mesocricetus; species Mesocricetus auratus. The sequence continues at coordinate 31,898,339 of NW_024429195.1, read as the reverse complement.
ACAAGCTGCAATTATTTTCAATGATTGAAAGTATGAGATTTCATCTAGAAAGTAAATTTTACCTGAAATGCTCCACTATTTGGATGTGAGTTTGGGATCTAATCTTTACAGACAGTTAAAGCCATTAAATTTTGCTTGTTCTTTTAAAGAAGAAAATTATAGGTACTTGACAAGACTTACAAAACTATGCATTTGATTACTCTGCTGTTTAAGTTTTTGTGTTCTTTATATATTGTAGAGTTAATCTTCTTTCAGACAAAAAGTAGGCAAAGTTTTCATGTCTGTTGGTTGGCCTTTGTGCACCTGGTTAATTTCTTTACTGTGTAGAAACCCTTTAACTTCCTACAATCCCATGGGTTGATAATTGGAAGAATTTTCTGAGCTTTTCAAATTTTCTTTCACATAAATTAAAAGGCAATTGCTGATGAACAAACAGAGGAAAGGAACTCTTGTGTTTCTGATGGCAGTGTTACCTTGTAGAGACATTGTAGACAATTAGTATAGAGCTTCTTCAAAGAAACTAAACATAGAACTACAATGTGATTCAGTCTGCATTCTTAAGAATATATCTAAATGGATGGTACATAAACACAATGGAGTTCCACTCAGCCACAATAAAGAAAGAGACTATGTTTTCTGCAGAAGACTGAACTGGAATCTTCAAATTGACAGTAGTAAGCCAAAGTTGGAGAGATAAATGCCATGCTTCCTCTCATACATGAACTTAGATTTTATAGATGAACACACATGCATATGACACAAAACGGAGTGCTGCTTGGGAAAGGAAAGGGGAAGGGTGAAAGTCCTAAAGGAGACAGGGAATAGAGGAATGAAGACACTCAGTGGGTGTGGTATAGTTGATCAAGAATGTCATTATGAAATCCATTGATTTTTACAACAAATATACAATATTCTCTAATTATGTCCAATGAAATCTACTTAATACTATATCAATTTCTTTATTTTGCTATTTCTACTTTAGGGACTTTATTTCAAGGAATAATACATTTGTTCCCTCAACTCCACTTCCCCTAAACTCTTCCCTTCAGAACATGGACTCGTCACTCAAAATGTAATATAAGACACTGGCTATCTAAATAGCAAGCAATCTATGAAAACCTTGCTAAATGAAGACAAAGCTTTCATGTAACTACAATAAGTGAAAGCACCTACAAGAGTAGTTTGTTAAGAGTATGTGTGGGAACTTCCCATAAGAACAATACAGGTCCCACTCCTTCTGGAGTCAGGCTCTACAGACTCAGATTAGAACCAAGTGTGGAAGGATGTTGAATAGCTCAGGATGCATTCATCACATTCTAACTGATGTGTTTACAACCACAGTAAAAATTGCTGAGAGAAGATACCTGTGCAGCTTATTGTGTTCTTCTGGGTATTTGACCCAGAGAACTTTAAAAGCTGATGTGGACTATGTAATTCTTACAGACACCAGTCCACATAGAATTTTCTTTTGTTCTTTGATTTTTTTTTTAGTCTCCAAAGATCAGGGCTTCTCCCCTATATCAAATCAAATCTCTCTTAGGTTCATTGAAATGTGTTTTCTCAATTTTTTTAAACTTGAAAAGGTCGAGGAACTGATACACATTTACATGAAAATAGTACAATTCTAATATCTACATCCCTACAAACCAGTGGGAGGAAGTTAAATACACAGACTTTGGGACAGGTTTTACTGGGTTTAAATTCTACCTTCAAATAGAACACACCTTGAGAGCTTGTTTAAAGGTTCTAGCAGGGGAGCGCAGCTACCCTAGACCGAATACTGGTCCTCCTCTATTCGGTGAAGGTCGTCCTCTTTGACCAAGTGCACAGCTTCTGGAAGGACACACATAGAGCAGTGAGAGAGGAAGGGGACACCTGCCTAGCCAGCCAGATCAGCTGAATTAACCCTGGTGATCTTTGGGAGCCCATTCCAATTAGAGGGATGCTCTCTCAGCCTGGACACATGGGGAAGGGCCTAGGTTCTGCCCAGGATGAAATGACAGGCTTTAGAGATCCCCCCAAGGAGGGTCTCACCCTCCATGGGGAATGATGTGGGGATCTGGTGGGGGGCTGTGGGACTGGTGGAGGGACAAGGGAGGAGGGGTGGGAGAGGGAGCTGGGACAGACATGTAAAACATTCAGGTTTCTAATTTAAATGAAAACATATACTGAGGGAAAAAAAACAAATAGAATGCACCTGCCTAGGTAATTCTCATTGTCTCTTTCTGCCTCCCTTTCTACTTTCTACTGCTCACCTTCTCTCCTCTCTCCTTTCGTCCTCCCTCTTTTTTACCACCTACATCTTTCCTTGTCACTACACCCCCCCTCTCTCCCTTCCTTCCTTCCATCCTTCCTTTCCTTTTTCCTTCCTTTCTTTCTCCTTCTTTTCCTTCCTTTCTCCCTTTCTCTCTCTTTCCATTTCTTCCTTTCTTTCATTGTGTGGTCAGTGTTGGGGACCAACACAGGGAACTCAGGTTAATTCTACAGTGCCTAAAATGTTAGAAGTGCTCTTCCACTCAGTCAACATATCCAGCCCAGCTAAGCCATTTAACTCTTCTGATTCTCAGATATCCTGCCTGCTAACAAAGACAATAGTAATTTTTGTCTCCTTAGAATGTTTTTAAGTGTAAATAAACCAATAAATGTAAAAACAAAGCTTGATATTGAACCATTATCAATGTGTCATATCAATATTATTGATTTTGTTAGTCTTGTTTGCCATGAACATTTTCATATGTCCCAATTTTTCTGTAATAATATTTTTTTCTTTTTAAGAATCCTCCATGGATATTTTTTCTTTTTTCAAAGTGTAACAAGATGGTAAATATTTGGCAATATTAGCTTCCAATACAGGCATAATTATGTAAAAAGATGTAAAAAACACAGAATAATAACCTTGATTACTTTATGGAGAATTTCAGTAACTTCCATCAATCCATCTCTTATAAACTATACATGGAATCTGATTATAGTTTTCCACCCTAAATTGAGACATTGGAATTTTATTACAAACAGGAGTTTTTCAACAGGGATAATTATCACACTACTCACAAGTCAAACAAATTGTCATTTTACCTATACACACTCTATGTCTTCCAAGCATTAGGAAAATATAATTGATAACTAGCAAATAAATTATGACTCCATGCTAAAGATGAAAACTCAGAACTATAATTACATTTTTCCACAGCAATGCCACTGTGAATTGTTCCCCACATCCTCTGGTTTTGAAAGCTAAGAAAGATCGGTTTGGTTAATACTTGGATCATAGTACTTTTTATAGTCCAAGAACTATGAATGACCTCTATCTGTTCCCTTTTTGCCACTTAAAGTCTTCTTCCAATGAACATGGTGGCCTTGTATTTTGCTATAATGTTTTAATAAATAATGAATATTAGTTTTAATTTGGCCTTAAAATTATTTGCTGCATCAACAATTTTCTCCATTAAAAATATTTTTAGAAATTCCAGTAGAAGTTAGCTTCAGGCATCAAGGATACCACTGCATTTTCCACACCAAGGGCAGAGGTGCAGATCCTAGGTTCTTCGGAGGTGGGTGTGCTTCGGACACACAGACTTGTGGGAATATCCTAGAAAGTTTTGTTCTTTTAAAACTAATATGTGTTCATTTAACATGTAAAATAATGGTGATAAAACATAAAGAGGTATCCTGGTATTTTTCCAGTTAGTCTTCTATCCTATTTTAAAAAGATATCATTCATGGTAGATTCAGGAGACATTTTCATAAATGTGTGGTGGCTTTGCCACATTTGAGAGAGGGAACAGGGCTTATATATGTTCTCACATCTAACCATAAACATGAGCACACAAAAAAGGATGTAAAATGAGACTCATTGCTACTAAGAGTAAGAAGTATTGTGTAATATTTTAAAGTATATTAAGTCAGATTCATTTGATATATAACATCTGTTCTGAATATATGTAAGGGGGCATATTTATATTTTGTCAATTTAAAAAGTGGGTAAGTGAGTGCTGCCTTGTAGAGGCATGAACACCCACCATTTCCAAGGTATCTCTGCCCTAAAGGTTTTCTTTCTTTTTCTTGTTCCTGCCAGAGCTTATAAAAACACCAAGCTTTTCAATACATGTGTCCCTTTTTGTATCTGTTCGCATTGCTTACTTTAAAGGATCTTATTATTTCAGTGGAGACTGCATTGTGAATTGGGTCAACAGAGAGTAATATCTCAGTGCTGGGCGATGTAAGAAAGAAGCGTTAATGGCAGGGATGAACCACAATGTAGAGCATCAGGCACAAACACCAAAGGATCATCAGTCATCAGACATGGGTGAGTCCCATTAGTGATCAGTGAAGTGCGCATGTGACAACCTGATGTCTCAAGAAATATCATCTTCAGCTACAAGAGAGAAGATGAGGCAACTTAAGCAGATTTGCCATTACCAAATGTCATAACATGATTCCATCAGGGTAATGCATTCAAAGCTCTATCAATATCAGGTTCCATTGGAGGCAATGTAGTCAAAGCACTGTTAATTTATTTCATGTTGTGTTTCTTCAGCCTGACTTCTTTAGAAAGAAGTTGGCGTTCAGTATATTTAAGGGATTGCCTCCAAAGTCACATAGGAATCATGATCACTGTTTACATATGCTGTTAAAAACACTAAGAGCAATGGCCAGCATGGTTGATGAAACACAGGGTAATAGTAAGAAACATCAGAAATGTAAGAAACTTCAGGACAACTTGCAAGTTAAATAAGGCTTAATTTAACACTAGAAAGCTGAGTTTCAGAGAAGTGAAACAAATTGCTGGAGACTCCATAGCTAGATGCTAAACAATTCAGACAGGAAGCCTCACTCAACCTTCTGCAACAACAAGTTTACTTTTGGCCAACTTTGTGAGAGTGGGAGAGCCTCACACAGGCTCAAATTTGCCTTGTGGTAAAGGATGAACCAGAACTCCTGGTGCTGCTGGCTCAATATCTCAAGTGCTGGAACTATGCCTGGCTAAGTCTGAAATTTTAAGGCCTTAAAAAATACCTTTCAGTCATAAACAAAAACATTTTTCAAAATGAAAGTCTTCTAAAACCTGCCCTTAAGTCTCATTTTAATTATTCTGGCTACGTGGCATTTTCCAAAACTCCCAGCCAAAACCAGAATGATGGGAATCCCTGTATGCTTTACTGAAAGATTCATTAGTACACAAGATAATCTAGTTCTGTGGGGTAAAATCTCACCACCACTCTTAAAGACTTGATACCTAGGGCTTGATGACCTCCTAAGCAGCAAGTGTTGGATGATACACTATACGTACACCTTAAAGAATAAGTTTCTAGGTTTCAGATTCTGCATCTGATCAGGAAAAACTTTCTTTGCTCTTTTGTTTCGTTTGTCTTTGTTTTTGTTTTTTAGAATAGAAATATTTCTGCAATCTGGAGACATGGTATAAGTACCTTTGCTGAAAAGCTGGAAGGCCTGCATTCAGACACCTAGCACCTATGTAAAAAGCCAGGTGTGGTAGTATGCATCTGTAATCTCAGTGCTTGGGTGGGTGTGGGATCATGAGAATCATGGGATAATTCTTTCAGCTAGCTAGCCAAGCATGTGAGCTCAAGGTTCAGAAGGCAGATGTACATGCGAGGTGGCTTGAGAGGTACATCTTCTTGCCACCAGGCCTGACACACTAAATATGAACCTCAGAATCTTTATGGTCAAGGAAACAGACTCTTACATGCTGTCCCTTGCTGTCCACATACATTCTGTGAGCACAATAACACAAAGAAATACATATTGAAGAACACAGACAGCAAGATGGATCAGCAGGTAAAAGGTGCTAGCCGTGACATTCCCCTCACCTGAGTTGCATCCCTGGAAGTCACCTGAGGTAGAAGGAGAGAACAAACCGCACAAAGCTGTTCTCTGGCTCTCAGAGATGGACAGCACAGATGTACTGACACACGCACCCCCACACATAAGCAATAATAAGTAAATGAAGTTTAGAAAAACAATAATGACAATGGCTGGGAGGATGACTCATGGGTAAGGTAAATTCCCATGTCCTGTGACAGAAGGAGAGAACCAACTCCTGACTGTGGTCCTCTATCTTCCATTTTGCTATGGCAGCTGGTAATAAATAAAATATGTTAAATGAAAGTGGGATGAACATTGATAGAGACGCATACTTGATGTGGACTATTGACCCCTCCCTCCCTCCCTCCCTCCCTCCCTCCCTCCCTCCCTCCCTCCCTCCCTTCCTCCTGCCGCCCTCTTTTTCTGAAAAGGATACTTTAATTTCCACTTTGAAAAAACAGTGGACTAAAATTTCATTAATATAAATTGAAAAGCTCTAATACTCGTATTTCATTGGAAAAACATGTGAAAATTTGTCTCTGCTGGTATCACTGACCCATCCATTCTATCTGTAATTATCTATTAGCTATTTTAATAAAGGATCACAATTTAGGTAATTAGTATCAGAAATATTAAAATCACACATATTATTCATATTGCCACGGTGTGGTCTAATTTTCTTCACACCAATTCAAGTTGGAAGGATGTCATTTAAAAATGTAACTCTAGGAAAACAGCCACCTAGTGACAAACACTTGAATCCCCCAGCTTTGAAGAATTTTCCAATTGCTCACACTTGCTTCGTCTTTGTTTTTTAATTGTTTGCTTCTGCTTCCTCCTCTGATTAGAGCAGGAACTGTTAAAATTATAGAGAAATGGCTTGACCAGTGGGGATATGTGGAATAACAGCCAGAAATCTAGGTTTCTAAACTCAGACACAAAACTGGCTATGCATCACACACATGTAGAACAACACACTGCTTAATCATCACATGCACTGTTTTCCTGTATCCTTGCATCTTCTTGGGTAGCTGTGATAGTTAACAGCACTGGCACACACGGGGCCAGCTTCTGCACAGATGATGGGTGGCATTTCAGAACAAGTGGATGCAGAAAGATGCCCAGGAAAAGAAACACAAAGATGACAACAGGAATGTGACTCCACTACCAAGGACTCTTGTGTCCTTTTCTACTTTTCTATTTCTTCTTTTAAGATGATACCAAGACCTCTTAGCTGAAATATAATAATTCTAGGTTTTGAATATGGTCATTGCAGATGGAAATGCTTAAGCATGGATAACTTGCAATAGTTTTTATTCTAGCTCTGTATAATGATGCCAATCAATTTCTGGAAACTTTCCCTAAGGTATAATGAAAATCTCTGCTCTTCAACTCAACCTCCTTTCCCTCCACTCTTTCTTGAGTGGTGTTGTTTTGTTCATGATCCAGGAAGTGATCAGTGAGAAAGTGCCAAAAGGGCCAGGGCATGAATTCTTAGACCCCAGAAAAAAAGACAGAGCTGATACCTTCAACAGAGGTCTGAGAGCACTGTGTCTTCCTGCAACCATGTGCAACTTCAAAAGGAATCATTTCAACTTAAGAGTTCAGTTGGCTGCTCTGTAGTGAAGTGAATTATTCCAGCTGCTCCGTTTTTGAAGTTACTCTATCAGAATTTTAAATCCTTTCCATACATCCCCTAAGGGTGCGCGAGCTGAACCAAGCCTCCTTTCTGTTTTATGATGTCTAGGCTGACGGCAGTTCACAGCAAAAATAACTTCCGAACATCAATCAAGCCGGGTCTGTCTGCTCTTTTATTCAACACCCTTCCTTTTCATTGTGATAATACACTCTTTGTCACATTTAAAGCACGACTTCCAATACGAATCATTCGTTTAGAAAAACTTCATGTGAAATGCAAACCTTATCAAATGCAGAGAAATTAATAGAAACCGTGAAGGAAAGAATGAAAGGGAATAGTATAGATTCAGCAGAACAATCTTTTGTTGTACTTAAGGAAATAAAACACAATTCCGTGATATGTTTGGGGAACATTCTACTCTTACCTTATGCACAAGCTCTGAAAGCACATTTACCAGATATGGAAGTGAGGGAGGGAGGGCATTGCCAAAGTGCTTTGCTTGCTTGAAGATGGAAATGGCTAAGGAGTTCGTAAATCTCAAGAATTTTCTAGGTGTTTCATAAAATTCCTTGACCTTGCTTTGGCACCAACTTAAAAATGAAGTGATTATTTCTAGAAACAAAACGTTTATCCAACTGTAAGCTGCAACGCATTAGTGAGTTGTGAAATTAATTTAGAAGCCTTTGCTCATAAAAGAGGAAAACAAACAGCAACAAAGGGCAGACAAATCTTGAAGAAAATAGTATATAGAAAAGGCAAGCCTATTTTGTCATTTGGTTATATATGTCTGTGTGCTTTCTAGTGGGTAAATGCATTGCTTCAATTAACTGGAATTGAATGTCATGCATTGACATCACCATAACAGCATGCAACAAGCCAGAGGGTGGTGACAAAGCAGTTCCCACAACTTGTGTCCTTAGTTTCAGAAGATCACAGCTAACAAGATATTTGGAGTGCCTATCACATAAATGTAATTACAAAGCTTGCATGAAGTTGGATCAAGAAAATGAGCAAAGCACAGCAGGTGTTTTCAGAAACAAAGTAGACAAGAATCATGACACTTCACTTTTATTTTGGGTAACAGATCTCTGGTTGCTAAAAGTAGAAATCAGCATTGCCATTGGATTTGATTAAGGTCATGTTCAATATAGGAAAGGAGGTATAGTAGGAAGGGCATCTTTTGAAACTTACAAGGATGCTTCTAGTCTCTGGATTTGGAACATGAGTTAGAGGTTTCCATGGCATCAAAGAGCCATCAACCATCTCAAAAAGATGTCAGACAGCAATTTCCAGACCCCCACTGTGTATGGGCGCCTAATTTCTAACAAAATGCTTGGTTTAATAATAATGATGGCAATGAAATAAGACCATCAACAGATTAATATTGGATGCATTTGCTAAATAGCTACTATGTGAATTAGCACAACAAATATATATCTTTTAAAATTTAGAAAAATACAGTGAGATATTATGTACCCTCCATGTTATGAGAAAACCAGAGCTCACAAAGGCTTGATTAATGGGACCATCTCAAGGTTAACTGTGAACTGTGGTAGGAAGGGATCAGCCTAGGCTTAAGACACCACGCAGTTATGTTCACAGGCCAGATCTGCAGATTCCTGGTCATATGATTTCCTAAGAAGGAACTGAGTTTAGACTCAAAATTAATGAAGCCCAGGTCACTGTTTTTTAATTACCTCCTATGTATTGGTGAATTTCCATATATGGAGGTATATTTCCTGTTCCTCTTTAACCCTAAGTCCCCAGCTTTATGTTTGGCCATCCATGTAGCACCTGTTGAAGTTTTATTAAATTTTTAAATATTATTGTTTCTGAAATAATCATGTTTACACAATAAATTTAGCCAGCTAGCCATTAAAAAGTATGGTACATGTGTCTAAAATAAACAAGTTATAAATAAAATAAAACCAAACTATTAATCCTAATTATTGCCTAAAGTCATGAAGAACTCCATGTGAAAAAAATCCAACTTAGTGGTTTCTGTAAGAAAATGCTTCACAGTATTAGGAAAACACAGTTTCATTTAATGAATGGTACAAAAGAGTTCATTGGGACTATATTGCATGGTGTGTGCAAGAAACATAATTAAAAAATGCGTAAGGAAAATATGGTATATTTACCACAATGGAGTACTACTCAGTGGTAAAAAGGACGACCTCATGAACTTTTCAGGCAAATGGATGTAACTAGAAAAGAACATCCTGAATAAAGTAACCCAGACTCAGAAAGACAAACATGATATGTATTCTCTCATAAGTGGACATTAGATGTAAAGCAAAGCATAAGCAGACTACAATCTTCAGCTCCAGAGAACCTAGGTAACAAGGATGACCCTAAGATGGACATATGAATCACCTAAGAAGAGAAATTAGATGAGATCTATAGGGCAAACTGGGGGAGGAGGATGGTAAGGTGGAGGGGAGAGGGAATCAGAACAGGAGGGAATGAGACGATCTGGGCAGGGAGGGGTACAGTGGGAGAGCAATGAAAGAGATATCTTAAAAGAGAGAGCCACTACGGGCTTAGGGAGAAACCTAGTGCCAGGTTAACTCCCAAAAATCCACAAGTAGGACCCCAGCTAAGACTCCTAGCAATAGTAGAGAGGATGCCTGAACTGGCTTGCAATCAGATTGATGAATACCCCAACTATCATCATAGGAAGAAAACGGATCAGAAATCTGAGAGTAGAAGGTACACCCTTAGACTCATAGAGAAAATACAAACAAACATGGTCATGACTTTGGACTAGGCTTTGGTTCCCTAGCCCCAATGCCAAAAGACCAAAAATATTTGTTGTCTTCAAAGCAGAAACAAAACAAAATTCACCAGAGTAATTCATTGTGTTCTGTGGGGAAAGATGTCCTATATATAGAGGAAAAAGAATTCTAATTTATAAATTTGATGAGTTTAATGCCCAGAATATATAAAGAAAATTTAACAATAAAGAGACAAATACAACAACTGTAGCTCAGCGAAGGATTTGAATGGAATTCTCCCATTACAGAAAATGTCATGGAGAGCCTATGTAAAAACTACAAGGAGATATTGCTTTAAGTCAACTACAATCACTCTGAGTTTGCTTGGGTCCAGTGAAGCAACTAGGTAAGAGGCCTAGGTAGATGGCTTATGTTAGTATTCAGGCATCTGTACTGGCCTGTCCTTGGGGTTCTTACAGGATATGCCCTCAGTTGCAGCCACAAAGATTATCACTGGCAAATATTCACTGTTCCCTTATAAGAGGGCCCTGCCCCACCTCCCACCTTTCTCTCTCTCTCTCTCTTTCTCTGTTTCTCTCTCTCTCTGTCTCTCTGTCTCTCTCTCTCTCTGTCTCTCTCTCTCTCTGTCCCTCTGTCTGTCTGTTCCCCCTTTCTCTTTTCTTTCTCTTCCCCCTTTCCTCTCTCCTGTTCTTGCCCTTGAAAGCGGGTCTCTCCCCTCCCCTTTTCCCTTTTATGATCCCTTTCGATAATAATAATAATGGTAATAATAGCAACAATATTAATAATAAAACCCTCTGCTCGAACCCCATCTTATGGAATCTCTCTCACGTGCTGCTTTTCTTAAATTACAATAGCTTACATGTTAAAATGTTTGCTATACAGGCATAAGGACCTGGGTTTATGTCCCTGGCACCATGTCACGTGTGATAGAATATAGATCCAACACTCTAGGGAACGCAGAGACAGACAAACACCTGTGGCAGATTGCCCAGCTGAGTCTGGTTGAATTGGTGTGCTCAGGTGTAGGAGGAAGTCTGATGCCGCCATTAAACATGTGACTTACTAGAGGCGCATACAGATGAGGTAATAAAAGGGCGGTTTACCACACCGCTAACCACACCCACTTTAGGCAGGACTAAAGACGTATACGGCTGGACGTAAAGACGTATACGTACGTAGGCGGAACTACGTCACTAGCCAGGCCCACTTTTGGGCATGGCTAGGGGCGTTACGGGGGAAGGCATAAAAGACAGCGCACAGGAAGTCTCGCTCTCTTTTCCTGGAGTTCGGCTTCCGGTCCAGTCGCTAGCTGAGATCTGCTGGGCTTCTCGGGGTTTGGTATCTTGTGAGTAATTTTCTATATAAAATACTTAGCCTTATTTTCAGTAATTGTGTGTCACGTATCGTTACAGCGTCCGTAAAGCCAACACTCAGGTTTCATTGAGCAATCCTTGTTTTAAAATTAATGTGGAGAGTGATACAAAAAGCTAGGCAATATCTACCTCTGGTCCCCACACATGTGTAAGCACCTGGACAAACATGTGCACACATGAGAACATTTACACATGTGCAGTACATACTACATACATGCAAAATACAATTAATATGATGAGATTATATTTATCTTTATATGGGAACTATAATTTTCTTAAGTCACTTTTTCAACAAAAAGACCTTTTTCAAAGTCTGTATCACTTTTCCTTTAAAGTATGTCTCTCACTGCTACTTGGCTTGTTCCTTTTAGAATGCCAATGCTCATAAAGGATGGTATGAAAGTCAGAGGTGTGTGGGCTTTCTATAGAATCCCATAGATTTAACAAGTCTCTGACAACTCTGAAAAGGTGCATAAATTGCAATGTGTGCACATTCTGTGACTTGAACCTTTTTCTTGGTGTCAGTTGGTGTCAATGTTTCTGGATTCTGCAGACTGGCCCTTTCCCTTCTCCCCTTAAATAATACACCACTAAAAAAATATATGGATCATTTAATTACTATGTCTTGTCTAAAAATACACCCTATTGTATTGGTGTTAAGTCATACATGATTGATGCCAAAGCATTTGTTTAGCTGTTTGGCAATTGCTTCTAATAAATGAAAACACTACTATCTTTCAGATAAAACATCTTCCTTTCAATCAAAAGTTCATGCCAACATGCAGGTGTGATATGATCCATAGGAGAGTTACTAGGAAATTTTCTAATGGAACAGATTTTTAAAGAGTTCTTACTTTCAAATCCACATTCTACAATAGCTAAATCATCAGTCAACTAACAGATACTTTATAGTTTCAAGTAACAGAGAAAGAGACCAATGAAGTTATGCTCAATGGAAAGTCAAGAAGCTACATTGTACTAGCGGTCAAACAAGAAGAACAAAAAAGTACAAATCTAAGCTCAGATCTAGGCTATACTGCCTGCGTAGTTAACATAATACTTCTGCAGTATTTAGTATACTAAAAAGCCAAAATATATAAAAGCGTATTTAAACAAGGAAATATGAGTATTAGATGCAAGTCTTCTCCAAAGTGTAAAATCCCCTTCAGAATGCACCTTGTTTTATTTCCATTTTTCTTCTAGAACACATACATAGACTTAAATGAATCCACTGGGGTGACTGTAACTGTCCTATTGTATCTCTTTCGTAAGTGTCATGTAAATAAATAGAAAATTTAATGGTAGACATAAATTACGCCTGACCAAAGCCTAGTTACACTAAAAAGAAACAAAAACTGAGATAATTTCTAGTGATTTATCCCGATTTATGTGTTATCGTAGACTACAGACCTCAAATCAATATGCATGGACTGACAAAATCTAGTGAAATCTGGAATCTCTGTACCTATATTCCACATCTTAGGAAATGTGCATGCCTTTTCTGACAGTTTACTATAATCACACACAAGAGAGGTGTGATTGGGGTCCCCAAACTTTTTAAAAAGGGTTTTCCCCATCAGAAGACTGCTGTGAAAGAATTATAATAGTTCACAGCTTTCTGGAGAAAGGAAGACACCTTTATTTCAATCAACATTTGTAAATGTGTTAGTAAGCATACCCACGCACCAATAATACTTACTTCAGAGAAGGTCTTCGTGTTATAACTTTCAAAAGTGTACAAGGGAGATATTTCATTTCTATGTAATAAGCTGAATTGTATGCCTCCCTAACAGAGCAGTGGAGTCAGATTAGACGTGTGTGCCTGTGCACATGTGTGTGCGTGTGTGCGTTTGCATGTGTGTGGGGGGTGACATACTCTTTGCCTCAGAGCTTTTGAGACACTCTTTCTCACTGGCATGAATCTTGTCAAGCAGGCTGGGTCCAGATATCTGCTGTCTTTGTCTCTCTAATGCTGGGACTGTATGCCTGTACCTCATTTCCAGATTTTTTTTCACGTGTCACAATGTGGGTTTTGTTTTCATGTGTGTATGTTTTCTAAACAGTTAAAGGAAAAAAGTTGGGTGTGGGTTTGGGTGAGTGGGAGGTGGCAGATGTGGGCAGAATCTGGGATGAAAACTCATGATCAGAAGTCTGATTTGGGGCTCCATGAATATTGAATCTTTAAAATGATGCTCTTTCTTTGGAAGTAAGCAATCAGTAAAGACCCTCAAACTTCTGTTTAAGCCTAGCCTTGACTAACCTAGTTGTTCACCCTCCTGTAAATACAGGGAGCCAAGACACTACCTAGAACTACTATTAGCTGTCCTGGGATCTTTTGTCTCCTTAGATGTCCTAGTGGTTTGAAAGAAAATGCCCCTCAAGGAGAATGGCACTATTAGGAGGTGTGGCCCTGTTAGATCCTGTAGGTGTGGTCTTATTGGAGGAAGTGTGTCACTGTGGAGGCAGACCTTGAGGTCTCATATATGCTCAAGACACTCCCAGTAAGTTGGATCCTTGTAAGTAAGCAACTCCTTGTTGCCTTTGGATCAAGACAAAAGGACTGTCTGCCACAACACAATGTCTGCCTGCATACCCCCATGCTTCCTGCCATGATGATAATGGACTAACCCTCTCAACTGTAAGCCAGCCCCAATTAAATGTTTTCATTTATAAGAGTTGCTTGGTTGGTGTCTCTTCACAGCAATAGAAACTCTAAGACAGAGTCGTCTTTTGGACTTCTATTCTTCACCTGCCTGGCAGCTAGCCCCACTGGAAAGACTGCATCAATTGCTAGCTAAGAGTAACCTGTCCATTCTATATTTGTAGGTCCCAGTCCATCTGTTAGTCTGGGGGTCATTTGGAGGACACTTGGAGCAAGTTACCACTTCTTGGTCTTTGCCAGAATCCAGAATATGAACGAACATTTCTGACAATAATGTGGCTCGGTGACCTCTAGTCCAACCCCTTATTTTCTTATCCCCTCTAATACAAATAACCATAATTTCTTGTCTTATAAGTAATTTTCTTTTACTACCTACCTGGAATCAAAATCATCTCTATTTCTCTCTATCTCTTTTCCCTGGGAAGCTTAATTATCTCCCTGCCATTACTATTTCTGAAAGAAACTTCTACTTCAAATTTATTACCTGAGCCATTCACTTATCTCATAAATGCCATTTTGAAAGAGGACCCTTTCTTACTATTCTTACAGAATTTAGAGTTTATCTCTGGAGAGGGGAGTATGTTTTTTAGTATGCTCCTCCAAGAAGAAGAAAAAAAATAAGACCTCATCACCTAAATTATTCTGTTACATCAAAGGCTGACAGTTCAATTCTCTGCAGAGAGATGTAAGGTCAAGCTACACAAGGCGAAGTAGCAGATTTCAACATAACATAATTTGGTGAGGACGGAGGGAGAAAATGCAGCAGATCATTCTAGCAGCTTCCATGAGGACAAACAAGTTGCCCTGCAGGTGCTTTGAAGTGCGTGCGTGCGTTTGTGTGTGTACACACTCGTGCAGAAACATGAATATGTTCATGCCTTCAAGGGTACAGTTGCCTGTTAGATAATACTGTCATTTATTTTGGAGTTAAAATCAGTAAGTAGAAGTTACTGAACTTAAGAACTGGATCCAGGTCGGATAAGAGCAACAATTAATGTGGGTAACTGAATAAATTCAGCCTTCTGAATGTAAAGAAAGGTCAGACTCACCAGAAGAGTCACTGAGTGTTAATGCGATGATGCCCACTTATTTTTTTTTCATTTGGAACAGTGATATATTCTGATGGAGGTGTTAAGAAACAGGTAATAGTTTCAAAAGTATACAAGTTTTTTTTAATTGTAATTTATTATCATTATTTATTATTAAATTTAAATTAGAAACAAGGTTGCTTCACAAGTCAGTTCCAGGTCCCTCTCCGTTTACCTCCCCTCCTCCCGTGCCCTCCCCCCAACCCCCCCAATGTCCCCTCATTTCCCCAGGGAGGGTGAGGCCCTCCTTGGGGGTGTCCATAGTCTGTCATTTCATCCAAGGCAGGGCCTAGACCCTCCCCCAAGAGTTCAGGGTGAGAGTGCATCTCACATTGATACAAGTTTTAAAATAAGTTTTGAAGAAGTTGCTTAAATGTGACAGTATGTGAATGCCCGGCACTTGGATGACTCAGCATATTGTTGAAACCATGGATAATATACTAACCCATACAGCAAATGTGTCTGATATTTCCTTGTAAACTTTTGTAACATGACAATGAGAATACTGAGCTATTCATGAAATGTAAAATGAAAAAGATTTGCCAGTTTATCATCTCATACCTCTTTTTTCTAAGATATACCTTTTGAGCAATTCATTATTTCATATTATCAACATTCATTATCTTCATTTGTTTTCCTTTAGATAATGCTATTGCTTTTCATATTTCTGTCTTCAAAATCATCCTTAATGGTATCTGGTCCTCTGGGGCATGGGGGAAGTGACTGTACCTCTTAGAAATAGAATTCTGGGTGTTTCTGAGACTTGGTGAAAGTTGCTGAGTGATTTAATTTGCAAGTAAATCTCTCCCTCTACTTTGAAGGACTTAATTGACAGTCCTGGCATCTGCCCAAGAAAAATAGGACTCTTTCTCTTTTGCTCAAAAATTCTTCCTTATAGTTGTTTGCTGTTTATCACCAGGTGACAAGATTATGCACTTAGATGGGGAAGCATTTTAACTACAGTGCCATTTGTAGCATATGACTGCCTGGGGGCAGTTGGAAACATCTCCACTAATGCCTCTGAGAAAGAAAACCATCAGTCAATCTCCCCAGAAAAGCTACAGAGATGAAAATCAATCATTGTAAAAGAGCAAAGAAAATATCATGTACCATAAATAAACACTGACAGTGCTCTATTAAAAAAGAGGTATATATTTATTTTTTTAGATTTATAAGGCGTCATCGCAAGAAATCTGCACTGAGCATGTGCACTTAAGACAAAGACATGTTAATCACAAAGCATTCAAATTTTTGAAGCATAAAATAATTATTAAGACAAAAATAGTTACATTTAAAAACCCGTTGCAGAGATTTACTTGGAAGGCATACACAGTCGGTGCTTAAATGACTTTCGTTACCTCACACTGTGTGTGAGTATGCATTTTAATAAGACCACAGAAGACTCAGAAATGTTTTGTAAATTGACTTTAGTCCACAAATCTTTAAAATTTATGTTCTTCCTCACTTAACAGTAGGGATCCAGTTGCCAGTTCAACTTTCTAGGAGTTTGTTCTTCTCTGGGAGGTAGAGATTTCAATTTCTGCAAAGTTCGACCTGCCTCGAGACAAAATTCCATATCTACCACCTTGTAAATCATAACTCAGCTCTCAAAAATATTTTTTGGTTTCAGTCCTTGTACTCTGTGCTTCCTTAATTTCAAATAACAGCACCCATACTTCTAATTTCTTTCTTATGCTGGATAGGGTAAATGCTATGTCCTCAAAATCAGTTCTGCAATTTTAGTCTATGAGAACCAGAAACAAGTGGAATCAATAAAAGCTTCAACCTCAAATGAGAGAATCATATGACACAGGAAATTGTCACCCTTAGATAACCCGCATGAGGGAAGGCGAAAAATGTAAAGTATGTGTGCATGCTTATTTTGGTAAATGGTTCAAAGTCTAGATTTAGTTTCTCCTATCAATTATTTACAAACAAAGAATGATACAAACTGGAATAGCAAGAGCATCTTCTTTCCCATTTAGAATTACCCAGAAATGAGTAACACTCATGCCTGAGAAGCTGAGAGTTCAGAGTGACCTGCTTCATCACTGACAGGCTGTGGCAGAACAGGCATTTAATCAAGCAAGGATAAAATCTGCCCTCAAAAGCCATTGTGAGCATGTTTCCCCACTTGTGACCTTCTACAATTAACATTCTGCTGGTCTAACAGAGGGACAGGAGTGAGGTTATGGAGACAATAGGTCATTCTAGGTGAGCTTTGCTACCCTAAAAATAGACAGTTTAAAAGCTACCCCATTGAGACTCTAAAGGAGTAGTCAACTGATAGTCTGGACAGGAAAGGACAAATTGAAAATTTTCTCCCTTACCTTAAAGAAGAAATATTTTATTGATTTTGATATTTTCCTGGTTTCATGCATAAATGCCTACATACAAAATACAATAAAATTGAAGAGCCATACGTAATTCCATACACCTACAGAAACCTGATTTTTGACTAGGAGCTAAGAATACACACTAGAGAAAAAAACAGCATCTTAACCAAGTGGTATGGGTCAAACAGGATGGCTGTGCATAGAAGAATGCAAATAGATTAATTTCTATTACCTTGTACAAAACTTAACTCCAAATGGTTCAAGTACGTCAACATAAGACCAGACACAGTGAATCTGAGAGACGAGAAAGTGGAGAATAGTTTTGAACTCATTATCATATGAAAGTACTTTCTGAACAGAACAGTGATAGCACATACACTAAGAACAATTATTAAATGGAGCCTCTTGAAACTGAAAAACTTCTGTATGGCAAAGGACACCATCCTTTGTGAGAACAAAATGGGAAAGGGTATTTACCAATTACACTTCTGATAAAGGATTAGTATCTAAATACATAAAGAACTAAACAGCAAAAAAAAATCCCAAATAATCCATTTAAATGGGTTAGAGAACTAAACATGAAGTTATAAAAGATGAACATCAAGTGGCTAACTAACAAAGAAATATCCAACATCCTTGATCATTAGAGAAATGCAAATTAAAATCACTTTGAGATTTCATCTTACACCAGTCATAATGGCCAGGATCAATAAAACAATGACAGCTCACGCTGGCAAGAATGTGGGGGAAAGGGAAAGTTGTTTACAGCCACTGTGGAAAACAGTGTGACTGGTGCTTCCTCGGGAAGTTAGAAATAGACTGAGCACAAGATCCAGCTATACCACTCTTGGACAGATAAAGATACTCGCTCATCCATGTTCATTGTTGCTCTATTCATAGTAGCCAGAAACTGGAAACAGCACAAAATAAACTTCATGGTGTTTTGTGAACTTTTTGTTTCATTTTGTTTTGTTGTTGACATTTTTATATAATTAGTCTATTTTCTTGGTTTTTTTCTTTTTGGTTTTGTGGAGTATAGTCTTTGTTCAGGAGAAAGAACATAAAGTTGGATGGGTAGGAATGTGGGGAGGACCTAGGAGGAGTTAGGAAAAGGGAAAACATGATGAAACATACTGCATGAAAAAAATTTAAAGAACCAATATTAAAAGAGACTACATGTCTGTCATACGTATTTTATCCAATGAGTATAGAATGCTGATCTATGAAAATGACAAGCAATGTCATAGGTAATTTTTTCACACAATTTAACATGTTTAATAATAATTTTAATGTTAATGTATCAAAGCACTGAGAATTGAATATCTGATTATCTTTACGTGATTGATACAATAAACACGGGCAAATGTTAAAAAGAAAATCTCACAAATTTAGAAATTTGTACAGAGAGATCTAAACAAAATAGTTATATTCATAGCTTTTAAATTGAAAATAGGCTTTTGTCATGCAATGTATTCTGATATGATTTTCCCACCTCCAAAATCCTCCGCACTCACCCAAATCCACCCTTTTTCTTTTCTTTTATTAGAAAATAAACCAGCAGCTAAAAATGATAATAATAATAAGAAGAAGAAAATAGAAATGAACAAAAAAGAGCCAAGCAAAAAGCTCAATAAACACATACAGACACAGAGACACACACGTGTGCACACAGAAAACCCATAAGAACAAAATTGGAAAGTATAACATATAAGCAAAAGACTTATAAGGTAAAAAAAGGAAAAAGATACCTAGAAAAAAATAACCATGAGACAAAGATACCATTTACTTTGTTTAGTAGGACATCAACTACTCCTGGGCATTGTTTGTATATCCAGTGAAACTTCATTGGAGAAAACTAATTTTTCCTTTGTGAGTGGTTTTCAATTGAAGATGACTATGTGAGTTAGGGATAGGAGATCATGTCTACTTCCCTTCTCAGTGCTGGGACTCCATCTAGCTTAGTCTTGTATGACCCTGTGCATGCTTCCATAGTTTCTATGAGTTCATACGTGTGTCAGTCCTGCTGTATCTAGAAGGCCTTGCTTCCTTGGTGTTTCCCAATGTTTACACTCTTTCTGCCTCATCTTTAAGAGAGTTCACTGATCCCTGAAGATATTCATTGAGGGCTGAGTGTTTCAAGGTCTCATACTACTTGCATACTGTCTAGTATGGGGGTCTCTGTATTTGTTTCCATCAGCTTCAGGGGGAAGCTTCACTGTGACGGCTGAGCAACACACTGATCTATGATTAAAAGTAGTTGGTCCTGTGCTGTGGAGATGGCTAGTTTGGTAAAGCCTTACCATGGAAACACACATTTGGTGGCTCATAGACTTAGTTTTCCAATTCAACCCTCTTTTTTTTTTAGTCCCAGACTAAGCCAGATAGCATTCTTAGCTTCTCCATGACAACATTTGATTGTTTTTAGTAAAATGTTCTGTGTATAAACTTTACATTACCCTTTCTTAGTATCTACATATCTAGTTAGTTAGAAGTTGAGGACTGTCCCTCTTGCTCATGCCTAGATTCTATCACGATTTATTCTAACAAGACTATTCTAACACATTTCCAATTCCGTTACATTCTCCCCATTAGCCTCTTAATTCCAAGTCAGTCATGCAGTTTTCCCCAATGATCATATGCCCCCAAATCACTTCTGCTGACTCATCTAAGTTCCCTTTAAAATGCACTTTCTACACTTGTCAAGGTAACCCTTTGACAAGAGAAACTGAATTACCCACTCAGCTGTTTTCTTTTTCAGTGGTTCTGTCATCCTTCAGTAGTACACAGTGGCCATTTCCATGGTCACCAGGACATATGTGCTTGACAGTCACTTTCTATGCTTTAGCCTAAGATGGTCTTACTTCTGCTCAAGCCCACCTACTTCAGGCAGTTTTCCTTTCTCTCCCCTTTGCCTGAGCTATGAGAAACCATGCAATGGCTGACTCCTGCTGATCAGGTCTCATCATGTTTGGCCCTTCCTCAGAAAGGCTGTCAATACCCACCTTCCTGAATACCGTGTTCCCACCACCCCTGACACTCACCATCATATTAACACTCTCAGTGACTTTCTGTGGTATGGGGGAATTGAACCCAAAGCCTTGTGCTCAGCAATTTTCTCCAACATTAAGATAAATCCTCAGTCTCTAATTAAAAATTATATATTTATCATCTTACATAATTTTAACTCACTACTTCTAACTGTTTCATTCTACTTCCCCAAGGGTAGACCTTCAGGATAAGGATAGAAGTCTTTCTACATTTTTGACTGGATCTCTAGTAATTGGCAGGTACAAAGACAACAGCAATTGAGTAAGTGCTTAAGAAGAACATTTTGGGTGGTGAGGAAACCTAGTAAAACATTCTCTCCACTAAAGTGTTCAGGTGCTGTGGAGCTCATGAAATCTCAGCAGTAAGCATTTCTGACCTGATAATGTCTACATTGGCAGGTGGCCTCTCTTGTGGTCCTGAATCATGCTGCTGCTGTTGTTTGGGAAAATCTAATATTTTAGAGATGGGAAGGAGAGCCATAAAGCTGCAAAAAATGTTGCAGTGGAAGTCTTGTCATTCGCATTTTCATTTGTGTTAACTAAATCAGTTTGCTTGTGTGGTCTTTGCAAAGCTTCAGTCAATGACCAACCAATGTATTGATTTACAATGGCCTTCAAACACCTGTTCCCAACAAAGACACAGGTGCTCAACCTATAAATGTGAAACAGATTTACCACTGTACCATCCAGTATATCACTGTATTTTTTATTCTACCAACGGACATTGGTTTTTCTTCATATTTACTGATCCCATAATATGAGCCACATTTCTTTTGTTTGTGATCTGCTCAATGTCCTGAGTTCATTCATATTTATACAAAACCATTCTCCATATAGTAATGACAGAAATCTTCCAGAAGCTTTAGCCCATCACTAACTCAAGAATTTTCTTACTCTGGCCCTTTGCCGGTGATGCCTCATCTACAAGAAAAGTCTTTTCCTCCATCATTTTTGCTGGAATGCGGCTTTCTCTTTTCTAGCAATGATGATGTATGGTGTCAAGATTTGCAAGTCAAGTGCTTGGCTCTGTTTTGCTGAGAGTTGTTGGATGAGGACTCCTGGCTATCTGTAATCCAAAATTGTACTTGAGTGATGAGGGCTATCTTGCACACATCCATGCCCTTCCTAGAGAAGCTTCCCTCCAGTGACTTCCAGATGTATATACACAGCCAGAATGCTTTGCCAGGTGCTCTTGCTTTGATGTGAGGACAACTGCAAACAATTTCTGAGGTCTAGAATTTCTGCAGGATTGACCAAGAAATTGTTGTAACATATTCCAGTCCAGACTCTGTCAGGGATCCCTCACTGTGTCATCTTCAGAAGCATTCTCCAGTCAAACTCTGGAAGGTAAATCTCAACATCTACTTCTGACAACAAACTTTATGATGTCAGCTGTTATTCTTCAGTATATTAACTCTCCCTCAATCTTGGCACTCTTACTATTTTCTTTTACCATGACGCATTGACTCATGTGAAGAATTTGTCTCTATTTCCAATTCTACAAAATGAAATTCTTACAAGATCAGGAAATATCTTTAGTATATGGGTATACAGTTGGTAATTTTTTTTTAAAAATCCACCCATTTTTGTGGTAGACTGATTCATATTATCCTGAGGAATCTCCATACTGATTTCCAAAGTGGTTGTGCAAGTTGGCAATCCCACCAGCAGTGGAGGAGTGTTTCCCTTTCCTTACATCTTCTCCAGCATTAACTGTCATTGGTGTTTTTGATTTTAGCCATTCTGACAGGAGTGAGATGGTATCTCAGATTTGTTTTGATTTGCACTTCCCAGATGGCTAAGGATGTTGAGCACTTTCTTAAGTGTCTTTAAGCTATTTTAGACTCCTCCATTGAGAATTCTCTACTTAGTTATGTACCCCACTTTTTAAAAGAATCCTTTGGTGTTTTGGAGACTTGCTTCTTGAATTCTTTGTATATTTTTGAGATAAGCCCTCTGTTGGATGTGGAGTTAGTGAATATCTTTTCCCATTCAGTGGGCTGCCGTTTTGTCTTGTTGACTGTGTCCTTTGCCTTACAGAAGCTTCTCAGTAGAGACACACCTTTATTCTTCTTTACTGACACCTTTTACTGTAATAACCAGCAAATAAAGGAGATGTTGTAGGTCTCTCTCCCTTGAGGTGCACCCCTTTAATCCCAGCACTCGGGAGGCAGAGGCAGGCAGATCTCTGTGGGTTTGAGACCAGTTTGGTCTACGTAGCATGTTCCAGGACAGGCTCCAAAACAATACAGAGAAATCCTGCCTCAAAAAACCAAAAAAGAATGAAAGAAAGAAAGAAACCACAGGTGCCCAAGGCTTTTGAATTCAGTAGACTATATACAGGATATGCTGGAGAGGATGTGGAGAAAGGGAACACTCCTCCACTGCTGGTGGGAGGGCCAATTTGATTTCATTGTGGAAATCCGTATGGAGACTACTCAGGAAAATGGGAATCAGTATACCACAATTATCCAACAATTCCACTCTTAGGCATATACCCAAAAGATGCACATTCATACAACAAGGATGTCTGTTCCACTATGTACATAGCAGCATTATTTGTAATAGCCTGAACCTGGAAGCAACCTAGATGCCCTTCAGCTGAAGAGTCGATAGAGAAAATGTGGTATATTTACACAATGGAGTACTATTCAGCAGAAAAAAAGCATTGGAATCCTGAAATTTGCAGGCAAATGATGACACAAGAAGAAACTATCCTGAGTGAGGTAACCAGTCACAAACAGACAAACACGGTATGTATTCACTCATATATGGATTTTAGACATGGATCAGGGCAGTGCTAGCCTACAATCCTACTGTCAGAGAGTCTAGGAAACAGGGAGGACCCTAAATGAGATATGCATGGTACCCTAAAGAAGTGAAATGGGACAAGATCTCCTGAACAGATTGGGAGCATGGGGGTAGGGGAGAGGGAACTGGAAAAAGAAAGGAGGAGAAGAGAGGAGAGAAGGACATGGGGGAGCAGGGAGGTTGAGTCAGGGGAAGAATAGAGGAGAACAGGATGAGAGATACCATAATAGAGGGAACCGGTATAGGTTTTAGGAGAGATCAGGCAATAGTGTGATTTCCATAGATCTACATGGATGACACCAACTGGCAAATTAAGCAGTAGTGGAGAGGCTACCCTAAACGCCCTTCCCCAATAATGAGATTGAGGACTACCTCACATGCCATCCTAGAGCCTGGCTGATGGAAGCACAGACAGACACCCATAGCTAAACACTGAGCTGAACTCCTGGAACCCAGTTGCACAGAGGGAGGAGTGAAGAGCCAAGGGGTCAAGACCAGGCTGGTGAAACCCACAGAAACAGCTGACCTGAATAAGGGGAATCTCATGTACTCCAGAGTGATGGCTGAGAGGCCAGTATGGGACTGATCCAGACTCCCTAAATGTGAGTGTCAGTGAGGAGGCCTTGGCAACCTATGGGGCCTCAGATAGTAGATCAGGATTTATCCCTGGCATATGAATGGACTTTGGGGGCACATTCCACATGGAGGGATGCTCTCTCATCCTGGACACATGGGGAAGGCCCTAGGTCCTACCCAAGATGAAATGACAGACTTTAGAGATCCCCACCCCCCTCCAAGGAGGGTCTCACCCTCCCTGGCAAATGATGTGGGGATTTGTAAAGAGAAGCCTTCCCGCCAGCCTGGTTCCAGAGCCGCATCAGTCCCAAATGAACACACAGGAGGCTATATTAATTATGAGCTGTTGGCCTTGCTTGTTTCTTACTGCCTAGCTCTGACTTAAGTATTTATCCCATAATTGTTAATCTAAGTATTTATCTTACCAGAGAAATTTCCGGGCTTCCTACCCCATGGTGGTTACATCTTGACTTCCTGTGTTTCTCCTACCCAGAGTACTCCTCGACTCCTAGTCTCACCTATCTTGCTTCCCTATTGGCCAACAGTGCTTTATTGACATATACACAGGACTTCCCCAACAGGCATTGGGTGGGGGGCTGGGGAGCTGGTGGAGGGACAAGGAAGTTGGGGTGGGAGAGGGAGCTGGGACTGACATGTGAAGCTTTTATGTTTCTAATTTAAATAAAAACATATATTGAGGAAAAAAAAGGAAATACAATTTAAGACAAGTCAATCATCAGTTTTGTATCAGAGAAGATAGTAAAAGTAAGAACACTTGTGAAGTATTTACTTATTCATTCAATTATTCAAGAAATTTTAAGTGACCTCTGCATATGCTTCATAAGCATTGTGATGGGTGACAGATATATACAAACAAGAGCTCAAATAGAGAGGCAAGACAACTTTAGATGAAGATCACTTAGAATGAGTAATAGTGTAGGATAAGATGTCATTGCTACAGAAGTTCAACACATTCATAAACAAAGGAAACTTCGATTACAGCCCCTTAAAGGAGCAGCATATACTTAGGCTGAACACTGGAGATAAAGCCTGTCTTCACCTATAGCTTTATCCTTAGCTAAACAATGCTGGCTCATCTGCAGTATACAAAGGCTCCCATGCAAACAGTATAAGAAGAGGGTAATTAGTCAGACATCAGATGGAGGAGCTGGAGGCACAGGAAGTGGCCATTGTATTAAGCTAGGAATTTGGACTTCATCCTCTCTCTATATCCTGTCTATGGAGGTGCTTTCACACACTACATGCACACAACCCATGGGACATGAGAGGTGGGGGCGCAGAATCTGTATCCCCCCTAGTGATGCCCCATAACGCATGTCTGAAGATGGCAGTTAGTATTGTCAGGCTCCAAGGCAGCCAGTCTCAAAATTGCCTGAAAGAATCACCTAGGTAACCTGTGAGACCTGGCTAGTGGGCATGGGACTGACTGTGTAGATCTGGAATGGACACAGTACCACACATGTTATTTTGAGCACTCTACGTGACACTGAAACAAAGAGTGGGGGAATCACTGGCCAGAGTCTTAGGAAACTGGTCATCCTTGCATTTAAAAGGCAAAGGAACACAAAGATAACAGGACAGAAATAAATACTCATGTTTATTATTTAAAGACCAGGAGAAATAGTGGAATTTAAATAAGTGTAAGGCAACTTCCCTCTTTAAAAGCTGCTTGCGATAGTGAGATTCATGATTCTAGACCAATTAGGTAACTGACTTCTAAAGTGCAGGTCATTTCATGATTCTTCCTAGCATGAATCCATGGGCATGGATCTTTGCACAGTAAATGAACTTGTATTCTACCAGATTGGCTTAGTGATCTATGTCAAAGATCCAGTTGCTAATTGTAGCTCATGACTCTTAGAAAGAAAACCAGGGTCTAAGAATAAATGTACCTACAATACAATGAGGCCACAGGCACTTCCTTAGGCTGCATTCACTACTGCTGAGTGTGTGCCCAACCAACATGAATGCTCTGGAGAGTCATAAAAGCACTGCTCATATCAGCTTGCTTAAATGTGTTTAGTGTGCTCAGTGTATTTGACAAAAATGCTGAAGAAGGAAACGTTGTGGTATCGATGTCTAATATTCACAACAACAAACAATACCACTGCTCCTCTAAAAAGTGAGCCAAACATTTTCCTCTACAAGGTTCCAGAGCATTGCAATACTCAAGAACAACCTGAAGCCAGACAGGTGTGGATGAACATCTGTTACTACACAAACCAGCAGCTGAGCTGGGTCAAGTGGGACAAAGGCTCAGTGAGGACTTTAATCCAGGGGCTTAGTTACCAAGAGGTCGTGGGGAGGTCAGGTTGGCAAACTCAGGCTTTTTGGCATTCTGTCTTTTTAAATACAGACTTGTTTATTGACTGTTCTTCCAAAATCAACCTCTTATATTTAAAATGGAGATTTATTTTCATTTTTTTTTGTTTTACATCTGGCTTTTAATTTAGTCTAAAAACTGGAGTTGGTTGCATAAAAGGGAAGGTGAGAAGGAAAACAGCAGCATGGGGTTTTTCCTGTTTTGCTTTCAATGTTCTTCAATTCAACTTTGTAAGGGCTTTAACCACTACAAAATCATTGTAAATGAATACATTTTTTACAGTCAAGAGTTAAAAATCACAGGCTTATAACTATAAGCAGCCTAGTTTATGGCTGGTGGATTTTACATCTCCTCCTGCATGTCCTGCTTCCTCTGTATCCCACTGGCAACTTCCCCTTTTTTTCTCCCCAGAGCTCTCTCTATCCAGAAGTCCCATCTATACTTCCTGCCTGGTTATTGGCCATTTACCTTTTGTTAAACAAATCACAGTGACATATCTTTCCACAGTGTAGTAAAATATCTCACCAACAAGGGATGGAGTCTAATTTTTCCATCATCTATCTGAGTGGGCCTCTGTGACTTGCTTAACAGGATTTGAGACCTAAGGCTAGGTCATAGGAACGTTTGCAGTTCTATCTGGGCCTCATGGAACATTCATAAATGAGAATGATTTTTAGGATCAGCTACCTGAGATAGCCAGTCTCCCTGAAAAGTTGATGAGGAGGCATGCTAGTCACCTGAACAAACTGACAATCAATATCAAACCATCTTCTCATTCATCTAGCTCTTAACATTATTTTTGAAAATTTATTTATGTATATATTTTTAGGTATGAGTGCTCTGCCTACATGTATGCCTGCATGCCAGAAGAAGGCATCAGATTCCACTAGAGATGGTTGTGAGCTGCCATGTGGTTGTTGGGAATTAACTAAGGACCTTTGGAAGAGCAGCAAGTGCTTTTAACCACTGAGTCATCTCTCTAGGCCCTAGCTCTTAACTTTGTAAAAATCAATCACGGTCAAGAATTCATGTCCCAGTTAGTTTGATCAGTGGGAGATCCATGCATACTTTTATGAAAATAATATCCAAGTGACTTGCTCACCACCCACAGTTGGGGCTAAGCTTATAGCATAACCACCAGGTAACAAAAACCAACTTCTGCAAACTCTTTGTGTACCTTTAAGTTTGAATAGGGAGAGCTGGATCGAAGGCTAGGGGTGAAGAGCATATGTTGCTCTTCCAGAAGACCTGAGTTTGCTTCACAAGAGTCACAAAAGGCAACTTTCAATTGCCTAAAATTCCAGCTCTAAGGGGGTCTATATTAAGATTCAATATCCCCCACACACACATGTAATTACAAACAATAAAATTAAATGTTATAATGGCATGAATGGGTATATAATACTCAAGTAGAGATTAGAATATTGTATCTGTAATTGTCCCATTCTTAAATAAAATAAACTTCAACATCAAAATCAAGTAACATTCCTTGAAATGTATGTTTATTTGTTATGATGTTAAGTTATAAAGAATATCAATTAAAAGCATGTAGTACTCATTCCAAAGAAGGATAAAGCTTCTTTGAGCACATTACTCCCAAGCTCATAGTGAGGAGAAAGTTATGTGCTCTGAACAACAGTTTAGAGCATTAAGCATGCACAATTGAAGTATGAGGCTCACACCTAAAAGAGTGGTTATCTTTAGGGGTGGACCAATGACATACAGCCATCCACTGCAAGCATGCATCTGCTTCTGTGAGATTCTCAATCACTTTATCTCTTCAGTTTGTGTGTTGTAAATAAAGTCCAGAGGACAAATAAAATAAGAATCTTCTTGGAGTTGCTTTTCTTTTCTCCAGCACAGTATAAGCTGTGATCTGCTTGGTGGCACCAGAAGAGGAAATCTAGGTATGAACATAGGCAGTTTTCACACCTATGTGCCTGTACTCGGGTGGGTTGTCAGCCCCACAGTGTACTAGACCTTTGCCCAACTTAATTTGTGTATCTAACGCCAGAGTTGAAAGCCCATTGGGAGACACTCTGTGGGAGACATCCTCTGTGGGAAAAGCGGTTGGGCTTTCTCTCCTGTAGAAGATTGCTTATGCTGTTTCTTTTTGCTCTTAGCCTCACAAATCATGTGTAGGTGGCCCTAGTCACTGTTGTTTCAATGCATCTATAAACGCTCTATGAGAAGTTACTGGTGCACAAACTCTGGCAAATCTGCCTGAAGGAGCATTCTGTTTCAATTACATGAGGGTGATGTGTTAGATAATAGCATCAAATTGCACTAATCACTCAATCACATTTCTCAACAGAGGTGACAAAACAAAACTGATGTGTCTTAATTGGGTGGCAGTCAAGTTGACAAGAAAGTGCAAGTCAGGCAGGAAGAGGGTGAATTAAGAAAGAACTTTTATCTGGAAACGCCCAGGTTCTTTTCAAGTAGGAAACAGAACTTTGAATGATGGCAGGATAAAAAAAAAAAAAAAACAGATAATGCTAGGCAAAGAATATGTAGAAAACCAGTAGAGTGGTTTTTAGTCTCAGATATATACACATCATAACAAAATCTTGTGATTAAAAAAGCTGTCATCATAGTACAGAATTGTGGCATTTGATTTTTAATTGTAAGAATATCTAGTTATGACAAACGGCCCAGTACCCAGGAGTTGTCCAAGATAAACGCGTTCTGGTGGAAGGTCCACCCCATTCCTTGGTGTCCAAATACCCAAAGAGTCTGGAATTTTCTGGTGGTGTTCTGTGGTACTCATGAGTGTGTGTGTGTGTGTGTGAGAGAGAGAGAGAAAGAGAGAGAGAAAGAGAGAGAGAGAGAGAGAGAGAGAGAGAATCATCAAAGGAACTGATGATCAGACAGTTTCATTTCCAGGACAGTGTGAAGTCAAGGTTGTGGTATATCAAAATATTTCATTAGCATCACATCACAGAAGCCTAAGATTGGATGATGAGATGAGAGATGAGATTTTCCCAGTTCTGGCAAGTTCCCACTTTTTAAATGGCTGCCATTTGTAGTATTAATTTGGAAAGGAAAACACAGCAGGAAAAAAGTTAAGAAACATAAGGTGCATGTTTCTTAATATCACAGCCAATAAACTGTCTCCCAAACAGACTGGCAGACATTCTAAAGTGTTACTCAAATAAGAGGCAGGGACTATGAGAAGGCTCCCACCCCCACCCCCAGCCAGGATGCAGGAACCGTAGAGAAAGCCATTTCTTGCTTCTCCCACTCCCTCACAAATGGGGGGGTCAAGACAAAACTTCTGGGACACAACCCCCAGGGCACAGATGAAAAGAACATGTCCCTAAGCCAAAAGGAGGCTGTCCTTACCTTTGATTAATTAGTTTACAAATCCTGAGAGGTTTGGCTGTATATTCACGACTTGTCAGGACAACATGGGAACAGTTCAGAAGAAAAAATTCTAAAAGCAAAGCAAACACAGAGACCCAAAGTTCCTCTCCTTATCCTCATATCAAATATGAGAGCCAGAATCTCTAAAGGAATCTCCAAGGTCACCTCCTCACTACAGCCACAGTGAGAGGGCTTCTTTTACCCTGCGTACTTGTTCTTGTGAGAACCGAGGCTGGAACAGCAAGTCTGAAGACTTGCCTCAGCATGGAGAAGGGACCATATTTTGTGTGATTTAAGTTACCATTTAGCATACACTACAGTGGTGTTTTTTCTGCCACTCAGAAAAATAAAACTGTCAACTATGTTCCCAAGATGTGGCAGTAGTAAGACTCAGTCTAATTTCAGACTCATTAAAACATGAAAATGCACACTTCAAAACTGGTGTAATATAACGCTTAGCATCTCTAAGCCGCAACTTCCATGTTCATTGCTCGTAGCACAGTGTGGACTGAAGCTAATTCTCCCTGCTGAGGATGTAAAGGGGTGGAGTATAGCCGCTGGGGTCACCACATTACATTAGCTTTCACTATTATTTCTGCTATTGTTTCTTATACTCTGCTGGAACCAAGTGTCTAAAGAACCTGTCCAATGGGTTGTGGGAGGGTCAGTCCACATGCCTACTTCTTATTGCAGCCCACTCTCAATCTTATGAGAGTCTCACTAGAGAGATATTTACAGGAAAAGTCTCCCCAGAACAGCAGGATTGGGGAATTACAGTGTCACAGAAAAAATCACCAGAAATGGGTCTGATTCCCTCATGGTTTTCCCACAGGGTCCCTCTTTAAAGCTTCATCTCCTGGACTTCTCTTGTGGCCCCTGAGTGAGTTACAGTCAAGGGACATTGGCTTGCATGTCCTGATTCCTCGCAGTCCTTTGCTAAACACACAACATGCTCTTTACATGAAACACTACACTTGACTTGCATATAAAGAAAAGAGGGAAGGTGGCAAGGGGTTGACACTTCACATACTCATAAAACTTTTCAGATGTTGACTTGAATCAAATTATATCAGCTAAATAAACCTATATTTCAGGTGTAAAGGAAGAAATCGGCACTATGTTCCTGAGAGTGAAACACTCACTCCAGGCTGAATGCCTTTGAAATGCTCTTGTAAAAAGTGTGATTGGTATCAGCTGTGAGGACAGGGTGACCAATATAGAAATAATGAGACAGAGAGGCCCGCAGGCAGAAACACCACAAAGACTATGATGAGTCTGTGCATGACTGAAGATCAATATGTTCAGAAGATGATGGAATGGGCTTCAATGAGGGAGAAAAAAAATGATTGAGATAGCTCAAGTGCGTGCAGGAAGACCAAAGGGACTGGGAACCCGCCACCTGCCAACACCAACACTAGTGATACAGTGATGTGCCCAACCCTCCGATACTTGCCTGTGTGAGACCAAGATAAAGCAAGGTATGGGCGTGAATGAGAGAAGTTGTTGAATTTTTCTGAATCCCTAACTCTGCATCTTCAGACTTCTTTTCAACCATACAATCAATACTGCTATGTTAGCTTTAACATGAGGACACATTTCAATAAGGCGTGGTACACAGAGTTTGGTATATTAATCAAGTCTTGGAAATAATGATTGAGCTTTCTGTCTCTTAAACCAAATATCCATGCTAGCTGATCTATAGCCATGTTTCCACCACCGCATACTCTCGGTCTTTCCATTAAAGGCATCTATGAGGAGCTATATGTCAGGGCTTTAACTGAGTCTTCATCCCCAGTGGGTCCGCAGACCTCTTGGTAAAACCTTCTTCACTTAAAGCCATCATGAGCTAGCGCCTCACAGTGTGGACAGACAACACTTCCTTTGTTCCATGACATTTCCTTCCTTGACTCCCTCAAAGTGCACAAGATGAACTTTCTAAACTAACACTTTTGTAACCAGGAATTGGTGGCACACACTTTTAATACCAGCACTCAGGAAAAAGGTGAATCTCTGTGAGTTCAAGCCCAGCCTGGTCTACAAAGTAAGTTGAAGGACAAACTCTAAAGCAAAACATAAAACCCTGTCTGGAAAAAAATTGCTATAAATAGATGTATGAAAGTAGAAACTAATACACTGAATGAAGTCACAAAAGCCAATAAGTACAAACCTAGAAGGACAAATGCCCTCATTTGTGGAACTTAGCTATGGATTGGGATGACAATGCTGTCCTCAAAACCATCTAATGAAACACTGATGCCAGGCATGGAAAACTTCATCTTCACGGAATCTCACTGCTCTTATGTTGGGTACCTTCACAGAGCACATTCAGGACCCAAGTTTATGTGTCCTCATTTCATGTCACCAGAGAAATGAGAGACAAGTTTCTTAGAGTCTATGACCAATTTCTAGAGAAAAGATTCTAATTGGCCTTCCACGAAGCAGATGCCATTACTTCCTCAGAAAATCTGTTGAGTGGAGAACAGGGTTTCCTGGGCTCAGTGAATGATGGAATGAACACTTCTAAATGATAAATCCAGTACCTTATAAACCTTTTAAAGTCCACTGTGTCTGATCTTTGTGTTATTTGAGTTCTCAATCATTCCAAAACACATCGATAACTATTTCTCCCCTCCTAATATGCTGATTCCCATTACTGCACATCTAAATACCTAATTATTATTTTTGCCTCAATGCAAAATGTTTTGAACAAGTGTCTGAATTAGGGTTATCATTGCTGTGATAAAACACTATGACCGACCCAAAGCAAATTGGTGAGAAAAGGGTTAATTTTGTCCTATACTGCCCCGTGTAATCAATCACTAAATGGAAGTCAGTGTATGAACTTAAATGCAGGAACCTGGAATCAAGGGCTGATGTAAAAGCCATGGATTTACTTTTTATGGCTTGCAGCCTGCTTTCTTATAGAATCAAGGATGACCAGCCCAGGGATGGCCCTACCCACATGGACTGGGACCTCCCACATTAATCACTAATTAAGAAAATGCCCCACAGGCTTGCCTATAGCCAAGGAAGCATTTTCTCAATTAAGGTTCCTCTTCTCAGATTAATCTAGCTTATGTCAAGCATAACCCGTTTAATTTTTCTTTCTTTTTCTATTAGTCAAACATACTTCATAGAAGAATGCATTTTTCATTATGGAATTCTTTTTGTCTCTGATATGATAGTTCTGAAATAATAGCTTCAGCCAACATGAGAGCCACCTATTTCTTGGCCGCGAAGCTTAAATCAATGATGTATTGCTTCTCAAAATAAATTGAAACTCGAAAGAAAGTCTTGAAAACTATACACTAACATGAATCTTTTATTAGTATTTTGTCTCAACTTTGTCCTTCCTAAACTTCAAAGACCGCAGTATCTTTATTTTTAAATGTGTGTGTGTGAGAGAGAGAGAAAGAGATAGAGATAGACAGAGAGAGAGAGAGACAGAGAGAGAGACAGAGAGAGAGACAGAGATTGAGAGAGCAGCTGTCACTAGGAGGCACAATACTGCTTTCACACACCTTCTAGGTTCCATCACAGTGGTGAAATCCTGGGTCAGACCCCTCATATGGTGGCAGATTAGGAGGCAAGAGGCTAAAGCTAGTTTCTAGATTATAATTTTCAAAAGTCTTCCACTGACGACATCCTAGCCATACCCCCTTCAAATGGTAGTGGTAGCTGGGAAATCAAGAACTCAAAAAAACAAATCTACAAAGGACATTTCAAATCCCAACTATAATGGTAGGCATGATCCAACCTTTTGGATTTCTCGCTTCCCAAACTGTAAGATCATAACATTGATGGTGGTTTTCACCTGAAAACTGTGATGATTGTAACAGCTACTTTGGCACACCAATACATATTTGCACATTTCAGATGGTTAGTGATGTCACATGACAACAATTCCCAGGAGCAGAGTGGGTGAAATTGAAGCCCACATTGCCTTCTACCTACACTGACATCATAAGCTTTTGACTTCAAGGCTATTTTAAATATATATATATATGTGTGTACATATATATATATTTATAATTGAACATTAGAAAATATCAAGTCCTTCAAACTATAGCCCATAAGATTAAAGTTTAGGCTGTATCATGTTTTATGATAATAATGGGCTGAGTAGAAATTTTAATGGATTACACCAAGGCTGCAGAAAGTCTAGATATCTTCATAAAATCAACAATGTAGGCACTGCACATTATAGCAATTTCCAGATATTATTTACAAGTCGTGCTAAGCAAGCAAGAGAATAAGTGAGCAGTTATCTACAAACAGTTGCACTGATTAGGCATGTGTTTATCACCCTGTTATTTAAGAACATCTGATGGATAATATTCTGCAAAATGAACAGCACCATATGCCCAGCAGTGGCCATGCCTGGGAAACTCAATGTTTTTTACCAAGACAGGTATTGAAAGGTCTTTCTAACCATAAAAGTGCTGTTTTCTTATCATTAAAGCTTGGTAGACAATTAGCTTTACCTAGTAAGGAGAATCCTTTCAGTGTGACTTCGAGACAGGTACAGTAAATCTAGGCTGAACTGATTTGAAAACAAAAGAAATATGCTTGCATGTAAGGTAGGCTGAAGAAAAGCTTTGGATCCCATGATCATTTGCCCTAACACATGTGTCTTAGTCACCACACACTGCCCTGGATACATTGCCAAGCCCATATCCACACTGATTAAACTTTTCGATGAAGATTGCACTGGCAATCACCATTCAGACTCTCTCAGACTGTTTAAAGGTGACTCATGCTTCAAGGAGACTACTATTTTCACAACACCTTCCAGAGAGTTTCCTGGGACTGTTTCAGCATTTCCCTTCCCCTACAAAAATTCCTCCTTTGAAAGAAGCCACATTTTTCTTTTCCTGAGGTACTGATTATGGAAGTCAAATAGGTGTCATGGTGATGAAATTCCCACACAATCTCCTTATTCAGTAGTTCAGTCTGTAACTGCAACAGACCTGTTATTACACCTCTGGAACACTGCCTGAGAATGTCTGCCAATCAAGTTAACCTACTAATACGAAGTTGCCAGGCTGCAAACTTGACTTGCTCTCCA
Organism: Mesocricetus auratus; assembly: GCF_017639785.1. NCBI lineage: Eukaryota > Metazoa > Chordata > Mammalia > Rodentia > Cricetidae > Mesocricetus > Mesocricetus auratus. The sequence continues at coordinate 31,863,465 of NW_024429195.1, read as the reverse complement.
GCTAAGAGAAGCACCGTGCTTGTGAACTTATCAAAGTCAGATATGAACCCAAACAAATGAGAGATTTGAAAACTCGGTACTCCGTGACCCTTTGTTATTAAACGCAATAACCGAGCCCAGAACCTGTTTCCGGAGTCTTATGAAAGAGCACCTGCATTACCTTTTTTCTTCCTGCTGTGATTTCATTGTCCAAATCGACTACTTTCAAAGTCATTAGCCTTTTCAGTAATTAATTTTGAATTGCCAAGGGGGATTCCAGATTTGAACAAATACAGTGCTAATATTCACTCCTTTTGCTTTTTGGCCAACATTTTTCTTAGACACTTTAAACACTGTTTTCATTTAAAAACTCAATTTGCCACATTTTCCACAGTTTGCAGATGAGAAGCAAACAAGCAAAGTCAGAAAAGTTTACATATCCCACCAAGATAAACGGAGAGACACCCTGGTCCCTGTCCTCCACTACAATGAGACTGTGCACACTAACCCCGCCCTCAGTTGTAATGTTAATATGGACAGTAGTAAGAGGAAGCTGAGCCAGCTGCTTAGTCTCCAAGGTTCAAAATCTCCCTGTAAGCCTTAAGACCTTTGACTCCTATGATTTTCTCTATGTTTATGAAATATAAATGTTTTACAACAAAAACCCACGATAGTTTTATGCGTAAAAATGCACACAATGGGCTACCTACAAATTATTAAAAACAGATTTTCAGAACAAAACGTCGTTAAAGTCCGTAAATATTTAGGTGTTCACATAACCCCAAGGAGTGTTCATTTTTATCATTAAGATACTTTGCAGTCTTAACCCCTTGGCACATCAGTCCTCCCTCTCTGTCACTGGGTTCCTTGAGTTCAGCTGTAGGAGTCTGTCTCTGCTTCCATCAGCCATTGAATGAAGGTTTTGTTTCCCTCTGGCAGTAAGATTGTAGGCAGGCACTCCCCAGATCTAAGTCTAAAAACCATAAACGAGAGAGTACACATCATGTTTCTCTTTTTTGTGACTGGGTTACCTCACTCAGGATGGTTTCTTCTAGTGCCACCCATATGCCTGCAAATTTCAGGATTCCATTGTTTTTTTTTTCCTGCAGAATAGTACTCCATTGTGTAAATGTACCACATCTTCTCTATCCACTCTTCAGTTGAGGGGCATCTAGGTTGCTTCCGATTCTGGCTATCACAAATAATGCTGCTATAAACATAGTGGAACAGATGCCCTTGTTGTATGAATGTGAATCTTTTGGATATATGCCTAAGAGTGGAATTGCTGGGTCTTGTGGTAGGCTTATTCCCATTTTTCTGAGGAATCTCCATACTGATTTCCAAAGTGGCTGTAGGGAAATGCACATCAAAACAACTCTGAGATACCATTTTACTCCTGTCAGAATGGCTAAAATAAAAAACACCAATGACAGTTTACGCTGGAGAGGTTGTGGAGAAAGGGGAACACTCCTCCACTGCTAGTAGGTTCATTTTTAACTAAAATTCCAGAGAGTGATTCTAGGACCAAGATGATCCAGGAAACCCTGGCTCCAGGGCCAATGTGATGTAGTTAAAGGATGCTTGTGAAAGCTCTAGAGTGAATCTGTCTAACTTCTTTACTTATTTTTTAAATGTCTTATTTTGGTGTGTGGGTATTCAGAAGTCAACAGTTGTGGAATATTAGCTTAACTATGTAAAGATTTTGCATTTGCTTATGTTGTAGAGTGTTAGCTTAACAATGTCAATATGTGGTACATTTGTTTACTTTGCCTGCCTAAGGCACATGATTTGTCAAATGAAAAGCTAAATGGCCAGTAGCTAGTCAGGAGGTATAGCGGGATTTCCTAGCAAGAGAGTAAGTAGGAGGAGGAAGCTAGGCTTGACAGAGACAGAGGGAAACAGAAGGAGAGAGGGAGATGCCAGGGGCCAGACAGCTAGACAGACATAGAGATAGCAGGAAAGCAGAAGAGAAGGATAGAAAGAAAGAAGGATAGAAAGGAAGGAAAGAAAGAAGGAAGAAAGAGAGAAAGAAAGCTAAAAAGCCTGGAGGCAAAACACAGATGTACAGAAATAGGTTAAATTCAGTTATAAGAGCTGGTGGGACAAGCGTAGAGTATAGGCTGAGGTATCATAATTAATAATAAGTCTCTGTGTCTCTATTTAGGAGCTGGTTGGCAACCCAAGGAAAATTCCAACTAGAGATAGCTACTGGGTGTTGGTTCTCTCTTTCTAACATGTGAGTCCTAGGAAATGGACTCAGGTCCTCTACTATGTAACAAGCATTTTTACTCGCAAGGCTTTCTCTCTAGCCCTCCTCATTTACTTTTATATGCAAGCATGACTTCTTTGGTAGACACATACATTGCTCAAAGTTTAGACGTTTTTGTTGTAGTTTTCTTATAACTTCCTTATAATTGCATTTAATAAATATAATAGAAAGTAAGTAAATCATAACATTTCAAAGCTCATTACCAACAATTATTGTTGATATCTTTATTCTTTCATATGTAGAAATGCATTTAAAAAAATTACAAACTACATGTTCTATTTTGTCACCCAATTCCTCGTAGATAATTTTCCACAAAATTAAATATTATTTGACATATTTTAAATGGCTACTTAGTATGCCATCATTTGAATTGAGTGCAATTTAATTAATATGCAATTGTTGGCCACAAAGCTGGTGACTTTTTGTTACCTTGAAATGGACCTGCTAGGTTGAAGGGTAACACGCTATGAAAAAAGACTTACTGCCAGTGTACTCCTACATCTCACACTCAACACAGACCGGTTACTGTATTTCAAATGTTTCTCGGTCTGAACCTCCAAATGGTAGTTGTGTCTCTAACCCACTTGTCCCATATGTACTCCTCCTGCTGTCTGCCTGATCAAGACTGGCACACCTCAGAGCAGCACGTGTGATCCATGGTGACCTGATACCAACACACATTTTATCAGCCCTTCCATGTCCTCAAAGTGCAGTGATAATGGGCTGAGCAGGCCATCTGGTGCAGTAAGGTGGACAGATTAAATGAAAAAAAAAAAGCACTTAGAGAAACAGATACTTTAGGGGAGAGGGTGTTTGTGTGGTTAAGTGCACACCATGCAGCCTTCTCCCTCTCTCTTTTCTCTTGCAGAACGGTGCTTTATACTGAATTGACAAAGAGGGCACAGGGTTCATAAATAGACTCTCACAGCATTTTCAGAGCACTTCAGTTCAATTATCATGAATTAACTTTAAAAACAGCATTAATTTTCCAGTATATACAATGTGCCCAAGAAAAACAACATACTTAGAAGTTCCTTCTCTATTATTAAACTTTTCTCCATTTGCTTGAAACCAGTAAGTAGCCTTTACAGAAGGCTTCTAGCTCTACAAATGGGATGTTACTTAGTCTTCATAATTGTGTAGTAAAGACTGTCTCTGACTGGTTGACTGGACAGACAGACCTTCTGAGGGAACAGTACTGTCTTGCAGAACAGCAATTAAAAAAATACACCAGAGAAAAATCAGTTGCGCTGGTGTTCAACTTTGATGTTCAGGATATTTGGATATAGAGCTGTGAATCTCAATGGGTTAGAGTATAGTCCATAGTTATAATTTAAAAGTTGGCACTTTTAAGTATTTAGAGCCCCCAAATTGTATATTTCATTCACAAGATTTCTTCTCGGCATTGATCCACTTCTGAGAAAAAAAGTGAGGCAGAGGAAATGAGCCTGTGGGTACAAGCTTTAGCTGTGCAAGCCTGGCTATCTTAGCTGTGTCTCTGAAACTGATGAAAGAGTTCCATGCATTGCTATGCACCTGTAATCTCAGAACTCCTATGGTGAGACAGGCAGTAGAGACAGGTGAACTACTCGGGCTAGCTGGTTGTTGGCTTTGAGTGTGCAGTACAGTAGCCAGTAGCATCAGAAGCAGAAAAAGAGACAGCGACAATAAAAGGTGGAGGGTGAGACTCTTAAAAGTTGTCCTCTGGCCTCCACTTGAACACTGTCATCTCTCTCCCTCTCCATCTCTCTCTCTCTCTCTCTCTCTCTCTCTCTCTCTCTCTCTCTCTCTCTCTCTCTCTCCCTAAAAATCCCTCCCCACACACATTTAAAAGTTGCAAATAGGCTAAGCCAATTCTTAAACTAAAGGAACAATCAGAATCAGTTAAGATTTGTCCTTCAAGCTATATACCCCTCGTGGTTTGAATGAGAAATGCCATCCACCCCTTATCCACCACAGGTATGTATTTAAACCCTTGGTCTCCAGCTAGTGGTGCTGTTTGAGGAGCTCACAGAAGCTTCAGGAAATGGAGACTTGCTAGGATCAGACTTTGATGGTTTATATTCTTCACACACAGGATGTAGGGCAAGGATGTAATTCCTCCTTTTCTCTGCTTCTGGTGTGCAGTTAAAATGTGACAGGCCAGCCTCTTGTTCCTTATGCTGTGCTATGACTTTTTTAGCATTACAGACTCTAACCCTCTGGAACAGTAAGCCAAAGTAAACCCTCTCTTCCTTCTGTTGCTTTTGGCGATGGTATTTTATCTCTGCAAGAAAAAAAAAGTAACTAATCCGACATCTCTGCATTTGCTTGTACTTCACAGTGACTTCCTGGTGTCACCAGGTACTGCAGCTGAATGGTACAATCCATCCATCTTAGAGTTCTTACTAAGTACCTTGAACCTAAGTACCTTGAGGGTTTCTATTGATGTGAGGAGATGCCATGACCACCACAACTCTTACATAGGAAGAACATTTAATGAACTAAATCTCTGGGATTTAAACCACACCTCCTATGAGCACTGCAACCTTGAGGGACATTTTCTTTCAAACCACCACATTCCACTCCCTGGTCCCCAAAGGTTTGTAGCCACATCACTATGCAGAATGCATTCAGTCCAACTTCAAAAGTTGCCCTGGTCTATAACAGTTTTCAAACTCATTTAAAAGTCTAAAGTTCAAAGTATCTTCTGAGATTCATGTATTGTCTTAAATGCCATCCCCTATAAAATAAAAATAAAACAGAGACCACATACTTCCAACATATAAATGGCATAGGATATGCATTATCATTCCAAAATGTAGGGAAGGGAGAATGGTGAGGAAATACTGAACCAAAGCAAGATGGAAAAGCTTGGAAAACTAACAACTCTGCACCTCCATTTCTGATATCAAAACACTCTTCAGTTCTCCAACTTCTTTCAGCTATGTCAATCATAACACACCTCTTTCTGAGGATACTTCAATTCCCTGCTAGCAGCTTTCCTTGCCAGTTATCCCATGGTTCTGGCATCTCCAACATCTTATGGTCTCCAGGGCAATCCAGGCTTCAACTTCACAGCTTCATGCAATGGCCTTTCTAGATCTCCATTCACAAACACCCCTGATATACGTCTGGCCTTGGTGGCTTTCCTTGGTCACAGAGGAAAATTCCACAACCTCTTTATTCTATCCTTAACTCTAAAGCCAGAACGATGTGGCTAAACCTACCAAGTTCTGCTGCTGCTGTGACTGGAACATACCTCCCTGTGTTCAATATCATATTCACTTTGATGGTTACCTTTACTGACTGAACTTGGCAGTCCTTGAACTTGATGTATAGACCAGGTTGGCCTCAGACTCAGAGATCTGCCAGCCTCTGCCTCTGGAGTGCTGGAATTAAAGGTGAGCAACACCATTCCCAGCTCTAAGCGTTTCTTTAGTTCCTTTACACAAGTTGGAAACTTAACTGAGTGGGATTTTGCTCTGAGGTCACCACTCCCTTTATTTCATTTCTTAATCTGTTTATACACTGAACACAGGATTTAGTTCCACTTCACTTCCTGCTGCTCCCCTTTTCTCCTTAAATTTTATATTTTGTGACTTACCCTGTTTATCTTGCACCTTTTCATCATATGTCTTCATTAGAGTTACCACTAATAACCACACAACAGAGTCCATACTAGGCTGTTTTGTGATTTTCACTGACAACACAACTATTTTAACTCATCACTTTAGCCTCAGGCAGACTCTTTGGACAAGGGCAAAGGCAGTCACTTTCTTCACCAAAATATCACAAGCAGCATATTAAAACATAGTATCACAAGCTAACTATCTCTAAGCAGCATATTAACATTCTTTTCCCCCTCTGAAACCCCTTGAGTCAGGCCCCCATAGTTCAAATCATTCTCAGTCCCATTATCTCCCATGTTCCTACTAATATGGCCCATTGAGCGTGCTTAAAACATTCCACTTCTTTTCTATTTCAAAGGACTAAAGTCCAAATTCTTTCAAAAAACAAAAAACATGGCCAGGCCTATCACAGCAATACCCCAGTCCCTGATACTAACTTCTATCATAGGGTTTCTATTGCTGTGAAGAGATACCATGACCGTGGAAACTCTTATAAAGAAAAAACATTTAATTAGGGTGATTTACATTTTCAGAGATGTAGACAGATTTTTCTTTGGGCCATCAGCTTACAAAAATGACACAGAGAGTTATTATTATCTATGAAAACCTGGCCTATAGTTAGGACTTGTTCTACTAGCTCTTATCACTTAAACTACACCATTTACATTAATCTATGCTTTGCCTTGAGGCTTTTTACCCCTCTTCCATCTTGCCCCTCCGATTTCCTCTCCATGTCCTCTGGCATCTCTCCCATACCTAGATTCACTTCCATCTTCTGCATCTGCCTGGAAGTCCCACCTAACCACTTCCTGCCTAGCTACTGGCCATTCAGTTCTTCATTGAACCAACAAGTAGGCACCTTGGCAAAGAGACATCTTTGCAGTGTACGAAAAGATTAATCAACAACATAGAGGTTTAGTTCATTATCATCATGGTATGACATGGTAGTGTACAAACAGACATGGAGCTGGAGAAGTAGCTGAATATCTTACACCATTTTGGAGGCAACAGGTAGTGGTCCCAGACACTAGAGTTGGGTTTGAGCATATGAGACATGAAAGCACACCTCCACAATAACACACTTTCTCCAGCCTAAGTACACTTACACCAACAAGGAAACACTTCCTAATAGTGTCATTCCCTTGGGGGGCATGGTCTTTCAAACCACCACAATATCCAACTTAATTATTTTCTCCCCAGATTTTTTTCTCATAAAAATCAATGAAACAAATGATTCATGGCTTTTGCTTGAATAACAACAGTCTTTGTGGGAAGAAGATAGTGTGAATAGCTTCAATAGCATAAGATAAAATTGGGCAAGATTTTGCAAAGGGAATGACCACTGTGCTTTGTTTGGTTATATTATCTTCATGCTATCTTACAGATAGATCATAACCTGCATCTTACAAAATACAGCTAAAGCAGCTACTGGTATCTACAGAGATGCAGAGGAATTGATTCCTAGGGATGTTCATGATCATTGCCTCAGACAAAACAGTCTTGTATCTGATTGTTTGTGTGCCTTATAAATGTTTTTTAATCCTCCTTATAACCCACCCTAGCAGCTCACTGTCTTCTCGTTAATGATTTTTATCTAGAAATGAATCATTTCACAACACATTTCTAGTGCTTTTTCTGCTCCATCACTCAGCCACCCATGTCTGTGGGCTTACTGACAACCTTAAATATTTCATTCAATTGTTCAATGATAAGTAACTATTCTCTGGCCCAAGGCTTTGAAGTGCTGGAGTTAGTAAACTAACATTAAAAAGAAAAATTAATAAACAAAACAAATGGTATATCTCTTAAAATACAATTTGTAATCTATAAATAAAACCTGGAAATCAGTGGTTTTAAATCACAACCACAATTAAGAAAGGAAAATATTGTATTTATTCATGCTTATTGGAATGATTTATTCCAAATCTACCTGTCTTCATACATCTAAATATTAAACCAACAAGTATATATTTTTCTTATCTTCTTTAGATTCATAATGTTTAAAAATTTTCCTTGTAGAAACTGACATCAGTGAGTAAAAAGGAGCATTATTCATTATACAGGTCCAATGGTGTGGGTGGGAAATTGTGCACAATGAAAGAAACAACAATAAGATAAGGAGAACATCTATTTGAGAGATGATATATAGGAGAGGATGCTCAGGCTCTGGCTGGATTTTCCAGCAATTCTGTCCTCATTGTTGTGGGGACAGTGTACTTAACATAGTCCAGAGTTGCTGTCAAATAGTATAAATATTTGAGAGCGTGTTTCTGACACTCATGCAGTTACTCTCTGAGGTCAGGTTTTGGGGCACACAGGGAATTATTAAAATCTGGAACTTACAACTTCATAAAGCACACAGAGCCACAAAAGGTTTTGCACACATTTTTTCCAAGCTACTTCACTATGACGCAAATAATAATAGTCTTTGAGGAGATATCAGCTTTTATTTGACATGGCCAATGAGTCTTCAAGGCAAGCAGGGTTTATGAGTACACCCAAATTCTCAATCCACAAACTACTGTAAAATGTCAAGTTTACATTAATGTGGTAACACAGACATATAGATATTGAGCCACAGAACAAGTTCAATTTTAATACCTGTTTCATTAAAGAGAATTTCTGAATCTCTTTTTAATCCTTAGACAACAAATTTACAATAACTAATCTATACTTTATAAACTGTTTCTCTCTCTCTCACACACACACACACACACACACAAATCTTAGGAAGTCACCAAATGATAAATGATAGTATTACCTGCTTCACTGTCGAACAAGATTTTAGATAAGTAGCATAAAACATAGCAAGATAAAATGGTTATAAAATCATACATGTATAATTTTTTCTCTTAGAAGTATTTCTAAACAAGGAAATGTTCTCTCTCTTTATCTCTGTCTCTGTCTCTCTGTTTCTCTATGTCTCTGTCTCTCTGTCTGTCTATCTCTGTGTGTCTGTGTGTCTGTGTGTCTGTGTGTCTGTGTGTCTGTGTGTCTGTGTGTCTGTGTGTCTGTGTGTCTGTCTGTCTGTCTGTCTCTCTCTCTCTCTCTCTCTCTCTCTCTCTCTCTCTCTCTCTCTCTCTCTCCAGAGTATCCAGATACTTTGACCAAAGTCTCTTGAAAGTCTCCCAGAGCAGCTAGGAGTCATAAGGCTTCTAAAAGAGGCAGATGAACTCATAATCTTTGAGGAAGTGCTAGTGACTCAACACACAAATGTACCGCACTTCTGCTGAGATCATCAACTTTCATTAACATATTTTCAGCAGAACTAATAGCTCCGAACTCCTTGAGAATGCATGTAGGAAACAAACCAGAGTCTACAAATTTGTTGTTAGACTTGCTAATTATCAAAGCATAAAAATTGCAAACCGGAGACTTGGACTCCAGGTTTTGGCCTACTACACTTACTCCTATAGGAAATAAATTTGTTCTCAAATAATTAACATTAAAGAGACATTCTCTTTTGCAGCAAATTGATTTTTGTTTTCATGTTTGTGTATGAGTCTGTGTTAGTATATGTAATAGGCCAAAAATGGCACCAGATTCCCTAGAGTTGGAGTTATAGGTGGTTATGAGCCTAGGAAGCAAATTCAGGTTTTCTACAAAGCATCAAGTGCTCTTCAGCCTCTCAATCATCCCTCCACAGGTCACGCACCCCATTTTTACTTAAAAGGCAGCTTTGTCTGTTTCCAAAAGCTCTGTTGCTGGTCACAGCTTCACTGGAGTGAGATTTTACATTTTCTTCCCTCTTCTGGTCAATACACTTACATCAAAGAGCATAGAAGATTTAGGGAAAGAAGAGGAGACAAGAAATTAACTATTCTTTCTTTGATCTGTCAGTTTCTTGATAATTAACAAGTCACAGGGCACAGTAAGTTTACTCTTAAAACAAAGATAATCACTTAGAAAGCCCTGGAAAGGATGGGTAAGGTTGACATTTCAACTGACAGGAAGTGGTGCAAGGACAATCTTGCTGTGTGAGCTCCTCACAACACCACAAGCATCAGAAGTAGGTGCCACTCAGTGATAATTCTATTATCCTTCGAACGTTTATAAGGAGCTGTTTTCCCTGATGGGGAGAATACACAGTTACACTGATGAGAGTGCTTAACAAGTAAAGGCTCTTCTTATCACTAATACTGATAACACTGAGTTCCATCCCCAGCACCTACAAGGTAGAAGGAGAGAACAACTCCCTCAATTGTCCTTTGACCTACACACACACACACACACACACACACACACACATAAAATATGCAAAATTTTATATGAATAAAATTATCTAAAAAAGTGTTTTACAGACCTGAATATTTAACTCATATAAACCTTAAAGTAGTAAAAAGAGGTAAGGTAAAAATAAGTATCTTAAGTGGTTTTATTTTAGCCAAGAAGAAAAAGGTGTTAAAGGTCAATTATATATCTATACCAAGAAATTATAGTTTTGAAATCCATAGTGGCTTTTGTAAATGACAATGAAATTACTCCAGGCTAGTTAAAGACAATGAAATCAGAAATGTTTCAATATATAAATTTGTCATGTTACTTGGAGATTTGTTTTTATTCTCAGAAACCCTACAAAATACCTTAATCGACCTACAGGCATTTCCACTCAGAACATTACATTTACATTACATTCATTTAATTAATTTTCATTTATGATTGAATTAAAGTTTCTTGTTTAATTCTATTGAGTTTAAATCTAACTCAAGTAGAGCTTTGCTGGTATACACCACTAATTGACTCAAAAATCACCACTGAGATGATTACTTAAACCAAAAGTAAGAAATGCTATCACAGGAGCTTGGGAAGACAGTTCAGTCAATAAGGTACTTGGCCTTCCAAGCAGAATGAACAGAAGACCTGAATGTAAGCCCTAGAGCCCATAGCCTTCGTGTGTGTATGTGTGTGTGTGTGTGTGTGTGTGTGTATGTGTGTGTGCGCACGCGCGTGTTGGAAAGTATGTGTGTGTTTACACATACATTTAGAAGGGTTTAACTGGAGCTGTGCTACCCAAGAGGTAATGCTCCTTCCAAAAGCCATAAATTGAAGAATAAAATCCTTGTGCCAGATGTGGAATACCACTCCTTTAGTCATTGATTAGTTGTCTTAGTTAGGATTTTACTGCTGTGAAGAAACACTAAGACCATAGCAACTCTTATGAAGGAAAACATTTAATTGGGGCTGGCTTACAGTTTCAGTAGTTCAGTCCATTATCATCATAAAGAGATGCATTACAGCATGCAGGCATAGTGCTAGAGAAGGAGCTGAGAGTTTTAAATCTTGATCAGGCAGTAGAAGGAGACCATGTACCATGCTGGGCATAGCTTGAATATATCAGATATCAAAACCCATCCCCAAGTGACATACTTCCTCCAACAAGATCACACCTCCAAATAGTGCCACTTCCTATGGGTCAAGAATTCATATACATGAGCCTATGGGGGCCATATCTGTTCAAAACAACACATTCCACTCACACGTTTCCATAGCCTTTTTCAAAAACATAATGCAAAATGTATTTATTCCAACTTCATAAGTCCTCATAGTCAATCATAGTCTCAAAATGCTTAAAAGTCCAAGATTCAAAGTCTCTTCTGAGATTCCTGCAATCCCCTATGAAATCAAAGTCATAAACATATCAAATACTTTCAACATATAGTAAAACTGGATATACATTACCATTCTAAACACAGGGAAGGGAACATAGTGAGGAATTACTGGACCAAAGCAAAATTAAAAACTCAGAACTGGGCATCTTCATATCTGATTGCAAATGAAAATGTTCTTCAGATCTCCAATTCTTTTTTTTGTTTTGTTTTGTTTTTGTTTTTCATTTACTGTAACATACTTCTTCTGTCTACTCCCTGTTAGCAGCTCTCCTCCGTAGGCATTCCACAACTCTGGCATCCCCAAAATCTTGGGTTGTCTAAGGCAATCTAAGCTTCAACTTTGAAGCTTCACACAATGACTTTTCTTAGGCCTCCTTGTAGAGATACCCCTGCTGCACCCCTGGTCTCAGTGGCTTTCCTTAGTCTCGGGGGTAAATTGCACAACTCCTTTCTTTTATCTTTAATTCTAAATCTAGAACCAGGAGGCCAAAGCTGCTAACATCTCCTGCTTATTGGGGCTGGAACAGCTTCACCAGCTTTCTGTGTTAGATAGTTTCCTTCATTGCCTAAGGCAGGCTGTCCTGGAAGTCACTCTGTGGAACAGGCTGACCTCAAATTCAGAGATCCTCCAGCTTCTGCCTTCCAAATTCTGGAATTAAAAGTGTATGTCACTACACTTAGTCCTAAGATTTTTGTAATTCCTTTTCACAAATTATAAGCTTAGCTGGGTAGAGTCTTACCCTGAGGTCATCACTCCTTTGATTCCATTTCTTAATCTGTTTATCTCCTTGAACATAGGATTTAGCTCTATCCAGTTCCTTGTGCCCCCTTTCTTCTTGAATTGTACATTTTGTATTTTTCCTTTCTCAGGTTGCTCTTTTTCATTATGGATCTGTATAAGAGTGACCACTAATAACCACACAACAGAGTCAGTACTAGGATGTTTTGAGATTTCCTCAAAAACTCTTTAATTTAGCCTCAAGAAAACTTTTCAGACAAATGCAAAAAGCAGCCACATTTTTTGCCCAAATATCATAAGAACAGTCTCTAGGCCACATGCTAACATGCTTTTCTGGAACTTCTGAGCAGGGCCCCCATAGTTCAAACCATGCAGCACCACTGTTCTTCCTTCCTCCGACTAGTATGGCCCATTGGACAGTGCTTAGAGCATCCCACTGCTTTCCTAACTCAAAGTACCAAAGTCCAAATTCCTCCAAACAAAAGCATGATCAGGCCTATTACAGAAATACCCCAGTCCCTGGTACTAACTTCTGCCTTAGTTACAGTTTTATTGCTGTGAAGAAACAATGGCCATAGCAATTCTTATAAAGAAAAACATTTAATTGAGGCTGGCTTACATTTTCAGAGGTTTAGTTCATTATCACCACAGAGAGAAACATGGCAGCATGTAGGCAACCATGGTGCTAGAGAAGAAGCTGTGACTGTTTACCACACTGGGCATAACTTGAGCATATCAGCAGCCCTCAAATCCCACCCCCACACTAACACACTTCCTCAGACTAGTCCACACCTACTCCAACCATAGCAAACCTCTCAAGAGTGCCACTCCCTACCGGTCAAGTATTCAAACACATGAGCCTATTCGGGCCATTCATAGTCAGACCAATGCAACAGGGACATCACCAAGACCCTTAAAACCATAAAGGCTATTGCTGTTGCTCTCAGTTGACCTCCGGCACTTGGTGTAAGATCCTGCTGTTGAAGACATGACAAACTTTCATCATTGTACTAGAAAACATGAAACCGGTATCAATCAAGAAAATTCTTCCCTGATAGCTACCTTGTACAGTACCACATGCTGCTATGTAGTCTGCAGGAAGAGAAATGCCATCAGTAGTCTACCTAGCTATGAACTCTTGCAAAGTCAGTAACAACTGACTTGAAAAGATATGCCCATGGGTGCAGCAGTGGCGTGTGTGTTCTGGGGCTAAGTAAGAACTTTCTGATTTTATTTATGGCCCACTATGCAGGAAAAACATGCACACAAACACCTGGTACTGTAAATGGAGCAAGAGCCATCATGTGGCAGCTCATAGGGTCTAGGTATGAATCCGGGATTTTGTTTATTGGACTTAATAATCAAACTGCTCTCTGAAGTCCTATATCCTTCCCCAAAGCTTAGTGCATCTCTCAATCAGACCACAAAATTTCCTTTGTGATGTGGATAGAGGTTTATCTGGACAGTCACAATTGGTCAAAGTTCAACAAATACACATCAGTGGAATGCCTAGCCACAAGCAGGGCATCTGCATCACTCCCTCTCCCTGTGAGGATCATGCAGTGTTGTGAAAGAAGGAAAGGAGGAATGTGAGAGCCAGGGGTTGGGAAGCACTGAGCAAAACAGCGTCTCCTGGACACAAGAGGATATTCGTACTGTAAGCTCACAGCAGCTGAGACTGTCACAAAAGAGCTTCAGGACATCAAGCCAGTCAGCATGCTAGCATGCAGGGGCTCAGAATCCCCCACCCCAGCAGGAACTATTGACAGTTGATGGCTATTGAGGGAGGAAGAGACTGTTTCTTTAGGGAGATAGTACATAGTAGATGAACCTCTCCCAATGGATGGCTTTACACCCATACATATATGGACACCACAAGTTGGACTCAATGGAGGTTAGGGGAGAAATGGAATTGAAGGCATGAAGGAGGAAATAATGGGGTGGGTGGGCAGTGACTATGGTAAAAACACATTGTGTGTATGCATGAAGTTCTCAATGAATTTATAAAAACATTAGATTTCAAAACAATCTTGAATTTTATTCAGGATTTTTAGCCTTATACTGTACAGAATAAAGAAGAAAGGGCCTATGTAAAATCATGTACTTCTTATAGTTTCAAAGTATTGCAAATTAAAAGAATATACTTTTTTTTTACAAAAGATAAAATCTGGGCAGGCTGACATGATTTCAATCCCAGTATTGGGGAGGTAGGGATGGGTATTTTGGAGATTCAACAGCCAATAAGCCTGGACTACTCATGAATCCCCAGGTTCCAGTGAGAAATCCTATTTCAAAAAAATAAGGCAAAGGTCCTTAGGAGGACACCAAAAGTTGACCTCTGACCTCCACATGCATACATACCCATTTGGTTGTATGTGCACATGCATACTGTGCGAGCACACACACACACACACAAATATCATCACAAATGATAACATAATAATAAATAATTTTAATGATGTTGAAAATTTTGGATGCCCTCACTTTCTATGCCATAGAAATTATTCATGGTGCTTTTTAATAATATGTTTGCTATTTCAGTAATTAATATCATTCAAATGGAGTCCTACATCATACTCTCCAAATCCCTCCCACAATAAAATGGATCTTCTCCTAAGTTCCAAAAACATAGCAAATTATTGTATCACTTAATTGAAAAGTTAGATTTAATCTTATTTGTTACTGTTTTGTTTTGAGCTTTATTTTAACTGCTGTAAATTGTGAGTAGAATTCTTATAAACATGAACATCATTCTTCTAATGGAAACATCAGGTTTTCTTCAGAATGAGGTATTGACATTGAAGCAGAACTCTATTGGGCACCTGATGTGTGGCTTATGAGTAAGCTGGCAGGACAAACAGCTGCTGTGCTCACTTGAAATAAATGGAAGCAAATAATTTCTAGACTAAGTTTTTTGAAATTACATCTTTAAAGCAGAACACATGTAACAGAGGAAATTTGAGAAGCATAAACAATTTCTGTTTTTTTGAAAAGTATAATGGTTCAGAATTCATATGAGAATAAATAGACTGTAGCAAATCAATATTTAAGTCACTGACCATCCTGAGTCAGAATTTTACTGAGTCCATCTGGATAGAAGACCAACATTTTTCTCTGGTGGATTTGGGGTGGACTTAGGCCCACCTTTAGATATAGACTTTGCTAGAAGTTGCTATTTCTGAACAATAAGGATCATCTGTGAGGACCGGACATTTGGTTGATAAGGTCTGGAAATGAAATATCCTTGAGAGAATTGTGTTTTGAATGTTTAATCACTGCTGCTGGTGCTGCTTGGGGGTTTGTAGAGGCTTGGGGATGGTGTAACTAGAGGAGGCAGGTGCCTTTGAAGGTTATGCTGGGTCCTGAGTGTGCTCAAGGCCCTCAACTTCTCTGGATGTAGTGAGAGGGGATGGGTTGAGCAGGGATGCGATGAGCAGCTCTCCTTCATTTCCCCAGCTGCCAGAGCGCACTGCTTCCAGGGCAGTGGTTTTCACCCTGCCTAATGCTGTAACCCTCCAACACAGTTCCTCATGTGGCACTGACCCCCAGCCACAAATTACTTTTGTTGCTATTTAATAACTGTACGTTTGCTTCTGTTGTTAATCATAATGTAAAAATCTGTATTTTATGATGGTCTTAGGCAGCCCCTGTTCTAAGGTTGTTCGACCTCAAGGGGTTTTGATCCACAGGTTGGGACCACTGCTCTAGAGCATAGGCTGGATTAATCATGACCAGAGGGAACATTTTACTCCTTTGAAGTAATTCTGTCAGGTATGTTAGGATCACAAGACAAGGAAATTGACTAATATACAGTTTCATTTTGACCACAATTTCTGAGCCATTACTGCCAGAGTACATCTAAGCCTTATTTCTGTAATTTCCATGACTTTAGTAAACTTTGAACTGATTGTATTCACATTGATGGAGTGGAGAGACCTTGATCTTAGACTGGAGCAGCCTTGGCCACAATTATCAGTGAGAACTATTTTGGGATAACTAGCAGCAAGACAGGCACTCTACCACCAGAATCACATTTTAAAGTCATAGGCAGTGGAAGCTGATAGGGATGCATAGATTAATATTATTAACTTAATACTACAACATACATTTCTCTCTATAAGACTGAATTGTCACCTGTCATATGCATCAAAACATAAGTGTTCTATATGAGATATTTCGTATATGAATAAATAATGTGAATACCTATGAATATAAAGCTTTCAGAAAAATATCTCATTCATTTTACACCCTTACTATGTTAGTTGGGGTTATCTAAAGGAACAAAATTCATAAAATTAATACACATATACACACACATGGGGGATGTATTAAAATAGCTTACATTAATTTCAAGTTGACAACAAGAATAGTCATAATACCTACTTTTATGACTATACTATTTCCTTTTTGAGGATTTAAGTTATGTTTTCTATTAGGGTATTTAACTGTGTGTATCTTTACACATAACTATTTTATACATGTTTGATAATTCTCTAAACCAGATCAGGATCATTATCTCTGTGTAATGGATGAGTTCAAAACATGCCTCGAAGACAGGAAATACCAATATAGCCAGGAAGAAGAAATACAGTCAGGCTCTGTTCTGAAGCATATGGAGAGGGAGGACATTGAGACAGCCCCTTGCTATTTATGTTTATTAGTTCCTACCTGCTCCAATCCTCTGAATTCCTCTGCAAAGTAACCAAATCTCTTGACTTGAACTTTGCTTCTGTGCCTGTGACTTCAGCCTCCTTGAATGAATTGAAATGCAATAAGAGCAAGAGGAATCCCCATCCTCTTAACTACAACAGTCTGGACACTATTTAGTCAATGGCTCACACTATAATAAACAGGTTGGGCTGAGCACAGTGCCACTGTTATTAGTAAGGTTGGATGTTTATGAACATATTGGGTCCATTAATTTGTGGATACAAAGAAGAAATGTGTTGTGTTTATGCTGAGATTCCTAACAATTGCTATGACTCAATATGACCCTGTTAAATGGAAAAATTGGGTATCAAAAGAAATGGGGTAAATATAATAATAATCTTCTTTCAGATTTTGTGGCATCTGTTTGGTCTATAAAAACACCAAAGTGTACTGGAAGATGAGCATTCATAGTGTATGTTAGAGCTATTCTTGAATAGTGTCCCTTTATTTGGCAGACAACATCTCCTGGTCAAAGAGAGGAGGGAACATGTAGCAAATGCTAATGATACTTCAGTTCTCATCTCTGTAGTTCTTGATGCCATTCAGGTCATGTCTCCTCTTGTATATCATTCAAGTACTTGGGCTAATAAACTCATTGTTTCTCCAGGTTCATTTTCCTTGCTTGTAGTGAGATCTTGACCATGACAATTGAAGTGTCATGCTGCAGAGTGCATTTTAGAATGTAAGGACCCTGGGACTCTATAGATAGATCAGTAGTTAAGAGCACTTGTTGCTTTCAGAAGCCCAGCTATCAGCATCTACATAGTGGCTCAGATGTGTAACTCATGTTACAGAGGATCTAATACTTCTTTTGACTTTAATGAGTACCAGATACATATATGGTACACATACATGTAGATAATACACTCATAGATATAAAACAAATAAATCTTAAAAATTAAAATTATAGTGGCAAGTGAGATAGATCAATGGTTAAAGACATTTGTCACCAAGTCTGATGACTTGAATACCATCCCTGGGAGAATTGAATTTTGTTGGTTGTACTCTGATTTGCATGTAAGTGTCAAAGGCAATTGCCACCCCCTCTTACCATACATACACACACACACACACACACACACACGGAGCCTTTTCTGCATATTTTCCAGGGTACTCTCTAAGAAGTTTATGTTTTCAAAAGTAATAAGTGAGACCTAGAGAGGTAACTCAGCTGATATCAGCTGATAAGTAATGGGCTAGCTTCGAATCCAGCTTGCCCTTACACTTCCAAACCAAGGATGAGCAAAAGAACTTCAAATATACATCTTGACTGCGCTCCCTGATTATTGATTCTGGTCATAGATGAGGGACATGAGGCAGCAGCCCTTCCTTGTGTACCTATTTCATGGTTGGCAGTTCTTCTTTCTCTGGCAGACATGATTTCCAGGACATTTAAAGAGCCAATGCCTTTTCTTCTGTTACAGTTCCCTCTCTAAGAGACAGACACTGAAGACTAGAACATCAAAGCAGCTGCATATGCAGGGGATAGTTAAAGATCATTGTGCTTCCCCAGGAGAATGCACAGAATCAGTAAAGACCTGACAATATATTCTGATCATGGTACAGGTTGAACTTTAGCCAAGAGGCAGCACACCACAATAAAAAGCAAAAACAATAAAGAACAAAAAATCTTAGGGAAGAGAAAATAATATGCAGAGATATTAAATGCCCATTATTGTTTCAATTAAAAAGTCCAACTCAGACAAAAATCAGGTATGTATGATTCAATCAAAGGAAAAAGAAGAGTCACTAATACAGACCTAATAGCAAGTCTACCAGAAAAACTTTAAAACTATTCTCATAAACATGTTCAGAGAATGAAAGGAAATATGGAAATGCAGGACAACAACATACAAGGAAGATGTAAATGTCAATGAAAGAATGGAGAAACAAAAAATTCTGGAGTTGAAAAGTATAATAAATGTTAGAGGGATTTGAAAGTTAGAGGGATTTCTATAGTCAGGTGAGACTTTCCAAATTTAAGGTTAGGACCACATTAATGAGTTGAAGAAAGTTAAAATGTTGAAAGAAGATGGAGAGAGTAGAGACTTATAGATAAAGAACTAGGGATAAATCAGACAGACATAAAATTATGGATGCTTCATAAGAACAAGGTGAAAGTCTTAGGTAGGAATGGCCTAATTTTACCGACTCGATGAACTACTCAAACGTAAACATCCAGGAAGTTCAAAGAACTACCACACAATCAATTTAAGAACAACAGAATCATCATAATTGCACTTTTGGAAGCAGCAAGTGAAAAAGAACTTGCAAAGAAATAACAGCCTCAGTGGGGTTAACAGCTGAGTACATGTCGGAAACTCTGCACCTTAGAAAGTTCCAGATCATTCATGGAGACTACAAATAGAACGATTAAAAACCATGAATCAGCCGGGTGGTGGTGGCACACGCCTTTAATCCCAGCACTCGGGAGGCAGAGGCAGGCGGATTTCTGTGAGTTTGAGAACAGGCTGGACTGACAGCCTCCAAAACAATACAGAGAAATCCAGTCTCGTAAATAAACCAAAAAAAAAAAAAAACCATGAATCAAGAATGCAATAGCTGACAAGATATTCTTTCAAAAGTCGAAGAGAAATTAAGATACTCATAGGTAAACACATTACAAACAATTAATAACTGGTAGACCTGCCCTGCACAAAATGCTGAGGAAAATCAGGAAAATTTCAAATACAAGGACACTAACTGAAAGTCACAAGGAGAAACATGTCAGTAAACATGAATCCACAGCCAGTGAATTCATGTTCACTTTGCTCTCACAACCACTGTGTGCCATGAGTTAGATTTGGATGTGATTAATCACCTAGTGTTGCCTTGTGTTTCCATTGTTCGTTTGTTCTGGCACTTGAAATCAAACCACAGACTGTACACATGCATACAGGGAAACCATTCAATTATGAATAAGCTATACCCACAGCCCCTGTGGCAATGCTAAGAGGTGGTAGACTTTTAAGCCAAGGGGTCAAAAAAAACCCAGGATGTCACAAGTAGCCTCTCCTCTTCCTCAAACTCTTCAGTAAGCATTCATGTCTTCCATACCCTCAACATGACCGTCTACCATGATGTCCTCACTAGAGAAAACCTGGTGTTGGCACTGTGCCGTAGTACTTAAAGAAGAGGAGATAAGTAAACATGTATTCATTTAAAAGTCATCCATTCCATTGGACAATGAATAAACTGTATAATGACATTGAAATTTGATTCTTACAGAAATATTCCATTTTAGAATAGTTAAAATTGACTACTACACATGGCAACTGTCAATCTCCAAAAAGTGCATTTATTTCCAGCTATGACCCTTACTCCATGCTTGACACTGTTCAGTGAGGCCCTTTTTGATTAAGGGACATGGGATGAGCATAGAAACAGCATGTAAAATATCAAGGAAATGAGTATAAAAATATTTTTTGCATTCTGTCTGAATAACAGATACCTAAAACCATCAATTTATAAAGGCTTCTACATTCTGTCACTATAACAAATAACTAAAACCATCAATTTATAAAGGCTTCTACATTCTGTCACTATAACAAATAACTAAAACAATCAATTTATAAAGACTTCTACATTCTGTCTGTATAACAAATAACTAAAACAATCAATTTATAAAGACTTCTACATTCTGTCACTATAACAAATACCTAAAATAATCAGTTTATAAGGGAAAGTTTTATTTGCCTCATGCTTTCAGAGGTTTCAGTCCAAGATCTTTTATCCTTATTGTTCTGGGCCTGAGGCTGAGCACATGACAGAGCAAAGCCACACATTGTAAGATGTCAATTACTTAAATGCATCCACCAGGCCACACCCCTCAGCTTCCACTACCATACACCCCTGGAGACCACAAATTCAACAGGTCATTAGAGTATATTCCAGATGCTGATTCAAGGTCAAGCAAAGCATTCTTAGCTAAGACAATCACGTGTTGAATTGGAAGAAGGAAAGAGGAATAGAGTTAGAATTGATGCATATATCCAGGAAGGTAAGCAAATAAAGGTAGCTTTGACTAGAGTGAGGGAGAAACATTAGACTATAAATAAAATGATGCCATGACATAGAAGTTTCATCCCACAAAAATTACTGGAATCCTACAAAAGTCCAACTAGGCAAATTCATTAAAGTTCTGGTGAAATTGTTTCCATCAGAGTAAATACTTTTCAAAGGACCCTATATATTCTTATTGTTTAAACATGATTCAGTCTCTTTTCTTTTTTTTTTTTTTTGGTTTTACGAGACAGGGTTTCTCTGTATTGTTTTGGAGGCTGTCGGTCCAGCTTGGCCTCGAACTCACAGAGATCAGCCTCCCTCTGCCTCCCGAGTGCTGGGATTAAAGGCGTGCGCCACCACCACCCAGCTAAACATGATTCAGTCTTAAAAAGAGTAACAACCCTTACATGATAATATTCTTAATATGTTTTAGATAGGTTACCATATTCACAGACAGCCCAGAAATCCTGTCTTCATAAGTAATAGTAGCATTAAATTATGAAATTGAAATAACTGATAATAAGAGTATTTATTTTCTTTTATAATTAGGAAGGCTTCACAGCTGTCCGATATTCTGGATGGCAACCACTGTATTCTCTAACTTTGTATTCATGGATTAATTCAGTGAGGTTGTATCCCTAATCCTTGGTTTTAAATCACAAAGGAAAGTATTTGGACTAATGATGAGAAATATTGTTTTATCTGTTATTTTTATCTAAATAAGAAACAAGCTTGCTTCACATGTCAATCCTAGCTCCCTCTCAATCCCCTTCTCCCCTGCCCTCCCAACCCCCCAGCCCCCCACCCAATTCCAACTCCATTCTTCAGGGAGGGTGAGGCCCTTCATCGGGGGATCTTCAAAGTCTGTCATATCATCCAGGGGCAGGGGCTAGGCTCTCTCCCATGTGTACAGGCTGAGAGAGCATCCTCCATGTGGTATGGGCTCCCAAAGTCCATTTGGATGCCAGGCATAAATACTAATCTATTGCCCAAGGCCCCAAAGAGCTCCAAGACCTCCTCACTGACATCTACATTCATGGAGTCTGGATCAGTCCAATGCTGCCCTCTCAGCTATTAGTCTGGGGTTCATGAGCTCCCCCTTGTTCAGGTCAGCTGTTTCTGTGGGTTTCACCCACCTGGTCTTGATGCCTTTGCTCATTGCTCCTCCCTCTCTGCAACTGGTTTTCAGGAGTTCAGTTCAGTGTTTAGCTGCTGTGGGTGTTTGCCTCTGCTTCCATTAGTCACTGGATGGAGGTTCACAGATGGCATACAAGGTAGTCCTCAGTCACATTATCGGGGAAGGGCATTTAAGGAAGCCTCTCCACTATTGGTTAGATTGCTGCTTGGTGTCATCCTTGTAGATCACTGGAAATCTCACTAGTGCCATATTCTCCTCAAACCTATAATGACTCTCTCTATTATGGTATCTGTCACCCTTCTATACTCTATTCTTTACCAGACTCAACCTTCTTGCTTCCCCGTGTCTTCCTCTCCCCTCCTCTTAAACCCCTCCCTTTCTCCCAGCTCCTTCTCACCTCCTCCCATGCTCCCATTCACCCCAGGAGATCCTGTCCCATTCCCTTCTCTGGGATACCATGCATATCTCTCTTAGGGTCCTCCCTGTTTCCCAGGCCAACTGGCTAGCACTCTTCTGATTTATGTCTAAAATCCATATATGAGTGAACACATAACATGTTTGTCTTTTTGTGACTGGGCTACCTCACTCAGGATGGTTTCTTCTAGTGTCATCCATTTGCCTGCAAATTTCAGGATTCCATTTTTTTCCACTGAGTAGTACTGCATTGTATAAATGTTCCACATTTTCTCTATCCACTCTTTGGTTGAGGGGCATCTGTGTTGAATCCAGGTTCTGGATATTACAAATAATGCCGTTATGCACATAGTGAAACAGATGCCCTTGTTGTATGAATGTGTATCTTTTGGGTATATGCATAGGAGTGGAATTGCTGGATCTTGAGGTAGACTGATTCCCATTTTCCTGAGGAATCCCCATACTGATTTCCAAAGTGGGTGTATGAGTTTGCACTTCCACCAGCACTGGACAAGTGTTTTCCACTCTCCACATCCCCTCCAGGATAAACTGTCATTGGTGTTTTTGATTTTAGCCATTCTGACAGGAGTGAGATGGTATCTCAGAGTTGTTTTGATTTGCATTTCCCTGATGGCTAAGGATGTTGAGCACTATCTGAAGTGTCTCTCAGCCATTTTAGACTCCTCTATTGAGAATTCTCTATTTAGGTCTGTACCGCACCTTTTGATTGGATCCTTTGATCTTTTGGATACTTGTTTCTTGAGTTCTTTGTAGATCAATTCTCTGTCAGATGTAGGATTGGTGAATATCTTTTGCCAATCTGTGGGGCTGCCTTTTTGTCTTGTTGACTGTGTTCTTTGCCTTACAGAACCTTCTCAGTTTCAGGATGTCCTATTAATTAACTGGTGATCTTAGTGTTTGTGCTACTGGTGTTATGCTCAGGAAGCAGTCTCCTGTACCAATTTGTTCAAGGGTACCTCCCACTTTCTCTTCTAAGAGGTTCAGTGTGGCTGGATTGTTGTTGAGGTCTTTGATCCATTTGGATTTAAGTTTTGTGCATGGTGATAGATATGGATCTATCTGCTATCTTTTGCATGCCAGCATCCAGTTACACCAGCACCATTTGTCAAAGATGCTATCTTTTTTCCACTGCATACTTTTAGCTTCTTTGTCAAAAATCAAGTGTTCGTAGGTGTGTGGGTTTATATCCGGGTTTTCAATTCGATTCCATTGGTTTACCTGCCTATTTTTGTGCCAGTACCAAGCTATTTTCAGGACTACAGCTCTATAATAGAGCTTGAAATCAGGCATGGAAATGCCTCCAGAAGTTCTTTTATGGTACAGGATTGTTTTGGCTATCCTGGGTCTTATGTTTTCCCACATAAAGTTGATTATTGTTCTTTCTAGGTCTTTGAAGAATTATGCTGATATTTTGATGGGAATTGCGTTGAATCTGTAGATTACTTTTGGCCAGATTGCCATTTTTACTATGTTGATTCCACCTATTCAAGAGTATGGGAAATCTTTCCATTTTCTGGTATCTTCTTTAATTTGTTTCTTTTTTTTTTTTGGTTTTATGAGACAGGGTTTCTCTGTTTTGGAGGCTGTCGGTCCAGCCTGGCCTTGAACTCACAGAGATCCATTTAATTTGTTTTTTTAAAGACTCAAAGTTCTTGAAATATTTTTATAATTCTAATTATTGTGCACTGAATTAAATTATGATATTATTACGTCAGTTTCTCTCAAAGCCCCAAAGAAAGCATAGGGTACCTTTGCACAGAGAAGGCTTAATAATGTTGACTTTTATTGGAGGAATAGGGAGCCCTGAATAACGACCAAATTCTTTCAAATCTGAAGATTCAAATCTGATACAATTTGAAAAAGACTTTGAGCATGGCAGTAGTGGCACAAACAGGTGGATCTCTCTGAGTTCAATGTCAGCCTGGTCTACAGAATGAATTCCAGGACAGTCAAATAACTGCCTCAAAACCAACAATAATAGATTATATGTACTAACCCTTTCTGTCTTGTGACCTCTATTTAAAGCTACGGTCATGGTAGGAAGCATTGAAAAACCAAACGAAGGAAGACCTGAAAGGATATTTCCTACTTAAAAATGTGATAGAAACAGAATTATATAGAATCATTATTGGGACTAATTCTTTCTTTCTTTTTTGATTTATTTATGTTCTTACCATCCTCCCCTCTATGTGTATGTGTATATTTGCCATGTGAATTCGGGTGTCTGCAGAGGCCAGCTGAGGCCATCAGATAAACACTGGAGCTGAATTTTACAGACAGTCGTGAATGTCTGTTATTGATGCTGGGAGTCACACTTTAGTCCTCTGGGAAAGTAGAGGACTCTCTTAATCACTAAGGCAGCTCACCAGATTCACTGGGATTTCTTAAGTACAAATTACAAATAGGCTTCAACAGTTTTGTCCCAGCACAGGCTCTCTATTTAAAAAAAAGCCTTCATAATTATGTTACAGTTTTACATTGAATTAAATGACAAGGAAGAGGTTTGTCTTATGAGGAACAAGGGAACAAGGGAAAGAATTCTTTAGGTAAATGTCAATTTAAAAAATCTCTCTGATTCAATTCTCAGGACCTTGTATAAGATACATAACACAGATGATATTCTAAAAGCTTTAAATTTTTCCTAAACTTCTTTCACTAGAAATCTATGTGTCCTCTTAAAAATGAATGAGAAATTGTTTGTTTAGATTGCAGAGAGTATGAGATTCATTAGAGAAATTTTTAATCCATTTTTATTTTCACTCAGGATTCTAAGTAACTGTGAAAAGTCACTCTGAAAGTAGCTGCTAAGATATTTATTAATTTAAATGGAACAGGTAAGGCAAGAGTCCAGGTTCAATAATGCTATGAAAAGATCAGCTCAAGTGATTTGATTTGAGACTTTAATCTTAAGTTGGGCCATACAGTTAATATAAAAGTAAAGGCTAAAATCAGAGGAAAAAGTATTTCTAAGGAAAATGACCACAGGTTCTCGGTGAAGTTACCAAATATTTTACAAAGTAGATACCATAATCTTGAAAAGCAAACAAAAATAAACAGAAGATAGAAGGAAGAAATTTGGGAAAAAAAGAAAGCAAAAAGGGATTTTCTGATCTTCTTGGATCATTGAAATTTTCTGTACAAATACATAATTTATTTAACAGCTTTAATCTGCATTGTCATCTTAGCTAGCATTGTGGTGACAAGCAAATGGCATGGAGATCTCACCTACACCACAGCATCCCTGAGCAAAACCACACATCTCTGCAGAGTGCTTGGGGCCTCACCCTGATTCCATGCTTGCCATCACCTTCCAAAGACACACACAGCCAGCCCCCATGTCTGGGTGATGATGGAAGGATGTTGAAGAGATGACAGGTAAATACACACAGCAATACAAATCCACTCACATCAATAGATGACTCAGAATCAGAAATAAGTTATTACAGCATGGTGTGTTACTCTTGGTAGCATGAAGACAACAAACATCAAACAGACACTTTGAATACCCAAAGACATCAAAATGGAAATGACTTTCACATGGAAACTGCTCAAGCATAGTTTCCAAAGATTAATGCACTTGAAATTGATTTATTTAAAACCATTTCTAACTCCTGGATCCTGACATGCTTCGTTCTTGGTCATTAAGCGATGAACCCTTTTGATGTTCATCCACATAATCACATTAGTAAAACCCAAATGTACAGCAAAGAATTGTATTAAAAAGTATAACTGTCAAAAGAAGATGGAAATTAAAAGCTTTTCTGCCCAATCATGGAAAATTGTATTCTCAGTAATTTCCTGAGCTAAAATGCCTGAAACCACAATCTTTCTACCAGCTTTTAAAAGTGAAGCAAACAGCATTATATTAGCACCAGCTGCTGATAGGGGCCTGATTGTTGAGTAAGACAAATTGGTCTGTGAATAAAGACGACACCATTCTGTTTCATGGTATATTATCTCAGAATTGTAGCAGTGGCCAAGGTAGGGTCGGGCCAGGCTAGGCATCATTGATTTGTGACTTCCTTGTTGTATAACTTCTCAGAAAAATCACACAAAGCTTTTTGCAGGGCTCTGGTTTTCTATTTAAACATACATGCTTGTATAGTGCATAGTGTATAGTATAGTAGAGTATGAGAAATAAACCAGCAATGAGTCCTGTGCCCCATGTAGTAGCATGTACTCTGCACTCTTCAGGAGGTGTCTAATTTCTCCTCGTTTATTTCTTAAAGAACATCCTTCAAATCATGCTAAGTTAGGTCACATAAAACTTTGATTCCCCACTTTTTCCTGTGAAGTTCTAGATATTTGGGTCCCACAAAAGATTTGTTGGATCTGAATCTCTGAAAATGGAGCTTAGCTTTTTCCCCCCAAGGGCCCTAGTGATTTTATAGAAATACTGTGTTTTGATAATCAGTGTGCTGGAGATATAAAACAAATTCTAAAACAGTACAATGCAAATTCTAAAAGTACAGCCATGCTTATTGCTATACCTTTTCTCCATTAATCATATAATTGCTATATAATTAAGTTTGAGGGTTAAATGTCATTTCCATGTCACAGCTTATATTTGTACTTACCTTTTGGTTTTGATCTTGCAGTGGACATAATTTTGACACCCAAAGAGAATCTGTGAGTTGTGAACTTATTTGGAAAAACACCTTTGCTGATGTAATTATTTTTTTATATGGAAAGATAGAGTCTATTGTCACTCTGACAAGAGAGAAGATAATGTAAATGCTGACTAACACTGCATATGAAATATAAAATGTTCACTGAACTGTGTGTTTCACATTTTAGAATAAAAGTATTAGTATAGGAGTATTATGAATACATTCCAAATGAAAAGAAGAAAATATAAAAATTTTAAGATGATTAATTTCTTACAAACAAGGACAATGAAGATGGTATCCAGACAACACAAATTAGGACACCATGAATCTAAAAGAACATAATAATAATCTTAGCAAAAAATATAGCTTAGAAATGATGACAACAAGCTTGAATAAAAGCAAAAAAATGATATATAAGTGTGGAATTACTAAAATAGTAAGTATATCTATGTTAATATCAATTAAATTGAAGAAGAGGAATGATAAGACTCAATATAAAATCCATTTAAATGTACGTATTTTATATTTAATTACTAAATAATATACTAATATTATATGAAGTAAAAATAGAGACACAGGAAGTACTTAACATATTTATTTTATTCTATAGCTGTCAGAAAATTATATTTCTAATGGAAAATAGATGCCTGCTAACACAGCAGATATTAAAAATACATATATATATATATAAGCATCCATTCGAAATCAGGAAACACAACATTATGAAATACTTTAAAATTCATTTTGTTATTGAATTTGAGGTTACCATCACTCAGGAAGGAATGAGTCATCACTTCAAGTTCAAGGCCAGTTTGGGCTATATTTTGGGCTATATTTTGAGTTTGTGCTTCAAAAATACCATTATGTTTTTTACATGTTTTCAGCCATGCAAATACCAATTTTCAAAAGTAGAAACCTAGTTAACTTTAAACCTTAATGTAGCAAAACAAGATTTTTTTCCATTTTATTTATTGATTTATTCTTGGTTTTTCAAGACAGGGTTTCCTCTGTATAGTCTGGTTGTCCTACAACTCACTCTGTAGACCAGGCTGGCCTCAAACTCAGTGATCTGCCTGCCTCTGCCTCCTTAGTGCTGGGGTTAAAGGCATGCCCTACCAAAGAAAGAACAACACCAGATAGGAATTTTCACTCCAAGATAACAATAGTAATGAACAAAACACATTATTAGCTTTTTGAAAAGGAAGAGGAACCTGGAGAGATGGCTCAGCAGTTAAGAGATTAGAGCACTTACTGCTCTATAGAGGACAAGAGTTCAGATCCTAGCACCTACATTTAAAGACTCTGAAAAGCTTGTAACACTAGCTGCAAAAAACTCAAAGGCCTTTTCCAATATTGGTGGGTACTACCACACACACATTCACAGAACACACACATACATCGGCACAAATGAAATACTAAAGCACATTTTTAAACAGGAAAACAATGAAGCCAAGTTATTGTCAGAGGAAATGAAGAGACTCAAGAGTACTTATTGGGTGAAATAGAGACTCATATTGTCTTGTGTAAATTGAGACAGACTTCAAAATAGATTTTGAGACAACTGACTTAAAATAACTGACTGAATGCATACATATCAACTAAATTATATATCTAAATTCCCCAGGTATAGTCTTTGATGAAGAACATTGTACTGGGAGGCCCAAAACTTTTATTTTAGACTTGATTCCATGAATAATTTTTGTTATATGACTTTCAATGTGTGCTCTTGTCTGTATCTGATTCCATATTTGTTAAGAAGAAGTGTTCAAAATGGATGTCAATATCTTGCCAACATAAATGTCTACATTTGTGTTGCCTCTCTGTACTACTTGTGTAGTCTTTACTACAACATACTTATGACATGGTCTATCATTGGTGACACAAAATGAAATTCAACCTGTGTTTGTGGATACATATGTACATGTTTGTTTCTGATGCTGATCTGTTGCATCTGTAACTCAATGATAATCTTAGAGTTAACTGAAAACTAAAGAAACAGACAATTTATTCTTATGACTTAAAATATTCCCATGATCCAAGGTGATGTAAACCCCAATAAAGAAACACACAGCCTTTGAGGAGTCACTCAGGTTACCTAAAGATGCCCAAATGTGTCTACTATGAGAATGATTAGGAATTCAGAGGAATTTACCAGCACAACTCTATAATTTTTCCATGTTTGACATTGATTGTATAACATGGTTTTGCAAGTGATCTCCCTACATCATGCATTAGATCTGGCTTGGATTAGACACCTTTCATCAGTACAGTATAACTAACTATAAAACATGCATTCTGTGCATGGCTCCTGGTGATATTCAAAGGCTGCCTGTTTCCAAAGCAGACTGACATAGGCTAATTCACACAGCCAGCTTCCTAGAACTAATGGGCACCTCCCTTATGATAATCACACCATCTATGTTAATCCTGATTTCTGTGTATTCTCAATGTGTGCTTCTAAGCCCAACACTTTTGACCTCTCCATATCTTGTCTTCAGAATGACCATGACAAAAAGGGTCCCAAAGAGGGTAAGTTCTTCCATTCATGAATTTCAGAAACTGCATCTCCATACATAATTTAACTTGTTCATATTATGGTCATAATACACTATTACTATTTGTGATTGTTTGAAAGAAAATGGCCCCCATAGGGAGTGGCACTATTAAGAGGTATGGCTTTGTTGGAGTAAGTGTAGTGTTGTTGGAGGAAGTGTGTCCCTATGGGGATGGGTTGTGAGGTCTCATATATACTAAAATCATGCCCGTGGTGGCACACAGTTGCTTCTGCTGCCTGTGGATCAAAATGTAGAACTCTTAGCCACCTTTTCAGCAATATGCCTTCCTGCATGCTGTCTTATTTCCTGCCATGATGATAATGAACTAAACCTCTGAAACTGTAAGTCAGCTCCAGTTAAATGTTTCCCTTTATAAGGGTTGCATGGTGTCTCTTTGCAACAAAAAAACCATAACTAAGACATTATTTAATTGTATATTGAGCCAATGAAAGCATGTGGACTTAGTTTTTTATTTATCATGGCTTTCCTACTTCTGTCAAACAAAATGACTTTATTTATAGTAATCATGTATGTCAATCAAGTATAATTACATATTTAAATGAGTCAGCAAATTAAATTTCATTCAAATCAAATATTAATAGATATTCTGAAGATGCAGAATATTTTGGTAAGATAGTTTAGTTAGTGAAGAATGTTAAATCACCATTTCGTTTAGCTTGAGAATAATAATAGAGCAATTATATGCTGGCCATTAATTTAATTACCACTTAGTACCTCCATCTTTAGCACTTGAACTAACTACTTAATAATATCAAGAAAATAATAAAAATGATAGCATAAAAGCAGAAAAGTCATTAAGCTATATTAAAATATTTTCAAATGTGTATTTTAATCTTTTAATCATATTTAAATTAGCTTTGGAAGGATGTGCAAATAAAAGTTAATGACTCTAGGAATATTTTATATTGGGAATAATATCCAAGAAAATCTCAGCTCTTTGTTTTTCTCTTCATACTAAAGATATTCTGATGTTGTCTTCTGCCTCATTCACTTATTTTTTCCACAATCACACAGCCATTTTATTTCAAAACCTTTCAGCAGTAAAACTGTGTTACAAATCAAGGTACAGAATAATAAACAAATAGATAAAATTGGTAGTCAAATCCTAAAACCAATCTAATTCAACTCTAAAAATGTGTAAAGAAACAAGAATCCAAGGAACAGGTAAGGTACCTCGTGACCTGATTTCAAGTAGGATGCACATGGTGGAAAATGAGAAATGAGTCCTGCAAGTTGTCTTCTGATCTTTACACATTCCTTGTGGCAAGTTCACGCATGCACACATACACAAGTGCCCACACAAGCATTCACAAGCACAATGCATATGCTAATTTTTAAAAATAATCCAAAGAATATAGTTTATAAATCTTCCAGGAAACCCCTAACAATAAAAAATGTTAGCATTACCACCATTCCATACGTTACTCATCTTCCCATTCATGAAATATATTTAAATGTGTGATCTAAGTAGAGCCTTATTCCAGATGTGAAGAGAGAACAGTAAGCACAACAGACTCCTTGCAATGATAGAATTTAGACTTCAGGGAATAGAACAGGCAAAAGAGAAAGCAAAAGTGACTGACATGTCAAACAATGATGGTGTGATGAGGACAACCAAAAAGGCCAAAAGGAAAACTGCTGAAGGGGTGAGGAAGTGTACTTTAGGTCAGGTACCAAATGGCCTTAGAGTAGCTGCTTCTCTGGAGGAAGAGAGAAGAGCCATTTGGATTTCAGTGACAACAGTAGTCCAATTGGAAGTCATAGCAAGAGCAAAATTCTGAGCTTGGGAGCCTAAGCCAAGCAAGACTGAATAAGGACAGCACAATATGTTGCAGAAGGTCAGAACTGACCTAGGGTTGATCAGAAAGAAGGCCAAAGTCATCGTTACTTTATAAACTCTCCCCCTCTAAAGTTGAAGCTGAATGTGTTTAGAAAACAGTTTCAAGTTTATGCAATGTATGATGGGAGGCTATTAGAATGTTGCCACTAGAAAGGAGGCACAGTCTGGTGTGCCTATTACTGTTCCAAGTCATCCGAGTTAGTATGAGTTAACATCACCAACTATCTGCAAGGCCCTTATATATACACATACTGCAGGATAAGGAGAAAAATATTTGTTCAAAGACA
The DNA here is from genome assembly GCF_017639785.1 of Mesocricetus auratus. NCBI lineage: Eukaryota > Metazoa > Chordata > Mammalia > Rodentia > Cricetidae > Mesocricetus > Mesocricetus auratus. The sequence goes on along the minus strand of NW_024429195.1, from coordinate 31,831,657 downwards.
GAAAACCATTGAGCTAAATTAATGGTTAAAATTAAGACTCTAAGTTCTGAAAAACACTACTATCCGAATTAACACAATTTAACTGTTATGGATGAAGGGGGAGAACAATAGGGAAAGGAGTAGCAGGGTACAAGTGATTTGAAGTAGGCGAATGGAAAAAGTATGGGGCTCTAACTAAGGAGAGGGAAACTTAACATACTCAAAGGAAGAAGGTTGAAACATAAAATAATAGTAAGAATTGTGCAAAGGTTATGAAGAATTGTAACATGGACTATCTACCTGAAAATAACTAAAATGCATATAAATCGGTGTAGTGTACAACTATACACATATAGGTCAAGAGGAATTTTCCCATCTGGGATGATAGTGCCCACCCTAACCATGAGTCACAGATTACATAACAAACCCCCCAACATAAGTCAGGAGAAGCTCTCCTTTGAAGTGCAGAGTTGCTTAAGACATTTTAAAACATTAAGGGCTACTGCCTTTGGTTGCCCCCAGAGGAGGAAGGTAATTCCCTGCTGATGAAGACACCATGCACTCTAGAAAGCAAGCCCAGAGGAACTGAGCTGCATCTGAACTGAAACTGTCTTCCCTGAGGACTAGCTTTCTTGGTATCAGAAGGTTATATGTAACCTTCCAAAGGAGGGGAAATACCAATAGTCTTACCTAAGCTATGATACTTATGACCTTCAGAGCAATGACCAGCATGGCACAATAACCCTAAGTGTGCGGTAGTGGCACACTACCATCGTGGCAACCAAAGCTCTCTAATTTGACTTAAGAGTCATTTAACAAGAGGGAAACCATACCTGACATTGGAAACATAAAACCTACTCAGAGCTAGAGAATTCATGGATTGTGGAAGAGATTCTACAACTTACACTTTATTAAATCAGCATAAAGCCTAACTACATACTAAATATTTATTCTTTTTGTTGTTGCTGTTCTGTTTTTTTCAAGCTTGCTTCACATGACAATACCAGCTCCTTCTCCCTTCCCTCCTCCCCACTACCCCCCACCAGCACTCCTAGGCCCCCACCCAATCCCCACTCCATTCCCTAGGGTGGGTGAGATCCTCCATGGGGAATCCTTAGAATCTGCCATTTCATCCAGGGAAGGGCCCATGCCCTTCCACAATAGATCAGGCTGAGAGAGCATCCCTCACTGTAGGAGGGGCACCTTAAGTCCATCTGTATGCCAGTGACACACACTGATCTACCGCCCAAGGCCCCACAGATTGCCCAGTCCTCCTCACTGACACCCACATTCAGGGGGTCTGGATTAGTCCCATGCTGGTGTACCAGCCATCAGTTGGGGGTCCGAGAACTCCTACTTGTTCAGGTCAGCTGTTTCTGTGGGTTTCACCAGCCAGGTCTTGACCCCTTTGCTCATCATTCCTCCCTCTCTGTCATGGAGTTCCAGGAGTTCAGTTCAATGTTTAGCTGTGGGTGTCTGCCTCTGCTTCCATCAGTCACTGGATAAAGGTTCTAGGATGGCATTTAAGGTAGTCATCAAACTCATTATCAGGGATAGGCATTTGAGGTAGTCTCTCCACTGTTGCTTAGATTGCAAGTTGGTGTCATCCTTGTAGATATCTGGAAATCTCACTGGTGCCAGGTCTCCCCCAAACCTACAATGGCTCCCTCTATTATGGTATCTCTCATCCTGCTCTCCTCTATTCTTCCCCCTACTTAATCTTCCTGCTCCCCCATGTCCTCCTCTCACCTCCTCCTCTCCCCCTCTCCTTTTCCCGGATCCCCCCCCTTCCACCCATGTTCCTCATATCTGACAGAAGGCTGATCTCCAAAATTTACAAAAACTCAAGAAGCAAGTCTACAAAACACCAAAGGATCCAACTAAAAGTGGGGTATAGAACTAAATAGAGAATTCTCAATAGAGGAGTCTGAAAATGGCTGAGAGACACTTGAGAAAGTGTTCAATATCCCTAGCCATCAGGGAAATGCAAATCAAAACAACTCTGAGATACCATCTTACTCCTGTCAGAATGGCTAAAATCAAAAACTCCAATGACAATTTATGCTGAGAGGATATGGGGAGAGGGGAACACACCTCCACTGCTGGTGAGAATGCCAGCTCATACACCCACTTTGGAATCAGTATGGAGATTACTCAGGAAAATGGGAATCAATCTACCACAAGACCCAGCGATTCCAGTCTTAGGCATAGACCTAAAAGATGCACATTCATTCAACAAGGACATCTGTTCCACTATGTTCATAGCACCATTATTTGTAACAACCAGAACCTGGAAGCAACCTAGATGCCCCTCAACCAAAGAGTGGATAGAGAAAAGGTGGTACATTTACACAGTCAAGTACTACTCAGCAGAAAAAAGACAATGGAATCCTGAAATTTGCAGGCAAATGGATGGCACTAGAAGAAACCATCCTGAGCGAGGTAAACCCAATCACAAAAAGAGAAACATGGTATGTCATTCATATATGGATTTTAGACATGGATCAGGAGAGTGCCAGACTTACACTCCCACTGTCAGAGAGTCTGGGAATCAGGTAGGACCCTAAGAGAGATATGCATGGTACCCCAGATAAGGGGAATATTTATTCTTATGGTTTTTTTGGGTGGACAGGGTTTCTCTGTGGCTTTGGAGGCTGTCCTGGAACTCTTGTAGACTATGAAAGGATGAACAGGAGTTGTTTGGAAGGACAAAAGAGGCAGTGAGAATGAAGGCATGGATGCACAGGACAGCATGAATCATCCTCCTGTGCAGTCTGAGCCTCTTCTCTGAGATAAAGGCATGCAGATGGAACAAATGAGGGCTGGCTAGTGAGGGGACAGGGCCAGGCTCTGGTGCTCACTCTGGCAGGGCACAAAGCAAAGGGGGCCACTGAGTAACATCGAAAGAAAGCCAACATCATGAACAGGGAGAAGAGTTCAAACATCTCTCTAGACTAAGCAGAATGCAGATGGAGTTGGAGGGGTGCATTACTACTGCAAGATAAGCTGATGAGTGTCATCAAATCAGGCTGCAGGAGAAATAAAGAGACTGTAAACAATGGCAGTGAGAGACGGGAAAAGCAACAGAATGGAAAATGGCTCGGTTGCTACTATTTGAGAAATAAAGAAAACTAGAATGATCTTGATTAGATCACATCATTTCTCTTCTCTAATTTAGATAATGGTGACTTATTGTTATTTATTAATTATCACAGTGTGATTGTTTCCTAATTATTACAGTGTTGCATAAAGTTGCAGATAATAGCTGCATTTATTGAGTAGCTACCATATATCATGCTAATACATGTCAATTATATGTGCTAAGTATGTATGGTAATTTATGCATATGCCAGTGTGTGTGTGTGTGTGTGTGTGTGTGTGTGTGTGTGTGTAACTACCTCTCTGTCAGTGCTAATACCTAAGATAAGAAGAATGCAGAGGAGGAAATCATTGGCAGGGGAAGATGCTAGACAGGGTTATTTCCAGATGTGATGAATCTGTAAAGATATTCAGACTATGCAGAAATACTTAGGAGGTGATACAACAACATTAGATACTCAGGAGTGATGTCTGTCTGGAGAGACAGAGTTCTATGATACACATGAAGAGTAATGAGAAAGGGTTAGGCATGAAGACCAGTCCCTATGGAGAAGAATGGTAAGAAAAATAAGGAATTCCAGGAAATTGACATGCCCCCAAAACCAAAATAATGGAAAATCCCTCAGGGCATCTCAAGCAGAGATCTGCAAGTACAAAGGATGTCTGTAGAATCAAGTCCACAGAGTGATTTGATAATTAAGCATAAGACTCACTTGGCATACTTGGAGAATAAATGGGTGTTGAAGAAGCAGCCCAAGTCTAGAAATGGAGCTTAAAATAAGGATGCCTGAGAAGGATGAGTGGGAGGCTTAAAGCAGCATCGGGCAAGGAAGGTATGCGGAGAGCAGGCAGAGAAAAGGAAGCCTCTGCACACAGCACAGGTCCCCGAGGACATGGCAGGCACAGGAAGCAGGCAGGGAGATCAAGCTCAAACCATGAAACAGAGCGATGACAAGCTTCCTCAGGCTGGGTTTAACATTCAAAAGCAAAAGATTTAACTGCAGTGTTTTTTCCCCAGAGAAAATTCTGGATGTGTGCTTGCTTTTTTCTTGCAATGTTTTGACAACACCTGTTTATCACAGGGGGAGTTAATGGAAGCTGGAAAAGGGAAACAGGGCTCTGGTGGTTCTTGAAAGGAAATCACAGGTAGACCTTTCCATTTGCTGCTAAAGCCTCAAATAGGTCATGTGACTTTCAGTCTCTCCATCTGCAAAATAAAGATAATGCCTGCATCACTTGACGGCTGTGCCAATGACTGGAAATATCAGTGGAATGCCTCCAGTAACCCACAGGTCTCCCTCAGTAATTAAAGGCGCTGATAGGGCTGCTCTTTGGAACAACCCAGTTAACCAGTACCCCTGGGCATGGCAGGCAAAAAGACCTGACAGCGCCTATTTTTGGCCATTTAGATGAAAAGTAGGAGCCGGGACTCATATCCAGGAACCCTTCCCATGGCCCCTCTCCCCTCTCCTCACCATGTCTAGGACTCCCTGTTGACCAGCCTCTCCCAGGACCCTCTAAGTCAGCAGTTCTCAACCCTTTGGAGGTCGAATAACTCTTTTATAGGGGTCACCTAAGGCCGTAGGATAACACAAATGTTTATGCTTTGGCTCCTAACAGTCACAAAATTACAGTTATGAAGTATCAACAAAAATAATTTTGTCGTTGGAGGTCACAAACAACTGTACTAAAGGGCCGCAGCATTAGGAAGGACCACTGCTCTAAGCCTTCAAGGCCAGATCACAATCGCTAGCTCAGCTGTAGCCAACTGGGCCAGATGAAGAATCCTACCCATTTCACAAGCATCCCCACACCTGGGTGTTGAGTTCAGCTCTACTTGGTACATTCTCATTCATTAATTGCTCCACGGAGGAACTATGATTCACTGTGTACCTGATTCTGAGTTCAACCTCTCCCCTCTTATCACATTCTGAACTGAAGTATTATCTGACAGTTTTTCATCAAGCCTGCTACAATGTTTCTTTTAAATTCAACACATGTTGTCACGTGTAACATGTGACTAAACAGCAATTGAGTTGTCATGCCATTAAGAACATCAAAGATAACAATACAATGCAATAGTTAACAGGTGAACAGAACTCTCTGAGTATGGATGCCTCCTACATCCTGTCTTTGCAGTCTCAGGAAGGTTGTATTCGTTCTGTTCTTTGATCCTGTCTGTAAAATGGTGATAATGACAGGAGCAACTACCTGGCAGGTATTTTTACTTTTAAAGTCCTATTATCCTGCTATTTTTCTGAGACAATTATTACCTAGTATATTGTATAATTTAACCATCTATTGTGTGTATTGTCTATTTTTGTCTCTTCTCACAGCATGCCAAGTCCTCAAGAGAAGAACTTACTATGCCTGAGTCATGGGAGGCATTCAAGCAATTCCTGTACCTCGATGAATTAAATATTGAAGGCTGAGAGAAAGTGAGCGGGGAAATATGGGAGCTCGTAAGAGGGTTAAGTTTTCCATCTTTCTGACCAGGCCCCATGATCCAGCTGTCACAGGACTTACAAGGTACAACAAGCTAAAGAATACAGCCAGTGCAGTGATGCTATAGGCTTAACTTGGTGCATGTCTCACTGCTTAACAAGTGGCTACAAATAGAGCCATGTTTCTTAGCTATTTTTATTATTACTGACATGCCAAATAAGACATTTCTTCTTCTTCTTCTTCTTCTTCTTCTTCTTCTTCTTCTTCTTCTTCTTCTTCTTCTTCTTCTTCTTCTTCTTCTTCTTCTTCCTCTTCCTCTTCCTCTTCCTCTTCCTCTTCCTCTTCCTCTTCCTCTTCCTCTTCTTCTTCTTCTTCTTCTTCTTCTTCTTCTTCTTCTTCTTCTTCTTCTTCTTCTTCTTCTTCTTCTTTTTACAAATTATTCCCATCTATACATATATGAAATTTTAAAATCATGGATATACCATAAAGTATGTCAGGTGACTGGAGGAAGTCATGCCTTAGAGTGCTGAAAATGGGAAATCTATATTTTTTGTTTCTACTAACCAAGAACCAGTCCTTGTTATTTGTTTTTGGCATGCAGTAGAATTGTGTCCGTGTTTTGCAGCCTCAGTGCTGATATTTGGTATCTAATAACACTTCAATTGGAGGACTTGCTATGGACCTAGAAGCTCACTGTAGTGGGTCTTGCTTCTCTCTTCTGGCTATCAGTAGCCCCTGCTTCCAGTCACAGGCACCACAAATGTCTCCATTTTGACAATGTACCCTTGGGGGAGTGGGAACAGCAAATGGTCTCCATTTAAGAATGCACAGGTCAGCCATGTCGTTGTGGTGCAGGACTTTAATCCCAGCATTTGGGAGGCAGAGGCTGGTGGATCTCTCTGAATTCAAGGCTAACCTGGTCTACAGAGAAAGTTCTAGGATAGCCAGGGTTATACAGAGAAAGCCTGACTTGAAAAACAAACAAACAACAAACAACAACAAAAAGAATGCACAGGTAAATAAATATATATTTTTAGAGGCCACAGGAAAATTGTAAAAGTCTCCATCACAGACTAGTAGCTTTTCCATTTTTGCAAATAATATCCTTTTAAAAAAGAATAATAAACATTAGGCCATCTACAGCTAGTGTCTCAGAGAAATGACAATCTATTTTAATAAATTATCATTTTTCTGAAAAGTTAATAATGTTCAATTTTATAATCCAGTACAACTGAATCCTCTTTCCTAAACTTTCTTCTGAAAACATGAGCTGGCTTTTATTAAAGGTGGTTACACAGTGGTAGATGATTTTTTGACTGTTTTTTTTGTCTTTCATTAAAATATTTTTCTTTTTTTAATTTAAATTAGAAAGAAGCTTGCTTCTCATGCCAATCACAGCTCCCTCTCCCTACTCTATTCCCCTGCCCCCACACCAGGCCCTCCAGCCCCCCACCCAATCCCCACTCCATTCCCCAGGGAGAGTGAGACCCTCCATCGGGGATCTCTAGAGTCTGTCATTTAGTTCAGGTCAGGGCCTATGCCCTCCCCCAAGAGTCCAGGCTGGGAGAGCATCCCTTATTGTGGAATGGGCACCCAAAGTTCATTTGTATGCAAGGGATAAATACTGATCTACTACCCAAGGCCCCATAAATTGCCTAGGCCTCCTCACTAACACCTACATTCAGGGGGTCTGGATAAGTCCCATGCTGGCCTCTCAACCATCAGTCTGGGGTCCAAGAACTCCCCCTTTTTCAGTTAAACCAGCCCAGTCTTGACCTCTTTGCTCATCAGTTCTCCCCCTCTGTCACTGGATTCCGTTCAGTTCAGTGTTTAGCTGTGCTTTTACCAAGTCTTTATATTAGTCTAAAACTTCATGTATATAGACTTTTAGTATTTAAATAGACTAAATATATTAAATAATTCATTTTCTCAGAGAAATTAATTATACAAATACAATGAGATTAACATTAGCTATAACACATAAAGAAACAAACGCCTAAAGATTGTTCATTGATGTGCATTGTGCTATAGAAGTTTTTTTTATATTTTATGACTTTATTCAATTCTTTAGATAACTATTATTATTATCATTTCACACATAAGAAAATCAGTTCAGAGACACTAAGGTCAGCTCACAGAAGTGGCATGACCTTGATTTAATTTAGCCTTATTCAACTTCAATGTTTCTGTTTGTTTCATAGGAAGCTTTTAGAGTCAGATTTTTAAAGTATACGTTTTCCATCCAGTAAAAACTTCCATAGAAGATGTTGGAGATGAACTTCATTTTACCTGCAAATGGTGTTTTTAAAAGCCAAGGTTTCCTTTCAACATGAGAGAGGACAGTTTATTGATGTTTTCACTGATTTCTCTCATGTTAGAGCTACTGTAGCAACAGAAAGCAAAGACCAACCTTATCTCCATCAACAATGAATCTCCAGGGCAGAATTCAGTAACTTCTGATGTTTGATCAAAACTAAAGCAAAACAGCAGCTGTATCTTTTTCATAAGTTTCGAAGGTATGAAAAACCTTCAGATTCAGCACCAGGGATGCTGGCTTAATTAAGCAATAAACAAAGAGGCATTGCAGGGTCAGTATGTGCCCAGACCTCTGCCAAGCTTACAGTCAACCCCAGATAGTTAACAATTAGCCACATCGTGTTCATATACGGATTTCCCGTCTAAGACAAAATAAGGGAAACTCGATCCTAGCGACTTCCAGACCAAAGGCCATTAATGGATACCTGGAGCCTAGAAACAAACAACTGGAAAGTATGGAAAGTCAAGTCTGTCTGTCTCTCTTTATCTTTGTCTTTGTACTTTTGTATCTCTGTCTCTCCCTGTCTAATCATCTCTCTCTGTCTCTGTGTGTGTGTGTGTGTGTGTGTGTGTGTGTGTGTATGCACATGTATATGGAAGCCAGAAGTCAAACTCAGATATTGTTCCTAAGATACAGTTCAGTAATTTTTATAATTATGCCATCTCATTGTGAACTGAGGCTAGCAATATCAGGCTAAACTGGACAATGAGCTCCAGGAACCCATGAGTCTCAGCCTCCCCGGTGCTGACATTAAAAGCACACACCTCTCTGCCTGACTCTTTTACATGAAATCTGTGGTCAGAACTTACTTCCTCATCCTTGCGCAGCAAGCACTTTGCTGGTTGAACTACCTACACAGCCTGAAAGTCAAATCATTTAAAGGCATTTATGTTATTTTTTCTTTATGGAGGATGGGGTAGAATTAAAGATTTGGGTCTTTGCGATGAGCTTTGAAAAAGCCCCGCCCCCAGGCCTAGTCAGATGACTCAGCAGGTAACAGTGTTGTCAGCAGTCAGAATACCTGGGTTCCATTTCTGGACCTCAAATGGTAGGAAAGAAGAATTCACTCTTATGGGTTGTCTTTTGACCTCCACACATGCACCCTCTCCACAAATTGATTAATTAATTAATTAATTACAATTTTTAAGGCTATCTCTGTCAGCTAGCTTGACAGCTCCTTCCATCTTAGATATTCCATGATTTGAGGTGTTTAACCTTGAAGATACTTATGCTTTAATTATGGGGTACTTAAATTATGGGGTTACAACATAGAATCTTACTTGATTAAAGGCTGTGGACACATAAGTCTGAATTTCATATTAATTATGTAGCTCAGTGTCTTGCTACTCAAGAATACGGGACTTGCAGGCTTGCTAGAAATGCATGACTCCAAACCTGTGAACAAAATCAGCCTTATAACAATATCACATGTAATTAAACACATATTTAAGCTTGGAAAGCAAGGCCAAAAATAGTATTGCTATAAATGTAGACTGCTACAATTGAATCAAAATGCAGATACCAAGGCCTCAAAGATTCGCTCACCTAACATCCAATTATGGTGTCTAGATTCATCGGTATTAGCAGCAAGACTAGATCATCCACACAGTAAAACCTAAGAAACATCATTCAACATAGGTTTGGGATTCGAGAGTCTCTATAATCCACAGATGCCACAAAGAGCTCTAAGTTTTAAAACAAAAATGTGGAGTATTGAGATATTGTTTCTGAAGTTCAAGGGGCTACAAAGTAGAGCTAATTATCAACCACAAGCAATTAATTAGGTGTTAACTGCAAGGGAAGGTAACTAGCTGGATCATTTAAAATATTCACTGACCAGAAGATAGCAAGAAGGACTCCCAGTGGAGACATGAAAAGTAATTCTTCAATCTGAGGCCAGAGAGAGAGGACCATATTGAAGGAAGTGTCGTAATGACTAGAGTCAGTTTAGTCATTCAGTCTAAGGTCTTTCTTACATGCACTCTAAATGTTCAAAGGAAGCACACAAGTAGAGAAATGCCCTCTAAGCCCCGGTGTATGGGAAAGGGACAAGATCGAAGGCTAACCCTATGAGCAAAACTGAAGAATGAAAGATTCAATAGAATGGCGTGGAACTCAATCTAGCAACAAGTTCCAGAGTGTGGAAAAATGTAACAGAGAGGGGATATTTTACACCCTTGGCCTCCAGTGAATGGTGTGAACCAGCACCAGAAGTTTCTGCTGGGACTCTGATGTGGCTGCAAGCCACAAGCTCTTAACCAAGGACTTAGGGGAAAGGCATCCAAGGATGCCAGGACCAGAACATGCACTGAGATCCCAGGAACTTCACAGCTTTTCAGCTGCTTTTCTCCGAGTTTGCATCACACTGAAACCATCTGAGAAACTTCTGAAAGTTTTGAATACCCCAAATCTTGCTCTCCAGGAGGAAATCAGGGAATGGAATGCTGGCAAGTGTACTTTTGAAAAACTCTCAAAGCCCAGTCAAGGTTGAAAACATTGAATTCTTGATGTGGATACAAGCCTCTGGCTTTTCTTCATTCCCAAAGAAGGTGGCTCCTCAGCTTTTTAATTGAGCCACAGCAGTGTATGTGTCACCAACAGTAAGCCACGAGCTCATGAACAGGAGTCTGGGTGGCTCCTGATGGACTGCTGATAATTGCTGGCAGTCACGGTGTATTGACACATACTGAGAGCTAATAGAGAGGTCTGCTCTCTTCCTGTATCAAATCTTTCAGACCCTCATCAACTCAGACAATCCTCTGAGAATAAGTAGAAAAGCCTAGCGATATTTGAAATACCCCCAATGGCTTAAGTATTTGAGAGAACAAGTGGCATTTGCATCTCTTCTTGCATTTAAAGGTCATGACATTATAAGAAAACCAAGGACTGGAGATGTGAATGTGTTTTAATAATCAGATAATCTTGAGTGTAAGGTGAAAGGTCTTTGTTCAAATCCACAACACACATTTTAATACTTCTGCAATAAGCACACACTGCCACTTTAACATGCAGAAAGCACCTTTGAAATGCTTGAGTGCCTGTGGTGATTCTTCTATCTTACCGCAAAAGCAACTTAAAAATCAAAGACATGAGACTGTAAAATAGGCATTCAGTGGGATCTCTTAAATTGACATATAGAAAAAAAGTGACAAAATACTCTAGCTTATGCAGTGCACACACCTAAAATCTCAGTCTTTGAGCCACAGAGGCAGGAATATTAGCACAAACATAAGATCAGGATACTCTACATAGGCAATCCAATAGGGCTGCAAGATGCTCAGTGGGTAAGGGCTTCTGTTCCCATGCCTAGTGATCTGAGGTCAGTATCCAGGACTTAAATAATGGAAGCAGAAAGCCGATACCTCCAATTGTTCTCTACAGTCTGACACACACACACACACACACACACACACACACACACACACACACACACAATGAGACAGAGTCAAACTGAGGGCCTGTATAGTCGACATGGGGAGTTCCGGTCTAATCATGGGTTCATAGTGAGGATTTGCAATAATAATAATAACAAAAACAAATATTAAATAAAACACTTAATCAGATTTTATGAATGTCATCACCACACATCTAAAAAGTATATCTTAGAGAATGTATCCCTACATTCACCATCAAACAGACTTGTAAAAATACTAGCTTCAATAATTACAACTTCAAAGAGAATAAAAACATGCATGATGAGAATAGTACTTTAAATTAAAGGAAACCTCCTATGATTAGTAAATATGTTCTTTTAGTTTCCTGACTCAACACAGGAACAAGAAAGCTGACCACTTTGTATAAGAAGTACACGAAATGGGGAAGACATTCACCAAGTCTGAGAATAAAACCTAGAAGACAAATGAAGCTTTGCAGGTGACAAGGACAAAGAGAAAGGAAGCGAGACTCTGTATTCCGACTAGACTAAACATATCATCGACTTCATTATACACCAGGTTTTATTATATAACTTAGTTGTTAAATATTGTACTACACAGTGAGACCATGTACAGTGGAATGGTGGACAGCTAGGTGTTTTATAAATATTTACCCCCTGATTTTGAAGGAAAATTGAGCTCAGGATATTTAGTAGAGAAACCCTTCAGCTAGCTGCTCCTTCAGCTGCAGCTAAGAACTTGATCAGTGTTTCATGGAATTACCTGAAATGAATCTGCAAGAAGGTAGGTTTGAAGGGCAGTAAGAGGCCCTTCTCTCAGGATCATTCCAACTGAGTGCCTGGAACTAATGATCAAGGACATCACAGAGACCGCAGGACAAAATGACAACTTCTGTAGACAGCGTATTAAGTTGCCGTGAATAATTCTTAGAATACTCTGAAGTCCCCAGATTCAGAAAGCAAAGTTAAATGTTTCATGGAAAAAGAGAAGAGAAGAATATGAATTAAAAAAGATTCTGGATTTTCCTAGGCCACGTTTCATTGACATTAAAGTGAGCATATTCCTTTCAAGAAATGTTATCATTAAGATAAAACATGTGAGAACATTAGAGTAAGGAATCCAGCACGCAGACTAAAATGATGAGATTAGGAGCCTGCACTGTGGTGGGAGAGACAACCACCCATGTAGGTAAAACTGTGCAGCATAGAAAGCTGGGATGATGACTGGCATGTAGAGAAGTGAGACACAAAGTGACCATGAGGATTCTCCATTTTCTTATTACCAAACTGCCCATAACATGAAACCCTGATAGCGTGGCTGGTGGAAACCTTTTAAAAGTTCACTTGCTCCTTCTTTATCATCCTATTTAGCTAGGTATTTATGCGTGCAAGGCAAGCACTGTAACGCATAATCAAATTTCTGGTTTTGTTGTTGTCTAACTTACTAGAGGTTGCAGGCACTATACCACAACCCAGGCATATCCCCAGTCATCAACAAGGTGTGGTTTTGCTTTGTTTTGTTTGTGTTTCTTTGGTTTTTCTTTTAAAAATTTGACATGGTCATTGTCTTAGGGTTTCTATTGTTGAGAAGAGATATCATGACTACAGCAACACTTATTAAACAGCACATTTAATTCAAGTGGTGGCTTAGAGTTTCAGAGGTCCAGTCCATTATCATCATGGCAAAGAGCACTGCAGCAGGCAGGCAGATATGGTACTGGCTACAATTTGGTCAGAAGGCAACAGGAAATGGTCTGAAAGTAACACCTAGAGAAACTTGGACAAAAGAGACATCAAAGACCTACAGTGACACACTTGTAATAAGTTTCAGTGTTTTTCTAAATTTGGAAAGAAATGCTGTCAACCCCTCTATTTTTGTTTCAGTGTGTAATTTTGATCTTCAAATATTTGTGCTTCTGGAGGCAAGAGTGATCTGGTCCATGCTGAAACAGTACTTTTTTGTCTCTTACTGGATGGCTGGGTGGTGTTACTGTTCCAGTCAACAGTTTAAGTCTGATTTTGACTGAAAGCAAAGGACCTTCCAAAGGTCCTGCCAGCTGTAGCTTCTGCAGACAGCAGGAGCTCCATTAAGCCAGGTCCAGAGCACTGCCTTTCGTTTCTTATTTGAAAATTAAGAGTGATACGACGTCCTCTTGTGTTCTCTTAAGTACCTAGAGCAGCGCCTGGCATATGGTAACTGTTATGAATGTGAGTGCAAATTACGTAATTAATCAAATAAATAAAAACATGTTGGGAATATTTGGCTTCAGATTGCTCAGAAATATTGCCCAAGTGTGGGGGAGAAGAAGAGTAATTGTCGAGTTCCTCAATACCACAGTGCCCTGCTCTCATGCTTCCTATTTAATGCATTTACTGTTGTCCACAACATTCCAGACACTGTTGTTATTTAGCCCTTGTGAATATCCCTATATCAAGCTCACAGAATTGGTGATAAAAGCTGAATTGCTGACAGCCATTCCTGCTACAACAGGTAGGAAGCAGTATTTAACAAAAACACACTAAAAGAAAGAAAAAGAGCATACTCAGAAGCTAAATAAAACATCTGTCTCTTGCTGTTGTCAGCTAATATGGAGAGGTCTAAGCCAGCTGTTTGAAAGCATGGTCTCAGAGCTTAAACTCCAGTGCAGAGTAAATGAATCATTTTAATAAGTCTTTGCTCTCAACTAGGAAATTGACATGACTTGTCAGTTTATATCTCTTTATATAGTCAAGCATAAAATTTATAGGGTGCAGTTCATCAAAAGACTACTCCCTCATAAAATACCCTTCCCAGTGTGTTGTGTATGCATGTTACTCCATAAAGTGCAGGTGTCTGTTGACTCTGCTTCTATCCCTGGCTGCATTTAAAAACTTCATCAGCATACAACAACTGAAACACCTGATTCCTTGACCCTTCCACCCCACCAGGACCCTTTGGTTTTGGCTGTACCCATTGTCCACTATGCTGTTTAGTGGTATTTTTATACTTTTATAAGACAGAGGGTAATTCCCACAATAAAGCTGTGCTTTCAAATGGTCCATTCTTCTTGTTCTGTCTTTCAAACAGAGAACTAGGAAAAACACAGACCATATAGGGGAGTGCTTGTTTTTTTCTAAGTGGCTTTTCTAAGCTGTAGTATCTATGTTTGGCAACCCCAAAAAATGTTTACAAATAATGAGGAAACAACTCTGAAACGACCTGTGGGAAATTTCAGGGTCTAACATTGCTTCAGAAGTCCAAAGGGAAAACTGAAATGCATTGCAAATGCGTCATTCAGCCTGCTAGCTTCCTCAGATATACATACATCTGTGTGTCTCATTCATCTCCTGGAATAAGAAACATCTCATTATGAAGGCTACTACTTTCTGCCTTTTGCGTCCATTTCTTCCAGGCTCTATTTTATTGGCAATGTCTGAGGGGATTTGTACATTTGAAAGCCTATTCATATTTCTATGGACTACCATGTTTGACACACAAAAAATAATTTCATGCAGTAACTATTTCCAATCCTTACAATGCCACAGTTATCTGCTTTATGAAGCAGATTTTCAAATGTCTTTAAACCATAAACTCCTCTGAGATGGGAAGCATGAAGAATTGAGCTTTCTGATGACAAACACAAAACTTCACAATCTCCAATATAATTGCTTATTTTTGTCAATTTAAACAACTCTATGAAACACAAAAAGGTAATTTTTAAGTTTTTGTCCCACACTTCTTTGTGCTAATTCACATTCAAACACAAAGACTCTGAAACAACTAATCAAAACTCCAATGACAATAAGGACTCAGACACTGTATTGATTAAGAGAGTAGACAGTGTATTTCACACAGCATTTCACATTTTATGTGTATAGCCAAAGCCTCTTTTGTAGAAAATGGGTTCACTCTCCCATTCAACATTCAACAAGACAGCCCTAATAATTCTTCTTGCACACTGCTAATACATTCATTTGAATGAAAAGTTGGAAGCCCCATGGGGGCACTGAAACAATAGTTCTTATAACAGAAGCAGATGTCTAAAGAAATGATTCTAGAAGTTTGTATGAGAAAAGAGGTCAGTGGGGGTTGAATTGACATATTACCTCTAGTTCTTTTCCTTTCTAAATATGTAATTAGTAAACTCTGCTGTTTAAAGAGAAAATCAGATAAAACCCACTACAAGCTCATAAAACTATTTAGACTTTTCGTCAGTGGGGAAGCAATGCCTATTTTACAAAGACAAATGCTTCGTTTCCTATTATACCCATTTGCAAAAGAAAGCACCTGCAGGTCTGCACTAAGTAAGTTTTAGAATAAAGAATAGGCACACACAGTTCCCTCACATGCCATACAGCAAGTTCAATTCTGGTGGAGGCCAAACCAAGAAACAGAGCTGGCCATATATGAGGCAATTTAGTGAGACTAAAACTGTAGCCCAAAAAGAAAAGCAAGCTAGCAGCTGGCAGCTCAACAGGTGCATGGAAAGGCCACTAAAATATAGGGCCACCTGCATTGCCTACTAAGTACTTAATGTACAGTTGCTATTTGTCAGCATGGGAGACGTTGAGCCATGAACACTGAAGACCTGAAACATGAGATAGGAAGCTAGCTTGGGATATTTGCAGCATACGAAATTTACGCATTCATTCAATAGATCAATTGCTTTCCAATGTGCAGAGTGCTGAAATAACGACAAAGTTCACAGTTTTAAGAAAATCAAACAATAGTGAATTGAAGAAGTCAGATCAGTAAAATGATACTTAAAATTTAGCCCAGGGATATCTACAGTGAAAGCAAGTATATGCATGGTAATTAGTGGGTCTAGTAATATTCTATGTGATACAGAAGATCTCTTCCCCCATACTGAGATATCTTAAAGAACAAATAGATTATTGCACCTTATATGTTTAGTATCTTGTTCACTACACAATTGTAGAGTTTAGCCAGATCACAAAGAGACAGGATCATCCAGACAAGATAACTGGTATGAAGACATGGAGGTGACAATACCCACAGCTTATACAAAGACTTCTATGGATTTTGCTGTTTCTGGGCTCAGGGAGAAAATGGTCAGGGAACCTCCACACAGGAGTACACACACAGTCACACACACACACACACACACACACCTACACACACAGATACACACAGCCACATAAACACACACAGAGAGACAAACAGACACACACACACACACACACATACACACACACTTAACTTTCTCTTCCTTCCCTTTGGTGCTTCATTCTTCTCTTAAAATTGTCTCCCTCCTACTCAGACTTTTATCCTTATAACTCCTAACAACACAGCCCTCTAACTCTCCCTCCATAAGCCCTCTCCTCTGTCTTTCTGCCTCTGTGTCTGTCTCTATCTCTCTCTCTCCCTGTTTCCTTTCTCTCTCTCCTCTGTGTGTGTTGGTACTGGACTCTAACTGCCCATGTATCTAAAGAAGACATTGAATTGTTGCTTCTCTTATCTTTACCTCACAACTGCTGGGATTTATAGAAATGAACTACCAAATCTAGGTTTATGTGGCAATGAGATCCAACCCAAAGCTTCCTGTGTACTAAGAAAACCCTCTACTAACTGAGCTATGATGCTGGCCTTGATAAGACTCATCCCATCTCCTGAGTTTGGGTTTCACAAAAAAAGTCTCTCACTGTGCTAAGCTCCTACTGCACCCTAAGGCACAATCTCACAGCTTAGTGCTCTGCTCTGTGACACAACTGAGAAGAGGCACAATAGCTGATGGGGCCTTTCTGCATGAGCTCTGTGAAGTCCTGCAAACACTGCCAGTGAGACACTCTCATTACCCACCTAACTAATGAATTCGTAAGCCAAAAGAATATGCAAATAACAACCTAGGTTTCAATGTCATTTTCTACACATATTTAAAATAATTAACAAGTGGACCAGAAGGCATTCCTCATCCACTCTTGGAGAAGGCACAAGTCCTCACAGTGCACAGTTTTCTTTTTAACATCTAAGTATGTTATCTAATTAGCTTTAGTTTCATAACTATTCTCTCTGCAAATAAAAATATCTAATTAACTTCACAAAACACCCCACATCTACTGTAAGAAATCTGAGTAATCATTTCTCTTTTGTCCTCTACTATTGCCCAAAAGACTCCTGAGGAAAATGGAGTGTCAGATAATGAGGAAACCTGTGCACAGTTGATTCAACCCTACAATGGGATGGACAATAACTGACTTCATCACAGAGCCTGGGAAATGAATGCATGGTAGCTATCAGCCAGAGCAGGAAAAACACTATTTCATCTCATTCTTACTGAATTATATTTTCTAAAGTCCAGCATTACTTATAGAAGGAAATGTAAGTAATTTGAGAGTAGTTAGGACATTTCCAGCACATTAGGGGAAATACTTACTTGCTTATGATGATAGTTCTATTTTTAACCAAATCAATGATATGGTTAATTCAATAATTTCATCTTGTTATCAAAGGCCAAATATATTTCTCCTAAATGAAAAATAGATTCAGTTTTTCAGAAACTAACCACCAAAGTAGGGTTTGAATGTGATAATAAAGTATGACAGAATGATTATTGTGAGCATGCATAGTGTTTATGTGTGTGTGTGTGTGCGTGCACGCGCATGTGTGCATAAGTGCTACAGTATACACTCAGTCCTAGTGAGAGATAAGATATAAAAGGAACAAAGGCACTAATCATACCTAGCTCTGGGTGGCGCAATCTTATTTGGTAGTGAATTATTATTTGAATTACATCCTTCACTATGTACTTCCCATAGTCATCTATCCCCCACTGGAAAAGCTATAACATCCAAAACAACCATAATATGTAAGCATTAATGACTGGTATCTTTTCAAAGTAGAAACAGGCTTATAGAGCAGTCAGTTAAATCCTATAGATATGTGTGTAGTCAGCTGTCTCCACATTCTATCTGCCATAGGTGTTCTGCCTGAGAAGTCAACACAAGTCCAACTGGAGAAGATGTTAAAGCATAGCGTGCCCCACTCAGAAAGGTGCAGCAGGTGCTCAAATCACTATCTTATTGGACAGTGCAGGTCTGCTGCTGATAGCACACCATTGAGGGAGGACCACTTTTTTGTTGTTTAACAAATATTTCCCAATCAGTCACTAGGCCATGCTATGACATCAACATGTACATACATCAGCACACAATGAAGAAGTATCTTTCCTCATGGATTTTATAGTTGAGAACACAATCAGAAAAACAGTCATTCATTATCTCGACACTTTTCAGAGTGAAGAGGGGCTCCATTAGTCAATAAATTGGACATACACATAGGAAAATTTTATATATAAAGTGTATAACCATAGAAAATGTGTTTGCCTGCATGGCTTTCACAACTTTGCTTCCCTCGTGCTATAGAAAGCTCTGGAAGGCCTGTAACTTCTGTCTTCTACAATCATAAGAACAGTTCATTTTAGTGAAGCAAATATCCTGCTTAATACAAATAAAAGTCAAACTTTCACTTCCCTATATCAGTGGTTCTCAATCAGGAGGTGGGTGTCAAAGGAAAAAGGGCACAACAATCTCAGGGCCTTAAAGAACTTCCACAGACAGTTTTTACAATTGGAGGAGTGCATGGGATAGACTGTAGGATAAGAGTAGTCATCCCACAGCAAGGAGAAGAAGCCAACACCAATAGTGACTGATAATTGTGCTTGAAGAAACAAACTTCTTCTAGTCATGGCTTCCTTCATCCCTGAAAATCCACACAGGTGATAGAGAAATGATAAGTCGTCTCTCGCCACCCATCCTGATGCCTTCTCTACCAGCAGTTTCTAACTGTTACACATGGGCCCAGTATAGTAAGGGGTGGAAGGCATATTCTTATAGTCTCAGATTTCCCCTTTTGTGTAGAGATCACACTTACAAAAGGAGAGAATCTTGGTGGCTTTTCTTTAAATAGGGTGTGGTGGGATAGTTAGCAATATACAGTGTCTTGTCAGGTCTAGAGTTTGATAAGTGTTTGTGAAACTTAGTGATAGAATTTATTTGTGTTGCTGAACTGAAACTAGGGAAGAGATGAGAGTCGTGAAGAGAAGCCAATTAAAAAATAAATGGTAAAATAGGGAATATGATTGTATGGTAGGTAAAACATATGGAGACATTATTGTATGGTGGATAAAACATAGATGATTGGATCTGATTGTATGACAGACCAAACATAAGTGATGTGATTTATAGTAGGTAAAACATAGGAGATGTGATTGTACATGGGTAAAACATGGGTGATAGGATTGTATTGTGGGTAAAATGTAGGTGATATGATTGTGTGGATAAAAAACAGGTGATGGGATTATTAGGCTCCTTTTCCTAGATCTATGGTGTAAGAGGTTGAGAAAAAGAGTGCAGAAGTAGTGTGGTTCTTAAGAAGATGGGGATATAGACAAATCTGAAGGAAAATGGTCAAAGAAAGAAGGGCTAACATGTGCACACATAGGTGTACAAGTGCATACAGAGTCAGAGAAGGAGAGAAAAAAGATCAACATAGGCATGAGTTTGTTGAGGTGGGGTAAAGTAGGTTTTGTAATAGCATGTGTATGTCTGTGTGTACATATGTATGTGTGTAAGTGTGTACATGTGTGTGTACATGTGTTTAGATGCATGTAAGTATGTGTACATGTTTGTGTGACCTGTGTGTATAGGCATGTGCTTAGAAAATGTATGAGAGGGAGGTGTTACAGAATAAGAAAGAAAACAAATCCTGACTCCACAGGACTGTGTCAGGGACAGCATAAAGATATTATGCACCTGCAGCAGGGGTATAACTCTCCCTTCAGAAGATACCTACTATCGATCCCAAATACTTAGCACTGGCCCCACAGCACATTCTAAATAGCTCTCGATGAGAGAGGTAAAAGTAAAACTCTGTGTCTTGTGCTCAGATTCCCAAACAGAATGTGATCAGCTTTTTCCAGAGGTCACTGGGTTATCACCATACTACTAAAACTGTGCACTGGCTATCTAAGAAGAAGACAGCCAGTTGCTCCTATAATGTCAAACCCTTATTCCCCTGGAGCTTTGACAGTTTAGATCCTTAGGCTTGAGGTGTCATTTGCTAACCATGTAATACCCTAACAGCAATGTTCTTCTCTGCTATATCAAAGTGAGTAATATTTAGGCAAAACCAAGTGCCTTCTTCAACTGTAACAAACTACAGTAGATTGTATGATTTCCTCCCATAATCCAGGGCTAGAATATCCAAGATCAGGATGTCAGGCCATTAACTCTTGCTGAGGGTACTCCTCCTAGCTTCAAGTCAGCCACCGCCACAACTATCCCATAAGGCACATATGAGGAAAGACACGACTCAATCTCTTTCTTTTCTGATAGAACATGAATCCCATCCCATCTACTTAGCTTTATTCTTTAGAAACAACTACAAATACCATCCAATTGTGGATTCAGACTTTCAACATGATGGCAGCAAAATTCTACCTTTCTTCCCCTGACGTGTGTGCAATTTGTATTTTCATAATTGTAAAAATATACATTCTATCACACCATTCTTAAAAGCCATACCTACAGTCCCAGGTCTCACCTTAAAATCTACTAACCCAGACATAGCTAAGACTTGGAGTGATTTACCCAGAGACCAAGCTTCCCACCAGCTATTAACCTGGAAAATTAAGCTGTGCTTCCAAGCTCCACTAGAGAGTCAGGCACAGGACAGACATACTTGTTTCAAAATTAAGACATCAGCAGAAAAGAGTGGCAGGCCTCAAACACACCCAGAGTGTAAGTCAAATCCCATTAGCTTTTTGGACTGCAAATCAATCCTCTGCATCCTAGTATTTACCAGGGGAGTACCCACAAGGACAACAATCCTGTCTTGGTGACTCTCACAGATTGGATTCATACTCTATCACAGTCCATGGATTCAATAGGAAGCTATCTATCTTTGAAAACAAGCCAATGGCCTTGGTTTGGAATGGCATTAATAGAAACTCCTCCCTGCTCAAAGTGTTAAAGCATCTGTAAAGTTGATTGAGTGTAAGTTCTATGATCATGGACAACTGGAATATTACAGAGTTGAATTCTCATGAGCTGTCTTTACCCTCCTTAATAGCCATTTATTGCCCACCTCTGTGTTTGGTCTAATACCCTTTAACTATTAGGTAAATGCTTTTGGAATCCACTAATGGATCTTTAGTTTCCAACAACCCAATGGCTAAGGTGGTCACTAGGTATCATTTGACATTTGTAGCAGAGAAGTATCTGCTTTCTTATGAACCAGGCTGCCTGGTATTCCTATCAATGTATCCGAGAATAATTTTATAACTGTCATTCTTCTGGTATTATAAGAAGTTTATGAAACTGTTACCATACTCCAACAAGGTTTTGGGGGTGGCAAATTGTATCCTGTATCTTCTTGTTTAATTTCTGTTGCTGTGATGCACTCTGACCAGAAGCAACATAGGAGAAGAATGGGTTTATTTGTATTATGTGTCCAATACAGAGTACATCATTGGTAGATGTCAAGACGAGAACCTTAGGCAGGAATTGTAAGTAGAAACCACTGAGAAACACTGTTTCCTGGTTTGCTTGCAGGTGTATGTTTACCTGTCTTTCTTATTGTCAACGACCATCTACCCAGGAGACAGTGCTGCCCAGAGAAGTCTGGGCACCACTGCATCAACTAACAGTCAAGACAACCTCCAATAGACATGCCCAGAGGCTAATTGTATTTGGACAATCATAATTGTGAGATACTCCCTTCTTACATTACTCAAGGCTATGTCACATTGACAATTTAACTAGGACGTGATCTCTGTCCCCTTTGTTTAAAATGAACAGTATTTTTCTTGTTTAATCTAATAATTTCTCTACCAAGAGAAAATCCAGTCACGCAATGTGTTCTCTGCTGAACATACTTCTCCATTTTATACAATGTAGATTGAAAAGATTTTCAGAATAGTTTAATTTTTGTCTCCCTTTTGCCAAACTGTACTTTCCTTACTGCACATCTCCCTCTCTCTCTCTCTCTCTCTCTCTCTCTCTCTCTCTCTCTCTCTCTCTCTCTCTCTCTCTCCCTCCCTCCCTCCCTCCCTCCCTCCCTCCCTCCCTCCCTCCTCTCTCTCTCTCTCTCTCTCTCTCTCTCTCTCTCTCTCTCTCTCTCTCTCTCTGTTCTTTCTTTTGCATCTCACTAGAAGCATAAGAAAGGCCTAAGATGAACTTTCGGTGTTTGCTTAGAAGTTCTCTGCTTCGGCGCCAATGTTACCTTTCACATATTTCCTTCCATCAATTCACAGTTGGAGGCATAGTCTCCCCCTTTACAAAAAACTATTTTTTCTAATGCCCAATAATTTCTCTCATTTCTCTCTACTGCGATGGCTTTTAACACCCACATTTCTAGCTATAGTCACTCATCTCTCAAGATTACATGCCCATTCTCTGATGAGACTATCTCTCTCCAGTTGTCATGTTCCTGAACCATCACTGTAATTATTTCTCATGTTTGTATTTCCAGCTTGCACCCCAGAACTCTTCCAGGATTTCCACACCCACCAAAGCAACAAAATATTTAAAAATTTACTGTTACTGCCATTATTTAGCAGGAGCTAAGTATCATGTGTATGTTCTAGATGATGGAGTACACATTGAAGTGCCAGCATTCTGGCTTCAATGTGTATTATCTCCCTGGTTCCTAGACAGTAAGATTCTCATTGTGTCTTCCACGACTTTTCCTAGGTGGGTTTTCATGAAGGCACAGAGACACATAGACATGAAGAGACAAAAAAGCTGTCTCTAATATGAAGCCTTCCATCTATCACTATCTGTGTCTTTGAACTCATTTAATCTCAAAGATACCCTCAAATGTCATCCCATGAATATTAGGGCCTCAAGGTGTGTATTTGTCAGGCATGACAGCACAGGCCATGGTTTCATGGAAGCTAGACTTCCATTAGCATTTGAAGTGATTGTTAAATTGACAGTCTGAGGACCTTAAGAGGGTCTGTTCTGTAACATATTTTTATACATCTTTTTGTAAAGGCACATAAATGAAGTTCTAATTGAATGAACTTCTTAAAAACATACTATAATGCTGTATTTCTCAGGGTCCTTGTCACAATGACAAAATAGCAGCAGCAGAAAGTCAAGGATTAAAGAATTATGTTGGCTCAAAGCTACAGAGGTTTCAGTCCAGGGTCAATGGGACACATTGCTTTCAGATCCAAAACAAGGCAGAAGACTCATGTGAGAAGGCATGCAGCTGAAAAAATTGTCTTTCAGCCTTGCTTCATCCCATCCCATCTCTGGCCTCTTTGGAGAAATGAACAGTGTTTCTGCTTATATAATCTTATAAACTCTCTACGAATTGAAAGTCTACCATAGCCAGAAAGCAGAGGCACATAATATGGTGATAAAGGTTTAAAAAAATTAAAAAAATCATGCCTGTGATATTCTTCCTTCTAACTGCACCAAGGCCCCTAGTCTCTACCATCTCCCTATCATGCCATCACATCATTAGTCCATCAGTGGATTAACCCATTGGCTAGTCCAGAATCTGAATCATCCCTTTTGGAATCTTCTCCTCTGACACTGCATTAGGGACCAAGTCTTCAACACATGAATTTTAGAGGAAATGCCATATCCAAACAACAACATATACTTTACAAATCACCTCAGATTCATGTGGCCGATGGTCAGAATGCAATTTGTTGTCCAGTACAAACCCTCAGACATATGAAAAGAGAAGCCCATGATCCCCAATAAATGAAAAACGTTTTTCTTGAAGAGGACCTCTCGATACAACCTTGAGAAACATTCAGGTTGAGCAATATCTTCAAAAAGTTACTAAATATAACAAACATAATATCAAATAATTTAGAAACAGCACATTAAATGAAACTCAGTAGAAAGTGATGCTAATTAAATGCAAATAGTCTTTGGTGTGTAGGGCAATTACCTCTCATTCAAACATTACATATGGAATACTGCAGGCATCATTTCCTTTATGAAAGGAAACAAATGCTCACAAATACACCATCAAGTTATCCAACTCAAATGGCCCAACCCCTTTGCCAATGGGCGGAAATCCAGCTGACATATTTCCCCCTATACAACACAACCAATCACATTAGTTTCTGTTCAGCAGGTGTTTGAACATCACCATAAATGAATGTGTTACCAAATTAAGGATGTCCTCATCTGTTTCTTCATCTCTGGCAATATATTCCCATGCAAATAAGTTAATACACAAGCATTTTTTTCAGAGAAACTTGAATAGTGTCTATGCAATTTCAACAGTAAGGTATGCTTTGGGTTGAACTGTGGTTTGTGGTGTTGTGGGCAATTGTAGTAACATGATTTAGTCAGTGATAAAGGGAAATTGGATGTAGTTAAGTACTGCTAAAATCTGAACTCTAACAAGACTTTGAAGAAGAGGGACTTCTCTGCAAAGAAAACGAGTGCTGGTATATATATATATATATATATATATATATATATACATATATATATATATATATATATATGAGATTATTTTTTACCCAAATCTGGGGCATAAGGTTCCTGTTCTGTGGCTTCATGAGGAAAAAATGTACTTGAAGTTCTACAAAGAACTTAACAAAAGAAGGAAAGACAGTATTAACCAGGAAGGATGAGAAATGAATAGAGGACTGTTCAAAACACTTACTGTGAAAACATGTGTATTAATTACTTCTTTGCTGTGACAAAATACAGAACAGGGAATCTTAAGGAGGAAACATTTATTGGAGCTCACAGTTCACAAAGGGACACCGTCCATTATGGCATAGAAGGCATGGATACCGCAGTCACATTATACATATTCAGTCAGGATACAGAAAACATTAATCCTCCAACAAGGCTACACCTCCTAATCTCTGTCAAGTAGTGCTACTCCCTAATGACTGAGCATTCAAATA
Source organism: Mesocricetus auratus (assembly GCF_017639785.1). Classification (NCBI taxonomy): domain Eukaryota; kingdom Metazoa; phylum Chordata; class Mammalia; order Rodentia; family Cricetidae; genus Mesocricetus; species Mesocricetus auratus. The sequence goes on along the minus strand of NW_024429195.1, from coordinate 31,806,534 downwards.
TAAGATGCTATGGGGTCCAGTCTTATGCAAATCACCACATTATTCTTAGAGAATCAGAGGGATGTTTCCACGTTTAAATTTCATCAAGATGAACCATCAAAATATGCTTCTTGAACTCCAATACCCATATTAATTTTTAAATTTATTTTAATTTATTCGCAATTCATTCTTGTGTGTGTTCCTGAATGGATGCATGAACCACGAGCATGCAGGTGCTTGTGGAGGCCAGAAGAGGGTGTCTAAAACTAGAGTCACAGATGACTCTAGGCTTCCGTGTGGATGCTGTTAATCAAGCATTGGGTCCTCTGGAAGAGTAGTCAGTGATCTTTACAACTGAGCCACCTCTTCAGCATCCCAGGGTTTTTTCCCTTATAGTTCCCTAGTGGGCTTTGTTCATCATAATGGTATTTTACACCAATAAAACATTCTGAAAGTTGGATTCCAGTCCACTGTGATGCCCTACACATGTGTAGAATATTTACCCAGAAGTGGACGTCAAAGAAAAATAGTTGCTCTCCCAGTCCTTCTCCTTACTATCCCTCTTCCCACTCCCCCTTTCCTTTCTGTTGTAGAGGAATTCCACCCATTTTTATTTTTACTCATAACCAAGGAGCAGATACTAGCAGATCTTGGTGAGTAGCCAAAATGACTGTAGGTAATTTCTCAACAGAATTATTTGCCAACACCTTCAGTGTTTATGTTACTGACCTCGGCCTTTTCATTATACCAGGAGATAATGCAGAGCAGAGCTTCAACAGACAGACAGATCTTATTTCTACAATACTACTATGCACATTTTTTTCATAAGGTAACATTCTGGGAATCTATAACTTACAAACAAGTACAATTTAAATGGCTGGCTTTTGTCTAGCAGCTTCCAACTGCTATCACTTTCACATAGTTCCTCCCAGTAGAGGCAGCACTGGCTGTTCTGGCATGTTTGTTTTATTTTTATATCCTTCCATTTACAAACCAAAAAAACCCTTAGACTGTAAACTTTGGAGTTTTATGCCATGCCAATTGGCTTTTGACACATTTCACTTGGTTTTGATACTTACAAAATTAAATAGTACAACTAAAAGACTATATTCATTGTGTAGCAATGGCATGTGCCTTTAATCCCAGCACTAGGGAGGCAGAGGCAGGTGGATCTATGTGAGTTCGTGTCAAGCTTGATCTACAAAGCAAGGTCTAGAACAAGCCAGGGAAACAGGAAACCCTGTCCTGAGAAACACAAAATAAAATAAAATCTATAGTATCTGTTTTAAGTTAGCTAAGATGGAAGGAGGGCACTCATCTGGTACTTAGGGGGCTATTATAGATCTCTTTCTGGACACATAAAATACAGAGAACAAAGCCTCAGTGTTCTTTATACAATTTTACTTCTTAATCATCTCTAAAATAGTGGGATGTCTGACATTTAATGCCATGTTAGATCTTATGAAATTTGGGGGATGGGGACAAAATTTATAAATGGAAAGTTCCAACCTAGATGAGAGTAGCAAAGCTTCTTTGGCCCTCTTTAATGGCTAACACCAAAAGCACAAGATGGTTATAGTTAAATTAGCCTTGTACTCCTGCTATCATAGTCCCTGAGGGATCCCAAGCAACCCACTGACATTTTCCACAAAAAGACTTTCCAGTTGCATGTCTATGGAACTGTCTGCATGGCCACTGACCCTTCAATGACCCTCTGATCCCATGTAGATAATAGGGTTTCTATTCTTAACACATCATGCAAAGACTGCCTTTGCTCATGCTGCCCTTCTCTTGAGAAAATTGGACACTTACACTCAGAGATGAGTCAGTATGGAAGGACACCATATAGAGTCATATCACTTCATGAATCAACTCTAAAAATTCCTATGATTTTAAGATAAAGTTCAAATATTTCAGAATGGACGTGGTAGAGGCCATAACCCACCAGGTCTATTTTGTTTCAAGAAAGTAAAAATAAGAAACTTTTAAACTTAGTGTAAGATGCTACTCTGAACAATTACAGGGTGAATAAGGACAAATTCAAATTTCAGTCATTAAACAGATTTGGCCACATAACTCAAGCATATTCCATATTACATGACCTCCAGGTGAGCCCTAGGAAGAAACCTGAATTGTCATGATTTGTTACCATTGGTCTTCAAAACATGAGATTTCCTATTTGTAAGAAATATACATATACGATATTCTGGGATACAGTATTGGAATACAGCTTTGAAAAATATGCGACTTTGATATCAGTGGATCTTGATCAAATGAACATATTATAGAATAAAATCAAAATCATTTTAAAATGTATGGAAATTTTAAACTATTGAACATTTGATAATATTAGAAGGTTATTGCTTAAAATACAAGGAAAGGCCAGGTATCTACTTTACCCCATGAGTAACTCCTTCCTACTTTGAACACCCATAGCAAGAAGATGTCCTACAGTCAGATGGTCACACCTAGTTCTCTCCTCAAAAGAACTCTGATATCTACAGTCTGAACTACCAACTTGTCCTACACCTGCTATCTTGTTATAACAAAACATCAAAAATATTGGTGATTTACAAACAGTAAAAGTATATTCACCATCATTCTGGAACCTGAAAGTCTACTTTATTATATATGGCAACTTCTTGTCATAGCCTCATGTATCATTTCGTCCTCATGTGATGGAAGGGGTAAGGAAGCTCTTTAGTAACTAATCCTATTAATAGGTATAAAAGCATTCATACCATAGCATCCCTTAAATGTTTCTGAAGTAGATAAAAGCATAAGATTTATTTACTATTATCCATGTGCTAGATTTAGGTGCCCACCTGTCTCTCTTCTCTTCTGTATTATAAGCTCCTGAAAACCAGCTTGTTCTTCATTTTTAAGCATTGTTCTTACATGTAATAAGGTAAGGTCCTGATGTTCATGTGTCTATAAGTATATCTTAGTAATTGTATTAGTAGGTTATTATTTTTAATAATTACTAAAGTACACACTATTAGAATTAGAAGTAATATCAAATAGTCTTTGGAATAAGCCACTATCCACTATACAAAGATGTCCCTAATTAGGTCTAAACTCTACACCAATATATGGATGCAGAGATACTTAGAGGGCTGTATGATTCTATATCCATTTTGCAATATAACAACATAAGGTTCATCCCTGGGTACTTTGAGCTCCCCAGTCATGTAGTCTTGGTTGACTTTGTAATACCAAACATGAATTTCTTCCTGTAGGACACGCTTTGAATACAATCATAAAGCAGTTGGTTATCCACATAACATTCATGCCACTGTTGTATGCATAGGCATGTTGCAAGGTTCACAGCTAGATAAGACTATTAATGGCTTTTCTCTCCCTGAAACCAATGTAGTACATTCTGATACTATGAAATACAGCCAGCTGAAAAGAAGCTTTCTGGTCAATATTAGCTTGATTTATACATGTCCTATAATGGGAGTTTGTGGAGTCATCAGGATTAGGGACTAATGGGCAACTAAGAACAATGACAATACCCTGTATCCTTGTTTCGTTTTTATTGCTGCGACAAAATTTCATAGACAAAAGCAGCTTGGCTATAAAAGAGTATACTTCGTCTCATACCTTATGTTATACTACATCACTGAGGGAAGCCAAGGCAGGATCTAAACAAACATAAAGAAACACTAATTATGTGTTTGCTCATTTGGGCCTGTCAGCATGTTGTCCTCAATACAGTGAACCAGTGTAACAACTTTGGGAATAGACAAGAGAGCAAGATCCCTTTGAACTAAGCTATGACACTGGGCTAGAGAGTAAGTATACTCTGGAAGTAAAATTGTAATGGTATACTGCTAGCCTTATCAGTTGAAAGCAAATTGCTTCTGGTGTTCCTTAAGGACTGGTGCAGAAGAAAAGGTATTTGTCACATCAATAACTGCACATCATATTCTAGGAGATGTTAATCTGCTCAAGTAAGGACACCACATCTGGCAACAACAGCTGCAATCAGATAAGTTTGCAATAGTTAACTGTCATTCTACATGATCCATTTGCCTTATACATAGGCAGACTACATAATGAGGGCTTGAGTTTGATTTTTGAAATTGAGCACTATGACTTCTGGGGGAGTTTCACTTCCAGTGCACACTTAGAAACTTAGAGATTCTCTGTGTGCATCTGGAGCTGGTCAATTTTGTCACTAAGTTCATTGTTTTCCTTTGTAATTTTCTCCAAAGATGCTAAAAGGGACCAGTTGGCATAATTATTTTCCTTATTTTTCCACACATACATTTATACATAGAATGACTAACCCTTACTCCTCACAAGTAATGAATCAGGAGCCTCAAATGCATTTATTTTGATAAGAAGTTTTAAACATTCACCACATGGATTTTCAATGCTCTCCATGCTGCTAAGGGGATCTCTAATGACTGTGGATTCCACCCAGTTGGAGGAGCAGCTTCAGGTAATGCCAAGCCCACCGGAGAGTAGGTACCTCTACATTTTCAATCTAGCACTGGAAGCCTAGATGGTTCCTGGAGCTCCACTGCCCAGATCATGATGAAAGTTTGAAAGCACTTGTTCTGATTTCTGTGAAGCAGCACCATGGTGAATTAACTTGGGCAAGAGGAAAGGCCAATCAAGCAAAAGGCAGATTCACTTTCCTTCTGTCATTTGCTTTTTATCTGGGATAGCACCAGAAATTGTTGCCTATCATCAGGGTGAGATTTCCCACTTCGATCAAAGCAATCAGGCCAGTTCTTCCAGTGAGATTACATACTTAGGTAATTCTAATCTGTGACAAATTGAAATTATAAGCTGCCATAATAGCCGGCATTGGGTGGAGAATCTTCAGGACAAACCGGATCAATAACTCACAACTAGTCAAAATGCAGAGAGCAATTGTTTGTGGAGTGCTTGGCCATAAACAGGACATCTGAATTTACATTCCTCGGCAAGGCTCAGGGAACACCTTGGCAAGGCTCAGGGAATGTCCAGAAATACTGTAACTAGCATAGGTCAAATAGAGCCCTGTGAAACACTGTCTTGTGGATATGACAGGACCAATGCACTGATGAACTCATAGCAGCTGTGTTTCTCTGCACAAGATCAAGCCTGTCTACATCAAGTATGGAAGGGGAAGGGCTTATAAACTCCATTTCTTCCTGAAGAAAGATTGGTCTCTAATGCCTGCAAGGGGAGAGAGTTTTGTTTAGGGTTGTGGCTCCTGGTCGCTTGCCCAGGGTCCGGGGGATAGCCTGGTACCCTTGTGTATGCAGCAGCACACACTGGTTTCAGTGATATAGCAACTTGACTTAGCAGTGGAGAACACAAGCTGCTCTTAGAGTGAACCTAGATTTGGCTCTCAGTTCCCATCGGGGGCTCACAACCATTGGTAATTTGAGTTTCATGGGATACTGGCCTTAGCAGACAGTAGACACACATACATGCATGCAGGAAAAGTGTTCATCCACATAAAATAAAAAGATATGACATTGGGAGGTGGGGTAGATTTGAAGGGTGTTAATCCCACAGTTTGATAATAAGACCACTATCACAGTAGAAAGTCAACATTGAAGCAAGCATTAATGAAATAATGACCAAGCTTGATGGACTCTCTGACCAGATTAATCTCTGGTTTCCCAGAAAATGACCCTGAGTCATGTTTTGCAGGGGTTTAAAAAGGTAAAACCAGTAATTTATCACATTTACCATAAGGTTCAATGAGGGGTAAGGGTACATCCTGACATATATCCTGCTCATGTACCTCCTGCCCACATGTGAAAAAGCACATCTGTGCAGATGGGTCAAGCAAACTTGTTTAGGTGAGCGATAACATGTGATATATTATCTCCATAAAAAATATCTCCAGCATTTCAAGAACTATCTGTCCTTGGGCAAGGGACTTGCTGATCAGAGACATTTGTGTTTCATGGATCTCTTAGGCATAGTAACTGAAATTTAAAATGTAACTTTGGCTCTCACAAAGGGTAGATCCTGGAAAAGTTAGGGGGAGAGTATGGTTGAATGTGTTTAAAGTAAGTTGAAAATACGTTGCATGCATGTATGAAACTTTTAGAGAATTAATAAAGTTATTTACTAAAAAGGAATCTTTGGGGAAAGAACAGAACATCATTAAGTAGATCAGAGGAGTGTGTTCTGAGTGTTAGTTGGCTTTCACGTGTCTCATCCTTCTTAGATATTCTGAAGCACAGACGGTCTACAGATGAAAGTGTACTAATGTGTGCATTATCCGCATCATTTTAGTAAAACACACATATGAACTATGACAAGGAAGCAATACAGTTTTTAATTTATCTTCTAATTACTACAAACTAGGAGATAAAAATATCCAAAGGTTTTTCTCACTGAAGCCATAACAAAACACAATATAAACTCCTAATATTTGATTTTTAAGTTTCTCTCTCTCTCTCTCTCTCTCTCTCTCTCTCTCTCTGTGTGTGTGTGTGTGTGTGTGTGTGTGTGTGTACTGTACTGCAGGCATTCATGGACATCAGAGGCACAGCATCCCCCATGAACCTGGGAGCTGGGAACCAAACTTGCATTTTCTGAACTATGAGTCATCTCTCTCTAACCTAAGGTTAGCTCTTTTATGAAGCATTTTTGTATTGCCACAATTGTGGGGGTTGGAAGGAGGAGAGGGAAGTAATGCTGTGGTCAGGATGTATTGTATGACGGAAAAATAAGGAAAACAAATAAGTCTGGGTCTAAGTAAGAGACTGTATGCACATAAAGAATTAAAACAGGCTTCACCGTTACCCTGTTTGTCTCATGCATTTTCAGTAAAGGCGTTCAATTGATACAATGGCAGGAAACCTGTGAAGAATGTGAACTCAGTTTTGGGCTTCAGTGGGCTAGAGTCAGAGTAACTCTGGAACTCAGACACCAAGCAAAAATATTTGAAGAACCTCAGTTGCATCCTCTAAATACCACTTCCATGATATGGCTTTCTTGCCTTTGCAAATATGAAAAATGTAGGTAGTGACAGTCACCATTTCAACCTGGTACAATTTAGACAGAAAGGCCCTCTCACTAGACACAAGAATACATCTTCCCTGAGGTTCCATCCAAGAGGGAATTAAAATAGGACTGCTGACTGTTGCCCATAGTAGGGACCCTTTAATTTGTTAACCTGCTGCAACACTGCCTCTACCAACACTCACCAGTGCCCTCATCAAGGCCCCAGAAGAACTGAATGACATGTATGGAGGGGATGGGGGAATAGGTCAGAGGTGGGCATTTATAGCACTACCACAAATTCCTAGGCTTCTCCCTAGCTGCAGGAGACAGATAGGGCTCTCTTTGTGGAGCAAGATGTGCCAAGGCATATGAACATTATTCAGTTCCCTTTCCTTTCTGGTGACTGATCACATTGCCTGAGGAAATCAATCCTCCTGTTTGCACCAGTCAAGCTCCACAAAGGCCCTTATTCTCTCTTCTGCTTTGTAATAAACTCATTATCAAAATAATGGACACTTAAAGAGCATGCTTGTGGCTCTCTTTGAGAATTTCCACCTACAGAGATAAGAGACCCAGATAATTTTCTCTGCTTTTCCTTGTGTCAAGGAACAATGATCTTTGACATTCATTAAAAATTTTCTTCCAAAAATTCATCCTAAAACTTATTGCATTTTGTCCCATACAATAAATACCCATGCTAAACATTAAAGCATCGCCTCTCAACCATCGTAATGCCGTGACCCTTTAATACAGTTGCTCATGTTGTGGCAAACCCCAACCATAAAATTATTTTGTTGCTACTTCATAGCTGCAATTTTTCTACTGTTACAAATTGTAATGTAAATATCTGATATGCAGGATATCTGATATGCCACCCTGTGGAGTCATGAGAAACGCTACATTAAAAGAAGTGGCCAACCCCTCAACTCAACGTTGTTCTAAGATGTCTCATTCAATTTGGTTCACAAGGTTTGAAAAGGAAATGCAAGCATACAGACTGACAGGTTGTCTGTTCTAGATTATACCAGGGTGGCAGGGTGAATGTAAAAGGAGTCGACTTTTCCCCTGCTTGTCCCAGAGTCTAAATCTGTAAAAGTCATATATGTACCTCAACACTAAAAGACTTAAAATATTTTTTATGTAGAAAATTACCTACACTACAACCTTGGTGATCTGGTTCACACCTTTTATCTAAAGTCTTAAGTCTTCTACCTCAAGTCAGATTAAACACTAAGGACCAACACATGCTGGCACTATTCAAGATACAGATATTAGTATGAGTACAGATATTAGCATGTAGCCAGTGATGACCTTTCCTGACATATTTTAATATACTGAATTATTAAAGATTTATATAATCTTAATAACCTATCCCCAAAAGCTTGTGATCCATTTGGTCACAACCACTTTAAAATAAATTCAGGGTATATTGCAATGTGATAAGAAATGGCTTATAGCACCAGGGGTGTATTATTGCTTTCCAGCTAGTGAGTCTTGCTACAGCAGACAATAATTGTATATACCTACACCAATCACAATCCCAGGGCCTTTTCAGAGCTACATACTTTGGGGAAAAATTAATGAAAAATATTCTGAAAATGGCAGTGGCTCGAGACTCACTGAGAAACTTAAAACAACAAATGTGGAGTTAAGCACAGTGACACACAGCTCTCTTCCTGAGAGTTACCTGGAGCTTGAGCCACCCTGGGCAACACAGAAAACCTCTAACTCAAAAAAACAAAAACAAAAAGAAAAAAAACCAAATCCAATTTGAGTTTGTGAAGAAGGCTGTGGTGATGAAGCAGAGAAAAAGAAAAATGTGTAAAATGTGTGCATGCCATCAGGTAGATGTGTATGTGTATGTGTGTGTGTGTGTGTGTGTGTGTGTGTGTGTGTGTGAGAGAGAGAGAGAGAGAGAGAGAGAGAGAGAGAGAGAGAGAGAGAGAGAGAGAGAGAGAGAGAGAGACTTAGTGACAGGGAACCACAAATTCTATAAGACCATATTTGTGATTCATTCTGTAGGAAAGGCTTTACATACACTGCTACCAGTGTGTTCTGAATTAAAGATCAATCTAGATGTCAAGCTAAAGAAGCAATTAGGGGTGAAGCAAGCTGGAAATCCAGACCACAGCTCCCAGAAGTCCTTTGGATTTCCCACCTCCTGCTGTGACTTTCCTTGCTAGGCAGCACTGACAAACATGGTTCTTTTTGGTACTCCAGTTTCATATTCTGGAAATAAGTTTCCCCATATCACATGGTCAAAGATAAAAGTCACCTAAGCTGTGTCATAGAGATCAGAGGTGTAGAGAATCCCTCCTCTGAGAGAGGAGGGTAGAGAGAAAAAGAAGAGAGACAAGAAACAGGATTCTCCTCCAACTGCAAAGCAGTTGGGAAGGTTAGTAAAGATAAATCCAAGATGATGCAGAGAAATCTGCTTCGGCACATAAACTTCCCATAACTAAGATTTATTCGACACCCAGCACCAGGCCCCTTCCAGATTCATGACTTATGCTTTTATTTTGTGATGCACTTAGTTGATACAGGGTCAGCTGTTTAACCATTGGATTGGGACTGTCCATTCATCACCAGTTTGTACAACTCCTTTCGGAATGACTCAGAATAGAGAGGCTTCAAGACAAAGTTACTTGATAAAGTTCTCAGAAATCCTAAAGTAATTCTCTTACAATACCACTGAGGGATACGTACATATGAGTAACATGATACAGCCTGAGCAAGCTGCCTTTTTATATATTAAGGAATATATGTGTATATACATATATGCATTGCCAACAATTAATGAAAAAAGAAGCCATGAACTTGAAAGAGAGCACAGTTGGGTATACGGAAGGGTTTGGAGGGAGGAAAGGGAAGGAGAGGATGTTGTAATTATATTATAATATTAAAAGGGAAACTATATAATTACATTTATAAAAAGATATATTTAACAATGAGCTTCATGTATTGAGGCAAAGGTCATTTGGAGTTATGGCCTGCTTTCTCTGGAGTCCCTTTTGATTTTCTCTTCTGCATCTCTTTTCCACTCTATGTAGTGTGGCTCTTTTGCTGCTGATGCTCGCATTTCTTTGTTTATGGCCGAATGATGCAAACATGATGGTGGGCTAATTTAGTCCATCCTTTTGAGTTCTAGACTTACATACGCATTAAGTAAGCATATTCTATCCCATGCTGATGGCAAATGAGTGTGATACATTTCTGTATACGTCCTAATGGTGTGTGCAGAGCAGATGAGATGAGCGAACACTTCTCACTCGTGTAATAATCGCTATGTAATTATCTATGTAATAATCTCTAAGTCCTGTTTCACTAGTGGAAGTACATATGTACCTTCTAAATTCACTGGTTGGAATGTTTACCCATAGCTTGATGGTATGAAAGCATGGGAACTTTGCAGCACATTTAAATCCCAAGAGCAGACTCCTCTTTCCGAGAATCATGCCCTTATGAAAATAACTGTTAACTCTCGACCTGACTGTCGTGGGAGGACAGGAACAACAGGGTCATTTTCAAACTAGGAGGGTTTTCTTCAAACACAAGTCTGCTGCTGGCTTAGACTTGGACTCTATGTTAAACTGTGAGAAATTAATTTCTGTTAGCAAGATAAGGCTTACCAAGTACAGTTTATCACACATCCTTTACATAACAATAAAAGAGAAAATTCAAAAGAGAAAAGAAAGGAGGGGCCAGAAAGATGTCTCTGCAGCTAATTGTCAAGACTATTAACCTGAGTTTCATCTCCAGAACCCAGTTTATGGATGGAAATAACTTATTCCTGCAAGTTGTTCTCTGAACTCCACTCTTAGCCTCCCCTCCCCACATACAAACACATTCACACACATGAGTGTGCGCACACATGCCAGTGGGGGACAACAAATATTTTTTAAGCACAAAAAGTATGAAAAGGAAGGAGGAGGAGAGGGAAGGAGGAGAAGGAGCATTTTTTCATAACTTCAACGTAAAAGCTGCAGAAATTGTCATAGAGACACAGTTTCACTGCTCAGTAAAGTCGAGGGTATAAAATACCAACCAAAGCCGGGCGGTGGTGGCGCACGCCTTTAATCCCAGCACTCGGGAGGCAGAGGCAGGCGGATTTCTGTGAGTTCGGGGCCGGGCTGGACCGATAGCCTCCAAAACAATACAGAGAAACCCTGTGTCGTAAAAACAAAAAAAAAAAAATACCAACCAAATAAAATCACATTGGTGGTGTCTCATTCTGTAGATACCTGCTGGTAGCTTTACCTAATCTTGAAATCACAGAGAAGTCTATAATATGGACTCCCTACAAGGTAACTACCGGTACTTCTCTCTTTGGGGAAACTTCGAAAAAGCTATTATCAGGAGGCCAGGCACTTGGGTACAGAAAGGTAAAGGTCAAAAACAGCTCACTCAGAAGAACCCACACAGAGAAGTGTAGACACCAATAAGCAAACAAAAACATGTGATATTACATGGGAGAAGGAGATCCAAAAGAAAGGGCATAAATGATAGGAAATGCTTTAGGACATTCATTTATTCAGTTTCTTAGCATCTCTCTGGGCTGAACTTGGGAAAATGTCATCTACACATTTATTTTTATATAAAAATCAGGAAAACAAATGTGTTGAGTCACAGAGGGCAAATGTTTGAAGTACACATATTCACATATTTTCAATATGGGAACAAGAGCTGTGTGTACACGTGTGCAAGTTGCTCCTGTGTGTGTGTGTGTGTTTGAACTTGCACATGTATACAGGTGAATTTTATTGTAGTGATAAGAAAAGTAGCTTATACAGATGGTTAAGGCAACAAGTGTGCCACTGCAACAAATATGCAATGGAGAAAATTCTCAGAAAAGCCAGCAGTAGCAGCAGAACTATACGATTCAAATCTTGCAAAGGAATACAGGTAGGAGGGCAGCATACTTTACCAGTGTTCCATGAGGAGGAGACTCCAGTTCTAAGCAGGGCAGGCAATGTTAGAAGCTACTAAGCTCTCAGTGACTGAAAACAGAAGTGTCAGAATTACAACACTGACAGCTACGACTGCATCAGAAACATTTTCATAATGGATGAAAACAAACTAAGAAGCCATTTTACAATGGATGTTTTGTTCCTAACCTAAAATAAGAATTGTGAACCGCAAACATGATAACAATATACTAAGAATTGATAATGTTCAAATCCAGAAGAGACAAAGAACTGGGGAAAAATGGTTTTATAGTATGTCTGAGTGCTTGAATAGACACAGGTGTGATAACTAGAAGTCAATTCTAACTGAAGAAAGAATGGTTGATAACATCCATCAAGATTCCATAAAAGCCCCACTTAGAAAAACACATCAGTACTCAGAACCTGCTGGATGCTAGACAGATGAAAGTGATCATCAATCAAGAAATTATTCAGAATGAGCTATTAACAGAAGGCTTGAAAAGCTCATTATATTTCAAAGATTCAATATGAAAATGCTTCGATGATTGGAGCAGTCAGATATTAAATTCTGCATTTGCCCTGTAGGAATGTGTAACTTTGGGCAAGTCACCTAAAGTTTATAATAATTAATAGAAAGATCTAGTAAATTGACTTTTGTTGTTTTTTAATGATTGAAGAGGACTAGTGCAGTCGTTCAGCAAGTGCTTACTGACAAGCCTAAGAACCTAAAATCAACCCAGGACCCATTTGGGGAATGGAGTGAATGGCTGCCAAAAGTTGTCCTCTGGCTGCCCCAGAAATGCAGTAGATAGCAGAAAACATCTGGATTCCCATAGAGACCTGTGCATTCGAAGAGCCTTGATGCGTTACTTTTGCTTGTGTTTACGAAGAAACTCTAGACACCAAGAAATTTGTGATTGTAGGACGGAGATTTTGTTGCTTTTAAAAGACAGTGACCAAGCTCAAGTGGACTCGATGGTAGAGTGTGTACTGCTCTTGCAGAGGAAATGAATTTGGTTTCCTGTTCAGCCTGTGACTCCAGCTCTAGTGGATTCTATGCCTCTGACAGGTCCCTGCACTCACAGAAACAAGTCCACCCACTGACACATGCACTTACAAAGAACTAAAATTAAAATATATCTGTTAAAAATAAAAGAAAATACTGGGCTGTGGTGGTGCACACCTTTAATCCCAGCACTCAGGAGCAGAGGCAGGTGGATTTATGTGAGTTCAAGGTCAGCCTGGACGACAGAGTTCCAGGACAGGCTCCAAAGGTACACAGAGAAACCCTGTCCTGAAAAACAAAACAAATGAACTAATAAATAAAATAAATTAAGATAATGATGGATATTCTTCTTTGATTATATGCCAAGATTTGACTAGTAGTTCCTTAAAGTACTATTGAAATGTGGAATCTAAAGGCCTCAAAGAAGTTGATGTGGTCTGCAACATCAAGGTTCTTTGTTCAACCTTGCAGAGTAAAGGGATCTTTCATTAATGAGGAAGAAAGAGGCTGTAGACTTTGTTTTGTTTTATAAAACTTCATTACAAAGAATAAAAAGTGGCCTATTTAAGAGGCAGTCTTTAATATAATTTGTCATCTCATCAAAGGTATTTTAAGTTTTCTGTGCACCTTTACTCATACATCAATCATGTAGGGAGTCCCAATCCATGTCTACAACTCCATTCAATCCTATAAGACTGACCTTTCCCATCCCTAGCCAGACAGCCTAGATTCCTCTATGCACTCTACCCCAAATCAACTCTACTCACCCTGGACAACTCTGTCCCATCCATGGTACCTTGTACAGACAGACATTAAATTCATATATCTAAAGTACATAGACCCAAGGACTACCCCTATCCAAGGATGAGTACTAGACCCACACCAGCAACTACATGCCCCAACACAGCCAAGGACACGTGTCTTGCATTTCCACCATCACCCCTTACCCTAGCCCTTGTCTTTAGAGAAACCTAGAGTTGCGTTAACAACTCTATCAACATATCTTATATAAGAAAAAGTCCTGAACACTTCCCCTAGACTAGGTAAGATTGATTGTGAGCCTCCACTAACTCAACAGAATGCCTGTTCCTAGGCTTTGAAACAATGTTTCTCTCAAACTGAGGACAGACTACTTCTGAAATTCCATCCAAACATTAACAATAAAAACCCAAAGACTGAAACTTCAGCTCCATGTAGCTGGTCAACAACCTGAAAAAAAATGGTCAGGTGGAAACTTATCCCACCTGAAGAGAGATAGCCTCAATAGTGACCACCAAGAAACTCCTCCAAGAGTTTATTCCTCAATTTGAGTTCTCATTCTTTATGAAGTCCAACAATGGCATGGCCTTCACTGTTACAGCTTCCATAAATCTGGCAAAGGGTTGATATATTGATGGAAAACTACATTGTGTGTATAGGTCAGGAAAGGTTAAAAATGCTGAATAATAAGAAAACTTTAACTGAATATGAATGACCTCGAGTCCACCTTTTGCTCTCCTAAGGGCCAAGTGCACTCCCAAATGGAGTTCATAAGACAGAAACTCATTTCCTCAAGTTCCTGCAACACGCCCACAGGAAGATTCATCAGACAATTAGAGACAATGTGCCTGTGTCTAATTCTGATGCTTCCCACAAACTCCAGCCTGGTGACCCTGTATGGGTAAAGAAGATTCCAACGAGGAGCCTGAGGCAAACATGGAAATACTCTATGATCCTTACCACTCCTATAGTGATGACTGTAACCAGTGTCACCATGTGGACCCACCCCAGTCACCTTAAGGAGGCTACAAAAGATAATGGCAGTTCATTACCAGATCCTTCAACTCCCCGAAGACTGACACAGCTCATATTATTATAGCTGTCTTATTTTGTATTTTCTGTCCCTCCCACCCATGTGGGAAAGACTCAAAACACTTATAAACCAGGACCTTGGGTAAGGAAACTAAGAAAGACTGAAACTGGTGAGCTCATACCAGTCTATCCAATCAGGTTCAACCCAACCTCCAGGTAGATTTCTGTAAAATATTATTTCCAGAGGCTAAAGGGGATGGTTCCTTAACTCCTGGGGAGGAGCACGCCCCTAGGGCTGTGGGTCCACCTGTGAAGAAAAGAGGCTACAATCAATCTAGCACTATGTTTGGTTGTCTGCACCCCTCCACTTCCTGAAATGCCAGAGGCCAGGTGAATACCACTGTGCTCAGTGGGTTTCACACACACACACACACACACACACACACACACACACACACACACACACACACACACACCCTGGCCTGACACACCTCAGTTAGCAAGAACAGTTGGGCAGAATTATAACTACAGAAGCCAAAAAGCGAGGCTAGTTCATGTAAGGATTTTCTCAGAACTATGGATTTTGGTGGATTAGGTCTTTGTTCTTCTTTTGGCAGACGTTGATGCCTATGTGCTGGGTTCCAAGGCCTGAATGGTTCTTCCATCATAGTGTCAGTTGTGTTAAGGTCTGGTGACTGGTTATATCCCCTTCTGGTCCTAAGGGCATGAGTAATATCATGGTCTCATCAGGTGCCATGGGGTTATTTAGTCTCCTTTTCCTTTCCTGAAGGTTAGTTTGGACTATGGCTAAATTTTCTCTAATTATTTTGGACAGATTGGCATAGAAACAACAAGTTTCTTGTCCCATAAAGAAGAGGTCTATTCTTCTTCAATTCTGGAAAACAACCTCAGCTAAGAAATCTAACTAGGAAACAGATAGGAAACAGAATTTTTTATATGGTCCAGGTCTACATCCACTTGAGTACTGAGTTTTTAAATGTTTGTATTCCCCATAACTAGGACTGAAGTCTCAGCTATAACAGAGGTCCTGCTACCTGCCCCACTGACAGGGAAATTACAGTGAGGACAGTTTTCAGAGCACAGAGAAGCCAAGCATCTAGATGTAAGTGGGCCCTGCTTTTTTTTCCATTATGGGTGAACATCTATGGTATAACACAGGATCCATCTTCTTACTGCCTTCAAGAAACACCATTCACACTCAATAATATTCATAAGATATATTCCAGGAAAATTGAACTATGAAAGGAGGAGGTATATCTATTCTAATACCCAACAAAATAGACTTTTAACCCAAACTAAGTATAAACAAATAGAAACAATTTATACACATTAAAGAGAATATCCAATAACAGGATATTACAATCCTAAACATACATGCACTAAACACATGAGCATCCAATTCCATAAAATCATCACCAAGACAGCAATAGTGAATAATTTCAATACCACACTTTCATCAAAAAACAGGTCCCCTGGGGAAAGAAAAAAACTAAAGATGGTCTAAATAGTATGGATCTAACAGATATCTATAGAACATTACACTTACACACTAAATAACATACATTCCTCTCAGAAGACCATGAGGCCTTCTCTAAAACAAACCACATATCTGCTCCCAAAGCAAACCTCCACAAATATGGAAAAAATTAAATCACATCCTGCACTCTATTTACCAACATACATTAAAAGATAGATATCAACAACATATGGAAAGACAGATATTATACAAATTCATGAAAACTAAAATTATTAAATCACATTAGATGAAGAAAAAAATCACATTTAGAAAACCCTAGAACTGAATGAAATTGCTTAAAAAATCAAAACCTATGAAACGCAATGAATGCAGACATAAGAGCAAAGTTTATATGTCTACATCAAAAGAGTTGAGAGATCGCAAATTAATAACTTAATGATGTATCTGAATACCCCCCAAAACAAGAATAGCTAATAACCCACCCCACAGATACACAAAAGATTAGCAAAATCAGGGCTAAAAATAATAAAATATAAACAAAGAAAACAATAATAAAAGCAGAATGAGTTCCAAGGTACCCAGGGTTGCATAGAGAAACACTGTTCCTAAAACAAACAAAAAGTCAATGAAACACAGAGTTGGTACCTTGGAAAGATTAACAAGATTTACATATCTTTTGACAAACTAGCCAAAAGTAAGAGAGAAATGATCCAAATTAAGAGATAAAAGGTAGATATAACAAACACTAAGGACATTCTGAGAATCATAAGGACATATTTTTTAAAATACATTTTTCACCTAAATGAAAAATCTAAAGAAATTAATTAATTTCTAGATTTATACAAACTACCAGGGTTAAATCAAGGTGAAGAGGTAATTTAAATAGACTTAAAATCCCAAAGAGATCGCAGCAGTAATTTAAAATATCCCAACTAAAAACTGCCTAAGCCACATGGATTTCAGTACATAATTCTATCAGACTTTAAAATAAAAATTAACACCAATATTTCTCAAGCAATTTCACAAAATGGAACATTTTCATATTCAATTCATCAAGCCAGTATTACACTGATGCCTACCAAAACCAGACAAAGAAAATTATATGACAATATGTCTGATGACCATGAATGCAGAAATTCTCAATAAAATACTTGCAAACAAAATTCAAGTACATATCAAAAGGGATATCCATCAAAGTCAAGTGTGCTTCATCCCAGAGATGCAGGGATCGTCATAAATCAATAAATGTAATCCATCACATAAATAAACTAAATGACACAATCACATGATCATGTCATTAGATATAGAAAAGACCTTTGACAAAAAATCAAACATCCATGTATGACAAAAGTTATGGAGAGAATATAGATACAGGGAACCTATTTCAACATAATAAAGGCAATATACAGGATACCCATAGCTAGCGTCATCCTAAATGTAGAAAAACTTGAAATATGCCACTAACATAAGGGACAAGACGAGGATGTCCACTCTCCCCACCCTGTTTAATATACTACTTGAAAGTCTTAGCTAGACCCATAAGGTTGAAGAAAATAAAAAAGGATACAACTAGAAAGGGAAGAAATCAAGGTATCCTTATTTGCAGATGATACAACTCCTACATAAAAGGCCCTAAAGAATCCAGCAGAAAACTCCCGCAGCAGATAAACACATTCATCGATGCAGGAGGACACAAAATCAATACACAAAAGCAGTATGGGACACAATGCACACAATCATAAGAGAAAGTTGATAGCACAGGAAGATGTTCAAATAATGAACATATCAAAAAAGAAATCAAGGAAACAATACCATTTACAATTGCCTTGAATACATATCTTGGAATAATTCAAAATAATGAAGTGAAAGACTTGTATAATAAAGACCTTAAGATGCTGAAAAAAGAAACCAAAGATGATACATTTGCGCCACTATTTCATACAGTCAGCTCAACTATCTCCATAATAAGAAATGGTGCCAGTGAAATTAATTAACCCTCAAAAACTACCCTAAATTTTCTTCAAATTTCCCGTCATGCACAGTCCCACACCCTGAGAAATACTTTCCCATACAGCAACTCTGCATATGAATTCCAAGTCAAAGAATTTGTGTACCTACATTGTCCTCAAAGAAAAAAATGTTTTTAATTTATCATTTTATTTTTAGTGTGTACATGGGCATAGTATCTCTTCCTCCCTCCCCTCTCTCTGTGTATATGCATGTATGCCTATGTGTATAGTGATATGAGTGCCATGGTGTGTGTGTGTATAGGTTAGATGACCAATTTGTGGAGTTATTTCTCTCTTCTACTTTTGCATGGATTTTTTGAGGTAAACTCAGGTTGCCAGGATTGCGTGACAAGTTAAATTATATGCTGAGCCATCTTTTTGGCCCTTTAAATCCATTGTTTAAAGACAGACATTAGACTCTATCTTCAAAGAACTTAAAATCAATTGATTTCACAGCTAAAAAAAAAACACATGAAAGATAATGTGAACATGCTATCTGAAAACTACTATCATGCACCAGTTACAGAGAATGAAGTCAAGAACAGAGGCAGAATCTCCCTCAAGGACTGTAGTGTTTTGAATAAAGAATGGTCTTCATAAGGACATATATTTGCATGCTTAGTGGCCATTGATGAATTGTTCAGAAAAGATTATGAAGTTTAGCCTTGACTTAGGAGGCATGGCCTTATTGTTGGAGGCAAGCCTTTGTTGGAGTAGGTGGATCACTGGTGATAGGTTTTGAGGTTTCAAAAGTACATGCCAGGCACACTCTATCAGACTGTCTGTCTATCTGTCTGTCTGTCTATCTGTCTGTCTGTCTGTCTGTCTATCTACCTACCTACCTACCTACCCTACCTACATATCTACCTCTCTACATTCCTAATTCCCTTTCTTATTTTCTCTCTCTCCATCTGAGGATCAAGATATAAAACTCTTACTATTATCCATATAAAGTTCTAGTGTCATGCTTGTCTGCTTCCTGCCATGATGATCAAACATTAACCTGAAACTGCACACAATCCTTCCAATTAAATATTCTTTTACAAGAGTTTCCTTGGTCATGGTGGTTCTTCGCAGCAATAGAACAGTAACTAGGATAACAATTAAACATATAAAATTGAAAATTGGATTTAAAATTTCAATTTATAAATTTAAAATATCATATTATGTAAAACCAAATACACTGTACAAACTACAAAAAGAGAACAAAGCTAATAATGCATTAGTATTTGATCCTTGTTCTTTTTATTAAAATGCACTTTTGCTGACAGATTTATAATTTGATTTGAATTATCTCATACACATGCATTTTATGCACCTATTTTTAACTTATATCATTAAAATTATCCACATACTTGAAGAAACTTCAGATACACTGCTTTTATGTGTGTGTGTGTGTGTGTGTGTGTGTGTGTGTATATGAATGCAGGTGGACAGGCACACACACATTATATATATATATATATATATATATATATATATATATATAGAGAGAGAGAGAGAGAGAGAGAGAGAGAGATAGGAGAGAGGTCATATGATAACCATAGGTATCAGTCCACAATTTCCACCTTGGTTGAAAGTGGTCTATCCACAGCTGTGTATGCTGGGTCCCCTGAGCCTTGAGTTTCCAGGGTTTCTCCTCACTCTGCCTCCCATCTCACAGAAGGAGCACTGGGATTGCAGATATGCACACCATCCCTGATGTAGAAGAGTTCTATGTAGTTACACTCTGGTGCCCATGCTTGTATGGTGAAATGCTTTACTCACTGACACATCTCCCTGGCCCCATATACATGCACTTTAATGATACCACAGCATGCTGTGGGAGTATAAACCACAATTTACTTAATTATCCAATTGTATTGAATTTTTATTTTAATGTGTTACTTTTGTATGTCTGTGTCATGTATGTATGTGTGCACATATGTATAAACATGCTTATGTGTGACTTATTATTACTATTGGGCAGCAAAGAGGATTGAACCTAGGACTGCAAACATTCAAGGCAAGCGCTCCCCTGAAGAGATATAGGTCCAGGCTATCCATATTCCTTTTTTGACATATGCTATCTCACTGAACCTGGAATTCACTGGTTAACTAGGCTGGCTGTCCAGTAAGGTCAGGTGATCCTTCTGTCCCTGTACCCCTCTGTTGGAGTTAGAGATACATGCCTTTTATGGCTTTTCCATGGTTATTTGGGGAGCTGAACTCAAATCTTACACTTGTACAATAAGCACTTTTACCCACTGAGACATCTTAACAGTCCCTTATATGGCATTCCTATAATTTAAAATAAACATGAGTTTCTTTCTGCAAGCTAGCTAAGTACTCTCAAGATTTGTACAGGTAAGAATAGGATTCAGGTCCTTGCCATTTATAGCAAAGATTAACCCAAGGAAGTCTACATTTGTCTAGCTTGTGTGTATTTGCGTAAGAGGAGGGGGGTTGTTTTTCTCTCTCACACACACAAATTTGAATTGAAAAAGACAAGATACTTTCACCAGCAGTGGAGAAGTGTTTCCCTGACTCTACATCCTCTCCAACATAAGCTGTCATAAGTATTTTTTATCTTAGCCTTCTGACATGTGTAAGATGGAAACTGAGTGGTTTTGATTTGCATTTCCCTGATGATTAAGAATGTTGAGCAATTCCTTAAGTGACTTTTGACCCTTTGAGATGCCTCTGTTAAGAATTCTCTGTTTAGTTCTGTACCCAATTTTTCAGTTGGGTTATTTTGTATTTTGATGTCTAGTTTCTTGAGTTCTTTACATATTTTGGAGATCAGCTCCCTGTCAGATGTGGGGTTGGTGAAGATTTTTTTCCCATTGTGTAGGCTGTTGGTCTGTCTTACTTACCTTGTCCTATGCCTTGGCGGGAGGAGGGCTGGGTTGGAGAACTTTAGTTGGAATGAAAAATTAAATTTAAAAAATTTAACATGAAAAGACAAGATACCTTGTGTGCGTGGGGGTATTCTGACAATTTGAAAACAGTAGAGAAATCAACAACATAATTAGAGGAATCTGTGAATAATATAAACTGATTGACCTGTGGCTATGGAAATACAACACAGCAGACAACTCAAACTGCCTCAAACACTAGACATCAACCAAATTCCCCCTAAATTATTTCCACAGATATTTCAGGTACAAGTTAGCGAGTACAGGACAGGAATGAGCCAGGATGTACCAGGTACATTAAAGCACTATATTTAGAAGAGTTAGATCATGTGACAACATCCTCCTACTTCTTAAAACAGAAGCTAGTGTCTTTTATTTCACCATTAGGATTAAGTTCAGAGAACTTTTCTCCTAAAATCCCATACAGCATACAGTGCTGAAATCATGCTGAACAAGTAGAACAAGGCTTTGGAAATGTCAAATCTCTACAATTCTTCCATAGCCTTTTCCTTGAATTGAATTATTTCCTCCTGGAAGAAGGGGGGAGAAGAGAGGGTGAGGGAATTGGCAAGGTTCATGAAACTCATGAAGACAAAGACTCAGGATGTTCAAATCTTTCCATGCTCCTGAGGTCCCTTCAAACGATTATGTAAACAATAAGCAACATCTGGAAGGTAAGATGCTGTTGGTGGAGATGCCTCAAGTAGTGTAGGGAATTTGAGTGATGCCGATGCCCTGAATTATTTGATGGGATTTTTCATTTGATGGGTGTGTTAGGGAATCATTAACTACTCTGTCTTATGCTCTTAGAGGTCAACCAAATAAACTCACTGCTACACCATGCTAGAATGGGTGGAATAATTTCTTCTTCCTCTTGTCAGTGCCCTCTCAGGGGTGACTAGACATCTGTTCACCTCCCCAAAGGAAAAGACATACTTCAATGGAGCTGTATCCCATGTGACCAAAGGAAAAAAGTCAGCTGAGATTCCTACTCCCAAAGCAACACCAACCCCCTTACTTGGCACCATCAGTATGTGGAATACAGGCATCTTAGTGGCACTGTGAAATAGCTGTCAAAAAACTGGTTCTGCTACAGTCTTGAAGTGAAAAGCTCATATTGGAGTGTGTTTGGGGCAAAAAGACTAGGAATTCTGAGTGACACTTCCAAGCAAACAAGCTATGCTAGTTAAACAAATTCTTTATTATAGACAAAGAGTCAAAGAAGTATTAGATGTTAGAGGGCTCTTACTATGAGGTCGTTAAGAATAATAAAGGAACAAATTTATAAAAACAAGAAAACGTAGGTGTTAAAAGTTGGGAAAATAAATATTAAAAAATACTATTAGATTTTTGAGAAACCCTAGAGGGTAATGTGTCAATAAATCAAAAAGAAACTTTGGACCTTGCATGGTAGTCTATGCCTTTAATCCTAGCACATGGGAGCAGATCTGTGTGAGCTCAGCCTGGTCTACACAGGAGTTCCAAGGATACAGAGTGAGACTCTGCCAGAGACTGAGATGAGACAGAGATGTGTGTGTGTGTGTGTGTGTGTGTGTGTGTATGTGAGAGAGAGAGACAGACAGACAGACAGACAGACAGACAGACAGACAGAGACAGACAGAGTGACAGAGAGGGAGAGAGAGGAATGGGGAGAAAGGGCTTCTGTAACATTGTAGGACAATGATTAATTATGGTTTAAATCAGTAGTTTTAAAGTGTATTGACTAATAAACACATTTCACATATGTGTGTATGTGCTTATGTATATTACACATTGAAACACATAAACAGATAATAAGAAGTGATAAACAGTGCATCTCCTTACAGTTATGCACTCCTTACATTACATTTATTTTATTGCTGATTGATAGATTTCAAAGAATAGAACAACTAAAAATCAGCAGGGTATAGGGTATCCTGAAAGATACAAATCAGATTAAAATTTGAAACAACAAAGGAATGTCTATAAAACAGCAGAAAGTTAAGATTTATATATGAAATATCCAGAGAGAAAACTATCTGTGTTGTTAAAAAGAAATGACTCAAAGGAGAGAGAATACTGAAATATAACACAATAGGAAGAAGTGTTTTCTGGGATGAGTTCAGATAAGGCTGAGCAAGAGCAGCAGAAATTAAAAATTAAACAAGGCTAGCTACAAGTCTGTAAACTTCCTGATGCAATCCCAGCATTCCAGGGATAAAGCAGAGGCTCTGAAAGCTTCCAGAGGAGGAAACTAATTACACACCATGCCAGAAGGATGTGCATGTGTGTTCCTGGCAGCGCTTTCCTCATTATCATCAGGTTCTCATTAGCATCCTGTTTACAAAGAAACACAAAAGCATGATTATCAAAACTTAAAGGAAAATAGTGAATTTAAAATGGCATAGTCTGCAGAGGAATGCAGGGCAAAGGAGCCGTCATCTTTGCAAATGCCAGTATACCAGTCCACCCATGTGAAAAAAAGCAAAATTATCAAGTCAGTTTATTCATTAAAGCCAAAGATAATTCCAAGAGTGATGAGGACACAATGTCTAAAATTCAGGAATCTATAGGAGAAATATTCTAGAAAATAAGGATATAACAACTGAAGAAAGAGACATCAAGGATAACTCGATGCCTGGAGGAGCATCCTTGGGAGTACCAGAACTATACAGGTATAGAAAGTTGCATAAACCCACATCACTGATGCTATATAGGATGTATACATGAAAATCATCACTAATTTAACAATGTTTGTTGCCTTTTCATCTTTTAAATAATTTTATATTATATACCAAGTAAATAGACTAAAGAATATTTAATTGCTATAAAAGATACTGTAAGAATAAGGTGTAAAGTACATCAAACGAAGCATGAGGAATGATGGCAATGAGACCTGTTAAATCCTATTTAAAGATGTGCCAGATAATATGTTATAGACACACATACATCCATGCAGATAGAGATCACAAGCCCAGACACATGGAAAAGTTAACATATAAGAGCTTACAAAGATGGATGGGAGACTAGGGGTTTCAAAGTCCCAGTTTTCACAGAGAATACTAAAAATACTGTTACAAATCAATAAACAGTGTCAAGGAGACGTTAGCAGTCTCACAATGATCGTCAAAAACAAACAAACTTGGAGACTGACTGCAACTAGCAGGTGGGACTGTTGTCAGGAAGGAGTGGAAAAAGCACCTTTAGTTTTACCATTTTAGTCTTTGAAATACCTGTGTGTCCATCTGTTTATTAAAACAAGAATTTCTTTAGAATTTTATTCTATTTTCTCTGTCTTATTACATTTTCCTCAAGTGACGAAAGAAAAGTAACTTCTCATTTTCCCTATAGATTTCTGTAACTATCTTTGGAATTTCTGTAACTATCTTTGTCTATATTTGGTGGAGCTGGTGTGGACATATCTTTGCTGACCTCTGAGTTTTTCACACAGTAAAACACACACTCTTCTTGTTTTGTGACATAGATCCTGGTTCTTCATTTGCCTTGTAATATTACTTCTGTTTTTCCAGCCGTGCGCACCACCACTGCCTTTGGTAGGCACAGCTAATGCTTGCCCGGAGCGTCCGTTATTACATTTGCACACCCTTCCAAATATGCATCTTAAATTTGGCTGAACACTTGGCATGGGCTGGCATTTCATGGCACTGGGATGAAATTCTGGGATTCTGGGGAGATACTCAAGATTATACCAGGCAGGGAAGCCATAGCTCTTGTCAACCTTATACTTGGGAAGCCGTCAAACTCAGGCTGTTCTTGGATAAAGTTCATGGGGTGCAGATGGAGCTTCTGAATATGGGGAGTCTCCTCTGTACTTACTTAAGCTTCTCACTGACTATGTCAGTCAGGATACAGACCTTCACAGCTTACTCTGCATCCTTCTTTTTTTCTCAGTTTGCCGTGTGAGGGGCCATCATGAGGTCCCATTCAGTGATGAGCAGAAAGAAAATGGTAGGCCAGGAGCCCTTAACAAGTTGGAAGTGCCAGGGAGAAGTTACTTCACCCTCTGAGGATAGAGGCCTAAAACCACCTTCCCTTCCTGATCCTTGTACAGGGCTGTAGATGTAGTCATCTGGATTTTGTGAGCACATATTAGGGCAGTTGTTGGTAGGAAAACAAACATGACTTTATTTTCTAGGTTCATCAGGTAAGTGAAAATGAGCAGGGTCTGCCAAGAAGTGCAAATCTTTACAGCCACATATTGCCCCTGACCTGAGAGGGCCAGTGAGTGTACAAACTATATTAGCGACTAAGCAATTTGATCAATGTATGGATTGATTTTTGCTTTGTTACTGTTTTTCTGTTGTTTTTGAGACAGAATCTCATATAGTTCAGGCTAGCCATAAAATTATCATATAGTCAAGGTGGTCCTGTAGCTTCTAATTCTCCAGCTACCATTTCTCCAGTACAAAGATTACAGGCACCTACGCCCAGCTTGATTTTGCTTTTTGTTTTTATAAAGAACTTTAAATTTCAAATGAAGTTTCAAGTGATTGGTAATTACTAAGCTAGACAAGATTTTATCATGTCTGATAATGCTGTTCCCAGGACACACACACACACACACACACACACACACACACACACACACACACACACTCTTAAATTGTATAAAAAGTGTTTCATTTTCATGTTTCGCTAAGTTTTTCTGATTTTTAGATCATGAATGGTTCATTTTAACTTATTTTGTATAAATGTGATATCACTTGATATTTCTTCTTATAAATTAGCTTTCATAATATTTTTGAATAACTCACACCTTTCCTTTTCTTTGTCTCTAACCAGAATTTGAATTTATTGGTGTGAAGGCAGGGCATTAATGAGTTCACTAGACCTAAGATAAATGATGAATGGGTGTTTTATTGGGGAACAACATACACAGATAATACTAAAGAACCACCACAGCCTTCCTGCTCCAGAAGATGCAGTCTCTGCCCTTCTAATTTGATCCTCAAGTCAAGAGAGAGAGAGAGAAGAGCAAGAGCCTGCCCCACTCCTCCCCACCATCAGGTCACATATGCATCTGAAGCCATTCCCAAAGGGCTGTGGCCTCTAACACAACTTCACTGGCAAGGTGAGATGCTACTGCAATTCCCCTTTTTGTCTAAAGAAGAAGATTTTAAGCCTGATGCAAGAACCATATACAACGATAACAAATGTCAAGTATATTCCAGGAAGAGGAAAGGTAAAACATATACATATTGGTGTGTTTGTGAAGCACTTTAGTGTTATCATATTTTATTCTTTTTGTGTGTATATGAATGTGTATGCTGGAGTCAGAGGACAATTTACAACAGGATTTTGTCCTGCCAGCACTTGGGCTCCCAGGATCAAACTCAGGTTGTCAGGCATATTTTACCAGCTGAGCCTTCTTGCTACCTAGTGACCCTTTAATACCACAGGTACAGTAAGCTGATGACAGTGTACGTATACATACTAACACCTTCCTAGGATTAAAATCTGAGGCCACATCATTTATCATAAACTTCTGAGGTGCAAATGATGTAACAAAATCAGTTCCAGTTTCAACTGGAAATAAGCCTCACAGTCCTTGTTTTAAATGATTGATCCATAGCTACTGGTGCTGTTGTGGGACGTTCTAGAAACTTTAGGATGGAGTTAGCTGGAGGAAGTAGTGTTTGGGGTATCTCTGGTCCCTTCTTGTCATACTCTGAGCCTCCTGCTGTGACAAAGATGACAAATGTGCTCTACCTTGAGAGCCCCATTGCCACATTCTGCCAATTCACATGGGGTCAGGAAACTCTACCCTGGACGCATCTTAAAGAAAGGCACCTCCCTTCAGTTGTCGCTCCAGTATTTGGCCACAGTGCTGGAAAGTCTAACTCAACGGCTGTTAAATGTTCTTATAAATATTTCATAGAGCCCATTCGAAAACTCATAAAGTAATCCCACACCACACACAACACACCTTCCCTGAAATTATTCTGTATCATTGCTGCTGTCTGTCTCCTCTCCACAAAATAGTCTCTACTACAGCTTCTGCCTCAGGATAAATTTTCTCAACTTTGGCTATGGCAGGGCTATACCACATATTTTATGGGGTCTGTGGATACTGTCAAACCCATTAAGTCAGGCCATCTATTCTACCCAGGGACACCTAATGAGGTTTCTTATCCACTCATTTTATTTTCCTGGGATTCATATGCATATAACCATGATTTCAAATAACAGAATCAATTTCCTTTAAATACCTATAGTTTTGTTTCTGTTTCAGAACACAGTTCTTTGTTTAACAATACAAACAGCTATTTAAATTATAAATTGTCTAAAATATATACAGTGGAAAAACCACTGAAATTATATTATCAGAACAATGCATTTAATACAAATGCTATTTACATTTAAAATATTACAATTTATGTAGCATCATCAGATTGATTAATAATGCACTATTACAATTCTGAGTTTCAGATCAATTTGCTTCTTAAAATGTGTGTGTGTGTGTCTGTGTGTGTGTGTGTGTGTGTGTGTGTGTCTGTGTGTGTCTGCACTCACCTGGGTGTTTGTGTACAGAAGTCAGAGGCTGACATTGGGATATCTGTCTCAGTCACTTCACATTATTTTCTCTAAAGAATGTCTTCTCTCTCTCCCTCACTCCCCTGCACTTTCCCTCTTCCTTTCCTTCTCCCTTTCCCCCTCTAACCCCCATCTCTCTGTCTCCAAACCTATAATTTTAGTGTCCTCTAGCCTGGCTGATCAGTGAACCCCTGGGATTGTGGGTCTCCTCCATATCCCTGTATTACATTGTAAGTGCTAGAGCCATGGCTGCCTCTTCACTTGAGGGATAGAGATCTCCAAATTCGGGCCCTGCAGCTTGCACAGGCCTATAACAACGTTTTACAGTAGGACAATCTTATCAGAGAGTGGTAAGGGATGATTGTATAAACTGCTATTTTTTCTTTGATCCGCATATCTGGGACTTTTGCATTTGTATCAGATGAATACACACAGGTATCAAAACAATGAAAACTAATGCCACAAACAGTGCCATGTAATGTGTGGTATTTATGCGCATATGTAGATGTGCTGTTTCTTGTCTAAGCTAACAGCAACATTTCACGAGGTAGTTCCAAGGCTAGTTCAACACAGGCTGGAACATGCCCCTCTATCTTCTCTGCACCATCCCTGTCCTAAGCATAGTGAATGCTTTCACTTAGTTCCACCTGACACCTCATGACCTCATCTTCCCAAACTGGCTGCCTCCACTCCAGAAAACACCAACAACCTTTCCTTTCCCTTTGCCTCACTGATCTAAGAGGACCTCAGCTCCATCCCCCCTCATTGTCTCCTACTTGTCTTTAGATTCCACTGATCAGAATTGAACCATCTATATGAAGTTCTAAAGAAGGCTGGAAAAATGGGCAGATAGCAAAGAGAAACATGGGCATCACCCGGATTTAAACTTACGTTATCCTGAATAACTCCCTTAGTTTGGAGGAGTGCTGCCATAACAATGAGACTGAGGGTCTTACTAAGGAGGAAAGGGAGTAAGCGATGAGGGCTGAAAGATAAAGTTTCATTTTTTTTCTTTTGCAGATGCTGCCATTTTCTTTACCCACTTTATCCCACTCAATAATCAAAATTAATTGTAGTTTTCAAACAGCAATTGCCCTCCAGTCCAAATTTCTAATTGTCCACCATGATTATAACAGGCATTTCTTCCATTAACATTAAGAAAACTCAGAAACTTTTATAGAATGGGGAACCTGGCACTTATCTTCTGTTGTTTGGATTGCCAGTCCCTCTTACCACTGTGTTCTCTGATAGCATTCGTATGATGTGCATTTTATTTAGTAGTACTTAATTGTATTCACTGTATTAAATTTAACACCAAGTTTTATAAGATTATTTCAATATTAATGTATCAGAGTATCTGCAAAATATCTAGTTTTCAGCATTAGATTTTTCATCTATTCTTAACAATTTACAAATTTTACAGAATAAATGATTGTATTATCTTTTTAAATAGTTTAAGAGTTAGTACCTCTAGTTCTTTGTTTCTGCATTGCTTAATTGTCCTCCATGTTTGTGGTTTGGATCCTTGATGTACAGAATTCTCCTCTCTTAACAGGATGTGCAGCTGAGAAACTTCCTCATCTTCCCTGGCTACAATCCCTATGATACAGCATTTCTCCATCTATTTTCTTGTTTAGATCTACTAGCATTTGATAACTTCTCTATAAAGTTAATTTGTAAACCATTTGACTTCTATAATGGTAATTTGATTAATATTTATGTCACCAAAGAACATATGTCCAAAGAATGATTTTAAGAAATTTAATAAATCTGGGTTTTCTGCTTCTCAAGTATGTGTGGCCTTTTGAAAGATACAAATTTCAATTTTATCCTTCTTATTTTACATTGATCACTTTTCTTTATTGTGTTATTCTTATTTTACTTAATCTTCCATTACCAAAAAAGGCAATAAACTCTAAAACATTTCTTCCTAATAAAAAAATTTTGAAAGAAACCCAAGGATAATTTTATTGGCAACTAAACGAGAAACAATGGGCCAGGTTGGTAATCTTGGCAGCTGGAATGATGACTAGGATGAGAGAAAGCTGAGTCTTTTTATTTAAGCTGCCTGGTTTACAGTTGCTGGCAGCAGCAGCAAGACAGACAATGGTGAGAGCTGGAGAGAGCTTTGAGGAAGTAAGAAATCACAAAATACTGGGGGGAAAAGCAGAATTGGGACTGGTAAGCAGTCAAAGAAAGAAACAGAGGAACAGAAGGAAAAGTTAAACTCAGTTATAGTCAGATTCCCTATTGCTCATCTGAAAGAGACGGTCCATAGCACAGGTTAAGGTGAATATGAATTCTGGGAGGTAGTTGCGTAGGTGATTAACTGGATGCTCAGTTTCCACCAACATCATTGTTTTCCTGATTCAATTTTCATGAACAGAAGGAAACAGCATTTCATTAATGGTCCTCTGATGCCACTGCACCATTCCCTGCCATGAAGAGGTAACCCTAAAATCATTTAGGAACTGGGCTGAAATTGGGGGAGGGTCATTGTAATCCATCTTCTCCATGAAAACTTGGCAATTTGATTCTAACGCTGCTCATTTAACGGGTTGATGTCTGAACTGGAGTTTCAGTCCCACTTATGCTTGGAGCCTCCAGGTAGACATGATCATTTAGGGGAGGCAGGAAACCCAAGACCCCTTCAGGTACACTTGGTCAGAGAACAGTCACCCTGTTTTGCTGCTTTCAATGTCTATTCCCTGAGTGTGGCTAAGGGTTCCATCACCAGTTCTCATCACTTCAATGAGATGGCGACTTTTTTGTAAGTCAAGGCAAATAAACTGCTCCTGGAAAACACATTTTGCGGTTTATAAAACACTTTTCACTTTCCTTGTGTTTGTATTTACACCATTATAACCCCAATTGTTTAGTCTCTGTTCTTCAATAAGCAGCTCTTTAAAGTTTAGTCAAATGTAAAGGTCATACATGTTAACTGAGTTTATCTTTGTGGCTATACAGTTTCAATTTGAGTCAAAAATTTTCATAGTTCTGTAAATTCTGCTAATTTGCACATTCTGGTAATTTACAAAATATAGATCAGAAATTATCAGCAAAAAGAATATAACTTTCTCCCCTTCATGTAAGATTTAAAAAAAAACATTTTTCAATTTTGAGTTCTGAGCACACTTTCAGGTACTCAGTTAATAGAATAAGAAAGTTTCCTTGGTTTTCATTTTTCTATTGTCCATGGTACCTTGCACTACCAATGTGTTTCTTCCTATATCAAGATGTAAATGACAATGGGAATTTGAGGATCTCAGGTATGTTCTTCTTTGACAATTGACTCCATTGTTAACATTTACATTTTTCTTTTTCAGGAACAAGTGGAAGAAAAAGAGGAAAGCAAACAATGAGAACCATGGAAAGAAGTCCCACCTCCCTGGAATGTGGGCGACTATTCAGTGTTGGATATTCAGTGTGAGGGCTTGAATTGAGTGTTATAAATGTTATGAACGTGGTTAGGACATAGTATAGTGTACTGTCATGGGAAGTGCAGCTCTGTGATATGCACAAGGGCAAATTTACATTTTGAAAGCAAAAATACTACTTTCAAATTTCACCACTCAAACCAAATTCAACATTCATTACTTCAAAGCTCTACTTAACAGATTCAACCAGAAAACCTATTCCACCTCCTCTCCTCCTTCCGAAGGAGCTCAAATAGAAACTCAGTATCCTTCTGTGTGGTCTGAGAGAGCCTAAGCTTGCTGGTTGCTAAGGTCTATTTAATAAATTTTCCTAAGCTGTGTGGATAATGAGATAAGATATTCAGGGGAATTAAAATGTTAATTATGTGTACAGGTTGGTAAATACACTCTGTGATTTGAACAGACTCATTATATGAGCTTAAATTATTATTACAACAGTGAATGTCAACCATTCATGATACATTACCTTCATCACAAAATATTGACAACCAAATTCAACCATGTGAGATCTAAAAATTAATGATGACTTCAAGATTATTCTCATTTTGCTCTCAGTAATTCCAGAAGAGTTCATTTAACAATATGGGAGATCCACCCCCCAAATATCTCACCCATTGATTGTTCTCCCTACCCATAGTGTGCCCAATGTTCTTCACCTCCTAGATATGTGTGCCCATTGTTCTCCCTGTAGATATCTGTGTCCATTGTTCTTCGCCTCCTAGATATGGTGTCCATTGTTCTTCTCCCCCTAGATATGTGTGCCCACTATTTTCTCCTCTTAGATATATGTGGCCATTGCTATTCCCCTCCTAAATATCTGTGTCCATTGTTCTTCTCCCCCTAGACAGCTTTGTCCTTTGTTCTTCTCCCTCTAGATAGCTGTGTCCTTTGTTCTTCTAACTACGGAACCAGAGAAGTTCCAGATAATTTCAGTATTGGGATTAAGTCCAAAGTCAAACAGGAAGTAAGGGACAAAGACATGTGCCTGATACCAGATCTCTTTTCTTCCTCCAGTCTTATGCAGCTAACATTTCCTGGCAGATCACTTTAATTAGTATGTATTTGTCACATCTACTTTTCTAAATAAACCTTCTGCACAAGCCCTTATTTTTCTCATTCTGAAAAAAAATTAAAACATGTCCTTAACACCTAATTAGGAAAGAACAACAAAATTTCCTCAAGTCCCCTCCCCCGTGTTTATCTCTTTCACCATGTTCTAGGATCCCCTTTAGGCCCCCTTTGTAGATCAACATTAGGACTCAGTTTCAGATGCAGACACTTTGAAGTCAATAAAAGAAAAAAATGGGTGTTGTCACTAACCATAACCAGAATCCAGTAAAACTAGGGACAGATATACCTATGTCCGTGATTCTGAAGTGGCTCCCCCATTTGCCAGTCAGAGTGGGACACCCCAAAGGACTCAGCACTTCCCACTTAAAAACTGTACAGAATCCTCCATGTAACTGGCTTCTAAGCTGTCCTCAGGATTCTGGGCAGGGGAAGGTCCCAGGGAGCGATTTGCACTATGCCCAGGGACAACTATGAGCTCTTTACAGTCCAAGCTGCCTGTCCACTGCCTGTGACATGTGCCAGCTTAGCTCTTGTGAAACACAAACAGCTCCCATGATTCAGCTAAAGACTGGCCCCTAAAAAAGAAGATGAGAGTAAAACCATGCCATTATTCTGCATGAATCCTTGAGAAACTGATGCATCTTTTACTATCTGTGGAAGGAATCATCAAGGCCAAGCTAATGAGGTTAGGTATATGCTCATTTAAAAAAAGAAAAAAGAGTGTATGTTCTAGGCAACATCTTTCTCTCAGAGTTTGAAATGAACATGCTCAGCATTCTGTTGAATTTTGTCTTCTCCATTTTTTTCTGATTCTCATTAATCACATAAGTGGCTAGCCTTATCCAAACATCTGTTCACCTCTTGATTATCAAGCTTAATTTTAGGTGATTTAGATGAATAAAATAAAATCTCCTATTTTAGTTGGGAATGGATACAAATAATTATCTGCAAAGTTCTACTCTACACATTCATTAATTTCAATGTGTTTTCTATTTCAGTTCCCAGACTGGTCACTGGTCCAAGATCATAAACACTATAAATGGCA
This sequence comes from Mesocricetus auratus, assembly GCF_017639785.1. Classification (NCBI taxonomy): domain Eukaryota; kingdom Metazoa; phylum Chordata; class Mammalia; order Rodentia; family Cricetidae; genus Mesocricetus; species Mesocricetus auratus. The sequence goes on along the minus strand of NW_024429195.1, from coordinate 31,773,376 downwards.
GTCATTCTAAAGTCAAAACCATCTCAATTTCCTTTAAACCACAGAACAACCCCATAACTCCTGCACATAGGAAAACCCTGTGGGAAATACAGAAATAATGGAAAACTGTAACATCAACCTCAAGTTTTTAAAAATGTTTCTGTTGTTGATTTGAACCATAGTTCCAATGCCATTGACTTGGCATTAATGAAATATTATGACTAATATTTGCACCTCTTATTTTAGTCACTTTTCCATGTCTGTGACAAGGCAACTTATAGGAGAAAGGACTTATTTGGAGTTTACAGTATCAAAATGTTAGAGTCCATTATCATCACAGTGGGGAGCATGGCAGCAGACAAGAAGACACAGCACTCAGTAGAACCTGAGAGCTTGCATCTTGAGTCTTGGCCACAAAATGAGAGAGATGCAGAATGGTGCAGTCCTTTGAAATCTCAAAGCCTGCCCTGTTACTTCTCCTCCAACAAAGCCACACCTCCCAATACTTCCCCAATAATTGCAGCAGTTGGGGGCATATGAGCCCATGGGGCCATTGTCTTCTAAAGCATCCCATGACCTTTTCACTGTTCTGCACACACTGTTTCTATGTACTGGCATTTTTTACAGTTCACCTGTGAGATCTGAATTATTTCACTTAAACATAACGCTCTCTAGTTCCATTCATGTTATCACAAGCGACAGGGTTTCATTGTTTTCTATGGCTGAGGATTATTCTGTTATATTTGGGTGGCACATTCTCTTACTCCATTCACCTATTGTGCTCTAAAGATGGTCCCATTTTTACCTAATTTATTACTATTGTGAACAGCATTTGAGGATACAATTTTTAATCACAGTTAACTAGTATATCTTCTCAGGCAGTGCCAACTTATAAAATTGACTATTTCATTTTTTTCTGGAAATAAAATATATAAAGAAAGAAATTTGTCTTCAACCGAACTCCAGGTGCTTGGCTGTGGGTCACTACATCTGCTTCCATCAGTTACTGGATGAAGATTCTATGATGACAATTAGGGTAGTCACTATCTGATTAAAGAGGAAGACCCATTCAGGCACCCTCTCCACTGTTGCTAAGAGCCTTAGCTGGGCTCATCCTTGTGGATTCCTAGGAAAATCTCTACCACCAGGTTTCTCCTTAACCCCATTATGGCTTTATCAAGATATCTCTTTCATTGCACTCCCACCAGAAATGGAGGAGTATTCCCCTTATTCTACATCCACTTCAGCATAAGCTGTCATCAGTGGTTTGGATCGTAGTCATTCTGATAAGTGTAAGATGTTATCTCAGAGTCATATTAGATTTGCATTTCCCTGATGGCTAAGGGTGTTAAGCAACTCCTTAAATGTCTTTAAGTCATTTGAGTTTTTTTTTTCTCTTGAGAATTGACTGTTTAGAATGGTACCCCACTTTTAAAATGGATTATTTTAAGAGACGGAAGAGAGATCATACAAATAAGGGGGTCAATATTATGATGGGGAAAACTACAGAGACAACAGAGACAACTGACCTGAGCTAGTGGTTGCTCGCAGACTATGGACTGATAGCTGAGGTACCTGCATGGGACCAAAGTAGGTCTTCTAAATGTGGGTGACAGTTAGAACTTGATCTGTTGTGGGGGGATGGACCTAGCAGTAGGACCAAGACATACCCCAGGTGCATGAACTGGTTTTTAGGAGCCCATTTCCTATGGTGGGATACCTCACTCAGACATGATACAGGGGGGAGGGGCTTATTTCTGCCTCACCTTGGTAGGCCAGATTTTGTTGACTACCCAAAGAAGGTCTTATTCTTGCTGAGGAGTAGATGGGGGTGGAAAGGGAGGCTGGGAGCAGCAGAAGGGGAGGGAAGGGGAACTGGGGTTAGAATGTAAAATGAAAGAAATTAAAGAAAAAAGAATAAATAAAAAGAAAGAGATCAGAAAGGATACAAAACTCTAGGTAACCTAAATATTGGAAATACTGATCAAAAATGATCAAGCCTTCTCTATATCATTCAAATTAAATACTTCTTTTCGGGGGCTGGAGAAATGGCTCAGAGGATAAGAGCACTGCCTGCTCTTCCAGAGGTCCAGAGTTCAATTCCCAGCAACCATATGGTGGCTCACAACCATCTGTAATGATATCTGGTGTGCTCTCTGGCCTGCAGGTATACATGTAGGTGAACACTGTATACATAATAAATAAATAAATCTTAAAAAAATAAATACTTTTTATTTCTAAGGACAATTACTTGGTAGATATTGTTATTCTGAGTCACTTTGGTTTTAATTTCTTTGTCACTAAAGAAACTCTTCTTTTCTGCAGTAAAAATGGTACAGGATAAATGATTTATCACTCCTTAAAAAGAAAATATAGCAAGCAAATCTATTACTTCACCAAATATCATATGATATACACAAAGATCAAAATGTCACATTTAATCCAATAAAAATATAATTAATGTTTGCCAATTACCTGGATACTATTTGAGATCTCCTGGCACAAGGGAAGGAGAATAAAATCTCTCTTGGACTAAACACTCAAAGATATGTGGCAATCTGTCTGCCTTACTGAGAAGGAACAAGATACCTGCCACCTCCCAAAACCAACAGAAACATGGCTTGAGTAACACTAAGCAAGGATCAATGTAACAGAAACTTCCTATCACATTCTCAGGCTAGTAAGCAACAAGGAACAACAAAAGCATGGCGTTTAGAAATGAGGTAGCTTGTGGAGAGGAATACAGCCCCCTATCCACTGAAGTGTAGGATCACAGGGAAGGTGAAAGCCAAGGATGATTAGGAACACCTGGAAAGAAAGGAATAGTGAACAATGAACTTCCATTGTTGCTATCATTCTAGTGATAAAGATGAGTAACACATAGCTTGAAAGACATCTGTCCCATCTCATTTTCCCCTACACCACCCCAGAAAACAAAAGTTCTGCAAGTGAAAGTGGAACATAATAGATTGGGCAGGAAATGTATTCAGGAAATAGGAAGCATATTAACAACACAAGCTATGTCTGGCTTAACTAATCAATAACAGTTCCAAGTTAAATTATTATTTGTCTGTTGTTTTTAGAATGCAAAATGTAAGTTCTTGACCTAGTGAGATTGCTCAATGGATAAAGATTCTTGACTGAGGCCCGACATCTGATCCCTGACACTCAATGGTGGGAAGAGATAACCAGACAGGTGATTGGAAACAATGGAGAATACAAACACTCCAAGCCTTGTACACGTACTCTCTGTTGAAGTAGTTCAGGATTCGAACTTGATGCCAGTGAAGATTTGCATCTCTTCTTTAAAGAATCTCCCTGCTCACTGCTGTGGCTCCTGGGGTACTTCACATATTGGCTGTTAACTTGTCAATGAGCGATAGTCTGTTTCAGGAAAGGACAAAATACTTTTTACCTGGTCATTCAGTCTCTTCGCTTTGTGATTTTTGCCAACTGCAAACTTACCTTATTGGGTAATAACAGTGGAGAGAAAGAAATAAAATCGAATGTAGGCAACTTGACCAAGACGAAGCTGCACAGCCCTAGTTATATCTGCCATCACATCAGGCTGCAAAACTGAATGATAATTTGCCCCCCTATTAGGAAAGACACACAGAGATTATTCTGACTGGTCAGTGGGAGTCTCAGCTATAGTTACCATCAAGTACAACTCACAGCTAGGAATATGCTCTGCAGCCTCATTATTTAATTAAGGGTAGGAATTACAAGAGGCCTAAATGCAATGAAGCAGTACAATTTGTGAGGGCTCAAAATTTATCATTTTCATTAATTAACATAAAGTAGTGTAGGCGAGTGAAATCAAGTGATCTGCTCAGCTATTAGAATTTTGAGAGTTAATTAATATACCACCACAGATCATTGAGCTTAGAAATTATGAGTAACATATAGAATGTTAAAGAGTGTCATAATGTTTTATAATCACATGATACTCCTCCACTCCTTCAAATGGTCTCCTTGAGAAGCTTGCTACCCTAACTTGCTTCAAGATCAGATGTGGTTAAATCCACAAGAAAAAAGAATGCATTTAAAAACAATTTGTGCATTCAATTTTGTAAACACAATAAATTATTTTCTTATTTACTTAATCAGCCAAGATGATTCCCAAGCATTACTGGCCATTAATAAATAAACCTGTTTGTGTTTCACAAGTGGGTCTCAATTTCAGACTTCCTGAATTTCTCACCAGGGAAGGAGACAAAGCCACCTATCCCACAGCTTCAGATTAAAACACAAGCCAGCAAATTCTCATTTATCTTCTGACATTGAGGGCAAAACATGGAAGGATTGGAGGCTGTGTGAATGGCCACTCTCACAATCACCTCCTGTGCCCCTCCTGACTTCTCTTTAATTAAGAGCTCTAGAGCATTGGAGACCACTGATCCTCTGAAACTTCCATGAGAAGCTGTGTGAATAAGAGTCAAGTCTTGGCATTCTCAACCAAGTTTCAATAACTAGGAACAGATATGCACCATAACAAGTGTAAATGATTTTCACGATGTCTTCATAGGTTCCTGTCATTGGTTCCTTTACACTATTTACCAAACAGACAGTTATGTGGTATGAGGAAAATGAATAAAGATGTTGAATCAATGTTGTACTGCAGGTAGTTATTCTCTATGATTACTTATTTCTCTCATATTCCAGAAATTATTATTCAGTACACAAAATGTATCAAACACATTAGCAGTGCCTTCCATATATTATCTTGTTCCTGAAGAACAATCCTGAAGGGCTGCTTCTTAACTTAAAGGGAGCTTTTGGGGGAATATGTGGTAGCCAACAGAAATTATTTTGAGACCCTAGCCCCAAATATCTCATAATATGATTATATTAAAAAATGTAGGCCGGGCAGTGGTGGCACACGCCTTTAATCTCAGCACTCGGGAGGCAGAGGCAGGCGGATCTCTGTGAGTTTGAGACCAGCCTCCAAAACAATACAGAGAAACCCTGTCTCGTAAAACCAAAAAAAATGTAGGCTATTTCATTAAAGAAGAAATTTTTATAGGTAGACTCAGTATGGTCTTTGTCCTTACAAACAGGGTACCAGGACACAGGCATCACAAGGAGTGACTGATGAGAATAGCCACCTGTAGGGCAAGGTGAGAGACTTCAGAAGAAATGGAACCTACCCGTCCCCCTGCAGCACTGGTACAAGATTCCTGTCTGCTGCTTAAGAAACCCAGGTGTGGCATTTTGCTATGGTAATGCCAACAAACCAACAGGAAAGCAGTAATGTTGATAAAAAAAACTCGTCTTCAACGACTGGTAATTGTTCTCATTGTCTAAGCAGAACCTACTCACAGGTAAGACAGCAAAGATATGAGTAGGAAGATGCAAGCTAGTGCCTCTTTGCTCACAAAGTAGTTGTTTCATTCTACTCATGGTTTGTAAGAGCAAATAAAAAATTTCCCAAAAAAATCACAAAACTGCAAATGTTAACACAGACATAGCTTTATTTGAATTAAATGTGAAGAACCATCAGAGACCCTCCTGGTGTGGGGTGAGTTCCTGTGGAAGCAGAGATTGGATCAAATATTACTTTGTGAGGTTATTGTAGAGTGAGATCAGCCAACCCCAGCCTGGTTTCCCAGAATTCTGTGATACTTCAAGGCCCCTTCTGAAGACAAAGAAAAGAAGTGCACAGAGAGTACAGACACCTATCCTCTAGTCTCTATTCTCAGCATTGCTGTAGCACCACTGATAAGCATCTTCATACACCTTAGTCTTAAAATCTCGTCTCTTTGGTATTTGGCGTTGCCTCACAGACTGAACAAGTACAACGTTAAAACCTCACACCTGGCATTTTACTCACTCTGTTAAGGTAAGCTCACTGCATACCTGTAAGTACTCAGTTTGATAAAGCTTAGTATATGTGCATGCCCATTAGAGTGCAGGTGACAATAACACAGTAAATACAAGCATTATCCCAAAGTGTGCAAGTGCTGGGGAATTGTCCGTGAAGTCCTACTTCCTCCCATCTGGGCCCTGGGCACTATTCGGCAAGCTTGATGCATTTTCCAATCTAAGTAGCAACTTGCATTTCTTATAATTGTGTGATATACATGTTACGTTGTCATTTTTGTCTGGCTTCTCTCATTCACCATAACTATTTTGAGATTCATATATGATGAATGTAGAAGCATCACACACATTTTTATTGGCAACTATATTTCATTGTGTGGTCATATTACATCTTATCAGTTGACTTGTTGGCAGACTATAGTTTCCAGATATGGCTATTACAAATAAAGCTATGATGATCATTAAAGTGCAAAATGTTTAAAGGTTGGTTTATATTTCATTATTTGTGTGTGTAGAAGTCTACAGGGTGTAGGCAAGGGTGTCAGAACCCCTAGATTTGAAGTTACAGGAAATTGTGAGGTGCTGGGGATTGAACCCAGATCTTCTGAGACAGTAATAATCACTCTTAATTGCTAACCTATATCTCTATCCACACAAGTATAAATTTTGTATAACTTATGCTTTCATGTTTTAGACAAATATCAGGAGTAGTTGGATAATGTATGCTATGAGTTTAGTTTGTAAGAAACAGTTGAATTCTCTACAAAGTATTGTACCATTCTCATATTTCCAACTGCAGAATATGGAAGTTCCAACTGCTCTACACTCTTGCTAGCATGGTCAATTTTTTAAACTGAAGAGAAGAAAGTAGTATGCACCATGCCTTTTCATTTTCATTTCTGTAGTGATTTATAATGTTGAACAACTTTTTGTGTACTGATTTGCCATTTGTACATTTTCTTTGGTGATATATTTTTAACATTTTGCCAACTGAGTTTTCTCTACTGAGCTTTTATTCTCATTTTTGCACCCTGGACACATATTCTCTAACAGATGTATACATTCCAATGCCATCTCCCATTTTGTAACTTACCATTTTATTCCTTCACAGTGTATTTCTAAGAATAGAAATTTTACTTAAGATGAATTCTAATTCATTAACTTGTTTGTATAAGGGTTGAAATTTTAGTAGAAGAAATCTGACAACACAAGATCACATAAGTTTTCTGTTAAGCATTCTTCAGTTAAGTCTATTGGTTTTGATTTATATTTAGATCTAGACTTCACTTTGAATTGTTCTTTCCTGATGCATACGGATAGCCAACAATCCAGCATCATTTGGAAAAAATACATGCCTTATCCACTGAATTGGCATTGCAGTTTTGTAGAAAGTCAGCTGTCTGTGTGTATGCATATGAGCCTACTTCTGGACCCCTCTTCTTCTGCTCCATTGATATATTCCTTATGCCAATACCATGCTGCCTCGATCACTGTAGATGTGTCAGTCTCGGCACCAGGTAGTGTCAATTCTCTAACTAGTCTCCTCTTCAGAGTCTCTTTGGCTATTCTGAGTCCTTTACATATCTATATCATGAGATAGTTTTTTATTTCTACTGAGATAGTAATGATGCCACAGACAAGTTTATGATCTAACAGTAGTATGTGCTCTGACCCATGAACAGGACACACTTGCCTGTACCTAGGACTTCAACTCTGTCTGCAGTGTTTCAATCATGTGTGTATGTAAAGCATTGCCCTTTGCCTATCATTTGGGTGCACAGGTGTGGAGCCTTGTGCATGCTGGGTAGGTCTCCCATGCATTCTTAGTAGCTGACCTATCCTGGGCTATACTTCAGTGCAATGATTACCTCTTCTCCCCTGCCAAATAGAGCCAGATTATTGTCATGCCTTCCAATCCTATCATGAGCAGCATTATTTGTTAGCATGGACACACTACGTGTTTCTATAATTATAGAAATTGTATTAATTTTTAAAAATATTTACCTCAGCCGGGCGGTGGTGGCGCACGCCTTTAATCCCAGCACTCGGGAGGCAGAGGCAGGCGGATCTCTGTGAGTTCGAGGCCAGGCTGGACCGACAGCCTCCAAAACAATACAGAGAAACCTTGTCTTCTAAAACCAAAAAATAAAAAATAAAAATAAAAGTATTTACCTCATATCTGCTCACTTTGCTTAACTCCCTTCTTAGGACTGTAATCTCTTTCAGAGGTTTTACATCAGCTATCCTGTATCTGACACAAATGTGCAATGGCATTTTCCTTCACATTTTTCAATAATTATACTATGAATTTCTTTTGCCTGGCTGATTCTGTAAAATTAGAAGCTTTTCCTGATGGTGAGCAACAGGGAGAGGAGGGAGCATCTTTCTGGCACTCCTTATCTTACTAGGCGTGTTTTCCACAGTCAATAACTGCAATGCTAGGTCCGGTTTGTTTTGTAGACATCTTTATAGGTAAGGCAATTTCTTGTCTATGTCCTTGTTTGCTCTGAGATTTTCTCTTTTATTTTCTTGTTTTGTTGTTTTTCTGGTTGCAGGTACTGAACTCAGGGCTCTCCTACATTCGACAAATGCCTTTAGCAGAGATGTCTCCATTGCTCAGATATTTCAACCTGGAGAGATTAAAGAAACTATATATTCCAATGTTCTTTATGTATTTATAGAATTAGGATTTTTTTCATTTTGTTAATTCATTAATTTTATAGTTGACCATATCACATTCCTGGGACAAGTCCCATTTGGTTAGTATATAGTATCTATTCTAAAACTCATTTAATTTTTATAGAATTTTAATTTCAGGCTTTGATAGCAAATATCCCTAAGCTACATTCCTCTGTAGTTATAATTTTTCCTGGAACTGTTGTGATATGCTTTGAGTGGCACAACAGTGTTGGTCACAAAGAATGATTTGGGAAGTATGCTTTCAAATTCAGATAAATAATCTGTAAGAAATGGTATCATTTCCTTTTCAAAATGTAGTAAATCCATTATGAAGGCTCATGACTCTGCAGCTTTCTTTATTTCCCTTTTGTACCACAAAGGCAAGTTACATGTAGGTGTATGAAGGAGGGAATCATATATGTTTGTGTCACTGGAGACTGGATCTAGAATATCCCTGCAGGGTAAGTGGCTGCTGTACCACTGAGCTCTACCAAACTCCACAGTGTTCATTCTGAGTAAACTTTGGTAATTAGTCTTTCTGGGAATGTACCCAATACTTGCAAATTGTTGGATATATTCGAGTTACCTGTACTATTTTTTTATTGCTTTATAAATGAATATTAATGTATAGTGATACCATCCATCTTATTCCTGATTTTGGCATTGTATATATTCATTCTTTTTCATCCATCTGGATGAATTTTTAAAAATTGATCTTCTCAAGGAGCCATCTTCATTGATTTTCCTCTGATCCTTTTCTGTTTTCTGTTTTGATTTCTTCTCTGATCTATGCTATTTTCAATTTTGTTTACTTTGGATTTAATTTGTACTATTTCCATTTCTTAATGTGGAAGCTTCAGTTATTAGTCAGTAGACTTTTTTTTTTACTATTTCTGATATAAGCATTTAGTGCGAAAAGTTTTCCTTCAGGTACTCCATTGGTAGCAGTCCCCTAACTTCTGATCGCACTGCATTTTCATGGTGTATTCAGTTAAACTGCATCTTCTCCTTTGGATTTCTTGCTTCACCCATGATATCACAGCATTAGAAAAGGAACTAATATGGTGGAGAATGACATTGAGCTCCTGATCCTCCCACATCTACCACTCAGGTGATGAAATTGCAAGTGTAGTCCACCACACCCAGCTCTAGATGATTCTTTTCTAAGTGACTTTTATGGTCTGACTGCAACTAAAGAAAGATCAGTATATCCAAGAATTCCTTCACTGTGTAGCTGTTACTCATCCTACAAACTCTTTTCCTGGAAGTCTTCCTATATCCAAAGCTCTGTGTTTTCAGTTCAGCGGTCTGAGGCTTTCCCTGGTTTACCTTCCCTGTGTAACACCCAGAAAACTTTTGAAATGTCAACTGGGATAGCCATTTGTTGTCTGTCTCCCACATTCCCGATTTCATGACCTGATGCTGCAGATTTTGAAAACTTTTGCATGTATATTTTATCTATTTTGAGATAGATAATTCTTTCATGCAGAATCTTAAGCCCAAGTTCTGTATTCTATTATGTCAAAAATTGGCATCCTCACAATTCACCTTTTTAATGTTTTAAAATGCATTTTCCTCAAAGTAGACATCTATTATCTATTCTTACTTGGTATAGTGAGAAGGCTGATGGAATTTTAATTTTGGAAAATAAAAATCAAATGGAGAAGAGACAGCTTTGAACTTGATGATGTAGAGCTAGAGATTAGCTGTAAAGTGACATATTCTAGGCATGTCCAAAGCACTCATGAAGTCATAGCAGCTGTGATGCCTACAAAAGACTGAGCCACTCTAATGCCAGTATCAGTGGGTTAGGGGCACACAAGGCCATGCTCTCAGGTGAGGAGCCATTGACTGTACTTGTCCACTCAGAATAGTGTCCATTTTCTTTAACAGTGTGGCCCATGACAGAATGCCCATGATGCACTGGGTGGTGCCCTACATCTGAGAGCTTGTGGAAAGCACTGATTGAATTCAATGAGTTGTTAGCAAATAGAAAATAAACAGTTTGTGATTGGGACAGGGTTAGGAGGTCTGAAAAGAGCTTGATAGAGGGAGTCAGAGTGGAGGGCAGTTACTTCCTGTTGTTGTTGTCTAATGACAGTGTCATCACTTCATAGACCAGGCTGAATTATCCGTCCTCTGCCTCCTGAGTACTGGGATTAAAGTGAGCCACCACACCCAGCCTTAGATAATGATTTAAACAGAATAAGTATTGGTTTTTGTTTAAAGCAGCATTACCTTGAAAGTTTAAAACAGGGTTTTCAATTAGAGGGAAATATTAAACACACAAGCCCATCTAATGAGAATTAAAGAAAAAAATTGTATACTTCTGGAAAGTACAGGAACAGAAAGAGGAACAGAAACTCCAGGCAGGGGGCATGAACAGAGCAGACATCAGCAAAGCACAGCACAGCCCTGCCTGGGAAGACACAAACTCATGGCCATGCTGGTTGGGCTATGGCCAACATGTATTACAATACAGATATCAGTGATGGCCATTCACAGAATCACCTCCCACGGCCTTGTAGCCACCCTGTCATGTCTAATGTATTCTTCATTACGGAGCCTAACCCTTCAGTACAGTGTCACAGCATGTCCTTGGAAAGGGAAGGAAAAAATATACAACTTTGCATAGAGAAAATGGAAGGAGTTGATAACACATGGATCTTTTAACTACACTCTGTTCTATGTTTCTTTGTAGCTGTTTGTGAGTACAATAATAGTTATAAAAATTCTTATTAAAAGAAGCCTTGTGTTTTATTCCTAATATACTTTTAGATTGTCAAGGAAATGACCCATAATTTTATACTGGCGCTTTCTTTAATTGTATGCTTACTGAAAAGAAAATCACTTTTGAGAATGGTATGTTTAAAGTTACTGGATCTTTCTAGGTTTCAGTGCCCCTTCCGTCTAGTAAACACAACTTTTTTTATATTTCCTACTAATGGGAGTGAGTATTCCATTAGATAGTGAAAACAGCTAGCCATATTTAATGACTTCCCTTGCTGTTGGTAGTTCAGATGAGGCATAATAGATAATGGAGAGAAATGCATAGACTTTTTGCCACCCCACCTGCTCCTCTTCTTGACATCATTTATCAAGCTTGACAGGCTTTCCCAGCTGAACCCACTTGGACACAGACTCATCCTGAATATTGTGTTTGAGCTATCCACACCAATTGAATGGAATTTGCACAGGGCATGGGAAGTTTTCACCAGTCCGAATGATGGCTCTATTGACGACTCTTTTAGCCAACGTGCTCTCTTTTATCCCTAGTGATTATTCCTCAGTTTTATTGACACATCCTTTATCTGCAAGTATAACCAAATTTATCTTGGAAATTACAAAGATCTCATAGTTTTTCTGATGGTCAGAGGTCTTCAATGCATATCCATGTACTTTCATAAACATCATTAAAAACATCTGTGGTGATATCTTTTCCCCAAAATATCACAGTGTAATGTCATTGTGTATGGAATGTCACTGTGCACAGTAAAAGTAATTCTCAAAAATAAGATCTATTTCTTAAAAAGCAAACAGAAATATATTAAAATGAGCATATAAGAACTGCAGTGTATAACATATGTACTGTACACAGATATGTGCACATGCATGGGCATATAATATAGTTGCAATTGTAATGTGATCAGTTTTTGAAACAAAGACTAGACTATGCAAGCATATCAGGAGTTGGGAGGTGATGTCACTTTTTCTAATAATATTGATTGTTAAAACTATATAGTTTCAATGTGTGACACAAGTTGTGTTCTGGGGCCTGGCATATTATTTGCTTTTGCTGTGATGCCAGAATATGTGAACACAATACAGAGTAGAGTTTCTATGGGAACTGCTGTGACACCTCTACAGTAAATATAAATCTAACATTATTTCAGCCAAAGGGAAATAAAGCATGTTTTCACTACTTGTGTTTGAGAAGCAGATAATCTTTGACCTGTCCAAAGGAAAATCATAGCAAAACCATACATTCAAGTATCAACACCTCCTTAATTTGGAAAATCATCTACCCTTACCACACCTAAGATAATCTCATAAACATGCATCACAATGACATCTATCACATCTATAAGGGTAAAGTATTTCTCCGGGGTCATAACCTAATGGTGGCCACCAGACCATCTACCCAATGTGAAAAAAAATCCCTGGTCACCCTCCATTTGTGTAGCCAGATAAGTTTCCAGTGTCTAAATATTCATCAGTGACATATGACTGAAAAGTTTATGTAGAATATCCAGTTTCAATCAGTAAAAGAAAGAGAAATGTGACTATGAGAAATGCAAGAGAATGAGCATCTTGAATCAAGCCAGTGAGGCCAACACTGCAGAAAAGCATGGAAGGTGCTCAGGCCTGAAAATTTTTCTTTAACAAGGCACCAAGTCCACCCATGGAAAAAAACCCTGAATTTTATTTAACCCCAATACGATGAGCCTTTACCATGCTAAGCTAAACCAACATGTAACTCAGTCTATCTGTCAACTACTTACAACTAACTACACTTGGCTATGACACCATTAAATAACTGAGAAAATAATTCAAAAATAACAACTAGTAGTAAATATTGAGAGTCACTGAAACTTCTTTTGAAACACTGTCTGATAACCCAGTCTGAGTTTCCCATTTCAGATGCTAACTAGTAATGTGCAGGATCTTCTCTGTTCAGCTCTCGATGATTTCCAGCCATGCCTTTAAGGTATATTATCACATTATGTTTTATGTAACTACTATTATAGTCACAAATCATGTGAATATTATTTCTTAGTCTACCCATAACTAACCTCTTGATTAGGAAGGCATGTGACTCTATTAAGCCATTTCACTGATCACAGAAAACGATCAGAAAAGGCGTTGACATAATGAGATGGAATTAGAACCGAAGTGTGAACGAAGGATGCCTAAGTGGGGTGAAACAGCTGGCTCATTAATGATTGATAGGCAGTTCGTATTATACCCTATTCCTAATTAAGTACCTCTTTGGTTATTTACCCATTTCAAATCTCTGACTCATGCTAGCATGTTCAAACAAGCTGAGGGCAGACAGTCTTCTAGCCTGGGCTTCTAAATACATCTTGGATACCCATAATATAAATTTTCATGACAAGATTCTTCCTTTAATCGGGTAGCAATTAAGTGCCAGAGCAGAAATGATGAACTCAAAGTGACAGTGATACTGTCAGCCATAGTAGGTCTTTCTTGATGACAACTCAAGACAAGAATGTAGACTGGCGTGATTATCATGCCATTTCTCCCTGTCCAATGAGTCCAAAACATGTCCCAAGCCTCTACAACCCACATATTTAAACTCCATGAGATTATACTTGGGTCTCCTTCAAAATGTCTTAATGAGGGCTAGTGTTTGATGCTAGGTGTCAAAAACCTAACACTTGTCAAACTCTTGTTAAAACACAAGCCAGAATGTGTCATTTTTCTGCTCCTGTTTCCCAACTTCATCCGCAACTCACTCAGAATAGAAACTTATTCTCACAGCCTCAAATGGCCATGGCGTGCCCCTTCCATAGTCTGCTTTTCTCCTCCCTCTGCCCTCTCTTCCATGGTGTCTGTGTAGGTGCAAAGTCTTCAGACTCTTTCCTGCCTTTGAGGTTTTGCACTATTTCTTCTTCTTAGAATGTTTTTCCACCACAAGCTTCATATAGTTCTCTCTTGTTTATGGTGGGTACCTTACCAAATCATCCTACCTTGCTGGTGGTGATACCTTCTCTAACTACTGCCATCCAAGGCATGAACTCTCATTCACCTTTGCTGGCCTTCCTGCTTGTTTGATTTATTTTTTTCTTTATAACATTATGACACTCTTTGCTTACTCACATCCAAAAAATATCACCATTTCCATTTATCGTTGTGTTCTTTACACTTGGATATGCATTCCTCTCAAGCTGCGACTTTGTGTCTTGCTACCTGCTGTATCACCTGCTGCCCAAATTGTACCTGACATCAGAGATGTTCTATCAGACTGACTCGACAGACAAATGAACTGTTCCAACTCCCAGCAAAACCCTCAGCAAGATTAACTCAGCAATCCTGCTCAGTTGAATTAGAAATAATTAAACACAAGGCACAGTTCTTTTCTGCATAATTAATAGAAAGCACAGCACAGGGAGAAAAGCTACAGATACAAAAGAAATAACCATAATGTTCATCTTTGACTTCAAATTCTACTTTTTCCAAACATATTTATTGGATGTTTCTCAATACCTAGATTATAGCAGGGAAGATGCTAATAACCACCCCAAAACAACAAGACCCTGCTATTTCACTACTAGAGTGCTTAAGGAAGGAACAAATTAGAACTAGTCATGTGTCTGACACATCTCCTTCAGATAACCTCAAATATCTAATCAAAATTATACAACTGAAGGCCACAAAGAACTAAGCTCAGAGCTTAGAAAGGAAGAAAATTTCTCAGTAAGGAAGAGACATTATTTTCTCATTAAGACTTCCCCAAGGAAAATTCTGTAAAACCACAGGGTTCATTCATAAATGATACAGAAAGTCAGATTCTAGCATCAAGTTGTAGCTCTAGGAATAGTTCTTGGAATTTTTGAGGAGATATATGCTCATGTCTGTGGTGCATGTATGTATGTATATATACATGCTTGTATATATGTATATGTATATATTATGTGTGTGTGTGTGTGTGTATGTGGGTGTGGGTGTTTAATAAGGATGTCACTTTTGTTGACCATTTATGATCCAGCACATTTTAGAAAGCTTAGCACTATCAAACATGAGTCCATAGACTTAGAACTGTGTTTGAAAGTGACTTAACTCATTTAATGAACTTTGCTTCTCTCTCCTGGAAATCTTCAAAATATTTCATGCTTGTTTACCTGTATTTCTTTAAGGAGCCCAGAAGTATAACACACAAACATGATCTCTTGGAGCATCATGGTCTTAAGTAAAAAGTTATTTATGCTCCAGATAGGAGTTGCATTATGTTTCCAATATGTTCTATTTTGAGAATAGTCCACATTGCTGTCACAAATGTACATTAGTTTCTATGAGATTAAAAGTGCCACAAACTGAGTGTTGAAAACACCCATAATTATGGAGACTATAAGACCAAAGTCTTGTGTCAGCAAAGATATGTCATTCTGCAACCTTGGAGACAGAGACTCTGTACCCTGGTTTCTATCTTTGCAGGAAGCCTCTTTTTCTGCCCAGTTTTCACATGGATGCTGAATGTTGGACTCAGCCTGCTCTAGTTCAATATGACCACATCCTAAGTTGACTGCACCCACAGAACTCTGTTCACAAGTAAGCGCACAGGTTCTAGCATATGTGTATTTTGTCAGAGTGCCACTCTGCTCAGCCCAGAGGAAAGGACATATGCTAAGTCCCTCAGAACTATAACGATTGAAGAAATTACCTTTTGTAATATGAGACCATTTCATTTTTCTTAAAGTAGTAATGACAGAAGGGCAAATAAATAGTCGTATTTTAAAGAATAGTAATATGGAAAGCTACCCGTGAAATTCTGTGGTGTCTTGATGACTGGGAGTTCTGTGGATGTGGCAAGCATATCACAAGTCTAAGACAAGGGAAAAGGCACCTTGAAAGTGAGACTGTTCTGTCTCTGTGCAGCTCCAGGGGAGGATATTACATCTTGTCCTCTCTATGGCCTCTGAGAAGGGATGGCAAAGGGCTCACCAGCACACAATGGCACAGATGTGATTTCATCTCAGCACAGCAACACAGAAAATGTGTGTGATGTCCCTATCTTCACTTAGCTGCCTCTTGCTTCTTATTAAATGATGTTACCAAAACATTCTCATATATCCACTTGTATTTTCTATTAAAATATCATTACATTTATCACTGAACCAATAGTAAAGAAAAGAAAACCAATATGAACAGACTGAATATGAGGAGACTGATAACCTGTGTCAATCTACACCCCTCTATTTACAGAAGGAGAAATCTAGGTGATAAGTGTATTTAAGAGTTCTGAACAGGACACATCCTTGTCTTTTAAGGCACCATTAACAGTCTTACCACACATCAAAATGTCCCCTTACTTCTTTTTGGGGGAAAAACTCAAATGAGAATCAACTGCTTCTCTTTCATAGCCCAGGCCCACCTGTCTATAGACATACCATGCTCAGTGGACTGGGCCCTTCTACAACAATAAGAAAATGTCCCTACAGATGTGCTCATAGGACAATTTGATGGAAGCAATTCCTCTGATGAGGTTCTTTCTTCCCAGATGACTACATAGTATACTAGCACTGCGCTTTAAACTGCAATGGGGCAGCACTGATTCTCATCCTAGCTTTGGATCATCTTTTGCAGACTGGGCTGGGAGACCTACAAATATATTGGTACAGTAGGACTGGAAAGCCAGGGAATGCAGGCAAAGACTGGTTCTAAACCTAGGAGGACTGGATATATGAATAGCCAAACAGGCAGGAAAGATATAAGAGCCCAACAGAAAGAGGCTGAAAAACAAAACCTCAAACCAACAATCAGAGCAACAAAACAGCTTCCTACACAAAATTATTCAGCAAGCGAAAAGTCATGTATCATCTTGGGAAAGTACCAGGGAAGACAGTTGACACCAAGTAGACAAAATCCTTGCCGAGGATGAAACAATACAACTATCCAAAAAGTATTAAGTAAATATATTTAAAGTGTTGTAGGAGGGAAGACGTGTAATGTACAATACTAACATAAGAAGTTATAGATATTTATTAGCCAACATCATATGGCTTATAAGGAATGTAGAGTCAGTCACAAGACCATTTCTAGAGGAACTAACCAGGAACATAACACTTCCAAAGACATAACTATATAGTTAAAATGTTTATGAGGGAAATAAAGGAAAACCATTGATTAAAAGTGCTTAAATATATACAGAATGTCTTGAGAGCATCTCATTTTATCCTTGACAGAGTAGGCAATACTTAAGTTATAAACATATTCCAAATTCCAGTGGTTTACTGAGGGTGTCTTTATCATTTGCTTGTGTTCTTTGTTCATACTTGCTAAGGCAGAATGGAGGGATGGGGACCTTGGTTTGCCTCAACCTGGAAATAACAAGAATGGGAATGCTGCTATTGATCACAGGTAGTCACATGATTCTGTTTAACTTTGAACATTCAAACTTCTGAGAATTAGAAATTCCATCTGCTCCAGACCAGTTAACAGAGCTCCAACAACTACAAGTTGAGTGGATGGTGAAGGTTCTCAATTTAAAGCAATCACAACATCTGATATTTTCTAAAACTTAAGAAATATGTATCAACAATAGAAGCAAATATTAGAATAAATTATATATATATAATTCTGGCTTATATGTATATTGAAAGAGTATCATTAAGGACAAAGAGAAACCAATAAGAGCTTTCTTAAGATAAATAGTAAATTATATACAGATCCATGCTAATTAGAATGCTATCTCTCCCATCATTATGATGACAGCCAAAACACTCCCCAACACAAATGGCAAGTAACTGCCAATCTAAAACTAGATGTCTAGTTATACTGACCCTAAACAACAAGAAGCAGACACTCCCAGACACAGAGGGAGAAAAGGGGCTCATAACCAACTCACTGCAAGGATTACTTGGGGATATACTTCTGGAAAGAAAAAAAATGCAGAAAGAAGGACGGTATGTATAAAACAGTTATAATTAAATTCTAATTGGCAATTCTAATTAAACACGGAGTGCAAAACTTAATTTAGCAAACTTTAAAAATATAAATGGGACGAAAAATTCAGGCATTAGAAAGATAGCAGAAGATGAGGGCTAGGAATAGATTGGGGCAGAATTCTTTGTCCTGTTCTAAAAGTAGAAATACTGGATGAATTTAAAGTTTATCAAAGAAAACATCGAGGTAAGCATAGAAATATAGTTAACTGTGCACACAGAATTGCATTAATATTCTATAAATTCTAATTTTGAAAGTTAGGGATGTCTCTAAGTGGTAAAGGACCTGCCTATAAGCACAAGGCCCTGGGTTCAATTCCTCAGCACTACAAACAAAACCCAAAAAGTATTATTTTTTATCTCTATAACAAACAAATACTATTGTGTAAGAATACTTTTCTTTTTGCTTGGTCAACTAGTATCCAGGAACTACTTGACTTTCAATGACAATATTTGCAAAATTAATATCATGAGGTAGTCCACAGAGCAGTGTAAATGGTGCCCCCAACTTTCAAAGGAAGCAGGTGACCAAGTCATGTTAAGCAATGAATGAGGCTAGAATCTTACTGAGGCTGGAAGGGCAATGAAGAGTTATGTCAGCAAGCAGTGAGAGAAGAGAGGCTGTCTTAGTTGGGGTTACTAGTTCTATGATGAAGCAGCATGACCAAAAATTACATTACCATATCATGAACCATCATTGAAAGAAATCAGGACAGAAACTCAAACAGGGCAGAAACTTGGAGGCAGGGGCTGATGCAGAGACCATGGAGGGATGCTGCTTACTGACTTGCTCATTGTGGCTTCCTCCGTTTGCTTTCTTATAGAATCCAGAATCCCCTAAGAGTCCCGGATGAGGGAGCATCCCTCTATGTGTTATGGACACACGAAGGACCCTGCCATGAGTAAAATGACAGACTCTAGATATCCCCTATGTGGAAGGAAGTGGCGATAGGTGGGAGACTGGGGAGGATGGTGGGAGAGTACGGGAGGAGGGGAGGAAGAGGGAACAGGGATTGACATGTGAAGCAAGCTATTGAAAATTAAATAATAAAATAAAATAAAAAAGAACTCAGAATCCCCTGTGCATGGATGGCCCCACCCACAATAGGCTGGGCCCTCCTCCATCTAATTAAAAATGCCCTAGAGGCTTTCTTACAGCCCAGTCTTGCGGAGGCATTTTCTCAATCAAGGTCCCCTCCTCCCCAATTACTTTAGCTTGTGTCAAGTTGACATAAAACTGGAGTCATTTTAGAGGGAAGAAAGGCATAACCCAAGGTAGTGGCACAGAAAACCATGAGAGAGGAAGCCATACACCACAGCACTGGCAATTAAAGGAATTTCCACCTGTATTTTATCTAAAGCCACAGAGAAAGCTAAATGGTGGTCTTTTTTCATTATTACCATGATCCTGTAATTTTGAAAAAGTCACTGACGAAAACTCCTGAAAAGCAAATGTATACATCTACCTTCTAAACAATTATACCCATATTGAGTTTGTTGCATTTAATAATGTATAGATATATTTATATTCTAATAGTTACTTGCTTGTCTTCTCATTAGTATTGTTTTCTGAATGTGAGTTCAGAGGACAACAAATCCTATTTTCCACCTCTCTAACTAGGCTCTGGTAGGTAAAGATAAACTACACACATTCATTTCAAATGCAGTTTTAAAATTCAAAACCATTTGAGCTCGCTTCAGGTGCAATGTCTCCAACACATGCAGTACTATCTGTCCCTGTATTTAATTAGTACACTCTATAAACAGTATTCACAGCATAGTCTTAGACAGGACAAAGAGAACACTAAGCCAGTTTATACTGTCATTCTGTGTGACTATTTCAAATTTTTTATTTGTGCTTGAAATTTTAAACAGTGAACCATCACAAACTTATCAGGTATAATACATTTTTAATGGAGGTATTCGATATTTAAAATTTAAAGTGTATTCTAATTTCAGAGTTGTTACAATGATGACTAACATTACAGATTATTTCCTAATGGTTACAGGAAAATATTTTTGTTATATAGAGTTATATAAAAGAAATCTGTTCCCTGTGTCAAATACTCAAGCTAAAAGGTGTGTGAAGCAGGAAGTCACAGCTGTGACAGAAGCAGAAAGTATGTGAGGTAGGAAATCGTAGCTATTGCTACAGAAGGTATGTGAAGTAGGATGTCATAGCTATGTGATATAAGAAGTATGGGAGGTAGAAAGTCATGACTGTGCAAGATTCAGGAAGTATGTGGGGTACGAAATCAGCTCAGTGGTACAGGAAGTAAGAGAGGTAGGAATTTGTAGCTATGTGTGATTATGAATGTTACATTCCTTTCAAGTACATTGAAACTTAACACTTTGTAACTCAAAGTTCTATTTCATAATAAACAAACCTTGAGTAAAGGAGATGTGCTACATTTATTCTTGATGTCATTCTGTTGACTTTATGAAGGCCTGTCATGAGAATCCTTGAGAGTGCCCTGTGATGACACTCACACATGGTGTATAAGAAGTCAGAGCTCCAGCCTCCACAGAAACAGTCACCAGGGAGTGTTCTCCTTTTCCTCATTCTACTATTTCATAACACTTCACTTTACTATGGTCCTAACACCACCTGGTCATTTTCTTCCTCACCATCAAACAGTATTAGCACCCCAAAGCACATGAGTGTCTCCCTTAGACAGGCCCCAGGACATAATCACAGAACATGACTGTATACTAAGCTGCAATGGCCCCACACTCAGCACCAATGGTGCCCTCTTCTTACTTTCTCCTGTTCACTTCCTCATGCTTCTTAAAAGTCCACCCCCACCATTTCTATTACAGCAGTCCCAGTTCATATAAAAATGTGCTTCCTCATTTTGTTTCCACAGTCTGTTGCTTCCTAGATGGATATGTGTCTCTGAATCGAGGTCCTTAATCTATGAGATGGTTACAATAATGTTATCAGCTTTCTGACATTTCTTGATCAAAGGGGTAAAATGAGAAGAGGCAATACTTTGAAAAAATACTCATGGGCAATATTTCATTTCTTCTATCTCTTAACCATGATTGGCACCAAAATTAATGCTTGTTTTCCCTCAGCCATTGACTTTAGTTAGGTTTTCTATTACTTCAATGAAATGCCATGAAACAAGTTGGGGATAAAAGGGTGCATTTGGCTTATACTTCTATATTCTGTTCATCATTAAAGGAAGTCAGGACAGGAACTTAAACAGGGCAGGGACCTGGAGGCAGGAGTCGATGCAGTGGCCATGGAGGGGTGCTGTGTACTGGCTTGCTTCTCATGGTTTGCCCAGCCTGCTTCCTTATAGAACCCAGAACCACCTGCACAGGGATGGCACCACCCATACACTAGGCCCCATCAATCACTGACTAAGAAAATGCCCTACAGGCTTGTCCACAGCCTGATCTTACGGAGACATTTTCTCAGTTGAGGTACTCTCCACTCAAATGACTGTGGTTTGTGCAAACTTGACATAAATCTAGCCAGCACACTGATCTACTTGGTTACTCCTTTTTCCCAGAATCCTTATTCTTTCATCAGAGCTACATGTATTCCATGGAGAACATCAATTTTATGTTGAGTAATAAAATGTGCTTACTTCCACAACTTTCAAAAACACAGTTACCAAATAGCACCCTAATAAGTTCAAAGTTACTGGTCCTAAATTCAAACCTTTTAAAACACAAAAGCAAAAGCCAGAAAACAAATTCCTAAAGCACACTTATTTATTGTATATCTGCTTGTTGTATTGCTGTTCATACATGTGTACATACACATGTATTTGCCTACAGATATGCCTGGGCATGCCTGCAGAGATCAAAGTACAGCCTGCCAGTGGTGTTTCTTTCCTTATACCATGTGGATCCCAGAGATAAAACTCAAATGGTCAGGCCTGGTGGCAAGAGCCTTAACCATCTAAATCAGTGGTTCTCAACCAAGGGCTGAACAACTCCTTCATAGGGGTCACCTAAGACCATTGTATAACACAGTCACTTACGTTATGATTCATAACAGTAGCAAAATTATAGTTATGAAGTAGCATCGAAAACAATTTCATAAATAAAGACCTGCAGCATTAGGAAGGTTGATAACCACTGCTCTAGACAATCCCATTATCCCAAATTCCTAAAATAATACAAAGGGAATATAAAGGTACCAATCAAAGCAACCTCAATTGCACCTGTTATGATTGATGACAAAATATATGATTGATGATTGTTTGGGTGTTCTAATCCTTAGGGTTTAACCACTATTGGTGGTGTGCATTTGATTCCTCCTTGAGTTCTATAAAGTCTGAGCATAAAATGAAAGCACATGTTTGCCATAGTAGCAATTACTGATTATCAATAAATGCAATGTTAAATCCAGAAATAAAACTGCAAATTTCCAACCTGAAAACTGAGTTCAGAGTGTAATATTAACAACTTGCCATGGTGAACTGTGACCACACAGAGCTGTGTGACTTTGTCTGAAATCTCAACCTCCTTAGACATTAAGCAAGAGTTAAAGACCCTGCCTACATCTAACTTGTTATTGGACCTTGAACAACTGCTTAATTTTGCAACACCCAATTTTTCCACCAACTAGGAACAATCTGCACTTCAAAATTTACACAATCACTAAGTAAACTGATACAGTTCATTCCCTCTGAGCCATGGCTAACACAGGGATATGCTCCACAAACCACTGACTCTGAATGGTGTCAAAAAATGAAACTAGTACCAGATACATAGGGGAGTAACAATGTTACCAGGGAAATTGGGGTGCCTCTCAAGATTCTCAGCTGTGCTAGTAAATTAACTTAGCAGTGGACTGGAAAGAAAGCTTGAGGACAATTTTATTAGAGTTTAGGAGAAAACCAGAGGACTGACAAACTGGAATCTTCTTCAGCAGCACAAATAGGGAAATGGGGATGAAACCATGACTCTTGAGTTAAGCATGAAGGACAGGTACAATGGCAGACAAATAGCTGCATGGAAAACAGCAGAGAGGAACTCCAGACTAAGACTAATGGAGTGCTACTTACTAGAAAACAAGCACTTGGGCTGTTGCTTGCATCTGAAGGATAGAGACAGGAGAGATAACATTCTAGAAATGGGGACAGACATAACAGAAAAGGGTAGGCTTTCTAGGAAGAAAAAGTATAGCATCTCATTTAAGGGTTAATTATTCCTCCCTTTGGCATAGTTTATGGTAAACCTGCCTTCCTGAATGGACTGACTGCCCAGCTGGAATGAGGTCTTTACCCAAACATAAATCATTTTCTTGGCTAAGGGGAAATAGTTTTTCATGCAGTGGTTCTCAACCTTCCAAATGTTGTGACCCTTTAATGCAGTTCCTCATGCTGTGATAACCCCCAACCCCAGAATTATTTCATTGCTATGTAACCTTGCTACTGTTAAAAATCATAATGTAAATATCTGATCTGCAGGGTACATGATACATGAAACCCAAAAGGGGTCACTACCCACAGGTTGAGAAATACTGCTTTGGTGGATCTTCAGTCTACTATAACAATGTCTTCTATTTTAATTTTGGAAGTGATTGCTTTGTTCTTAAGTTTTCAATTGAGTAGTATTAGGCAAAGAGTAAAGTACAGTGACTATAAGCTAAATACGCGTTCATAGCATGACTTAATCCTATAACATTTAGCCCAACATGAAAAATGGGGCATAGCTAAAAGTAGGAGTACATAGATTGTCTAAGTCCAGCTACAACTTCACAGATAACATAATTCCTTAGACTATTACTCTGTTTATGCCTGGTTTTGAATTTTATGGCTAGTCAACTTTCTATTCAAGACTCACATGTACTAATTTGGAAAAATGGCTAAGTCTTGATGCAATGTATTCAATGACTTACAAAGCTAAACTGTTTTAAGCCATAGTTTGATGAAACAAAGTCACAGTCTATATTTTCCCTATTGTGTGGTTAATTGCAACAAATACAGTCCAATTAAAGGTGGCATAGATGTGTTCTTTGTTGCATAAAAATAAAACCTAATATATAGCACCACCTCTCCTAGAATCTAACATTCAGGTTCAAGCACTTGGGACCACAGAGGAATTATGGACTGGAAGCTCATAAAACTGGAGGACCCTGTGAGTCCATATGAGTAGTACTTACTGCTCTAGTATATCTGAACCATCATGAACAATAAGACCTTTGGGTCTTTCCTCTGCTGAGCATAACAAGTATCTCCAATGTCACCCGTTTCTAAATTTGACTCTGATACAGGACCAGGGAGACTGGTGACAGATGGGCAAAATTTAGCATGCAGTTTGGCCAGTCTTTGGGATGGAAGTCTTGTTATCTCAAAGTTGCTGCCAAGTCCTGCACACTTCTTTGTAACAGACACCTCTGGGAAACTCCACAGCCTCAGCCAAAAGCAGAGACTTGAAAGAGCCAGATTTTCTCACTGTTGATACTATAATATCTCACTCACACTGGGATCTACTGCAATAGCAAAACAGTCACCAGCATGAATCTGAATGTGAAAAAGCAGCTGACACACCAAACTGGATCTTTTTCTTTTATTACTCTTAGGATGACCATTTCTCATTGCATAGGAATTCTGTCCTGTCGAAATCAATTCTTTAGTCTACAGAAGTACTGCAAGTTCACTGGGTTTAAGGTCAAGTCTTGCTACAAATATCACATGAAAAGCAGCCTTAAAAGTCACAGAGACCCTTAAAATTAACTGCTGAAAAGAGTATTCATTATTGTCAAAGCAATATTTACATAGAGCAGCAAATTTTTAAAGCATTGGACTACTATTGAATCACATATAACTAATTAGCCATTAATATCAATAATTGAATCATTATTGCATTCCTGGGTCATTTTTATCTGTTCTGAGCAAATGAGACTATAAATTCTCTCCTGATTTGATAAGAACAAGTACAGGCATGTTAGTCTTAATGTTTTGGACTGTATACCTTCTCTCTTCTGTCAATCTGCTACTGGAAGAGTTTGTTAAAGATTTGGAACTAGTTTTTAAATCTTAGTTAAGAAACATCTTAGAAAATACAACACATTAATAGGGAAAATATTTTTGTTGTGTTTTGGTAATAACTTTTAAGTGGTGCTAGAAACAGATTCTCCTTTTATAAGGCAGCATTTCACAGATTTAATAACCTCCTCTCAGTGGGCTAGGGAGCAGCTAACCCTCACTGTCTCATGCTTCTGTCAGCCTTTACTAAACTTTAGTTTTCTCTCCTTCAGGTTATCTTACCTTTCCTCTGTCTCCTCTCCCTCCACTCCCCGCATCTGTCCTCCTCACACATACAGAACCTACTCCCCAGGTCATGCTTTCTCGTGTGTGTGTGTGTGTGTGTATGTGTGTGTGTGTGTGTGTGTGTGTGTGTGTGTGTGTTGCTGACAATCTAATCAAGGGATATACAAATACTAGTCAAGTTCTCTCTCACTAAGCTATACTCCTTGCCCCCTAATCTAAATGGAAACACCTGGGAGATTCAGATATTTAACAAAACCGTGAAAAAACTAAAACAAAAAAACTAAAAAAATGTTTCTAGTAATGTAAAGCAGCTGTGGTTAATGAAAGCTGGATGGACGTCAGAGGTAGGTGTGGTGGCATGTGTCCACAGTAGCAGCCATTTGGGTGGCTAAGTGAGAGTGATGGCTGGATCCTAAGCATTTGAGGCCAACATGAGGAACACACAAGACCTGATCACAAAATAACCAGAATGCAATAAAAAATATTTGGTGGATGACAGGCCCCTTGCCACCACAGTGTTAAACTGCCTTAAATAAGTCAGGTTGACAACAATAACTACAAGTACATGGTATTTGCCAGCCCATCAATCACTGCTTTGACTTCTAAAGGAAGCAAAAAGATTAAAACTGAAGAATTAACAATAGGTGAGCCTGGATAGACTTTTTTTTTGCAGTGGAGACGAATGCAATTTGTGAACTATCATAGCATGCTCCCCGCCAGACCACACTGGTCAGAATGGGGTCAGATGGCTCAGCAGCAGGGAACCAGGAAATCATAAAAGGCTTACACTATCTAGGAGTATAGAACAAAGAGTGGAAAGAGAGAATGGGTGAGCAGCTAGCATATTGGCCACAAAATTCTTTCAGCTTTTTTACACAAAAGAACTACCAGCTAATCGTAATCATCACGTGTCCCTTTAAAGCCACACTTGCCACAATAATCGTGCTCAAAGATTTATATATGTTTCAATATGTTTTCCGATACACCTGACCACAATTTTACAAACACTTTGTAGAAGTCATGCCATAATTGAGTCACTAAAGTGCTAATATCCAGATTAGTCTGCATTTGACTGTATTTCACACTTCAGAGAATCCTTGAATGACTGCCACCATCCCAAGTTCTCTTTGAGTTCTTAGTGCCAACTCAGGAGAATGAATCTTTAAAATGTCTCTTGAGTCCCCTACATTCACATGCCTACAATCTGAAGGCAGTTCAAAAGGTCCCTGAAGTTAACTCAGAGCTCAGTGGAAATCAGCCAGAAAAAGCTATCCTGTGATGCTACTGGCTTCCTGCATCCTCTGGAGATGGCTGGATTGACATGAATCCACTACCTGCTAGAATAATCTAATTATACCTAAAGGTTTCCAGTGAAAAGGCTTTATTCCAGGTCCCTGTCACTTTCCCTGTGGTGAACTCAGACTTTCAAACAGTCTGCATGTGGCTTTGTAACACATGAAGGAGTTCCTGAAATGTCAGTCCTCGGGGACAAGCACTCGTGTCACTGAAGCAATGCCTCATGACCTCTGCACTTCTGGATCTTTTAGACAAAAGCCAAAAGCTGTGAAGGCCACAACGAAATCATTCTTTGTGCCCAAGAGCTGACATATCCTAAGAGAGGAGTGCACATGTATGCTCGCAGTTGTGAGGGAGGATTTGCACCACAGTGGCTCACACAAAGCCTGCCCTATGAATAAAACACCCTCTGTTCCTAAAGCTTGGAAATCTGGTAACATTCACAACATATGGATATTCACTTAAATAGGAGGAAAAAGTTAAAGTGTGACATTTCTTCTAACCCACAGTTTTACAGCTGGAAGAAATCTCTTCCATTCTTAGATTGGCATAACGTGACAATCCAAGCAACCAGGCTTAAGGTCTATAAATTCACCACTTTCCCTCTGCTACCAAATTCCAAGATTTATTAAACATCTCCTCTCACACTATTTTCAGCTTTATGAGCCAACCAGATTTGACCTTTTAAAAAGTAGAAGCATCTGGATTTTTTCAACTAATTTTCCACTGGCAGATTTTTAGTTCCCTGGTACATTTCCACTTTGGTCTGACTTTGCACACAGGATATGGGGAGGTGGCACTTGACAGAGGGGACTTGGGACATGAAGACATATTTGTTTTTAAATAGTGGACCCGTCAGTACTGGCACATACCATGCTGTAGGAGAGAATGCTGCCACATATCGTGGATCTGAATTGACTTCACCAATCTCTATTTACTCATTTATTTTATTTATTATTATGTTTAATTATTTACTGCTGGGGACTGGGGGCACATGCCACAGTGAGTGTGTGGTGGTCAGAGGACACATTGCAGCACTCAGTTCTCTCTTTCCACCTTGTGGGTCCCAGGGACTGAATTCAGATCGCTCGCCTGGAGGTAAGCGTCTTTAGCCAGCGAGTCATCTGGATGTAGGTATACAAATTCATCAGACTCAAGGACATTCATAATTCTCAGTTTCCATGCATCTCAGAATGCCCCTCCAAACACGACCTGCAGTTCTAATCCCATTCCACCATACTGGTCCTCACTCACAACATGAAAATCAAAGGCAAAGAAAGGGAAGCATGATTAATACGAAGTGCTGTAGCTTTCGTGACACACACTAAGGAGTTTGTTCTCTAATCTGGGAACTATAAAGGAACTCATATTAATGAGATTTCTGATGAGAATCCATGGTTACAAAGGTGCCCCATGCTGGAAATCCTATCTTGACCATGGGAACACTGTGGACAGATGCTAAGTAGTATAGCTTGGGGGAGAAGCCCCTCCCACTGGAAGAGTACATTTCCTGGCTCTGCAATGAATGGATTTCCAACACAGGTCATCTCTTTTCTCCCAGTCCCACACGTTCTGAACATAAAATTGTAGGACTGAGGCAAACTGCTTCTGTGAGTTCCTGAGACTTGCTGTGAATAAGTAAAAAGAATTGTCATGTTTTTGAAGTCACTATAAGACCATGTGTCTGTGTATGTCAATAATGGGGAAATATCAACATGTAGGCACATCTTGATCAATTCTTAATCCAACCCTATAATGATATTGACTTGCCTACGGCTGGATTTTACCCTGAGTATTTCTGGCAGATGGGCTTACTAAGTCATTTGGTTCTTTCATGAACTCAACATTTTCTCTCTGTCACTTCAGCAAACGTGGCTGAAGCCCAGTGCTGAGCAATGAGGAAACCAGATAAATTATGGTCCTGCCTTGCTCTGGGCACCAGTCAGCCAAATACTGTCAGGGTGTTCCTGTTGGTAAGACCAGAACAGACAGACAATGCCTTATTTAGCCATAATCAACACATGGTTTCTTCTTTTTTAAAATGCACCTTTCCTAACATGGGAATTTCAGAAGTACTTTTACAGATAGGCATTTTACCTATATTCATAGTATCTAAATAGTAAGAACAAGTATTTACTTGTAGCTAACTCTATTTTGAACATGTCTACCAAAATGCCTTATATGTGTTATGACATGTGTGCCTCATAAACACTGTGTAAAGTAACTCAAGTATTTTATAAATTACTCCACAGACACAAAGTCAAATAGAGTCTTATCTTACTCAGGTGGTGGATTTACACCTGTATGCCTCTGGAAACCAGATTTTCAAATTCAGACACAAAATACCATACAACTTGCTGCATTGCTCAGCAAAACTCCTTCAATATTTACTCACATTTGTGTTAATATTAAAAGCACTGAGTTTGAAAGCATCAACTTTCAATTTAGAAGAAATTTTAAAAACCATTTACAGTGAAAACACAGGCCTTGAGATTAAGAATGTTAATATATACTTGATGAAAAGCTAAACAGAGGAAGGGAAAAGGCTGAGTAGAGAATGGGAAGTGAGCTTTTCTTCATCATTTCTCTTTGAAGTCTAAAGCATAATAAAATCCCTTCAGGTAGTAAAAAGCCAGCTCACATTTAGCCAGTTGGCTTGCAACAAATGTCACCGGTTTGGGTTTGTTGTTTTTTTTTAAACTCGAATCTCCCAGTGGTCAAAAGAAATACAGGCTTTTCTCCCTTGCTTATATGTCACAAGCAAAAATGATAAACCCATGACATGTGCTAAACGTTCAGTCTTGTTCATTGATCTTTGGAGTGCTTGACTCTGAATTTTCATTTGGAGACACATCCCAAAATGTGGCTTCTAGCTGAAGTATGACAACAAAATAGCTTCAAGTGCTGCCTCATGTCCAGCCAGCTATGGTTTTACTGATAATGGCTTTTATGCCATTATTCCTAAGAACCATGTTTTCTAAAACAGAATTTAGAGGACACCTACTGTGTTCACACAAAGTTGATACAGTCATGCTCTACCTGCTTGGACATCTTGAACCCAGGAATGCCCACATCAGACTGTTTAAGTGAGCAAATGCAGGATTACACTAAGCTAATTAAATCACTAAATAGTCCTTACAGTAAGCCAATGCAATTTGGAAGTAAACCTGCTGTCCCAGATTACCATCCTGAGTTCACCAATCTTACCACACATACAGACACATTGTGAGGACCATGCCCATAAAACACACTTATGGAAACAGCACCAGATGATACAGTGCTTGGAGAGTCCTCTCATGTTGATTACCCAGATGTATGTTAGATTTCTCTGGGATTAGATTTGATATTATCTCCTTATTATACAAAACCATGGAAAACATTTAATTAAATCTTAATTAAACGCTCCATGTTTCTTTAAACCACATGGAGTCCATTTTTCAACCACAAGCAGAAAAGGAAAGCCTCCGGCACAAGTTGTTCATGAAGATTTCTGCACAGGACTCACTCTTCTCTATACTTCCAACTGTCTCACAGACCTGCCATCTTCATGATGTCTTTTTCACATTCATCAGCCGACAAAGTGACAGACTAACCCCAAAGCTAATGAGTAAATATGCATTGGTTTAGATCAGATCCTGATGGCTCATTTGTTGAGCCTTTATGTATCGTTTGAAAACATGAGGCAATTAGTATAGTCTTCTGCCTGCTACAGAGTACACTGCCAGTAAGCATCTACTTAATGAGTTAAAATATTCAATAAGTATACAGTTAAAATTCCAACACCCTGATGCAATTATCCCAGAATGCTTATGCTAAAATATGTGAACTTACTTCTCGATGTGATTTGATTATTTTCATAGAGAAATGCTTTGTGTTACAGGATAGGGTACAGGAAGAAACTGGCTACATGCAGGAGAAAGTCCTCAAATGCGATGTTAGTTTTTGACTTGCAATAAGACGATCTGTTCCTCCCACACAGTCTTAGCATGGATCATAAAGCAATCTCTTGTGACAAAAGAGGTCACACACAGCAATAAAAAGAGAATGTTCTTACTTACAAAGTGTCGTAAGTGACTCTAACAACACTCATGTAAAGAGAATACCGAGAAGCATACTGCATACAGTCATTTCTGTAATGTTCTAGAATAGGTGTTACTGACCTATGAAGACAGAAATCAGATGAGTGGTTTCCTGTGTGGTGATTGGGTCCTAATTCCAAATGTAAAGGAAAGAGCCAAAGCTATAGGGACAGGATGGTCTATATTTTAAAAGGCTTTGAGTTACACAAGTGCATATTTTCAAGACCCATCCATCTCTATGTACAGTTATGACAAAGGCATTTAGCTGTATGCAAATTTTACTTCATGGTTTAAAGGTTCATGAGAGCATGGGAGGACTTAGCTCATCTCCAAGGACACTAGTCCCCTAATATGATGCGGCTGTTACACACTGAGAATTCTACTTCTGGAGTTGCTCTCAGACACTGACTCGCATTTCTTTGATATCAAATGCAGAGCATTTTCTATGAGTGAAGCTGACTTTCAGAAGCAGCCAGCATCAGCCAGGATCAAATCTGTATAAGTGATGGCTCAAGAAATGAGCCCTTTGCTTTCCATGATGTAGTTTTGACCAATTTAATGACACGGAATCTTCTCGCAAACTGATTACACAAACAGAAACACAAACTGTGCAGAACAGATTGGTAAGGAAAGTCAGTTGAACCACTCAAGAAACCTCTCGGTTAAATGTGGATTCCCTGAAATAAATGTCAAACCTGCCCAATGTCCCTGCTTTAACAGAAGCAAATTCATTTACATGGTTAAGAACAGAGGTGGTTAAGTATAATTGCATGGTACATGTATTTTGTCATGCTCAGGCATACATGCAAATTATAGCTTGAAATAATATCCATAGCAGAGGGAGAGATACTTTTCTTCTTCTCGTATTCTCTCTGTTAGTCTCAGCTTTCTCAGATAAATTTTTAATTTCCAATTACACTCACACTTAATTCCTACAAAGAAAAATGTCTTTTTATTTTATTTACCATCTAATGTTCACAATGTAGTTTTTCATGTATCTCTCTATTGATTCTTTCTAATGCAATGAAAACAGAGCAGAATTAAGCACCGAATTTCCATATAGGATAACTGTCTTTATTGTAATTCTCTTATTTTATTCCATTACCGGGACTGATAGTGTACAGTGCTCTTATCACAAATAGTAAAGGGAAGCATGGAGCAGACATCAGCAAGATGTCTGACAAGAGATGCTTCATACACTCTAATATAACAGAAAACATGCCAAGAAAAAGGAAGAACCTGCTTACATTGTTTAGGAGGCAGAACCTCAGAGTGCAGGCCGATGAGGCACAAATGTTACGCAGCATGGAAACAGACAATGATGTTACAGAAGTGACACCAAGACACACCATCTACTGTCTGGCCTTTCCAGCTGTGTCACGACCACCTCGACCAGCAAGGAAGACGCGACTCAGGAATCCTTCTCACAAGCAGTTTATTCAGGACCTTGAACAAATCTTCTGACCCCAGGGAGTGCCCGCCCACAGCTTAAAAAGGCCCTTGGGCGGCCAACCCCGGTAAGCCATGTAGCGACAGCAGATAGGTCCACATACGAGGAAGCAAGCCTGATATCCAGCCTTGACCAAATAAGGAGTTGTTTATCACAGAGAGCACTTGCTATCGGGCTAGCAGAGGCGGAAGCCAGCACCATCTTAAGTGTGTGGCACTTCGCAGCTCTCTACACAGCTGAGTGTGGTCATGAACCCTGCTGTATTTCCCAGGGTGGGAAAGGATGAGTAGACCAACCCCACTAACACTACAGACACTGAAAAGTTTGCTGCTCAACAGCTCACGGGTCTGCCTTGAGCTGAGTTTGGGCTGTGGCTGAGCAAGTCCCATGAATATACTGACTTGGAGAAACAGCTCAGCGCATGCTTTGCTGTGCCACCCATCCATGTACCTTCCTGACAATTTTATCCTGAGACTTCATCCCCCAGGGAATTTGTGAAGCAGGTGGGAAGATATCACCAGTTCTCAGCACACTCAGGCCTGAGAACAAGGTAAGCAGCCACCCTTTGTCCCCAAGACTCTGTAAAACAACCAGACAGTCTTCTTTGAATGGCTCAGCACGTGGAACACAGGAATGAGAGTAGCAACCCACCCTGAGTAGTACACATTCCATGCACTCACACCCTAAACCTCAACACCAGGAAGCATTTAGGTCATGCATACTGAAGCCTCAAGAAGGCACCTATTCACCCTTCCACCACTGCCAGGCACCATGCCTGGACCTATTGGTACAGCCTGCCTCCCACAAGACTCTCAGATACTGACAAATTCCTGGCCCTAACTTCCAGGAAAACTGCTATGCTGGCCTGAGTCCTCTGGAAGCATCTTGGCCCACATGACCTGTGAAGGCTGAATGATACCCTAAAATCAGATATAGATGCACCAAGTCCAGAGTCTCCGGAAAATAAACCCTAGGCAATCTGCATCCCAGATCGCAGACCAACCCCACAAACTTCTGTAGCCTCGGCCTCTGAGACCCCCACAGGCATTGCTAGCAAGGAACAGTCACAAAAGATAAACACTATACTATTATGCCCATCCACTCCCTAGCCCATCTCCAGAAACAATGTCATCTCCGAGGAAAGTCCTTTCTGTAAAGGGCAATCTATGTATTTTAAAGAGGCAACTAATCTGCAAGTTATATAAACACTGTTATGTACAAGAAACATTAACATAAAAGCAGCAGTGAACTGCATGAAAAGGCTTTGAAATTATGATTCTTACAAAAGCTGAAATGGTTTAAGAGTGCACAAATAGATAATGCAACAATCTGGGAAAAGAGTTTAAGATCACCCTGACAAGTCTAGCAAACACAGAGAGATCATAAAGAACAAATGAGAAACATTGTATCTGAAGGACTCAGTAAATGAAATAGAAATATAACTGAGTGTCTCAACCACAGACTAAATAAAAAAAAGAACTTCTGATCTTAAAGAACTAGTCAAATAAATGTTTCAAGATTACAGTACAGTTAACTGGATAAAACTGGATATATGATAAGTGAAATAATACAGGGATAGAAACACACAAACTGCATGTTCTTAATTGTCTGTGGAAACCAAAAAGAAGTTCATTTCATAGAAGTAGAAAGTAGAATTGAGGTCACAGGGGGTTCAGAAGTGTCAGGGCAGGAGCTGGAAACAACCAAGTTACATACCATGTACAGTGACAGCAGAGTAAGCTCTGTTCTGGAACACAGAGAGGTGGCTGTTGTCGACTACTTAGAATATGCTCTTATACGAAGAACTTGAAGGAAGGATTTCCTGCCCCCACCCAAATGATATAGGACTGTAAATATGGCTCAGCAATTAAGAGCACTTGCAGTCCGGGTTTGCCTCCTAGCATATACATTAGGTACTCTAAAACTTCCTGCTACTCCAGTTCTAAGGTATCTTATGCCCTCATCTAGCCTTTGTGGGTACTGCATGCAGGTGATGTACATACAGACAAGCAATCATACACACACGTGTACAGAAAACAACTAAACCTTTTAAAAATAAATGATTAATATTTAAGGAGATGAAAGTGTTAATTACCATGTATCATCATGACACTTTGTACATATGCATCCAATTATGACCTGTGTCCATAGATATGTATGATAATTTTGCTTCATATAAATTAGGCATGGTAGTGAGGAGGGAGGAAGAGGTGGGTGAGGTGGAAAAGAGGTATGTTATGCCCTCATCTAGCAACTGCCAGAATGACCATACCAGAAGAATGAATTTAAAAAGTTATTAAACTCATGCTGGGTTTATGCAATACTTTGGATAAGCAGCTCTAAGAAACCTTAGTTAATTTCCTTATTACTAAATTAACTCCCACAAAAACTTATGTAAGTTGAAAAAGTCCTTTTAAAAAATTAGTTTTAGTTTTGTGTGTGCATGTTTGCACGCGTCATGCATATGCCATGTGAATACAATAATCAGAGTCCAGAATAAGTCATCAGATACCCTATAGCTGGAATTAGAGGTGGTTGTGAGCCACTGGATGTGGGTGCTCAGAACTGAATTCAGGTTCTCTGAAAAACCAGGGAAAATTTCACTTTGTAAAGCAAGCAATGTAACTGGAGTGCACTTATCTGTCAGGTTCACAGAAACCCCAGCCAGTGTCCTACATTCTGTTCCAAGCTGGAAAGGATTGAAGGGGGGTTACTCCCAAGGCTGACAATCTCTGGAACTCACCACAGTGGCCCCCACAGTCCCTTGCAAATGACTGAGTGAATAACCTCAAACTAGCCATAATCATGGCTTACACTGGTGATTGAGGGCAAGCAAACAATGTGTCTAAAGATCTCAACAACATCTCCCTGCACAAAAGCACAGGCAAGGGCACAGAAATCTTCTAAGAACAACAAAGTATATCCTCAGGATTTCAAGTGAATGTCAGTGGCATCTGGTAGTGAGACAGCGTATCTGCTCTTTGAGTTTCATATATTGGAAACATTTTATATACACAATTAATATTTCTATTAGCTGATGATCAACAATGCATCTGAACACCTGGCATTTTCAAGTAAGACAGTAGTTTAAAAATATTTACTAAGAATATGAAGGCATTAAATAATAATTTCAATTTTGGCATTCCAATGCTTTACCCAATGTGGTTCCAACCATATTTATAAATAGCTCTACATTCCTACTTGGTCATTCTCCGGTGTCTACTAGTGGTTCTCATGCATATTTTCACAGAATGCCATTTCAGAAAGACAAAAATTTTCATAACTATGACTTTCTACAAAAACTCTGCACATTTCCCTAATGTTCCTTGTGTTAGAAAAGTCCCTTATTGTCAATAAACTATATTTTTATATTTAAATTTTATTTTACTAGTATTTACTGATTTTACATAATTGGTCTCCTTATGACATTTTAGTATGTGTAGGCAATATATTCATCTTCTCTGATAGTCTCTCTGGTCCCCTGCCCCTCTTGGAGATCTCCTTCATCTTCTAACCTGGCTCTGTTCTGCTTTCATGGAATGTTTTGCTGACCTAATGATTTTAACTAGGGATTCTCACGGGGACATGAGAAGCCATTCACAGAAGCACATGCCACTCTGCAGTGGCTATACCACTGAAGAAATTATATGTTTATACTAACCATAATCAACTCCCACATCATCCTGTTCTTGGTGGGTTTCATGAATCCTAGATGGATAGTCCCATGGTCTTCTTTTGTAGTAGTCCCTGCAGCAGCATCCAATTTAAATTCTGAGGTCACTCTTCAATTCTCTGAGACAAGGTACTACAGTTTAATTAACTCCTAGTCCAGATGTTCTAGAAATTAACTTACTTAAGATACCCAGGCAGTTTCTGTTGTTTGAAATCAAGAATCCTGACATACAAAAAACTTAATCATTTTTAAAAAAAATCTCACTTTAAAGAATGTTTCTGCTGGTTCTACTAACAGAAATCCAGTAGGAGTCTCTTTGCATGTGAGCAGATGTCTTTTGGATGGTTGGAAGAACAGAGAGAATAGTGGGTTTCCATTTGGTCCTGGCCTATATGGCTCCTTATAGATAGGTGTCTTTACAAATTAAATCCTACAAGAAGCAATTAAAGTGAATTTCTTCTGATGTGCTGAAGTTGAGATAAAGACAAAAGCCTCCCAGCATGCTTGAAGTTTGCTCACACATTTGATTTGTTCACATTTGAACTGAATGTATGACTCTTTCCAGGGACAGTTCACCTGGTAAGGGCTCCTGTCACCTATAAAAGTGCAAGTTATGCTGGCAAGCTACACACTGGCTCTGAATCATCACCTCCCAACATGTCTGTCAAAAGTAAAATTCTCCCTCGACGAACAGGAAAGAAAAGCTTTTTTTTTTTGTGAGGCAAGTGGATTTTGAAAATTTTGTCTTTTTTTTCCTTCATAAATGTGGATTGGAAATCCTGCCAATTTAAAAAATAGATCATTTTCCCTTTGCCTAAAAATAATATAAAAATGTGTTCCATGTTCTGGAAGCACAGTGACAACTAGCCTGCTGTAGTAGCACCTAGGACCACGTCGTAAGTCTCAAAAAAATGCTCAAATTGTGATGTGGTACTAAAACATGCCAGTAAGTCACATAAGTGCCTATTTGCAGTCAGATGTGAATATGTGTCCTTGATTCTGATCCACATTTATTCAGTTTATTTCCTCTCCAGGTTACTGTTCACCAAAACTGTGTCACAATGAAAATGTGGTAGTTCACAACACCATTGAAATAATTATGATTTTAAATGTATTATTGTGTATATATTTTGATTTTTTGTTTTTGTTTTTGTCAGCTTCTCACTAGGTCATCTGAGCAGAGGAACCTCACTTGAGAAAATGCCCCTATCAGATGCCTGTAGGCAAGTCTTATGTGGTATGGGATAATGCTCTTATTCACTGTGAAGATTTGTCACTCATATTGATTTAATAAAATCCTGATTGGCTAGTGGCTCCCATCTTTATCCCATCTTTAATCCTAGTACATAGGAGGCAGAGGCAGGTGTATCTCAATGGTTTCAAGGCTAGTCTGGTCTACAAAGTGAGTTCTAGGATAGCCATGACTGTTATACAGGGAAACCCTATCTTCAAAATCAGAGAGAGAGAGAGAGAGAGAGAGAGAGAGAGAGAGAGAGAGAGAGAGAGAGAGAGAGAGAGAGAGAAGTAACCTGATGATGGAAAATACACAGAGAGCCTAGATACTATGTGTTATTTGTTGTCTTTGAATTGTTTGGTGACTGAAGAAGGAGCAACAGCTGCTAAAACACATTTGGTTATACATGTTGCTTGATTAATTCAATATATATATTGAAAATGCCTTAAGTTCAAAATTTAAGTCAAAAGATGTCACTTCAGAGAAGAGGTTTTGCTTTTGTTTCCACAGGAAATGAGAGGCTGTGTGTTCATTCTGCATTAAGAAAAATAAGGTTTGACCAAGGAAGATTCCCTGAAAAATCTCCAAAGGGAATGGATGACCCAGATGATCTAACATTTCAGAGCACCTCTGTTGCTGTTTCTTCTGAGATGTGCATCCAGAACAACTTCAAGGCTTCTGGTTGAAATGATCCAGACTCACAGAATACTCCAGTCAGGACTTGACCATAATTTTTTCCCCATAAAATTAGAAGTGCTCTTAATCAGCAGGAAGCAGCCTAGAAAACTATGTCCACATTCCCCAAAAAAGTGATTATGGATGTTTCTGTTTTTTAGCATGTTGGTTACAAGTTGTTATGGATCATGGTCAGGAAAAAACTCTAAACAAAGATTCAGGATTCTTTTTTTGAGAAAAAAAAAGGAATAATGCTCTTATACACTATAAAGATTTGTCACTAGCATTGGCTTAATAAAATGTTGATTGGCCAGCAGCCAGGCAGGAAAAATACATGGGGCTACCAGAATAGGAGAATTCTGGGAAGAGGAAGGCAGAGACACAGTCGCCAGACAGGCACAGAGGAAGCAAGATGAGAATGCCTTACCAAGAAAACATACCAAGCCACATGGCTAAACATGGATAAGAAATATGAGCTAATTTAAGTTGTCAGAGTTTATTAGTCTGGAACCCAGTGACAGAGATGGAGGAGTGATATACAAAGGGGTCAAGACCATGATGGTAAAACCCAAAAAGACAGTTGACCGGATAAGGGGGGGGAACTCTTGAACCCCAGACTGATGGCAGAGAGGTCAACAGGGGACTGATCCAGACTCCATGAATGTAGTGTCAGTGAGGAGGCCACAGAAATCACTTGGGCCTTGGGTAGTAGATCAGTGTTTATCATAGGCTATGAATGAACTTTGGGAGCCCATTCCAAGTAGAGGGATGCTCTCTCAGTCTGGACACATGGGGAAGGGCCTAGGTCCTGCCCTGGATGAAATGACAGACTCTGGAGATCCCCCCAAGGAAGGTCTCACCCTCCCTAGGGAATGATGTGGGGATTGGCTGGGGGGTGGGGGAAATGGGTGGAGGGACAAGGGAGGAGGGGTAGGAGAGGGAGCTGGGATCTGTGAAGCATTCATGTTTGTAATTTAAATAAAAATATATATTGAGGAAAAATAAAAAAGAGTTTGCTAGTAATAAGCCTGAGCAATAGGCCAAACAGTTTATAGTTGATACAAGCCTCTGTGTGTTTATTTGGAACTGAATAGCTGCAGGACCTGGAGAGACAGATCTTCTGTCTTCATCTATGAGTTATTTCCTTAATTGATGATGGGTGGGGGAGAGTCCATCCCACTGTGCACAATACCTCTCATGCAGTAAGTGGACTTGGGTACTATAAGAAAGCAAACTGAGCAGGCCATGAGGAGCAAGGCAATAAACAAATTGCTTCCTGAAACATGCCTTCAGTTTCCCACCTTGGCTTTCAAGGGTGAAGAAGTATAACCTGTAAGACAAATAAATCCTCTTCTGATGTTTTTGGTCACGGTCTTTATCACAGCAATAAACCCTCTTAGGGAATGTGGGCCAGTTTGATGCAGGTGTACCAAATCACACACAACACAAAATGTGTGCAAGTGTTAGAGGACAACATTGCAATGTTCGTCCTCTCATTTCTCGTTTACATGGTGTCTTGTCTGATTCTGTGTTGTTGTGACGTAATAGCCTGACCCCAACCCTCCTGCCCCACAAACAAAAACAACTTAATAGAGAGAGGGCTCATTCTGGCTCAAGTTCTGGGAGGACACAGTAAGTCATGGCAGTAGGCAGGGAAGGCATGGTGGTAGCGCAGGGAGCTCAACAACCACAGAGAGCAAGTAGGGCTGATTATAGAATGTGAGCAACTCACTTCTTCCAACAAGGCTCTGCTTCCTAGAGATTTTATCACCTTCCTAAACAGCACCAAAAGACGTGAGACTGTGGGGAGGACATTCCTACTCAAACCACATTGATTCCAGACTAGAAATCAAGTTGTGTCTTCTACAACAAGCACTTTTGTCTTTTGAGACATGCTGTTGGCCTAGTTCATAATTCTTAAAACAATTAGTATTGTAGAATTTTTCTTCTAAAATACATATAAATAAATCAAGACTTTTGTGATCTCCTTATGATGATTTTCCATTGTCACAAGATAATTCAGGCACTTTGGGATGATGTGCAGGACACAGACATAGGTAACCTGACTGCTGCAACCTTCCCATGTTTTCTCAAATACCACCATATCCCCTGCATTCTCACTCTCTCTACCCCTGAATATCACTGGTCTCAGGCCTCAGCACATTTGCATATTTCTTCTGACACCCAGAGTGCCTATTGCTTCTCTTAGTTCTCATCCTATCTGTGAGTTGAGACATAGGTTTGATATCACATTGCCATCGAGTACAGAGAATAAAGTAAATGATGGAAGAAAAAAAGATTTTTCCACAGGACATAACAATACTGTGGATGAATCCTTTTGTGCACTATGAAGATATGTTGCTCTCATTGCTAATAAAAAGGTGACTGGCTGATAGCTAGGCAGGATTTTCAGGGCAGACAGAATGATGGGAAGAGTCTGGGGAATCCTGAGTCAGATGCAGATGAAGCAACACGGGAAGTTCATAGATGAGGTAAATGAGCCTGGGGGAAGTACATAGATTAATTGAAATGGGTTACTTATAAGAGCTAGTTGAAAACAAGTCTAAGCTATCAGCTGAATATTTGTAATTAAGTCTCTGTGTGGTTATTTGGGGATCCGACTACTGGGACAGAAAATGGCTCCCACTGTGGGGCACTTAAATCTACATAAGACCTTAGAAGTCTTTTAAAAGGTTCCAAACACACTAAAACAGAGCTCATGCCAGCTGCAGTAGAAAGATATGTCTCCCAGAAGCCACCTACAGGATGAAGCCAGCTGCCAACCACCAGGTGCTAGCACCATTCACTAAACTGAACAGTGCCAGCGGCTGACATAACAATTTAAGGTTGGTCTCATGTGATAAAAAACAATAGAGACAAGGTAAAGACAACCTCCAAATGGGTTACAGTGTGTTTCAAATATACATAGGCTTGGGAGACAAAAGGGAAAGGGTATATTCAATCATAAAATAAAAAATGGTTTAAAAATAATAAAGCCCTTAGAAAAGGAATAGAGTAAAAATATTTTAAGTGATTTAAAGATGGGAAATACACAGAAAGTCTGGATTTTGTATTTTATTGTGTTGTCTTTAGATTTTCTGATTGCTAATGAAGGAACTACATACAGCTGATAAAACACAATGGATTATGAAAACTGCTGAATTAAACCAACCTATATATTTTTAAAATGTCTACTTCAAAATGAAAGTCAAAAGATATGTTACTTTGGGGAAAAGCTTATGCATTTATTGCCACAGGAGATGAGAAGCTGTGGATATATTCCAGGTTGATATGGATCAGATTTGACTACAAATTCTGACTACAAGCTGGGCGATGGTGGCACCCGCCTTTAATCCCAGCACTCGGGAGGCAGAGGCAGGTGGATCTCTGTGAGTTCGAGACCAAGCCTGGTCTACTGAGTAAGTTCCAGGACAGGCTCCAATACAGAGAAACCCTGTCTTGAAAAAAAAATTCTGACTACAGACATAAAGAAATAAACCGAGAAAAACTGCAAAACATGTAACATGCTCAAACATAAAACAAAACAAAATAATCATCTTTGGCTAACTTGTATGCAACACATAGTCTACACTAGTATTAATAGAAAAATATGTTACCTTTAAAAGTTTATGTATTTTCAGAACAGGGGAACCAGATACTAATGAAAACACATGGTCCATGTGATCCAACATCTAGAATAGCTACAAGGCTGCAGGCTGAGATAATGCAGTCTCACAGAATACCCCAGACAAGATTTAACACTCATTCTTATTTTTTCAAGGTTCCCTCAAAAATACCCCCAGACAAGAAGATGCAGTCTAGTAAACACAATGTCCATATTTCCCAAAACATGGATTATGGATGTTTGTTATCATTTAAGGGGGGTTGGATACATGTTGTTATTGGTCATAGTTAGAAAAAAACTAAACAAAAGAATTAAATTCAAAGATCACTTTCTAAAGGAAAAAAAATGGGGATAAAGGAATGACAGGATAAAACAGTAGGTTATTAAATCTGTTTTAATTAAAAAACAACTATTATTAGAATATTTTCTCTAATTTTGCCAAATATAAATGGATTGGATATAGTAATGGTAATTCTTGATAACTGTTTTTGTTATGTATGGTTTTGTTATATTAAAGTTAAGACATTCTTTTTTAATTTGACAAAAAGGGGGAAATTCTGTGGACTAATCCTTCTGTATACTGTTGTATCATTGTTGATAAGAAGCTAATTGACTGATAGCCAGGCAGGATTTTTGAGGCAGAGAGAATCCTGGGAAAAAGGAGGGTAGAGTCTGAGGTCTAATGAGCCAGACATGGAAGAAGCATCATGAGAGGTTCATAGATGAGGTAAACAAGACTCAGGACAGCACATACATTAAGATAAATTGGTTAATTTATGTTATAAGAGACAGTTAAAAACAAGTATAAGCTATCAGTCGAGCACTTATAATTAATATTAAGTCTCTGTGTGGTTATTTGGGGAGCTGGTGGGATATTAAAGTCCACTTACATAACAAATAAATGAGACTGATGATTTAAAATGAGTTCATTACAAATTACTATTCTAAGATGACCATGCAACACTGAACAAAACAAACAAATGCAACAATAACAACAAAACTTTCTGTCTTCATAGAGACAACACTAAATGATGCAATAACAAAATAAA
Organism: Mesocricetus auratus; assembly: GCF_017639785.1. Lineage (NCBI taxonomy): Eukaryota > Metazoa > Chordata > Mammalia > Rodentia > Cricetidae > Mesocricetus > Mesocricetus auratus. The sequence continues at coordinate 31,730,893 of NW_024429195.1, read as the reverse complement.
TGAACTAAAGCAGTGTGATGGGCACATATAAGAGAAGAAGCTTAGGACCCTGAATTTAGTAGGGAAATTGAGAAGCAGAAAGAAGGGGCTGATTTCTGATGTTTCTTGTGCATAGGAACTGGTAGGGAGCAGTTACCACAGTGTGTGGTCAAGGGAGTAAACTGCTCTGGTGGTTTCTTCACTGGGGTCTCTGGCTACCTTCAAAGAAGAGAAAAGTATGGACAAGATGGGAACAAGACCAGTTATGCAGCTAGTACAATAGTCAAAGCCAAAGAAGACGACAGCTACATATGTACAGCCACAGAGATGGTGAACAGAGACATGTCATGGACATGATCTCAACATAGTACCAATAGGATGATGAGGAACACTGGGCACAAAGGAAAAAGTACAGGGATGCTAGCCAGATAGAAAGTACCTGTCACCATCAAGAAGCGAAGAGCCCCTTCATAGAGCAAGTATAAAATGAAGAGATTTGAAACATGGTAAGTCTTCTTTAAAAGGCCAGAGTACAAAGAAAAATTATCTTTGAAGAGTATTTCTGCTCTGATAACATTTGGCCCCAATGAATTCTTCAATATCATATACTCCTTTGCAGAGCTGATGATTCATGTCTTATCATCTCACCTCATTAATAGGAGGAAAACTTGATACTCTTAAATCATTCAAGAACAAAACTAGGAGCAAGTACTAAGCAAATAAGGCACTAAACTGGTTATCAAGACATGTGTGTAACAAGTTGAAAGGATGTTGGGAAGTGAAAACATCACTAGCTCATTTATTGATATGAAAATTTCTAGTTATCATCACTGTAAATATTCATTGACAGTAAGATTAGTGATTTTAGAAATCACTTACACTCCATTAGAAATTATTATTCAAATCTATATTCAATAACCTTTTTGGATAATGCTATTGTATGTCTCTAGGCATACAACTCTTTTATCAGAATACGCAGTATCTCAGTGAAGAATATATACTAGAATTTATGTATAACCACCTGTGAGATGGCAGGTAAATGTGCTAGCTACTAAGTCTAAAGAACTGAGTCAAATCCTGGGACCCACCTAATGTAAGGAGAGAACCAACTCTCCAAGTTAACATCTACACTTAGGTATGCTGTGTCTTACCCCACCCCATGAAATATATATACATATTTTTAATTTAAAAAAGAATTAATATGTAAATATCTGTACTGAACATTTCATATTTAGTTTCTGTTCCATCAGGTGGTTTATACCTGAATTAAAGATGAATTCCTTGAATGGTGTCTCTCAATTTGTGTGTCAATAAAGTTGACATCACCACACAAGTTAGATCTTACAAAGAGTTATTTGAAAAACTCACTACTGTTTCTGCAAATGACATTTAACATAATTGTAATATTTTATGTTTTCCCCAGTTTCTAAACATGTTATATAGCTAAACATATAAATTAAGAAAATATCCAAACAGAAATGGTCAGGAAAGCAAACGAAAACTGCAAGCATGCACAATGCTGCACTCTTCAAATCATGTGAGGCTGTCAAGTCACAATGAGGGTGCACACACTGACTACAGTCATAGCCAGAATTAATGATAAAGTTTGACTTCATACAGCTTTGAGTTGAAATGCATTCCACCACACAGATCAAATCAGACATATACTGACACTTTTCTATTGTTTTCATTAGCGCAACTCATTTTATGTTCAGATTTTAGAATCTAAGCACATTAAGAGAAAAAACATTGACTAAGTGCATTAAAATGTTCTAATTTGCATCCAGTTTAAATAGACACAGATATGTGCTACTTTAACTGAAATCAACTCAGTCCTCATCTGCTATAACACACCACACAAACACACACACACACACACACACACACACACACATACACACAACACACCTCCAATCCTCAGTTAAATGGATCAGGCAGCATATGAGAGGGACTTCCCATGAATCTGCTAAAACTCCACTGCAGCCAATAAAAAATTAAAATATGTGTCCCCCAGGACTAAAAAGCAGAACTGGAGCTGGGAAAACCTCATTATCAATGCAAGGTGCAAACACAAAGCCAGATTTGAGGTGGGTTCCTTTTTAATATAAACTGACATCTCCTATAACCTCTGGCCCATGAGTCTGCATGTCTGATATAGATAATTTCTCCTGAAATTGAGAACAGCAAATCTGTGTGGGACAGCATTAAATTGGGGTCGAAAATGACAGACAGTTTCCAGATCCTGTTTGTCTCTGCATCTACTCTGCACTCCTCTGATGGTTTTTCCCTGCACAGAAGACTAGGTGGGCATTAATAGGAGAGTTTGGCAATTATGTGAAGAGGGAGCAAAGGCACTGTTGGTCGGGACTGTGACTAATGAATATTGTCTTTTCAAATTCTTGGCTTTCCTAAGCATTGAAACAGCCTGCAATGGCTACGAAGCAAACAGATTCAGGTCAGCAACCCTCAATACAAACGCTCCACTTGCAACATATTTGTAGCAGTGAGAAAAGCAATTATCCATGAACGCATGGTGAGCCAAAAGCAATTAGGTTTACAAAGAATAGAAAGTGTTAGAAATAAGCTTAAAAAAATCATAGACCTCCATTCCCATTACTGAGGTCCATCAGAACTGATGGTGTTTGGATCCAAATATAATCAAACTTGTTAAAAATAAATGGCATCATTTTTATTCAAGGTGACTAAGGAATAAAGTTGGTACTTTTCACTTTGATACTGTGACTAGGGCGTGTAGGAATACATTTAAGAGGTGAATTCAAAATGTGTCAGACAAGGTTGGGTTTAAATCTCTCAACACAATGAAACCCAATACTGTTCTTTTAATGCAAGCTGGGACAGAAAATGTAACAGTTTAATCAGCCCCCAATAGCTAAATGGATAGATGAGAGCCAATAGGAGCAGTCAAACTCCTAGCAGAAAGCAGGAAGGGAAATGAGGAAATTCCCACATTGCATGTGTAGTGCCTTTCCCTTAGGTCCATAAAACACTTCCCCTCACTTCTCAATTAATCCATCACATGTTTTATGGGAGACATACACATGGAAGGCTGTCGTTTCTTGCCTATTATACATAGAAAGAAACAGGATTGAAATGTGGCATACTTAAGGTCATACAGGTGAGAAAGGCAGGGACAGAGTGAACAGAGGTTCCTTGTTCTGTCATCTGCAATTCAGACTGCAAAACACATGTGCACTCCTAGGTTCTATGGGTGGAGACTTCTACCTGGAATTAGAATAGTAATATACCCCAAATCAAAACCAACCAACTAAACTTTGCAAAGTTTCTTCCTATTTGAATCATTCTTTATTTTAAAGCCTTATTTTAGTTTTGATTGGCATAGCATATTTAAAATTCTTTTTAAATTTTAGCTGTCATTTCAATATTTTTTAGGTGACCATCATGCAGGACACATTCCTTTTACAATTCTGATCTTCAGCCTGGTAACTGTGCTACACAGAATGAGAGCTATGATTCAGCCAGCTAATGCCATCACACTAAAAAAAATCTCAAAATGTATTTATTGAATCACACAAAGAAATTAAGAAAATGATTAGCAATTATCTTGACAAGAATTCCTTAATTAATTGCCAGCACTAATACCGTGTTATCTTCCCCATTACTAAAACAATTCGACTTCTATTAAAAACTATTCATTAAAGATTCATTCGTTTCTTACTGCATCCCGCTGGCTCATATCTTATGTAGCTAAAGGGTTGCTTCCTAGGGATGAAGCTCTGCTGTGCAGAGAGGCAGCACCAACTCTGGCATTTCTGTTGAGGGACTGCAAGCATGTCTCTAAATGCTCTCTCCAGAATATCCCAAGGATATTACTTATGAAAGCAAACAAAACTAACACAAGGAGGTCTGACAGGGGCAGGACATTCTGTGGGTGAATATGCCCACTTCAAGTTTAAGACATCAGTATTTCCAGAAGGCATTCCATTCTCTTGGGAACACTAAGCCCAAGAACCGTCTTTCACAACTCAGAACTGGTTACAGTGGGAAGCTTGTTAGACCTTCCCAAAGTTTCCTGCACAGGCAGCGAAATTTATGGTCATACATCTTAGTGCATTCTTCCCCAAGGGGACTTGTAGCAATATCTGGAAGTTATTTTATTCTTCACAACTAGGAAGCAGTGCTACAAGTCTGCAGTGTGTGGAGGACATAGATCCTGTGTATTTCTATCAGTGGAAAGATCACCCCACCAAATACACAGACACACAGTGGGTAGAAGGGTGGAGGAGGGGAGAGAGAGGGGAGTTAAGGGGAAGAGATAAAGGACATGAGAGAGAGAGAAGGAGGGGAGGAAGGAGGGAGAAAGAAGGAGGGGAGGAAGGAGGGAGGGAAAGAGGGAGGAAGTGATTGAGAAAGAGAGGAAGGGAAGGAGGAAGGAAGGGGAGAGAGGGGGACTGGAAGAGAAGGAGGGAAGAGGGAAGAGAGGGAGAGGGGGGTGGAGTCAGAGTATGAATTATTTAACTGAGCTGTGGATACTGCTGTCCCTAAGGGGAAGGTGCTCTACCTCTGCAACCAGTGCCCACTGTTGATCTTAGAAGGCATAGTCAGAGTTGTGCTGAGACTCAAGTGATGGCTTACTAAGGTACCTGGAACCTAGAGGGTCTTTTCCACATAAATGAGTCAAACAGGTAATGGATTGCTTAGCTAATTAAAGAGGCACAGAATTTCCACTTGAGTTTCCCACCTTTCCCTCTAACCCTCCTTTGCTTCCTTAAGAATGGGTACCATTTTCCATTAGGAAGAACCAAACCTGGTGTATATGACATATGGAATCAAAGCCAAGGAGACAAACCAAATTGCAGTGTGCACCCTCCCCTGGGAAATCTTTGTTCATTTTAATACACATGCAGTCTGGCTGAATGGCAGGTTTTTATCTCTACTGTGAGAGCGTTGAAGGCCACTGGCATTATCCATTCCTCAGCAAGTGCTTCTAAAGCTAAAGCATCACAAACTGATAATTAAACCCAGCTGCCTCTGTTAGGACTTCAATCATACCTACATGAGCAGAAATCTAGTGGTTATTGGTGGGTTTCCTTTTTCCATTTCTAGACAACATAATTAACTTCACTAGCCTTCTTAGAATAAATGAAACTCAGAGCTAAAGAATACTATGAATTAAACTACCATGAATACTGTTCACACTTGGAACATTAGAAAGCTTTGCTTTTTGGTGTCTAGTCACTTAATCTAACACAGATTAATATTATACTCAGTAGGAAAGCCTGGGTGCGGGTTTCAACTGCAAATGTTCATGTTAACTAACAACTTAAAACTCATGAAAAATTAACCTCGGGGTCTATGAACAAGACAGAGAAAATAATGTAAAGGAGCCTACTTGACAAATATAGTGATATATCTATCAAAACAACATGTAAATGCTTCCATAGAACTAACCATGCATATGTGTCTGCATATGCACACAGGTTTTCTGTTTGACACTAAGAGCTCTCACATTTCAAGTATTTCACCTTTGCATCACCGTTAGATTATAGTCCAAAACATACTGTAATCAGAGCCATGTCAAGCAAACATTATTACCCAGGAAAGGAAAAACAAAAACCCATGAAAGGACACATACTTACAACAAATGATTGGTTTGTTTTCTATACAAATTTCCACTAATTTAATGTTAAAACAATACAAAGATTCCTCTCTCTGTCTCTGTCTCTCTTTCTCTCTCACACACACACACTGAGAGAGAAATGACAGTAGACACACATTTGATCTGGAGTGCCAAAAGGTTGATTACCATACTTCTACCCTCAAAGGTATAAAGTCCTGATGACTATAAAGAATGCAATCAAATAGGATGTCTCTCTCCTTCGACCACTCTAGGGTAAGCATTACATACAATAATCATTCTGTTACCTATTTAAAGAGTATATTACAGTCTCGCGAGATACTGGCTATACTTTATTACAAGACACAATTACAGCTTGTCACTGAGTAAACATTTTTAGAATATTATCAGCATAGGTGAGAATAGTGAATAATGCTTCTTTTCTTAATTGCCATGAGAAAACACCCCAACGAAAGCAACTTGCTTAACAGTTCCAGAATGTAGTGTATTAAGGCAGAGAGTCAAGGCTGCAGAAGCTGAAGGGGCTGGGCAGGTCACACCATGATCTTAGCATACTCTCCTTTTCATACAGCTAGGACCCCACCCCAGGAATGGTGTCAATCACTTCCAGAAAGACTCTGCTTACCTCAATTAACCGAATCAACATAATCCTTCACAAGCATGCCCAGAAACTAAATAATCCTGTGGAGGTGTGCTGGAATCTTGTCTCCTAGGTGATGCAAGAGCTTGACAAGTTCTCAATAAACACTAAACCTCCCAGGGCCTTTATCAGGCCTTTATCCTCCAGACATGCAAATCTTAGCTATGAATACCAGAATTTTTATCTGCCAGTTGACATATTTCTCCTTAGCAATCCCAAGAAGAAATTTGTGGACTCACATATACACCTATGGTTACCCTGGACTTGGTAGTCAAGACCAATAATCCCAGTTACTTCAGAGGTTGAGGCATGAGATCAGAAGTTTGGGGACAACGTAGTAAGTCTCAGGCCAACCTTTGCATTTGTAGTGAGACCTTGTATCAAAATAAAAAGTCTAAAGAGGCTCACGGGGATAGTTCAGCAATAGAGTATTTGTTTGGCACACAGAAACCTTGAATTCAACCTCCAGTACACACACACACACACACACACACACACATACACACACACACAAGAAGAAGGAGGACGAGGAGGAGGAGGAGGAAAGGAAAAGGGAGGGAAGGAAGAAAAAAGTAGATTTTGTAGAATGATTTAGGTCTATGGTTGGTGAAGGACTATCAACTTAAATGAAATATACACCCCTAATATATAAAAACATTTAAAATGTATATTGTAACATCCTTAATATATTAGGTATCTACCAATGCCTACTATGTGCTGTTCTGTTCCAAGCACTGAACGATCAGCAGTGAACAAAACTGACAAAAATTTGCCTTCCTAACAAGTTTTCATCCAATTAAGAGAAACGGTCAAACAAAAAAAGGTACAAGATACAAAAGACATCAATAAGCGCTGGGCATTGGGGGATGGGGATGAAGCAGAATGGCTACAAGAAGTGTAGCAGTGTTGGGAGGCAGATGTGAAGGCCAGCTGTGGACATCAGGTGTCTCCTTGTGAAGCAGGGCCACCTCAGAGGAAGTCTCTACCTGGGTTCTTCCCGGGTCCCCACTCTCTACTAATATTCAGGCCCACTGTCACCGGCATGCCTCCTGAGCCCTGCATATGCTCCTATCATGCTTCTCGTGTTCATCATGGTCTGTTCATATCTGGGTGATTTGTACCACTCATTCCCAAGATTCCTCCCTCCATTTGAATTGTTTCAGAGATCAGGCTGTGAAGTCTAATGTGCACTTAGCTGTTCTGTTCCTACTTCCAAGAACTCAGAAACACAGAAAACTAGATAGAGCGTTTTAGCACTGCCTGGATTAACCATAATTATAACATCTTAAAATTTTTCTCTGGAATTTGAGGGTAGCATTTTTCTGGCGTGCAGTGTGGCCTTAGGCTCTCTCTTTCTCTCGCCTCAGGAAGAGTGGCTCCAATGGGTGCATTGCTATGCAGGTGGGAGCTTTAACCATACCCCCTGAATGTATCAGCTCATTTTGACCTCACAAAGTGAAACTTGTGCTTGTCATTTTACATGTGACAAGACGGGGTGAGAACAGCTAACAGATCTTCCTAGGGCTGCAGAATTGGAGCTCTGGAACCCCTTCCTCAGTCGCAATGGCTGGCAGTTCTATTCACACCTTGCCTCAGTCACCGGGTCTTTCTTACACCACCACGGTGAGGCTCTGGCAGAAGTCACGCCCTCCCACCTTCATGCATATTTTGTGTGATCCAACTCATAATTGAATGTAGAAATGATGCTGCATTGAAATAAATGGAAAAATGGGTGTTATTTTGGAATCCTTTGATAATAAGATATTCTAGTATTTTTTCTAACGAGTTAAGGTTGAAGCCTTTTTACATTAAATATGTTTTTAATAGAAATACTTCCCAACTACACTACAAATACCCATTGACTCATTTATAAAACACCAAATGAAAATGAATATAATTTTCACTACTTGGGGTGACCACCGAATAGTTAACTATTTACTGTATTCAAAATGGCCTTGTAGTTAAAGATATGCTTACCACTTGTCACATACTAACCATAGCCAGGTCTAAAATATTTCACTTACTCCACTGACTCTATGAATTGTCCCTTGAATACTAAAGCAAAGTGAAGATTATTGCTGACTTCCAGGCCTTTCAGCTTTGCTATCAAAACAGTTAGAAAGAGACCATGATTGTAGCAGTGATGTTGGTACTGTTGATGATAATAGTAGAAGGGATGATGGTGGTGATGGTAGTGGTCATGGTAATAATGATGATGATGTTAGTAGAAATGCTAGTGATAATGATAATAACATTAGTGCTGGTGTGCTGAGGATGATGGTGGTGATATTGGTGATAATACTGTTATAGTAATGATGTCAATGATAGTGATGATAATGGTGATATATAGTGATAGAGCTAGTAATAATGGTGGTTATGAAAGTGGTGGTAGTATCAGGTTATTGGGTACTTGCCACTTGTTACAAAAAGTGTCAAATAGTTTAGATTTGTCTGCTCAATGAATTACCCAATAATGATGTCAGATAAGAACTGTTCCTCTTTTCATTTTACAGATGAATAAATTAAGGTAGAGAGAGAACACAGGGATCAACACATGAGATATGGCTCAGTAAAAACATTGTAAAGTTCCTTTTCAGAAGGGACAGACAAGAATTTTCCACCTGCAGAAAATAATGTCCTCCCTTTTGCTGGCTGTTCGACACTGTTCAGAGCAGTGAAGAACATTGACTGATGTAGGTTAACCAGTGATATCTGCCAAACACACCCTCTGATTTGGGTGCTGACCTGGGGAGGGAATGATTTTGAAGTTTGTGGACTCTGGAGCCATGGTGGTTAGACATGAATAAGGGTCTTTCTATTTCTATCAGTGTGGCCTTAAGTACATTATAGAACTACCCTGATTCTCAGCTTGAAGTAGTCCTGGTGATGGATTTAAACAGCACCTTCATGCAAAATCCTTAAAGCAATGCCTAGAAGCTATCTGATGCTCAATAAAACTATTACTTGAGTTTCCCCAGCATCAACTGTGGCAGGAGTAAATACTTCACTGTCTTAAAACCTCAGACAACTGGAAAGTTCCATCAAAACAGAAGGACATCAAAGTATAGCCATTATTGGCATTCCAGGAAGTTTTGAGCCAAGCAACCTGGTATCTACCCCATCATTAATCAGAATCATGCCTGGCTTCAGATGTGCAGGAGATGCTATTTTCTGTGTGTTTGCCCCAGTAACTTGGACACACATGCCCATGTGAAACTAGTTAAGGACAGCAGCATTCAACAAATCAGCAGGTTCGAGTTTTTAATCTGCCATAGTACTTTACAGCAGTGAGTCAGTTATTCAGAAGAGCTAATGAAACACGTATCCCAGATAATTGAATTTTGGTGCTACAACTTTTATTGTCAACTATTTACAAAATCTTTTGCAGATTTGGCTACAAAATTTCCTGAATTAGTAAACAAACTACAGGGGGAATCCAGTTACAAATGAACCATGAACTTTTCAGTGTCAAGTACATACTGGGAGGGAATCACAGAAACAAAAAACATGATCTTAAGCTCCAAGACAAGATTCAGTGCACAAACTGCTACCATAAAACAGGGCATGAATTAGCCATCTTGGGATGCCTAAAAAAACACTGAAGACTTGAGTGATTTACACCAGACAGATTTATGCCTCATTCTCCAGAAGGCAGAGAAAGCCAGGATAGAAGGACCAAATGGGGGAGTTGCTTTCTCTTGCCCCCAGGACCTCTTTGCACATGGATGGGGAAAGCAAGGCCTCAGTGTGTCAAGTTCATTTAATGTTAATTACCTTTCTGAGAGCAGTAACCACACTCTAACTCACAGATATTAGATTAGGAATTGGACATAGGAATTTGAGATGGGTTCTAACTCGATCCATAACAGGGGATGGCTGGCTGGCAGAAAAAGGTCACAGGAGTTGAACAGAAAATTAACATGGTTTGGGGAAATCAATGTGGATATACAAGAGAACTGAGATAGGCCAACATATTTACTTGAAATCATTCTATAATCCCAAATGTTATTTCTTTTCAACAGTTCAGTTGCTCCTGGTGTAGCTTCTTTAAAGTCCATTGTTCTTAATGATTTTGGAAAACTTGAGAAATAATCGTCCAGTTTTTCTGGATATGCCTGCACCACAGATAGAAGGCAGTCGGAAGGAGATCCCCACCCCTCTTGTGATTGGCTGCACTTCCTCTTGTGCCCCTCCCAATTCTATTCCTCCCCCAAGCATTGCCTATAACAGGGCATCTTGCATCTTCTCAGTTCCCCCAGAGAAGTCGTGACAGCTACCCTTACTCTACTAATAGCCAACACAGCAGTACTATCCTTTGTAGCCAGATCTCTGCTCCAGTTTTCTCTATGTAACCAGCTGGTGGGTGTGGTGTGGCTCAGCACTAAGACACTTCCCTAGTGTGAGCCAGGCACAGGGTGCAGCCTCCAACACCCCAGGAAACATTGCTGGTGCTCAGAGAACAAGCTGCTAACACTAATGCCTGCCTCTCTCAGACCCACATAAGTCGTAAAGCACAAGTAGATGGAGAACATGAAACTGAGCTATGTTCCTCCTTATATGGTAGTTACAGTCATACACAGAAAATTAGCTCACTTTCCCCAGGAAAACACTTAGACAACTTCACAGCCTCTTCTGAAGGACCTGGTTTATATTCCTGGCCTAAACACTGTCTATAAGAAGCTGCTTCACCCTCCTTGTCCACCCAGTCTCATTTCTTCTGTGTCTCCAACACTGTCTCAGGCATTTTTCTAGAAAGCTTTTGTCATGCACTCATACATTCAGTCAGATGTTTCTGCACTTTGTTCTTCAATGCTTCCAAAATTCCCAGTTCCTATCACCCTAGCATTGCTTGTCATACATGCATATTCCCTAGTTCTTAAACATCAGGTAGAAACCAGACCATGTCAAGGATCCAATGATCTTTTCTTAACCATCCTATACATGGCCTTTTTTATGTACTAATATGATCCTTCTACATCTAGCTTCGTTGGGATTGTTTTTCATGAAGGAAGTCAAATTTAGTCACAGGTTTCCTAATGTTATTAAGATGATAATAGAATATGTGTTCTTGAGCCTACTTATGTGATACATAACATCTATTGACTTGTATATACTGAGTTGCCTTTTTTATTTCCAGGTGGGGAAAAATCAATGTGACCATGTTGTCTTATCTTTTTAAATATGTTGTATCAAGTTTTATTTTCAAGTATTTTTTGACAATGTTTCTGTTATGTTCATGACAGAAACTGGTTTAAATTTTCTTTATTTTATGTCTTCGTCAGGTTCTTTGTAAGTGTGTACTATTAATTGCTATAGTATTATGGAGTATTATAAATTTCTGAGTTTCATGTCTCATGAGTTATGGGCACAGCAATATGGGGTTCTTCTGTCCAAATTCAAAAAGGAGGGACCAAGGATAGCTAAAGAAATCCCAAACAAGAATAATGCTGTAGGAGCTACCAAATACATAGTTTCAAGTTATATTGAAAAGACATGGCAATAAAATCAAACACATATATCAGTAGAATAGAATAGAATAGAGGAGCCCAATATAACTCCATGTAGCTGTAGCTACCTAATCTTTGACAAAAATATGTATTGAAGAATAGATAGTATCTTCAACAAATGCTGCTGGGAAACCTGGATTTCAATATTCAGAAAAGGAAACTAGACCATGTCTTAGTATGCATAAAGCTAAACTCAAAATTCATCAAGGACCTCAGCACAAGGCCTGGAAACTACTAGAGGCAAAGGCAGGGAGTACACTCACCTTATAGGCACACGTAAGGACTTTCTAAACTCATCAAAATGAATCCACATAGAACTCTCATCCAGTGGCAATGGAGGCAGAGGCAGACACCCACAGCTGTGAACCGAATTAAACTCCTGGAACCCAGTTGCAAAGAAGAGTGATGACCAAAGGAATCAAGATCGGGCTGGCGAAACCCACAGAGGCAGCCGACCTAAACAAGGGAGAACACATGGACCCCAGACTGATGACTGAGGGGCCAGCATGGGACTGATCCAGACACCTTCCCACCGAACCTGGGTGACAAAAAAGAGGCCTTGGCAATCTGTGGGACCTGGGAGAGTGGAGCAGTATTTATTCCTGGCATACAGAAGGACTCTGGGAACCCATACCACGTGGAGGGATGCTCTCTCAGTCTGGACACATGGGGAAGAACCTGGGCCCTTCCCGGGATGATGTGACAGAATCTGAAAATCCCTCATGGAGGCCCTTTCCCTTCCTGGGGAGCAGAGGGAGGATGGAGTGGGGATGAGGGGTTGGGAGGATTGGGGGTGGGGGAGGAGGGGAGGGAGAGGGAACTGAAAGTGGCATGCGTAAAAAGTTAAATAAAAAATAAAATATCTATTTTCCTGGGAGATGGGTTAGCAGGTGCCCTGGTCAGAATTACTATGATGAGACACCATGACCAAAGCAACTTGGGGAAGAAAGGGTTCATTTGGCTTACAGTTCCACATCACAGTTTATTATCAAATGAAGTCAGTATAGGAGCTGAAGCACAGTAGAGATCTGTAGGCTGTAGATTATTTAGAGGTTGTGGTGGTGCGATGCTTAATGTCTTGCTTAGCCTGCTTTCTGTTAGAACTGAGGGCCACCAGCCCAGGATGGCACCATTCACACTGGTGGGCCCTCTCCCATCAATCGCTAAAAAATAAAATGCTCTACCAGCTTGCCTACAGCCCAATCTTGTGCAGGTATTTTCTCAGTTGAGGTTCCCTCCTTTCTGACGACTGTAGCACACACAGGCATATACACTACACACATACATACTGAAAAAGAGAGCTATTATTATTATTGTCTATTCTATGCACACTCTGACATGCTTGTATTCACAGGTTATTTTTGCTTCAATGTTCTAAACGTATGCTATATTTACCTCTCCCTTTGAGGAATGATAAAGATGCAAGAGCCATACAGGTCAGACAGATTTTATGGAAAAGCATTTGATTTTTATGTCCCCAGACACCTTGTAACCATAGTGTGCAGGGCATCCCCAAGGATGCTTCCCAGCCCTGCCAAATGCTTCTCTATGGCAGAAATGCAATTGCACACCTGTGGTTGAGCCCATGAGCCAGCATCTCATGAGTCCTGACTTCTAATTGTCTATGTGTCTCCAAGAACTCTGCATAATTTCATGGCTGCTGAAAGTATACTTACAAAACCTTCAAAGAGAAACAGTTTACTCTCTATAAACATCAGTTTTCACATCTCAAAACCATTTCCTAGACCCTTCATTCCCAGTAAAAACTGCCTGAAAAAATGTATATAGGGCATTTAAGTGACTCTTGTTGAAGCTTGCAGTGGGTTGTTTTTTGTTTGTTTGTTTTTTACCTATTTATAAACTTCTGCCATCAGAAATCCCATTGCAACTATGGTATCTCAGTCAGTATCTCTCTTCCATTTTGATTAGAAAGAAAATGCAAACTACTCACTTCTCTGCTCCACTTTTGTGAGGTTAGCCAGTTCTTTGAGCCATCAGCAATTGAAAGCTAGTAGCTTGAAAGTAATTGACTTCTTTGAGTCTCACTCCAGACCCAGTAAAATCTGAGCACATTTTTGCACCAAAGACATTAAGGGAGAATTCCTTTTCAAGTGGTTATTCTTGAATTCATTTACTTTTGACACACACAATGAAATCCCAATTCCCCTGCAGGCTGCAGGGTCTTTGTTTCCTATTTTGTGCACTGTCTATCTTGCCACATCTTTGAAGGAACAGCTGCAGAAGTCTCAGAAGCTTACAAGTGCTTCTTCATGGCGGGCTATTACCATCGGAATTTAACTGTCTGATGATTTCTCAATCACCATTTTGCTATGTCCTCTTTAGGAGAGTGAAAATCTAAAGAATAAGCTCACTTTTCTGATAGTCACATAAAGCATCTGGATCTTTGGTGAGTGCTCTTTCAAGCAACAGAACTATTTCTGATCAATGAAACTATGATGAATAATGTCATAAACTCCTAAAACATCTCCTCAAATCTATAAAGTATTCCTGTTGGCCAGGAGGGGCCTTAAAGGCCAACAGCAAGAAAAAAAAGTATATGCACTGCCCAGTTAAAGTGGAATCACTATCAAAATATAGGCGAAGAGTCCTATAAAGCAAAACAAACATACACACACAAACAACAGCAACAACAAAACCAACAGAAGCATGGGTCAAAAACACATCCATCCACAAGACTCACAGCACCACAGTAAAAAGGCAGGACCACGTTAGAACCACAAGTTCGTTACTCGGGTTCCATTAGTCTCACTTACAATAACCTTGAGCAGTTTATTCAACTGCTCTTTGCCTCTGACTTCTCATCTACAAAACAAGGATGATGCTAAAGTCTTTTCTTTCGCAGAGCTGCTACAGTGAGCAGATGTGCCAGGATATGATGTAATCTTTGACATTTGATGAAGAGGCAAATGCAAGCTGCCATCTTCCAAAGTTCTCACCATCTCCTGTGGTACAGAGAGAACTCCTGGTGCACTTTCCCTATAATACATGAAACTGGAGCTCACCTAGAGGCTTAACTCTTACTATTGCAATGGGCCTGCACTCTTCCATCCAGTCTTCTCTGCTTATGCCTCATATCCATCCATTTCAATGCAGAAAATATAAAGTCACTCACCGTGGTTAATCAATCCTTTTGCAACTGAGAGCAGCCTGGAGGAATACCTTTGAAGATATACAAACAAAATTGGCAGACTGTTCCCCTCTCTATGGCTAGACATTTTCCTTCACAAATAAACCATTCAGTTCATCCTTTTCATTTCAAATCCTTTACCTTCAAAATATATCTGTTTTTCTCATTTTCAAATATAGAAAGTAATTTCAGTATCAGAGAAGTCATGTTTTATGATAGAGGGTATAGCTAGGTTCAAACATCTCCATTTAAAGTTACAATTCCGCAATCTCTGGAATCTGACTCCTAATAACCTTAGTCTTCAGAATTCGCATTTTAACACGAAAAACATCAGTATATAAAATAATGTTATAGCACCATAGGGATTTCACAAAAATACTTCAATTACAGGACACTGGTATAAATTGTGAACACTGATAATAGCAAGTGTTTGTTCTACGCCTCTGTGGAAGAAGTTCTCCTAGGAAACTGACTGAAAATGCCACACACAGCTCCCATGACCAGGACAAAGAGGTTTTCTAATGGTTTATACCAGCAGGCACACACAGGAATGCTCAGTGCACACAGGTATTTGTGAGTGATTATCAAGCAGGGGCATCGGATAGCTCAGCATCCTCAGTCAAGCAAGCACAGGAAATGAAAATGTCTCCCCACATACCAGTGTGCTAGAAGCCATAATGAGAAGGAGGCCCCTCTACTCCAGGAAACAGCCACATCAAAGGCAAATTCATCCTAAGAAGATTAGATAGGCAGATTTGCATCCCACCAGTTAGATTCTAAAATAAGTCAATACAAAGAAAAGAACTCATTTTCAAACATCCCTTACAATTCTGTCTAAGTACCTCAATCAGCTGTGGAGGAACACAGGAGCAGAACAGGCCCAGAACACACCTCACATCTGTTAGCCAACAGGTCCAGCACAGTCAGAGACAAGAACATTGAGTGCCTGGGACTCTGAACGACCCAATATCAGAGAGACCTTCCATCAGTACAGTGGAGAGATCATCCAGAATTACTGCTTAATGGCATGAAGAACCTACGTCTTAAAACTAAAATATGTTCTACCTGAATGTCAGTAGACCAAAGGAGGATCTGACATATAAGAGAGCTTTTGACTTAAAATTGACTTTGGCCACTGCTGTGAGACTGTCAGGAATTAGCTAAAAGGGGTCTTAATTTGGTATAAAGTGACCTCACAAGATCAGGTGATAAGAAGTCAGGATTGGGGTAAGACAAGCAGGTCAGAGGCATGACAAAACTATTGGGTGTGGGCAGGGGATGCTAGACACAGCCAGAGAGGCGTTTCTGTGACCCGCCCCCCCCCTTAGCCTCTGACAGGGCATGGTGTTAAATGGGCTATTTTACCTTGTGAGGAGGCAGAGGGGAAAGGTGAAGAATAGACGATGAAACAAGTCAACGGCATTGGAAGTCCTCCGATGGCAAATTATTTATGCTTTGTCTTTGAGAAATTGCAAGCAGGCAGAAAAGGGCCTAACCTAAAGAGAAAGATCAGAGTCATAGATAAAAGCTTTGCTGCCCACAGTTCCCTAAGCGCTGAGGAGCCATGACTGCAGCTGGAGGACTTTTAGTGCTGAGGATGACTGCAGCTGGAGGACTGTAAGTGCTGAGGAGCCATGAATGCACCTAGAAGACTGTTAGCGCCAAATACATTTTGGAATGAGTTGATGACCTAATCCCTGGGAGGATACAGGAGTACGATTAAGCAGTGATTATTAGCTGCCTCTGAATTTTAGTGAGGATATTTAATTTGAAGCTAAATATTTATATTTCATTGTTACCAACACCCCGGGAGCTTTGTATCTTTAGAAACATATGCCAATGCGAGTGATGGACTGCTACAAATGTTTTAGTTGATGAAAAGTTTGTTTTCTCAGAATATTATGTGATTTATTGAGTTATGTGGTGAGACAATAACAGGAATCTGTCCATGGGAAAAGCCTAGTGATCCATGTAGATAGCCAAAACCACACAACAGTTTTCATAGAGTCGATGACCCATTCCAGGACATGACAACTTTTAAACATAACTGTGCAGTCTCAGATTTAAAGCCGTATAATAATCAGCGACAGCTAAGTGAAATCCTGATTAATCCATTAAGTCAGTTCATTCAATGCATGCATTTAAAACTCAATTGGTTTCAGGTCTCTTGCTGGGGGCCAGACTCAAAGAAGCTTAGATTCTGTACAGGCTTCAAAATAACCATCCAGAAATCACAGAACTCAAGGCTTTGAAGTGGTCTTAATGTTTTTTCTCCCTATACTATTCATTCTAACTTTACAATCCCCTTTATGTAAATCCTACCACGTGGTCATGCACAATCTGGTTGTGTACCTTTAATGAATGGAGACCTTCTACTTCATCCTGATCAGAATTTTAAAGTGCAGGAGGAGTCAGTGCCATGCCAAATAAGTAAACAGCAAAATGGTTAAAACAAAAGCACTTGTCCTGTCAGTACAAAGATCTCCAGCACCCATGTAAAAGTGAGGTGGGTGGAACACCTATCATTTCAGAGAAGAGGAGACAGAGACAATTCTCAGAGCAAGCTGACTTGCCAGCCTGCCCAGGCTAACCACAACAGTGTCTCTAGATTCCCCGAGAGATCATGTTTAAACATGGCAGACAGGGAGTTATGCACAAAGATACCGGAGTCAACACTGTCACATTCTGGTCTCCCTTCCTCCTCTACACATGCACATGAAATGTCTTATATAAGTGATTACACACACACACACACAAATGTGCATGCATATACTCATTCATACCACATACACATGCATATACAAAGGGAAAAAGGTTTAATTGGAGGAGCTGGAAACATATCCATAAAATCCCTACAAACAAAGAAGGTAAAAGAAAAAGGAAAAAGAAGCAAAGTAGCTCCCATATTGAGTAAGCCTCTTAAGTTTAGACTGCATGCATTTTCCATTTACTCCAGTGTAGCTAGCTATATGGCCATGAACACTCACAATGTGGATGGGTGATGTCAAAAGTGCACCCTCAGTGACAACTCGGGTCTCACTATAATCCCTGGCTGGTGCCATAGACAACATTCATTTCACAGAAGACACTTTGGAGGCAGGAGGGCCACAGTGCAAAAGTCACAAGAAAATCTCTTGGCAGTTTCTGTTCTGCCCAACCTAGCAAATTCCTCCAGGACTAGAGGGATAACTGAGGACACTCTGCACAGTGTAAAGAAATAGGACAGTCTATTTCTAAACAAGGCAGAAACTTCCAGTATGCTATTATCAGAACTAAGTGACAGGAGTCATGTAACATTTGTAAGGACATTCTACTATTGCTACTCTAGTTGAATCCTTTACTATTCTTCTGTACTTAGATATCACAGACTCAGAACAGTACAGAAATTCTTATTCTTTAAAAAATATGATGTTTAGATGATATACATCTCACAAATAATTCAAAATATTTAAAGGCAATAAAATATTGGTAGTTTAAAGCATTAGAAGGCACTTGATAATTCTACTTAAAATTTCTCAACTACTAAAATAAAATTACTTATGTGGCCAAAGACATAGTGAAGTATCTGCATAGCAATTTGTGGAATAAGTGAATGAATTTATAAAACCTTCAAATGAATAACAGAGCCATGCTCTGTGCAAATGCCATCATTTCAACAATCTATTCCTGGTTTACTTTTTCTACTTAATGAAAGGCTTCTTTACTCTTCTGCAAGACATTAATGACCAAGTTATATAAGCCACTGTCTATAATTTCAAGTTTAAACCATCACATTTGTTGATCGTTTATTTGTTCTGTTATTTCAATAACTAATTTGTTGATTAACTATAGAAATACATTCTTCAGTCAAAAACAGACCATTAGTCATCATAATGCATATATAAAATTTTAATCATGGCTCGTCGGGAAAGAAAACTGTTCAAGTTGCACTCAGCAAAGATTGTTTTGCTCCTTGTATTGCCATAGGAAAAAAGGAAAATATCTAAATGAAAGTAGAGAAGATGCTGAATTACCTTTTCTCAGAACTGCCCAGTGCATATCTTCATTTTCATCCCCATCCATATCCTTCAGTTTGAATTGGTCACTTGATTTGTTTCCTTTTGTGTTAATATCTTTCTTATTCCTTTTATGTTACTATTTTGCATCGGGGGTTCCTCTATCAAAGGTTTTAGTTCTTCCCCACTATTCTCTAAGTTAACCATAAACTTGTCTTTCTCTCACTAATCTTTAGGATCTTCTCTAACCCACAGCCAAATGCTGTTTATGTAGCTAAGGTGTACAAGCTTTGCCTGAATGCTTTTTATCTGGGTAAGCTAATATCTTACATGAATAGTTCCTTAATTTTATACAGGAATATTTCAAGGGCTATAGTCATGTGTATTCCTAGTCTTTACACATATGGAGACTAAGTTGAACAGTAGAAGCTTCCTTTGGTCTTCTAGGGAGCTTGGAGCTAGAGTGCCATTCCAAGGATATCAAAATGGCCATGTACCAGATCACTGTGTACAATGAAACAGAATTTTTACATTAACTGTGCATCTCTTTCCATGTACTTTAATCGATGATATCTAGACTACTTAGAATACCTAATATAATTTAGATATCATATAGTTATCTGGCTATATTATCTAGGTCATAATTAGAATAAAGGTATCTTTATTCATTTTTTCAAATATTTTGAATCTTCAACTGTCTGAATCTAAAGAGCATTTTGATAGGGACCTCTAACTGCTTCCCCAACTCTGCAGTGCCAACAAGGAAACCAAAGAAAGTGGCCTATGGGCTATAAGGAAAACATTTTTCTCTTCAATATTCTTGGCACACTCTTCTGTCAGCTTAATTATTCTTACTTAAATCAGTTTCGTTTTGACCCTTCTTCAAGGTTGGACATAACCTTAAAGTATTTCAACATTGTAACAAATGCATGGTCCTAGAAAAGACTACTTGTGATAAATGAAAGCTAAGCAGAGGTCACCACAACTCACAACAGAACAAAATATACCATCTTTTCTGTTGAAAAAAAAAAGCCCCTAGTTAAGTTACATAACTAAATATAGTAGTTAAATATTCTTTAGCATGCAGTCTTTAAAACCATTTTTAAATCATTCCAACAACTTCAACAAATGTTTCCATAAGTGCCGGCAGGCTCTTCAAACTTTGGGTCTCATGCATTCTATTTTCCTCCTCCTCCATGTCCCCAGTATCCAGCATTGTTCAGCTCAAACAGATTATAATAACGTTATTTTTGCACTCGCCTTCTGTGGTTTGCCATCTGATTCAATAAATAGGCATGTTAAGCTATTACGTTCATCCTACATAGGGAGTCCAGACACCATTGTTCTTCACCAGTGATGAGGAAATACCTACCCTGTCCCCATCTGCACAGATGAGCAAACCATGCACTGTTTCATTGTCTCGGTGTCTCTCAAACACAAGGAAGCAGTGCAGATACCCAAAGCACTTTCTTCTTGAAGGAGAAAGGAGGCTTCCCTTCTGTGAAAGCTCAAAGCAACTGAGGCATTACAGTGAATAGTCTCTGCAGGATGCCACTCTCAGCCCTTAATCCTCACAACAACTGTAGGTTTGGTCAGGGAGTCCCTAAAACCAATCTCAAATTTGATAGTTTGCTATAGTGACTTATGGGAATTCATAGGAAATAGTTATAAAAACTAGCCAGGGGAGGCCAAGCATAGGATAGAGTTTGGAGAATTGAAGCTTCTATTGTCATTTTTCCATGGTGGTAATACAAGTCAACCTCTTGGAACTGTTGTCACCACATGCATAGTCTCTCACCAACAGGACAGCTCACTCAAGCCCCACTATTCAATGTCCTTGCTGGATACCCACTATCCAGGATGGTGATCATTACTGTCCACAGAGCTGGCTTGAATCTCTAGTTTAGGACCTTCTGATGGTCACCCAAAGGCCCTGTCCTCAGTTCAGTTACACTGGTCACATTTGCGGTGGGCTAAGAACCTTAAGACAATTGGGTGTGTGCCAAGACTCAGTCTTGTTACAGGATTAGCTTATCTGGTGACCTGAGGTCTCCAGTGAGAAAGATGATTCTATTGAGTGCATCATTTTAAGGCCATAAAGAAAACCTCCCAAGACAGGGAAGTCAAAGGGCAGAACACTCTTGGATAAAGTTAATTTCTTTAACACACGTTATTAGTTTCTCTTAAATCTTTGATCTGGAGCATTTCCCTCTGACTTATTCCCTCATTACCGATGTACCTATGGTCTTTGCTATTTGGAAGGTCAAGAGATACTTATTAGAGGATGATAAAAATAGTTTAACTGAGAACATGTGTAGGTAAGTGCAGTAGAAGTAAGCATGGAAAGCAACATGGGTCCTAGTTTTAAAAAAATCCAGACATCAAGATTTAGTGCAAACAGCAGACACACGGGGCAAGAGCTGAGACCCTCACATACAAAGAGAGGCAATAATTAAAAGAAGGACTGCCACCAAGTTCAAGTTCTTGCCTTTTAGGGCAAGGCATGGGCATTTTTAACCTTGGGAGGAATACATGAAGAGAAGCCTTCGCAGCACCCTTTGAGGCAGCCCTCAGAACTGCTGCATCGTGTACTGTCTGCTGACTACCCAACCAGACCTCTGTCACCACTGACCTCTGTGTTCTCTGCACCCTAGTGAAGGAAAACTCCAGTAGCAGCGATGGATTATTTGTTTAAAGGTATTTATTGGGAGAAGCAATGGAAATAATCCAGTTGGGGAAAGAGGAAAGGTGAATTATAAACAGCAGTTTCCTCTGCCACTGGAACATTCCATCTTACTGGGGGTGGGAGTGAATAACGGGATGTTCTAGAAAGGAGAAAGATTCCATTCTACAGGAAAGTTCACTAGTACATAAAGTCCTCAAAAGTTTCTCCTGAGGCTGACAATAGGCCCCTCTGTCATATTTGCAAATATCAAGCAATTACAACACAGTCTCTTTTAACAATGGCTGTGGAAAGTACACCTAAAGGGTGCATCAGCAGTTCTTCCAAAGTTCTGATTTCCAAATTCATGTTAGGTTAGTAAATCCCATGCATGGAGTCCAAACAGTGGGGTGTTCTTTTCCTGGGTGCACGGAAGAACAAAAAAATCTTGCTTTAGTATCCTCAGAAAGAGTTTACCCTCTCCCTCTACCAAATGTCCCCATAGTTGCCACAGCCTCTGTCTAGTTACAGGATGAAGATAGTGGTAACTTCAGTACAGATGAGATCATCCCTTGTTGAGAGCTTAGGGCTCTAATACAAGGCATCTTTATGTACAAACAAAATAAGCACAGATTTCAACTAGTGTATACTGCTGGCTTATGTTGATTGGATATCAATTCATCTCCACGATATAATCTGTCATTATTTCATTTCATAGCATCTGCCAGTAGTGTTCATTTAAGTGTGGCATTTTCAAGTATTTTCAATTAATGATTTTTCCATTCTTTTCCAAAATTACCTTCCTAGACTGCTTTTATAATTCAATTAAAATAGGCCACCCACTTCCCATAGCAGGATTTGTTCTTTATAAACCCCCTGCCACTTTCCCCATTTCCACTGTTACAGCAGGCCAACCGCTGAAATGAGGCAGAAGATGAAGGGGAAATGTTTGCTGAGTTTCCCTTGCTGCTTTGCAATGCTGCCGCAATGAAACACCACAAGCTGAGTTGCTAAAGCAACAAAAACTAATCTATTTCTCCATGCTTTACACTGTAAAGTTAGGAAAACAATGCGATGTATAGACAACATTAGGATTAACTGAAAACATTATTTCACACATGTGACATATGACTGATTCAAGCGATGGGATTAGAATTGGGAAAGCAGCATGCTGCACCTAAGGGCTGTGAAGGTTAAGTCTCTCTGTTACCTCTCACCTCACTTCTGGACATTGTTGGTACTGTTTGGTGTTTATTGGCATATACAACTGCTCTTCCGGCACATACACCTGTATCCAAATGTTCCCTTCTCATAAGGCTACCAGTCATACTAGATTTAGCATAAACTCATCTTACTTAATTATATCTGTAGCAAGCCTATATCAAAATAAGATTACATTATAAGGTACTTGAATTTCAGACTTCAACACAGGAAATGTGGCAATGGGGGACATAATTCAAACTAGAGCATTGCTCAAATAAACAGTGTTAAGGAAATTTCAACTTAAGAAAACTCCTTGGCCCAGCTTTCTATCTATCAGTATTATACACAGTCAATACAGTTCCTTGGCTGGAACCTGTCTCAAGTCTCACGGTCAGCTATTTCGGTAACTCAGCCTCCTCAAAGATTTGCTCAGATTCCCCACACTGTGAAGCAAAACAGCTGGAGGCCTTCCCCCTCTGACGAGAGTGCCCTCTCTAGGATCCTCAGAGCACCTACAGCAAATAAGAAGTCTTACAGGTTGGACGATGCCTTTCAGCATATAAATTACAGGTGTGTCATCCCTTAGGCCTTTCACAAATAACAACCTGACACACACCACACTGAACACTGACAGAAGGGCATCCAAGCTTTCAGGTTAAGATAGCAGGCTCTGAGGCCAGAGCATAGAATGTGTGGATCTCATGTGTCCTACATCCTAGCTGTGCTGTGACTCGGTAGTACAGAAAGGTGAGAATATTCATTCCATAATCTTTAGTTCATTGATCATTTGATGTATATAAAACTCTGAGAATACTATGGGAACATTGGTGGACCTCAAGAATGTTGGAGTTTTTATTTGTCTCTTTGAAAGTAATAATGCTGGCCGGGCGGTGGTGGCGCACGCCTTTAATCCCAGCACTTGGGAGGCAGAGGCAGGCGGATCTCTGTGCGTTCGAGGCCAGGCTGGACCGATAGCCTCCAAAACAATACAGAGAAACCCTGTCTCGTAAAAACAACAAAAAAGAAAGTAATAATGCTGAGGTTGGAAATATCAGCGCCTTCTCCAAGATAGCATACTGGGTCAACGGTGAAGTCCAGCCTCAGCCGCAAACCGCTTAGGAACTTCCCAGACATCATTCCATAAACTTCTGACTCTTAATATAGCTAAACACCACATTTAAAGGTTGTAAAGACCTTTGTGGATTCTTCCATAAATACCAGAAATGGAGAAACAAGTGATGCTCATGTCTAAGACTC
The DNA here is from genome assembly GCF_017639785.1 of Mesocricetus auratus. Classification (NCBI taxonomy): domain Eukaryota; kingdom Metazoa; phylum Chordata; class Mammalia; order Rodentia; family Cricetidae; genus Mesocricetus; species Mesocricetus auratus. The sequence continues at coordinate 31,706,885 of NW_024429195.1, read as the reverse complement.
TCCAACTCAGGTTAGAAAGGGGGATCAGCAGTTACTACATAATCTCGAGGATGGGAATTCGTGACTCAGCACCTGAGGAACTATCCAGACCTCCCATGCAAGTTATAAACCCAGTTCTGCAAGGGGTGGAGACAGGAGGAATGCTGGGACTTACTGACTTCAGGTCTAGCTGAGAAAAATGGAACACCAGGTCCAGGGAGAGATCTTGCCTCAAAGGAATAAAGGGGGAAAGACAAAGAAAGATATCCAGATGCCCTCTTCTGGCCTCCATAGTGCACACTAACGTACACACATGCATGGGCAGGGGGGCAAATAATGAATGGATAGATAGATAGATAGATAGATAGATAGATAGATAGATAGATACTCAATCACAGAATTGTATTGTTCAGAAACTGAATTTGGCAATAGAATTATGAAGAATTTCATCAGTTACCCCTCTGTATGTAAAGTTCAAAAGCCCCAGGTTTGGCTGTAGGCTAACGGCATGATTTGGCCACTTCTTGTGCAGCACTTTCTACAGCCCAGAGAATAGTTGGTGTTGCTCCTTTACCTACCATGCTTCGTGTGTCTATAGAAAACACACTAATATTCTACCAAAAACCATGTGATTATTCTGTTTATCTTTAACAACTAGTTGTATTTTTTACTCACAAGCATTTTTGAGAAATTTCTCCTCCCCTCCTGGTATGACATAAATGAACACCCTCCTCTTTCTCTTAGAACAGAACCATCCTCCATCATGGTAATGGTGAGTTACATGACAACTATAGGCTTCCTGGTCTCTATTTCCCACCAGACTAAGACTAAACTATTTGTTTTCACATCTGATGTATCTGGTGCACAGTCTGTTTTATAAATATTTACTAAGTGGGAGACTTGATAGAAGGTTGATTGACTGGCAGAGTGAGTAAATAAATATAAGCATAGAGAATAAGGAGACTTAGAAGCCACATCATCATTTTGCTTGACGGCTGACCTGGAGAAAAAGGAAGAGTCAGTAGAGATGTAGAAATGAGGTGTGGCTTTGTGTGTGAAATTAATCAGTGAGTGTAACTCCCAGTTCCCTCTGAAACCATAAAATTTGAAAAAAAAGAAAAAACTTCACTACAAGCTATCTAGTTTGATTTGCATCTGTTCAAATCTTCAAAGTATTCCTTTTGATTTCTCTAATCAATAGTTATTTCAGAAAGCTCTTCATTACTTCCTAATTGTCCAAATTCATTTTCTTCATTTGCCTTACGAGAGCCAGATTTTTTCAAATGAGTTAAGTAGATCAGCAATTTTAGAATCGTTATTAACTTCAAGTGTTGATCTCACTTATTAGCATGTTTCCACTCTCACTAGGACTACAGTCTTTTCTCCATTTTTCCAAAGGCCAACTGGCTTATTTTCAGAGTTCTTTCTTCCCATACAAATTGGTAACACCGACTTTACTCCAGGCTATAAACTCATTTTAACAGTGACCCTGATGATTTGAGATAGGCCTCACACATCTTTGGTTCTGAATGAAGATGCGAGGATTCTCTTAAGAGTAAATATCAAAAATAAATAAAAAGATCTACCCCAATTATCATTCACAACCAAAAATACAGCAGACATACATACACACACACACACACACACACACACACACACAATTTATCCTTAAGTATACAAAAAATTTTATCTGGATGTACTCATTGACCCCCTACAACCCCATAGCTGAGACATTCTTCAAAAAATTTAAGGCACAGTATTATCACAAGCCTGATTATTGTGTGAAAAACTAAAACAAAATTTGGAACAAATGTTTAACACTCAATAGTTAGTTAAAAATGTGTGGTACACTGATGTAATAGACTACTGTACAGCTGAATGTATATGATTCAGTAGGCTCAGAGAAAGATACAAAGGGAGAACACATTAGATGGGAAGGAAGAAGATAGATGGGAAAAAACAGAAGAGCCTTCATTGAAAGCCTGTGCATAAAATGATTTCATGTGTTCACATTTTCATAGCCCCATAAATATGCATGGGGATGCCCATCGTGGTTATCTACAAGCAGCAGAAGTTCTGTATAGTTTTAGTTTGCTCTGTCATATAGACTGAGATTTTGTAATAATTGGAATTTTTTAATGTTCAAATATTGGAGTGGTTTTTATATATAATTTCAAACATAATACTACAATTATTTTACTGTGATATATATGCATATACATGGGGGCAGATACCACACATAAGAACCCCAGTCCCTAGAGAAGCATTAGGTTAGGGGTTGCCTCGTCAGGCTATAATCAGCCTGCTTAGTAGGATTTGCCCTGTTAGCTACACTTTGCAAACAGCATTTGTCGATTTGAATTGGTCATCTTTTAAAATTTGGCTTGTGTCATTTCTTATCGGGTGGTTTCTCCACTTGTCTCTCAACTGCTTGATTTCTTAGAAAGTCTTCAAAATTTCTCCATTAAAACCACCTTAGCTTCTATAGTTGGGTGCCTCCTTTTGATGGGGGAAATATAATCCCATGGAGAAGTCTAAACATCTACCCTTTGGGAACAAACCCCTTGGACTTTGTCAATTCATTTTCACATTCAACAAGAGTCCTGTAGCAGGAGAAGAGACAGTGTTAGTGCCTAAGGGAAGCATGCCTGGACTGCAGTGCTGGCAGGCAGAGCAAGGACTTCTGACAGGTATTTTGTATGTTGGTCTTATCCTGCTACTCTGGAGACTTTGTGGTGTACAGACAAGCTTGTGCAAAAGACAATCTTTCTTCCTATGTTTGAAATTATCCAGGATTTTCACCAAACCAAAACTACACAAATGAAAAATTTGATTACTTGAATTTCAGAGAACACATTAACTGCTTTGGTATATGGATGTTGTTAAGTTGGAATAATCAAGATATTCAAGCATGGTGTAAAAGATAAAGAATAAATTAATCCAGGTATAGCTGGGTCATTATCAGTACCATATGTCTCTTTTACTAACTTTGTCCTCTGGGAACTGATGCCTTGCAAGATTTGCTCCACAAAACAACGCATTTATAAAATATTAACATTACGGGTTTTAAAGAAAATCTCTTGATGAACCAATAATAACTGTAATTACCCACAACGATTATGGACCAAAATAAGGACACTTTTAGTACCAATTTATTTAACAACTTTTATATTTCATTTAAAGTCAAATATTTTTTTATCATGTATACATGTGCGATTTTGTTTTCTAAAATTGGGAGACAGTAAAGCTGCACACTAGAGCTCAAAGCTTCCGCTGATCGTCTCCACTTCAGTCCTGTAGTCCATGTATAAGGGCATCGAACATCGGCCTCATCTTAACTCATATATATTTTTAAGAGGCAACTCAAAGAAGAGTTTGGAAATTAATTCACAAGAACGTCTCTGAAGATGGGAGCACTGTCCTTAATCCCAAGTGTGGAAGAGAAAAAAGCACATGAGTGCTGGGACCCCAGAAACTTCATGGCTTCATTTTGAAAATTCCAAACAGTAGGCACAAGGAGGCATACATACCAACTGCTTTAGGTAAGGTTTCGTTCTGCAATTAGGGATAAACAATTGGTCATTCTGAAAACTGCCCACACAAGCAAATCTTACAGGTACATGCCCAGTGAGTGCTGAAGTACTGAGAATCACTCAAGTCTTACAGACTTCCAGGTTTTTCGATTCTTTTTAAGATAACAGGTATAAGATTAGTCAATACTGCATGACACCAAGTTCATGCTGACTGCATCTTGCTTATTTAGAGAGCCCAGAGATGTCACAGAACACTATACAATAGCAGTAATTTCAAGTCATCCTCCATGAGAAACTTAACACCTGACCCCTTCTTTACAAAGGAGAGCACCTTCTTCTTAGAATGACCCTTTGAACTCCTACAGAGAAGATTTACAACAAAACCACAAAGCATATTTTAAGATGCTTATTATACTGTGGTTCTGAATTTCTGCCTAGTAACTCATTTTCAGTGTTTGCCAATTCCCAGAGAGGTAATCTGGCATGATTCTATGAGGACACAACTGATGGCAGCCGATGTAAAATTGTGACAGAATGGTTCTATTGGTGACTCACCATACTGACAGTGGGGTCCATGGAACCCTTGTGAGCAGAGGCACCATAGATCAGTCCCATCCGAGCACAGCCTTCCACTGAAATGGGTTCCCAGAGAAGATGCAGCTAAAAGGAGTGTTCAAAGGAAGAATAGGTAGAGTTGAGAGAAAGAAAGGAAATCATCAGTGTAAGTGGGCATCTTGCAGTTACTATAACACGAACTAGAAATTTCGACTGGCCCCTCCATAGGAAGCTTATAGAAAATTGCCTTTACTAGACAATGGCTGACTGTTTGAAGCCTTTCAGAATTATCTGTAGGAACATTCCTGTAAACTTCGAAGAAACATATATTTTGAGCTTCTTATAGACCTACTTAATACAAATCTACCCTTTATTTAACAACACACCAGATTACTTGTATTCACATTCAGAGGGAAGAAACATTGGTATAAAGAAATTACATGGATAAGGTTACTGTGTGGTCAAAATGATCTTTAAAACAACAACAAACAAATCAAACAAAATGCTAATATTTAACCAGAGGGTAGCTGTTAAACAACAAATATAAAGTCAGTATCCTGACTTTATAACACAGTTCTGATAGTATTGTGGGCAGATCTTTTCAATGACCTTAAACCAACCAGCCATAGTGGCCTGAGTATAAACACACTTGACACAACACTTGACCCCATCCCTGCTTAATACAGGAAGCATTCAACAAATCTTCTCTGATATATCTCAAGAGCAGAAAGCTCACAGAGAAAGGGGGGAGGATGCTGGCAAACTCCCTATGGTGCACAGGGGCAGGAGAGATGAACAGTGCTCTGAAGATGCATTGATTAGACTCACAGAAGCAATCTAGGGGCTTCCCAATCACCCTAGGCACATAATACAGGTAAAGGGCTCACTAAACAAAGCCATTTCTCACAGCCTGGTGAGTTGTGTAATACCACGAGTTCTGCTGCCTGAGGGCTGTCAAACACCAGACTCTGAAGCTTCTGAAATCCCACCACCAGTGGTTTGTAAACAGAGTACAAACCCCGTCTTAACTAGTAAGCCGCCTCTAGAGCTCTGCAATTAATCGTTACAAGCCCACATTGAGGAAATCCCATCCAGATTTAATACAGTGATCTCCCTCTGGCCTTTTGAATCAACTGTGGATTACAGATGTGATGATATGGGAAGGGGGCAGACAGAGGGGTGGGATGGACAGCAAAGGAAGCCTTTAAATCGACTGTCCTCTAAACAGACAGAATATATAGCAGCTTTCATGGATCCTGAGCTGAACCCATTACTAAAATGTTTAACAGGCTTTTCATAATGCATTTTAACACATGTCACCTATGAGTCATTAGTCTAGTCTAGAGCAGTGGCTCACAACCCCTCACAGGGGTCATCTAAGACTACCAGAAAACATATACAATATAATTCGTAAGAGTAGCAAAATTACAGTTATGAAGTAGTAATGAAGCGAATTTTACGGTTGGGAGTCACTACTACATGAGAAACTATTAAAGGGCTGCAGCATTAGGAAGATTGAGAACCACCAGATTCAAGCAATGCTCTGAATCTGTGATGCTTCTTAAGATAGGCATTGTGTGGTAGAAGCAGAAGCATTCCCTAGTAACAAATCTTGGCAGGAAGAATTACAACTTACAGGAAAGGCAACCTGGTTCATCATTCCATTGGCTCCAACCAGGGCAACACCTGAAGACTGTTTGGTGTTCTGTGACATACACCTGCCTGTAGACAGTGTAGTAGCGGGTCCTATAGAACACAGGATAGGAATCAGGAAAAAGTATCGTGCCTCTGATGGCAAAATTATCATTCCATGGTTATAAAAATGTCTCCCTCCATTTCAAATACTGCCACATATACTGGGGAATAGACAAAAGAGGGGATGTATAGCTATAGTTATACACTTTTTATATAGTACATAACTACTACATCACACATGCAATCAACATATGCCTTAGGTATCAGTCTAGGAAGGTTAAGAAGTATATATGTGGGCTGGAAAGACAGCTTGGAGCTCTTGTATAGGATTTGCAGCAACTTACAACTGCCTGTAACTCCAGCTCCAGAGGATCTGACACTCTCTTCTGGCCACTGCAGACAAAGCATTCACATGTGCAAACACAGACAGACAGACAGACAGACAGACACACACACACACACACAATTAAAAATAAGAATGAAATTTCTAAAGTATAAATGCAGTGTGAAAAGTTCACTTCGGATGAAGCAATTACAGTAGGGAACAATGTCAAAGGCCTCTCAGTGAGGAAGGAACAGATCCTACCATAGTGTTGACCTGTCAGCTGACTGTGGTACCAAACATCTCAAAGCATGCTAATTTCCTCTCTACCAAATCACAGTCCTGTACATGCTTCTTCCCTGACAGTCTAGCTCATTCTTTCCCCATCAAGTACCTTGCTCCATGTCCTAACCTAAATCCTTCATTATTCAAGGCCAATTTCTATTTCCACTTCCTCCAAATTCTCTCCTCTGTGTCAGCTCTCTTCATTCATATAAACAGAGTTTATTGGCTTCAGCATTGTTTATTGCATTTAATTATTCAAAATCTTGAAATACAGCCTAGTATTTTTGTGTGTATCTTTCCAAGTAGGATATGACTAGATGTATATACAAACAAAAAAGGATGTGCTTGGCAAGGCATCAATTATTTTCTTACACTGCTGCCCCTTTATATCAGTGCCACAGACAGAATTGTTAAACTAGCAAGCTCTCAAGTAGAAACATGTTAACCCTGGGATACATACCCATGTTTGTTTCTCCCAGTTCTAAGCGTCTACATGGCTGAGGATTTTCTTTGGTTCAGAAGACTATTAACAACAATTTAACCACACTGGGATAATAAGAATTAAAATGAAAAACCATTTCAAAAACAATTCCTAGGGCTGGAGAAATAACTTAATTGGTAAAGGACTTCCCCACCAAGCTAGTAGGAATACACATGAAGATTGGATTCAGTAGTATAGGTATCTATAACCACAGCACCCTTAGGGAGTAGATAGGAGGCAGAAACAGTAGAACCCCTGGAGCATCAGTGGCCAGCTAAGTCAGTAGTGAACAAGAGAGACCTTGCCTCAAACAACATACAGAGAAACAACACCATATAAGTATCATGGCATGTGTCTACACATGGACGGGTGCCGGCATGGGCACATATGCACACATCCTCCATACACATTCTCTCTCTCTCTCTCTCTCTCTCTCTCTCTCTCTCTCTCTCTCTCTCTCTCTCTCTCTCTCTCTCTGTGTGTCTCTGTTTCTCTCTCTCCTAATCAATAAATCATATATATTACAATCATGTGTACACACACACATTCCTCTAACCAATAAATCATATATATACGAGAAGCATGCATCCTGTCTATTTTTTGATAAATTCACACATATTGAGTACCTTGGGAAATACCAAGTGTTATGACACATGTGCAAACTATGTTTTCAGTACTCATCATGCTATCCATGCATGCCACTATTTTGCAACTTTAGACACTAAAGCACAGAGAAATATTCAATTTAACTTATGGCCACAAAGCAAGTAATAATTAGAAAATTTTTTTCTGACTTCACTGTCATTCAAATACTCTTAATTTAAAACAGGACTCTCCATAGAGTACTCTTCTAAAGGATAACTATACATGCATATGTGTATGTACCCACATATAGTAGGTACCCATATTTATAGTTACAAAAGATTTAGTCCTGTATTATAACTGTTACCATGATTGTACAATGGCAAGCTTAGTTATTTAGAAACACTCTAACTTTTCACTGCTGTTAGTAGCATTAATGAATTTATTAACCTAAAACCACACTTTATTATTATGGATTATCATAAATTTAGATCCATCTGATTCGTTTTCATAAAATCCAACTCATTAGCAAACATTTGTATCAAGAGGCTCTTAGATGCTTTGTGAAACTATTTTAAAACTTTGAAAAAAATGAAGTCTACATGAAACCTCTTACAAAGCACTGTGGACACTTGCTTTCTCTCGTCTTGCAGCCTGCTGGGTTGATCCTAATTCAAAGACCATAATAAAGTTAAAGAGTCTGTGGGTTTCAAAGTGCTCCAGAGTGACAAGGGCAGGTCAGGTGTTGGTTCACAGCTGTAGAAATTCTGGAACAAGTCGAGCTAAGTTTAGCAAACCAACACAATATCCCTTGTTTCTGTTGTGTTTCTGATCTTTTAGTTTTCAATGGTATATCATATCCTGAGGTAAAATTAGTGTCTATAACCGAAAATAGTTCACACATAAGCAAGGCTTAACATAAAATAAGTGTCCATCCCATTGCTGAAGGAAACCACACACTGGTGAATGTTCTTGGTAAGTAAGCGTACTTTCTCCCCTTTACTTAATTATCTAACCACTTGCTAAAGTTCACCAGATAAAGTATTTAGGAATAGACAAAGTTTCTTCTTTTGAGTTTTAACAGCTACAGGAGTTAGGTAATCACCTTACCTTCTCTCATAAGCCACACACCACTGTGGGCCTGTACAACCTTGTTTCCAGAATTTGACGGTGTATATGAAAGCTTGAGTGCATGGGCGTGACAGCCCTACCACCGTCAGCTGCTCCTCTTTGCAAACATTTGGCCTTCACAAAAAGAGAAAGGAATAGTTACACATGAGGAAGTGAGCAGGTTTTCTGTATGAAGCATGGGGTATTTATTCACCCATTTTCCCACAAAACATTCGTAATGGCTTAGAGAAATGTATATAGAAAGTAACAGGTGAAAATACAGGCAATGTTTTGAAAAGTTCAGGCTCTATGACAATGTACAATTACCATGTGTCACTTGAGGGAAACATAGTTTATAATATCTGGGGCCATCAAGAAAGAAAACAGGAATAGATTTTGAAGATCAAGAACATTTTAGAGATAGGCAATTTGTTATATCCCCACATGATTAAGATAACTGAGTTGCATATTAAGTTCTGAACTCTGAGAGCCAAAATTTAGAAAGAAACAGAATGTTCTCATTGCCCATGAAGAAAAAGCAAGCAAATTCATGAAATAACTTTTCTGGAAATCATTTCTGAGCAGTATTTTCCATCTGTATGTTTAATTTGATTTCATATGTAATATGATGCTTGTTTAAACACAAATAATTTTCAACCTCCCTGTCCAAATTTGCTTCCTGCTTCTGTGGCAAAACACTGACCTGAAGAATCTTGGGAAGAGAAGTCTTTATTTGGCTTGAATTCACAGTCCTTCACTGAGAGAAGTCTGAACAAAAACCCAAGCCTGCAACCTGGAGGCAGGAAGTGAAACACTGGTTCACTTCCTGCTTTCATTCATCCTGCCTTCCTTCCCAGCCCAGACCCACCTGTCTACAGTGAGTTCCACCCTCGTCCATCAGTTAGCCATCAATGGGGGCAATTCCTCAATTTGTAATGAAAAACAAACATTACACTGTCCCATTATATGGCTATTGCCTTAAAGAAAGTTAGTCCATATTCATAGGTACACTTATTGTATACCTATACACTGGTAACCTACATAAAGTACCAATATTACTTAGAATCTTTTGTGATTTTAAGAACGCTTTTGGTGATGATCTATTTACTAGCTCAGTGCAGTCTTCATTTAGAGTGCTACTAATCATAGTAGCAAACTAGGAAAACTGCTCATGGTTTTCATGCCTGTGATGTCATTCACAAGTCATACACTGGCCCAAACTGAGGAAACTGAGGATGCAAAACATTATCCAACCCTGATGTTCCTGGCTCTGGGCTGTTGACATTTCTCACTTAGTCTGTCCTACTCCTAATCTCAGAGCATTGTAAGACTGGCTTAGTTGACCCTACTCACAGACAGCTAAAAGTAAAAAATGGCCTCTATTTGATTTGCTGCAGTCAGCTCCTAAAAACCCCTGTGAACTTGCCTAGGGACACAGAATTAATACTGATAATAAATGTCCAAATATAGGCCTCACACATCACTCACTGACTCCATCCTGGCTGCCCACAGTTTCCTCTGTTATCACTGTTTTCTGTGTTCTAAGTCTCACCACCTGATTTCTCTTGCAGCCCATTTCTCACATTCACATACGTCTCTAAAAGGTGATTGTTTAGATTTGCAATTGCTAGCCTCACCTAAATGCAACAAGGACTCTGCAGAACTTCATTACAGAGTTTGCATAGCAATTTTAATACTTAAATACAAAACTAACGAAGTAAGTATAAAATTGCACCTAAGATATACATTTATAAAATCATCAAGAATTGGGCAGCAAGTCTAAAGAAAATCTTAGCTTTTAATAATCAACTAATAAAGAAAATAAAAGTGTATGTATATACATAGATATGTGAATATATGCATGCATATAAATATGGATACAAATATATTAATATGTATGCATGAATACATATAATATTTATTTGGTCTTTTGTTATTTTTATGAGCCAAGCAGTCCAAACAGAATAAGCACAAGTCTTTTATTTTGTTATCAATAGTGTAGTATATTACATAGAATCCCACATTGAATTCCAGTGTACAACTGTGGTGATATCTTCTTTGTACTAACAAAGCCTGTCTGAGGGTCAGAGAATGGAGCTTGTCACCATCTAGCCATAGAGGTCTGGGGGTCTGTACAGACAGTCAGGAAGTGAGGTAGTTGGGTGGAAACAGGATATAAGCAGAGAGAAAAAGGAACTTGCTCTCTTGTCTGCTAAGATGCTAAGGAGATAAGGTGTGACTTGTTCCTTCTTCTCTCTGATCTCACCAACTATAGAAATCAGCTTTGCACTACAAACTGCTTGTAACAATTTTGAGGTGACTTGATGTGATGATCCAGCCTCACAGATACTGCTTGGAACAATTTCCAGGTGGCTAGAGCCGAGGTGATCCAACATCACAGGGTACTTTAGCCAGGATTTGAAACAAGTCCTGTACTTAACATTATGCACAGAACGGATAACAAATATCAGTTGGACAATTAACCCAAATTTTCTTTTTAGGATCCCCTAGAGATGTCATCACCTCCAGACAGCAGGAAATAACTTTAAGAACACAATGCCCACATTCACAAGAGGTGGGGTGGGTGGTTTTTGGTCACTCATTGGGTTATGAATATTTGTCATTGTTTAGGGGGTTGATTACAAAATGTTGTTGCTTATGATCAGGAAGAATGTTGAACAGAGTGGATTATATTCAAGGTTTTTGTTGGGGAAAAAAGGAGCAATCCAGTATAATAAGATAGAAAGGGTAGATTATTGAATCTACTCTGAAAAGAATAAATGTAGGATATATATATATATATATGTATATTGAATCTACTCAAAATACAGCTACTAGTTTTAAATATTTTACATTGGATTGGACTTCTGTATATTGATACAAATTTGAGATTAATTTTGTTTAAACATACTGTATATACATTTCTAGTATTGTTCATGTTATTTTAACTATGCAGCTTATTTAACAATGTAATATCTAGTCCTTGAAAGTTATTATTATCAACTATATAGGACAATAAGGAAATGTAATTTAGGAATTAGTCAAGTGTTACAATTGAACTTGTAGTCACTTTTTATGTTTACAAGGTCAAACTGATATTTTAGAAAAATAGGTCATCTTCAAAAACTTCAGAGATCTACAGAATATGGCATTTAACATGTTTTAAGAACATAAGCTCTTTTTTATGAAAATGAGACATGTCTGCTCCTGGCAGCACCAATCTATGTCAGAGAAGATAATGGGCATTGAAGAAACTCCACATGGAGTTTACTTTCTCTGTGACAAAGGTAAGCCACTGGGCAAGAAAGTGCCCTTGCCTCAACTGCTGACAGTTGGACAAACAGGACACCAAAAAGTGTGACAGCAAACCTTGCCAAGGTAAAGTAGTCCAGTCCTTTATGATATCCAGGATCACAGAAATGTCTGTCAGGTATGCTAGGCCTATAGGCCAAAGATGGATTCCCCAACATTGCAGAGAAATCTTGGGTGATTGTCCAGGCAGCCAGCTGTTTCTGTCATTTCTCACACTGTTTGCAAGTTGCTTGCTCGTACTTCCTGTTTACTCAGTTAATATTATTTCTTTCTCAGGTTTCTGAAGGAGTTGAAGAATAGATAGTGTAGTTATAGTTTTCCTTATTTACCAAAATCAGTAACTAAATAACAAAAGATGTGTTAAGTGTTATAGGTCTGAAAGCCATTAAAAGATAATTTGATAATGCAAATTAGAATAGAAAGTAAATTAGGTACAAGACTTTGTACTCATCAAGAAAGAATAGATGATGGAGTATTTCCTCTGAATTTGTCATATAATAATAGACTAGATATTGATAATGTACTTATTGCCTGTATATATTATATATAGTTATTGTACTTATTGTACATATATTTTTTCTTATATCATTTATAACCTTTTTAAAATTTTAGACAGAAAAGGGGGATATGTGGTAATATCTTGCTTATACAAATAAAGACTGTCTTAAAGTCAGAGAATGAAGCTTGCCACTAGCTATCCATAGAGGTCTGGAGGTCTGTATAGACAGACAGGAATTGAGGTAGCTGGGAAAAAACAGAATATAAGCAGGGAGAAACAGGAAATCGTTCTTTTCTCTGCTGAAGTGATAAAGAGGTAAGGTGTAGCAGTGATTTTCTCCTTCTCTCTGATCTCTCAGCATTTTCCTCTAGATCTGACTCTAGGTTTTTATTACTTAGACCAACTAAGAACTCAATTTACATTTAAAACCTTTTCATCTATCTATCCACTAATCCATTCATTCAAAAATAACTTATTGTGTACTCATACACATAATGCATTGCTTCAGAAGCACAATACTGGGTATTTGTCATCCGTCATAAAGCACCGACCAGGAAGTGATGAATTGATACAAAGAGTGAGAACTAGCCAGTAAAGGACACAGCATCAAACTACCCACATTGTAGATAAACTGTCCTCAATAATAACTATGGAGCCACACTAATTCCTATCAGAGATTGGTTGAGGACAACTCCCCCTATAATATTTATAGCTGAAGCATAAATGAGCAGAACCAGCTTCTACAAGTTAGATTTAAGTTGGTAAGAGAAATGATTTCCCCCAACATGTACAAGAGTCTGGCAGTATTAATTTCTAACTAAAAATCATATACTTGTCCAAAGTCACCTGTTACCGTCTAAAATACACATCACCAACTTCAGACCCAAGCAAACAAAATAGCCTAAGGTACCTCCTTCAATCCTGGCAGAAGTCCAGCATCCTTGCTCCTTCTCCCTTCTTCTCCCAACATAAAAGCCAGGGATGTTAAGACAAAATATGGGAGGAAAAAATAATGTCTGAGAAAAAGATGACAACCAACATTTCTATAGCTCTTGTTTGGCCTTTGATGCTACTAGAACTATAGTTCTAGTTTGTAATGGCAGAAAGGAGGAACTAGATGTTGAGGCTGGCACATAAGACCATAAAGATTTATATATATTCATATATACATATGAGTTTTACACTGAGCTGGTATAAGCGAACAAGGTGACTTTAAAATTAGCAAACAATGTGTAATCATGGGAACATGGGCAGCAACTTGACATAACTTATTGATTAGAAAAATAATGAATGAATGAATGATGAATAGCACTGTGCTGTATACCAGCACATTGCAACTTTTTAACATCAGCATGGCTGCCTGATGAGTATAGACATCCCTCCAACTCCTTTCCTTGGTACCCAACCTAGAACCAAGTATCAATCTTTTGGACCTCACCATCTTAGATGGTTCTTGAAAAAGGAAAGAGACATAGAGGACAGTTTGTTGTATGCTGAAAGTTTGCTTTGAGACATTCTTTTCCTCCCATTACTCACTGGTTAACTCAGCCCCACCTCTGCCTAGCTCCACATCACTCCTTAGTGAGTCCTCAGGGAGCGCCTGCACACCACTACTTGGTCCTTCCATACCTACTCTGGTTTACCAAGAGACTTAATTTTGTTTTCAAGTGTTCCTGGCTTAGCATCATCATCATCATCATCAACATCATTGTCATCATCATAATTTCTCAAAATATCTTATCTAGCTTTGACAGATATCTCATGAAGTGGAACTTCTATATAGGATCTTAAAAATAACACTTTTGGGAGCCTCCTGAGGCCTAGGGACTGTGCACTGGGTAGTCCATCCTGATGGTCCAGCCCATTCAGAAACTGCCAGCATCCTAGTCCCACCTCCACACACAGGAGAGGAGAGCATCAGCCTGTTTCCAGCTCGCATTAAACTGCCCTGCTCACATCCTCCTGAGGCCTAAGGACTGTGCACTGGGGAACCCATACCAGCAGGCCAGTCCATCCAGAAACTGCCAGCATCTTAGTCCTATCTAAACCCATTGGAAGAGTTAGGCATGGGCCTGTTTCAAGCCCGCCTACAAGAGCCCTGCTCAGAGACTCCTGAGGCTTGGGGCTGGCACACAGAGGAACCCTTCCCAGAGAAACAGTCCATCCAGGGTCTGTCAACATCCCTCTACTAGTCTACCCATGGGAAGAGGAGGGCTATTGGAGTATTGGACCTGCTTGAAAACACTGGAAGGAAACCTTGGAACCGTACCGACCAGGAGAGGAAGAGACTCCACCTGCACCCACTGGAAGAAGGGATGGGAAGAAGACAATATAAAAACACATTCAGCAAGAGAAAAACCATTATGATACCACCAGAGTCTAGGGACTCTACACCACCAAGACATGAACATCCCAACACAGATGAAGCAGAAGAAAATGACCTTAAAAATGACTTCAGGAAAATTATAGAGGCCCTCAAAAAGGATATGAGAAAATTCATTAAATAAATGGGAAAAAAACAAAAAATACAAAAAATGAGCAAATCTCTTTTAAAAAGCCAAGAAAAAAAAACAATCACAGATGAAGAAAACAGTTCAATACCTGAAAACTGAAATAGAGACAATAAAGAAAACAAAACTGAGGGACTGCTGGAAATAGAAAAAGCTAAGTAAATGATCAGGAACTACATATGCAAGCATAACCAACAGAATACAAGAGATAGAAGAATCGCAAGCATTAAAGATGTACAAGGAGAAATAGATTCATCAGCCGAAGAAAATCTTAAGCCCAAAAAAATTCCTAACACAAAATATCAAGGAAACAAAGGACACTGTGAAAAGACCAAACCTAAGAATAATAGGTATACAAAAGGTGAAGAAACCACCTCAAAAGTGCAAAAAACATATTCAACAAAATCGTAGAAGAAAATTTTCTCAATCTGAAGAAAGATATGTCAATAAAAGTACAAGAAGCTTACAGAACACCAAATAGACTGGACCACAAAAAAAAATCCACTGGCCACATAAACCCCAAACATAAAGAATAAAAAAAAGAATATAATGAGCAGCAAAGGAAAAAGGCTAAGTAACACATAAAGGCAAACCTATCAGATCACACCTGATTTCTCCATGGAAACTCTGAAAGACAGAAGGTCCTGGATAGATATTCTCCCAACACTAAGAGGCCACGAAAGCCATTCCAGACTACTATATCCAGCAAAGCTTTCAATCACTATAAATGGAGAAAACAAAGTATTCCATGACAAAACCAGATTTAATCAATACATATTCACTAATCCATCCCTAGAGAAGGTTCTGGAAGGAAAACTCCAATTCAAGGAAGTTAACTACACCCACACAAACATAGGCAATAGATAATCCCAACCATCAAAACAGAAAAGGTGTGGAAATACACACACAATAACATCACCACCAAAAAATTCCAAAAAAAAAAAAACAAGAATGAACAATCAATGGTCATTAATATCCCTCAATATTAATGGTCTTAACACACCTATAAAAAAGACACAGGCTAACAGAATAGAAACGAAGATAGAATCCATACTTCTTCAGCATACAAGAAACACACCTGAACTTCAAATACAGATAACACCTCAGAGTTAATGGTTGGGAAAATATTTTCCAATCAAATGGACCCAAGAAACAAACCAGTGTAGCACTCCAAATACCTAATAAATTAGATTTCAAACTAAAAACAATCAAAAGAGATGAAGGAAGTCATTTCATATTCATCACAGGAGAAATCCATCAAGATGAAGTCTCAATTCTGAACATCTATGCCCCAAATACAAAGGCTATCACATTCACAAAAGAGACATTGCTAAAACTAAAATCACACATAAAACGTCACACACTTATAGTGGGAAAATTCAACACCCCACTCTTACCACTAGATAGAAACACCAGACAGAAACTTAGCAAAGAAACAAAGGAAATAAAACAAGTTATAACCCAATAGGGGTTAACAGACATCTATAGAACATTCCATCCAAACACAAAAGAATATACCTTCTTCTCAACACCACCTGGAACCTTCTTTAAAATTGACCACATACTTGGCAACATAGCAAACCTCAACATGTACAAAAAAATGGAAAGACCCCCTGTATCTTATCAGACCATGATGCCTTAAAGTTAGAATTCAACAACAATGCAACTTGCAAAATCCTACAAACACATGGGAATTGAATAATGCTCAATTGCACCATTCCTGAGTCAAGGAAGAAATAAAAAAGAAATTTAAGACTTCCTAGAATTCAATGAGAATGAAGACACAACATACCCAAATTTATGGGACACTTTGAAAGCAGTGCTAAGAGGAAAGTTCATAGCAGTAAGTGCCTACATGAAGAAGCTGTAGAATAGTCACACTAGAGAATTAACAGCAGAACTGAAAGATCTAGAACAAAAAGAAGCAAACTCACCCAAAGGAGTATGCGTCAGGAAATAGTCAAATTGAAACTAGAAAAACAATACAAAGGATAAATGTAACAAAAAGTTGATTCTTCAAAAAGATCAAGAAGATAGATAAACCTTTATCCAAACTTGCCAAAAGATAGAGAGTAAATATGCAAATTAGCAAAATCAGAAATGAAAAGGGGGACATAACAAGGGACACTGAGGAAATTCAGAGAATCATCAGGTCATACTTTGAAAACCTAAAATCCACAAAATTTGAAAATCTAAAGGAAATGGACAATTGTCAGGATAGCTGTCACTTACCAAAATTAAAGAACAGGTAAATAATTTAAAAAGGCCTAAAACCCCTAATGAAATAGAAGCAGTCATCAAAAGTCTCCCAACTAAAAAGCCATGGCCAGATGGATTCAGTGCAGAATTCTACCAGGAATGCAAAGAACAGATATTACCAATTCTCCTCAAAGTATTCCACACAATAGAAGCAGAAGGATTATAACCAAACTCTTTTTATGAGGCTTCAATAATCTTGTACCAAAGACACAACTAAGAAAGAGAACTACAGACCAATATCCCTCATGAACATTGATTCAAAAATACTCAATAAAATACTGGCAAATAGAATCCAAGAACACATCAGAAAAAATCATCCACCATGATCAATTAGGCTTCATCCCAGGGATACAGGGATGGTTCAACATACAAAAATCCATCAATGTAATCCACCATATAAAGAAACTGAAAGAGAAAAAGTCACATGATCATCTCACTAGATGCTGAAGAAGTCTTTGACAAAATCCAACATTCATTCATGACAAAGGTCTTGGAGAGATCAGGAATAACAGGAACATACCTAACCATAATAAAAAGCAATTTACAGCAAACCAACAGCTAACTGATATCTGGGATATCAGCATAGGACTGTTACAGACCCCCTTCACATAGATGTCAGAGGTCTGGGTAATCAATGGGGCCTCTGGCAGTAGATCAGTGTTTATCCCTAGTACATGAATGAACTTTGGAAGCCCACTCCACATAGAGGGATACTCTCTCAGCCTAGACACACAGGGGAGGGTCTAGGTCCTGCTCCAAATGATATGACAGACTTTGAAGATCCCCCCATGGAAGGTCTTACCCTTCCCGAGGAGCAGAAAGGGAATGGAATAAGGGGTTTGTGGGGTGGGCAGGGTAGGAGGAGACTGAGAGGGAACTGGGATTGAAATGTAAAACAAGCTTGTTTGTGATTTAAATTAAAAACATTAAAAATAACACTTTCATAAATTTCTGAAATTCATAAATATATTTTTGCTCCACTCTAAAATATTACTATTTCTAACTTAGTTCTATTGTGATATGAACAGGTTGTACCAAATAAATGACTGTATTGTTTTGTCTTTAGGGAGATCTGGTGATAAAGATGTACATATCTGTTAGTGCACACAAAGGGTTCAGAACAGTACTTGTAAGATAGTCTGTGATTAGCTATACATTAGGTATAGATTTTTTATCACATTAATAACCTGAGGATAAATTTGTCAAAGAAATAGCAATCTACAAAATTTAATTTTTATATTACTACTAATTTGGCAGGCAGTGAAACAGATGAAAGTAGATAATACATCATTTTCTTTAAAAGAAGAACTTAAAATGACACTTCTTAATGAAAACACTAATTAAAATTAATAAAAAGCGACCACACGGCTGCTTCATCTGACCCTCTATTCCCTTAGGCATGCACAAGCCTGTGCTCTTTAATACTGTGACATAAATGGGGAGCAGTCACTGCCTTTTCTACTTCCTCAGCCCATAGGAGAGTGTTCTGCAGTTAATAGATAAGACAGTCATGATCTCCAGAGCACCCAAACAAACCAAGGAACCCAAATGAGGGCTTAGAAAGGAATGCACCCTTTTGCTTCTGAAGATGAGTACTGTGTGCTCTTCCTTCTTTGTTATCATGAGCTGGATCTCTCCACAGCTGCAAATTAATTTCCTCTACTCCCTAAATGAATTACACGTAACTGTTTCTAAAAATGACTACAGCCATGAAAGTCATTTTCACTTAATAACTAACTATTAATCTCTGATTTCTTGGTGTCACTTTAGCATGAAGTGCAAACAAAAATTATGCTAAACATTGCAAATTTATAGCAAACACCAGTCACTGATCTATATTACTATAGATGGTTTATCACCAGAAGCAATCTAAACAAAACTCCATCAGATTGATGTTACTATTTGTATTTATTTCTTCCAGCACTAAATAGTTCCTCAATTTCAGAACCATCATTAATTTCTTATAAATGCAAATCTTTATTTCTTATTTTAATCTACAATGATTTCTCCAAGTCTTCAGAAGATTAGCTTTTACATAGAATATTCAAATAACCATTATAAATGAGATTTGCTATTCCCTGGGCAATCTATTAGCAATGATGCGTAGAGGACTTAAAAGGAATGGGTGTCCCTATTGATCCAGGATGTAACAGGCTTACAATGTACTCCTTCGTTTTAAATGATCAACTTACGATTCAAAATCAATTCATTTATAGAAAATAAATTCAGTATTTGTGAATATCTTTGAATTTCTTTCTTCTATCTCTGTAGTCATTTAATTTTATTATGCATTCTTTGGGATTTCTGGGAAGATCTGAGTCATTACATTGAGCATAATTAAAAGCAGTAAGAATCTGTTTGTCTTACTTACATGGCCACCTGAATGCAAAGAGCCTTGTTAATCTCACCCTGACCACACACTCTAGAGAATGTTGACCACTAGCCTGTGCCCAGCTCTTTCTAGTTAATCCACCACAACTCAACCTCTCAAATCCCTGTTAATAGATATCTGATTTGAGGACTTCATTAGTGAAATTTATACAGTACACATTGTTTCCCAGCCCTGCTTCCTTAAACAGAAGACATATCCATACTATTTACAGAAGTCCAACTAATGATTGCTGTATCATATCTGTTGGGTCTATCCACTGACTCCTCCCTGGACTGCTCCCCCATCCTGCTCCTCCCCATCTCCTTGGTCTATGTTGAGAAGTTCTTTATGAAAGCTGATTCGTATCATCTGTTTTATAACTCTTATAGCTAATGTATGTTCAACATCATGTCATAAACAGTGGCATCAGTTGGCTCAAACTTAATAGAAACCAAATGCTTTGAAGACACTGTGATGAAGAATTCATGAATTCTCTCTCCAAAATTTCTCTGATCTTGTATGATTCATCAGCACTTCTGTTAGTGGCCTGTAGTACAGTCAAATTCAAACTGTCCTTGAAGTTAGTAAAAGAACACTCAGCTCTATAAGAGGTTAAATGATATTTTCATATTAGTATACAACTTGTACAAAATTGTTAATGTAAGACATGTGTTTACTCTTTATGAAGCTGCTGCAGATTTGAAATTCCCTACTGACCCTGAGATTTACTTTGATCAAAGGAAATATCTGTTTATAAAACACTATAAAATATCAAAGAACAAAAGTAAGATGCCATATCACACTGGGAAGACAACTCATGCATTCTGATGTGCAGGAATCAACCCTGGTCTACTGTGCATACTACCCAACACTCTGCATATTTAATGTAATCCCTACAAAAAAATACAGGGACATTTTGCCCAAAATGGAAAAAAAATTAACATCCATATGGAACCCAAAGAAAGACAAAAAATAAACAAAATTCTAAAGTAATTCAGGCAATTAAATCAAAGCTAAAGAGCCAGCTTGAAGGCACTGACCTAAGCGTTGAATAAGGAATGTGAAAAACAGAATTACAGAGAACAGAGCAAAGGTGGACCAATAATACATCAACAGGAAGCCTTCTGGATAATCAGGAAAGCAAGCAGGGATGGAGGGATGACTTATGGGACAAAGGAAGATTCCCAAATCACACATTTGATAAGGGCTCAATGGCTAAACTAAGGAATGAAAACCCAAATATAGTAAAGCAAATACCCTAACTAAAATGGTAACAATAGATCTGACTAGACATTTCCCAAAAAAGACACACAATTGTCAGCAGGAATACAAAAGAAAAATCAATATTGCTATTTCTCGATGATCTGTCATCTCACAGCCATTAGAATGGCTATTATCATAAAAATGAAAGATAAGAGTGGAGTGTTGGAGAAGATATGGTCAGTAGAGACGCCAGGACTTCTCTGAACTGCTGGTAGGGAAGTAAATACTACAGTAACCATGGGAAACAATGAGGAAATGAAACCTACGATTTGATCCGGAAATGTCATGTCTAAGTACATGTCTAGAAGTACTGAAGTGACATGTTAAAGAGCCATTTGTACTGGGTTCATTGCAACATTACTCACAATGCTGAGCCACAGAGACATCTCAAATGTCATGAGTGAGCATACACACACACACACAAAACAATACTATTCAGCCTTGATAAGATGGGAAGCCTGTCATTAGTCACAACATGAATGAACCTGGTAGACACTGTGTTATTCAAGATTGGCCTGGCACAAAAAGACAAATTTCTTATGATAACACTTAAGTATAAAAGCAAAAATGTTGAACCCACAGAAGTAGAGAATAAAAGTGACATCTGCCAGCACTTGGGAAAGTACAGAAGATATTTATCAATGGACACAAAGTTCATTAGGCTGGAAGAATTTAGTTCAACATGGCAAAAATGAATTCTTCACAATTACTGAAGTAAAACATTATAAGTTTTGCCCTACAAAAGAATTTGAAGATGATAAGTCCTATCTCACTTCCAATTAGTGATTTCAAAATATTTCTAAACACCACATTGTATATAATAAACACATATAAATTTAACATGTCAATTTAAAATGATTTTTAAATAAAATGTTTAAGCCTCAGATGGCATTTATCCTGACGTCTGAGGAAAAGTGGGACAATAATACATCAACAGGAAGCCTTCCTAGATCCAAATGTATTGTACCACAAATAGATATATGAAGGACACACAATTTGCACACTGGGAATCTAGTATTGCTAACACGAGCTTTAATTGAAAGAGCTAAGCAAATTAATACCACTTCTGCTTTCCAATCTGGGTCAGAGACACTTCCTTCTAGGAAGTTGAATGCTGTCTATTAAATCTTTCTTGTACAGATTAAGCAGGCTCATCCTTTCTTCAAAGAAAAATCCCTTACTCTTCAACATGATTTGTTTATCAATATTAAATTAATGCAAGTAATGTAATACCATATCAATGTAATGCTTATATAAAGAGACATGGGGTAGAAGTCTTGTAACTATCCTTAACTACCATGTGAGGTCACTTTTCTAAGGCTGTAGAATCAGGGCAGTGATTCCTAACCTTCATAATGCTGCAGCCCTTTAATACAGTTCCTCAAGTTGTGGTGACCACAACCATAAAATTATCATTGATACTTCCTAACTGTAATTTTGCTAGTTATGAATCATAATGTAAAAATCTGTGTTTTCCCCTAGTCTTAGACAACTCCTGTGAAAAGATCATTTGACCAACTCAAGGAGTTATTACCCAGATGTTGAAAACAACTGGTCTAGGGCTAAGATGGAATGCATTTTAGGTAGACACTTTATAATGAATGTTTCCACTGAAAAACTATTTGAGGAAGTTATTAGTAATTTGTCATGTCCTCTCCTGAAAAGAGTTAAACAATGAGCAGATTGTAATCTCCCCCAGAAACACATGGTTCAAAATAAGGATCTGCTCTCTGGCAGGTTTTTTGGGTTTTCTCCAGATTTACATTTTAAATTAGTAAGAGACATGAAATTTCCTAATAGGGCTCTCAATGCTTGTTGGACATGCAGATTTGTTATCTGGAATCTTCGGATCTAGGACTTTACTACTCTCCAGGCGACTCTAATATGATCTGCAGATTGAAAACTACACCTCACAGATCTATTGAACACCAGCTTGTATACATATTCCCCAGTGGTCATAACTGATCATGCCATCTTAACCTTGCCATTAAAATGTGGAAATGACAGAGAGATTATAGAGAACAAAGAAAAAGAACAAGAGACATTAGATGGAACAGAGAGAACAGATAAAGGTACCAAAGAGGTGTAAGTTAGCCAAGGAGAAAAGCTAGTTTCCATAAATTGAAATTTTTTATTTTATTCTAAAACTGTCAAAAGACAATTCATTTTGTTTAAATTGGCAGACATGCCATCAAACAATCAGCAAGCATGAATCATGTACTTACTGTAGCTGACATCTCCTGAGAGAGTGATGAGTCATAGCTCACAGTCAACAGCAATTCTCAAACAGTGGCAAGTCCCTGAGACCCTGAGCTGCTTGACAAATACTCCAGTTTCTGTTCCTGCCATTTACTAAAGTTGAAAACCATTGCTCAGCAAGGCCCGGAGTGTCAGGAGCTCTTTACACAACCCCTCAGCCTGTCCTCAAGATCATAAGAGAAATAATCAAAAGACAACTTCTCAAAACAAGCTTTTGGTTTTCTGGATGATGAGATAAAATTCTGAGTTAATCAAAACCATAATTCCAAAAGCCCCATCAACAAAAGCTTGAGGAATGAAATATAGACATATATATGTCTAGCTTTCAACATAAATACTAGATGAGAAGTTCCACATAATGAGAACCTCACCCAATGTTCAGCTTCAGAAGAGAGGCTATGTTAATTGGGTAAACATAACATATATCCATTCATCATTAATTCATTAGATATACTCACTAATTGACTCCCATGACAGGACAAGCAACATGACCATAATACTACCTACAAGAATTATACTAAGTGCTTCTAGTACTGTGTGTACTAGAAACAGGGCCATTTCTATATAGTATTCTTTACATATAGCTGGTGCTTAGTAAATGGACACTGAATAAGTGAGTGCTAAACTCAGTCATCCACACTTACAAGGCAAGTACTCCTAGGACTAGCATAAGCCTGGGGACATTGTATGATATCTTTGGTCAGTTCAAATCATTAGGGATTTCCCTCAGACAAGGACCAGGTTTTTTTCTCAAATAATGGAAGATCTTGAGGTCCAAAGAAATAATCTGTAAATGTTCCAAGGGATGCTTGGAAAAGGGAGGGTTTAAATCTCTTTCTACAATTGATAGATGAATAACCAGATAGATGGATGGATGCATAAATTTATGGTTTATAGATATGTAAAGGTGAAAGATGATAGATAGAAAATAGATTGATAGATTGCATAGATAAATGCATGATAGAAAAGACAAATGATATACAAGTTCATATGACATAAATATACCAAATATGGACATAGATATGCAGAGCAAACATTTCCAGGTAAGTATCTTGTCTCCACACACTTTGCCATTCAAACCTTTTCCCATACAGACACTCTGGAAGCAGGGTGTACAGTCATAAAGACATTCAGTCACCTTATGTCTTAGTTATTTTTCTTTTTCTGTGAAGAGACACCAGGACCAAGGCCATTTGTTTTCAAGCATTTAATTAGGGGCTTGCTTACATGTTCAGGTAGTTAGGTCATGATCATCATGGCAGGGTCCAGGAGGGCAGGAAGGCAGGCATGTTGCTGGAACAGTAGTGGAGAGCTTGTATCTGATCCCCAACCACGCAACAGAAAAGGAGTTGGCTGGGTTTGGCATGGGCTTTTGAACCTCAAAGTCCACCTCATGTGACACACCTCCTCCTACAAGGTCACACCTCCTAATCCTTCCTAAACTGTTCTGCCAACTGGGGGTCAAGTATCCAAGCATATGAGAATATGGGGGCCATTTACTCCAGTGGTTACAGTAAGAAATACAAGATTATTGAAGGTAAAATCCTCTTTGTAGAGGTGTTCTTGTTACATTTCCTTCCTCCTGCATGTGGGCCTCCTATTCCAGGTCATATCAGGTTCTAGCCTCTTGCTCTGCTTGGGCCCTAATCTGAGGGCACATGCACATGACAGCAAATCACCTCTTATTCCCGACTGAGTCTGGTCAGCCAGTTGAGGACTTCAATAGTAGCCTACATTGATGATCTGTTTCTAGATGCAGCATCAGCTCCTATCATCTGCACCACAGGCAGAGCACAGAGGGATGCCCTGGTTTGTCTGCAGTTTCCACACTCTTAGGTAATCACGGCAATGAAGGTATCCTATCCTCTGTATGGGGTGTTCAGCCAAGTTCACAAATAACTTTTCTTTATAACCACCTCAGGAGGATGTGAGAAGCAAAATCAGCTATGCACAGAATCATAGTAAAAGCGATGCCAGATTATCCAAGCAGTAAGAATAAGAAAATATGAAATACATCTGTGTTATAAATAAGCATATGTGACACTGGAACTCACAACCAAGTGTCTATGCATTGTTTGATTTGTTTATGTGTTTTGTTTATAGTACTACAGATATTTTTGTTTGTTTTTATACTTCTTTTATTTATCTTAACAGATTTTTGCATGGTGAAAGTGCCTACTTGTAAATTGAGAAAGTTAACATTTTCGAAAATGCATAGAGAGCTGCACTGTGTCTTGAGTTTGGTCTTCAATTAAGTAAGCATGTTAGACTGAGCATGCAGTGTTTTGTCTATTTGAAAATAATTAAAAGTAAAATGTAGAATGAAGGCGATATCATAAAGTAGTGGTTCTCAACATTCCTTATGCTACAACCCTTTAGAACAGTTCCTTATGTTGTGATTACTTCCAAACATAAAATTATTTTCACTGCTACTCCATAATTGCAATTTTGCTACTATTATTAATTGTAATATAAATATCTGATATGCAGGACATCTGAAATGTGAACCCTATGAAATGGTCATTCAACCCCCAAAGAGGCCATGACCCACAGGATGAGAACCACTGTCCTAGAATATATGTTAAAAAAATAGGATATCAGGGTCAGCAAAATTGCTTGAAAGTTACCTGCTGAAAACCCTGCCAATCTGAGTCTAACCTCTGGGACAGACATGCTGGGATGAAAGAACTGATTCCACAAACTGTCCTAGAACTTCAACATGTATTCGATAACATGCATGTCCCCCTCCTCCACATTTACACTACATACAAAAAAAAATAACAAAGAAAAGGTAACTAAAGAGAAACATCACCCTCTACAATGGCAACAAACAACATAAAATACCTTGGGGTAACACTAAAAACACAAGTGAAAGACCTGTATTGCAAGAACTTTGAGTCTTTAAAGAAAGAAATTAAAGAAGAAAACAGAAAACGGAAAGATCTCCCATGCTCTTGGATAGTAAAAATGGCAATCTTGCCAAAAGCAATCTACAAATTCAATGCTATCCCCACTGAAATCCCAGCACAATTCTTCACAGATCTTCAAAGAACAATTCTCAACATTATATGGAAAAATAAAAGACCCAGGATAGCCAAAAACAACCCTGTACAATAAAGGAACTTCTGGAGGCATCACCATCCCTGACTTCAAGCTGTATTACAAAGCTATAGTCCTGAAAACAGCATGGTATTGGCACAAAAATAGACAGGTAGACCAATGGAATCCAACTGAACACCCTGATATTAACCCATCCACATATGAACACCTGATCTTTGACAAAGAAGCTAAAATTATACAATGGAAAAAAGAAAGCATCTTCAACAAATGGTGCTGGCATAACTAGAGGCTGCCATGTAGAAGACTGCAGATAGATCTCTGTCTATAGCTATGCACAAAACTTAAGTCCAAATGGATCAAAGACTTTAACATAAATCCAACCAAACTGAACCTGTTAGAAGAGAAAACGGGAGGTACCCTTGAACAAATTGGTACAAGAGGCTGCTTCCTAAACATAACTCCAGTAGCATAGACACTGAGATCAACAATTAATAAATGGGATCTCCTGAAACTGAGAAGCTTCTGTAAGACACAGGACACAGGCAGCAAGACAAAAAAAGGCAGCCCACAGAATGCACATCTGACAGAGGGCTGATTTCCAAAATTTACAAAGAACTCAAGAAGCAAGTCTACAAAACACCAAAGGATCCAATTAAAAAGTGGGAGTACAAAATTAAATAGAGAATTCTCAGTAGAGGAATCTAAAATGGCTGAGAGACACTTAAGAAAGTGCTCAACATCCCTAGCCATCTGGGAAATGCAAATCAAAACAACTCTGAGATACCATCTCACTCCTGTTAGAATGGCTAAAATAAAAAAACACCAATGACAGTTTATCCTTGAGAGAATATGGAGAAAGGCCAACACTCCTTCACTGCTGGTGGGAGTATCAACTCATAGAGCCACTTTGGAAATCAGTATGTAGATTCCTCAGGAAAATGAGAGTCAGTCTACCACAAGACCCAGCAATTCCATTCTTAGGCATAAACCCAAAAGATGCACATTCATACAACAAGGATGTCTATTCCACAATGTTCATAGCAGCATTATTTGTAATAGCCAGTACCTTGAAGCAACCTGGACGCCCCTCAACTGAAGAGTGGATAGAGAAAATGTGGTACATTTACACAATGGAGTACTATTCAGCAGAAAAAAATGGAATCTTGAAATTTTCAGGCAAATGGACAGCACTAGGAGAAACCATCCTGAGTGAGGTAACCCAGTCATAGAAAGAGAAACATGGTATGTACTCACTCATATATGGATTTTAGACATGAATCAGAGGAGTGTCAGCATACTGCCAGAGAATCTGGGAAACAGAAACTTCATCCAGAGACTGAGGGAAGCAGAGGCAGACACCCACAGGTAAACACTGAACTGAATTCCTGGAACCCAGTGACAGAAAGGGAAGACTGATGAGCAAAGGAGTTAAAAGACAATTGACCTGAACAAGGGGGAGCTCTTAGACCCCAGACTGATGGCTGAGAGGATGGCATGGGACTGATCCAGACCCCCTGAATGTGGGTGTCAATGAGGAGGCCTAGGAAATCTATGGGGCCTTGGGTAGTATTTAACCCTGGCATAAAAATAGACTTTGAGTTCCCATCACACAACGATGGGTGCTCCCACAGCCTTGACTGTTGAGAGGGCCTAGAACCTGCCCTGGATGAAATGACAGACTCTGGAGATCCTCCATGGAGGGCCTCAGCCTCCCTGGGGATGGGAGTGGAGATTGGGCAGGGGACTGAGGGGCTTGGTGGCGAGGGCAGGGGAGGAGGGGAAGGAGAGGGATCTAGAATTGACATGTGAAGCAAGCTTGTTTCTAACTTAAATTTAAAAAGAGAAGTGAAAAAAATAGACTAAAAATGTAAATAACCATTTCACATACTCAGTAACAAATGTGGCTTGCCCTAGATGAGTTTACCCATCCACTGTGTTATTCTTTACAGAATGGGAGCCATACTAGGTACTGACCCAGCCCCTGTAGTATTTGAAGTGCTGGCAGGAATTGACTGCTGAAAAAAACCAAACTTCTAAAGACAAACCCCCATTCTATTGCTTATTTTTCAGTGCCTTCCTGTGTGGGTTTTCTTTCATGCTCATAGATAGGATCCATAAAGCACTGGAGAAAAGTCAGGCTAAATTCATAGCAGTCTTGTTATCATGGTGGGTATTAACACTGTGGTCAGTAATGTTTTCCATACATGAATATGTGCTGATGCCCTCTAAGGGATCCAGAAATCACGTTTAATTCCTCTTACTGGGAAATTTCCTGATTTTGCTCCCAGCATCTTAAAACTATATCTAAGAGGGTGGGAAATGGAAGGGCTAGAGGGAGAGAGGGAATAGAGAAACAGAAAGCAAGAAATTTATCATGCCAAACCTAAATGCATGTAGATATGAACATATTGGAATGCATCATCTATGGGTGAATTTACTATTCTTTTCTTTTTTCTTTTTTTTTGAGGATCCAAGAATGTAAAGAAACTCTGCTCAGACACAACCACTGAGTAAATTTCCTGGTGCTGCTTCTTTTTCCTGTGATTGCTAAAAACAAAGAAAACAACCTGGAAGTCTGATTTTTTTTCCTTATGAAATGTTACGTATTTTTGCTCATAGTGGTCACCTTGTTCTCTGAATTCTGCCTCACTTACAACCCAACCTCATAGCAGCTTCAACCACACACTATTCCCAGATAGCCTGCCCTGTTATTTTCCTGTGTTTCCAGTACTCTCTTTTCTCCAATGCACATTTTTCAAGAAGAGAGATCACACTTTAGCATCTTTCATCATAGGCACCATCCTGGATTGTATCAATCACCATGCAAATGATTATCCCTTCCTTTCAAGGCACACACAACATTGTTTTTCCAGCAGCAGCATAAGAGTGTGTCTGCTTCTTGGAACATGCCTTTCTGTCTATAATTCTGTTCTCACCTAAAGATGAGAAAAAGCAGTGTTTTAGTCGTCTCTGGAACTTCTCATGGTCTACACGGTGTAGCTGGTACATCGCAGGTACTCAGTATTACCAATGGGTTTGGATGCATGAAATTGGAACTCTGACTATGTGTACCTAAGACTTCGAAGGAGGCCAGAGTGGGGCAGCTGAGAGGACTGGTCCTCTCCAGGGCACTGGGCAGGCATTAGCTCTGTTGGGATCTATTAAAAATTATTATTAGTGTTTATGATAAGTTTGACAAATTCCTGTAATAGCTACTCCTATTGTTCCTTTTACTGTAAATAATCATGCGTTGGGAACTGGACAATTTGAGTCCTTAATTAACAGCTTTTAGACTCTCCCTTACTGCCCCTTTTACCCTGAGCAAAAGACCAGGCAGTCAGATTACCCTTGGCCAGCACCATCCACTCTGAGTACTCCACAAGGACTTGTAAAACCATGAGAAACACAGCTGATTGCTCAGGCTCCTGGAGGTGCAGCCTCAGTCAGGGCTATTTTAGTTTTCCCAGCCTTTTTGCTACAACAAGCCTTGACCAAGTCTAGGTAACCATGCCACTATTTCCACTGAGGCCAGACGAGGAGCACTTCTCCAGTGGCCTAGCAGAGGAACTGCTAAGATTACTACTAAAGGGATAATTCCAAGATCGACGCAAACACAAACCTTAATTTGCATGTGAGGCCTCTGACAAAGCCCTTTTCTGGTTATATATGCAGGCTGCTCAGTATACCAAGTGGATCTGCTGGCAGACATACTTCTGTGATGCCTCCTCTGGTTTCCAAACATGAGGACCTAAAAATGTGGGAGGGAGGTTCTTAGGCAGCTGACATGGCTCACCAGGTTAAGGCATTTGCTATCAAGCCTGATAACCTGAGTTTGACTCCCAGAACCCACACGGTAGAAGGAGAGAGCTGACTCCCATAGGTGGTATTCTGAACTCCACAACTGTGCCTTGGCTCATGTGCACCCATGCACTTAACACAGGCAAAGCAAATGCATATGAGAATTTCAGTTTTAAAAAGCTTCCTTCAAGTGCCCTTTTCTTGCCTGCTCTCAATAGGACGGACTGAGCAGCAAAGCAGCAGCAACAGGGACAGCTGAGCAAGTGGGGCAATCTACAAATGCAAAAAGGCAGCTGGCTGCCTGAAGGCTAACAAGAGATAGCTCAAAGTTCAGCAGAGCAGCCAGAGTGGAAACAAAGGGGACAACAGAAGCAACCAAGCTGGAGTGCTAAGGTAGAAGGACAGAAGCAATGAAGAGGCAGAGGAACTGCAGGGCTGGGTCCTTGGAAGGGCAACAGAGTTGCCAAGACTTTCAAGCCAAGGGTCCTTGGTACTCCTGTCCTAAGAATTATAAAGACGGCTGCTGTCAAAATCGCAGAATTCTAATACATAGCTGCAGTGCCAACTGCTACCAAGGCTAAGTAAGCTTGGATTTCTAGCCCTGTTTCGAGCTAGAGCTAAAACACTTGCGGAGCTAACGATCCTGATATCCAGGGCCTGCGCTGGAGCTCTAACAATGCAGGGTACCACGTGCTGCTGTTCTCACTGGCTTACTGCTGCAGCCAGGCACAGTCAAATGCAGAGGGACACAAACCTGCCATACGTGCTCAAGAAGGCTTCTTGTTACCCAGTATTTCCATCTGCAACAACCAAAAGGACTACATCCACCAAAGCGTGTTCTAGAGAGTCAGCATACTTTCTCATGAGGTTTTTAACCAGTAATAAATGTTGTAAAAGACATTGTAGAAAGCACAAATTCAGGAGGGAGTCGACGCTAGCTGAAGTCAGAGCTGCCTCACGTGGTTTTCCATTTTCCTCCTCAGATGCTTGATTTGGCAGCAAAGTCCTGTCTTGGTCAGTAAAGTTGTAATGGGACAAGCAATGTCTGAATGGGAAATTTAAACAATTATTAGACACTACTAACTTCTATGCATGTGTCTATGCATTGTCATTCTCCTTGCTCATTGACCTTAAAAATCACCACTGCCAGATATCTACTGGATTCAAAGCTGGTTCTCCTCATCTGCATCTCCATCTCCATCTCCATCTACACACATGCCATTTATCCAAGTCTACATCCATACACAACACCATTTAGCCAAATGGGTATGTTTCAAGACTCCCAATGAGATGTCTTAAGCCACAGGTAAAATAAAATTCCACATGTGTCATGTTTTGCCTTTATATACATACCTATTATAAATTTTAAGCTTCTAGATTATGTGCAGTAAGAGGCTAACAATGAGTGCTAAATAGTTGTAGTAATATACTATAATAAGTCATATGAAGACAAATGTGGTATGTCTCAGTATATCATTTTGTCCTGAACTCAAACTTTGCCGTCTCGTAGTGATGAGAGATGACATAATGCCTGACATGCAGAGAGGTGAATGGCTAAGCATCTGATGCAATGCCTGGCAACGGCATATGGGCAACACAGCCATCAGCAGCACTGCCACCCTGGAGCAGACACACAGGGAGGCAGTAAGTACACTCAGAATGCACTAGGCAAAGGTGGGGTTACTCCCAAGGTGAGATGTAATGGGATAGTGTGCCCTTCCTTCACTAACCTCTGAATGGAGCAGTTTAAAAACACACCAAATACTTAGTTCTGGATTTTCCTGCTTTTACATGTATGTTCTTTGGTGCGGTTGTGGATAATTAAAGTCATGGGAAGCCAAACCTCAGAAAAGGAGCACACTTGTATGTGCATGCATATATATACAAGTGTGTTAGCTTTTCTCACTTAATTTTATCTAATTCAGTTATCAATGTCAATTAATAGTCTATGTGACATTTTAACAATATTAATTCCTTTTAGTCCTGTGTCTGAGAATTGCAACACATATTATACACTTCAGTCCCTTTACCAGTATCTTTTCTTGGGGGGTTTTCAAGACAGGGTTTCTCTGTAGCTTTGGATGCTGTCATGAACTTGCTCTATAAACCAGGTTGGCCTCTAACTCACAGAGATCTACCTACCTTCCTCTATCTCCCGATTACTGGGGTGATAAAAGGCATGTGCCACCATCGCCTACCTCAATATATATCTTTAAAAATAATTTGTTTTATATTTTAATTATGTGTACATGCATATGTCTGTGTGTTGGTATGCACACCTGAGTGCAGGTGACCATCAAGGTGAGAAAGGGGTTCCAGAGCCCCTGGAGCTTAAGTAAAGACTATTGTGAGCTAACCAGTATGGGTGCTTGTAGCTTGATGTTTCTTGCCCCATCCAGTCCTGCAGCTGCTTTTAAAATAACCACTCAGAGGCCCATTAATTAGCTCAGACTTATTATTAACTAGCTCTTACAACTAAATTAACCCATTCTTATTAGTTTATATTTTACCACAAGACTTGTGGCTCCTTACCTCACATCTTGCTTTTCCAGAAGCCACTGATGTCTCTCCTTTGACTCTACCCTCTTTCTCTCTGTATCTCTGCTTGGATTTCCCACCCATCTGTATTCTTCCCTGACACAGGCCAAAGCAGCTTTATTCATGAACCAATGAAAGAAACACAAATATGAAGCATTCAGAATGACGTCCCACACCAGGTATTAGGAGCTAAACTCGTCTTCTCCAAAAGTAGTGAGCACCCTTAATTCCTGAGCCATCTCTCCAGTATTCAACCTACTGTGTACTTCAAAGAGTTGAGAAAAACATTAAACAAAATAATTTGTGTAGCCCAAATAATTGGATGATACTAAAAAACTTTCATTTGTTTTATTTCTTGTCACTGTCATTAAATGTGTGCCTTTGGGATATTAGAAGTGGAAATTCCCAGCATTTTCTCATAGCTGATCCTCAGTTGGATTTGGAGCATCAGTGGTAAAACAGAAATTCCAGCACCTTCAATGTCAGTACTCACTTGGTTCAGGAATTCATCCTTTACTCTGTGCGTGTGTGTGTGTGTGTGTGTGTGTGTGTGTGTATGTATGTGCGCGTGTGCGTGCGTGCGTGCACACACACTTTGCTGCTAATATAAAAGAATGTTACATATAAACAACTGAAGTGTATTTGGGTCACATTCAGTTCTAGGGTCTGGAAATTGCAAGAGCATGGGGCTGGTATCTGGCAAGTACTTCTAAGCTACATTATAAGTCAAGAAAGGGGTGAGCCTTTCCTCAAACAACATGCAAAGAACTAACAGCCTTGGTTATCCTCTGACCACACTGTATGCGTATCATGGCATGTACATGCACATGGATGGGTGCTGGCATGAGCACACACACACACACACACACACACACACACACACACATGAGAGAGGGAGAGAGAGAGGAAAGAAGGAGAAAGAAAAAAGAACAAAAATAAAATCTAAAAGAGTGAGAGTAAACTCATTTCTCATCCTTTTTATCCGGAACCTCTCCCTCCACCACTAACCCCTCCCACAGTCAGGGAATTCATTTGCTAATTAAGACTGTACTCTGCACATTGAATCACCCAAAATGACCCTGCCTTTTAATAATGTTCCAATGGAGATTAAATTTCCACATAAGTTTTGGAAGGGACATGGAAATATTCGGAAACAGGAAGCCATTGGGATTGTATAAAACCTGTTTTTGCTCCTGATGTGTGTGTTGTCTAAAGGATACAGAGTGTAAAGAAGAGGAGAAATGGAACCTTCCTACTTGCCTCTCAGGAAACCTTCCTTGTTCACACTCCACCTTTATCCAGAGCCAAGTATATAAAGACCGGTTCACAGGCAGTGACCACCTGACATTGCATTGTGACAAAACCAAGAACCATTCTCTGTGGTTCCAAACTGCAGCTGATATCCAAGCCACATCTGCCCCGGCTATAAGGGGCAATATGCCACTTGTCTATCAATGTCTTATTTAAGACAGTGTCTCAGTACACACATTTTAGATCAGACCTGAAATGCTGATCAAAACTGTTTGAAGTTTTCCAGATGCAAGTACATTTATCTGCAGCACTTCTAAAAAGAAGAGGGAAGAAAGCCCAAAGCCTGTCAAAGTTAATTAGATTCATACAAAAAGCTTAACAGTCCTATGCAATGTTTTTACTCTGCTACATATAAATGTACAATAATTCCGTGAACACTCGGTTTAATTGCTCATAATATTTTAATTAAGGCTATGCTTTGTATAAATATCAACTCATCATTTACTGTGTCTACAGTCCTATTTAAATGATGAAGTCAACTTGACAGCACATTCATGCAAAGAGAGCCTTTGAAGAGTTTTGCTTTATGTGGTCTGGAATACTAATGGGGGTTAATTGTCAAAATAAGCCCAGTGCTGACTTCAGAAGCACCTTCACATTTTATAAGTCACAGGACAATGCAGCCGCATTTGCATATGACCTTCTGACCCAGTGCCATGAATACCATAAGGGCTACTTCAAATCTGCTTGTCTGTGGCTGGAAAATCAGAAAGCTCCCTTTTAGTATTTACATTTTAAGGCTGCCCTTTCGGTGATCCCCTTTAACTACTGTATTTGCGATTCAGATGATCAGATAATTAGATGTAAGATTAGATGCGCCAGAAGAGATGGCTGCCTCAATTAATCGTACAGTCCATGCCTTTGCAAATCAGTTCTTGGTGTGTAACAGAAAATATCAAATTAAGTTTCGGAGGCAGGGAAATTTCAAGTCTGTAGTCATTTTAATTCCATCTGAGGCAAGAATATAATTTATTACTGGAGTCTGAATTCATGTTTTCTCTTTCCAAAACGCCAGTTTTAATTAGAGAAGTGAGCCCCCAAAAGAAGAGAAATAGGAGGAAGATGTCTTCCTATTTTCTCCCAACAGGGATCACTACCACCTGCCTCTAGACAGGGTTTCTTGTGGTGTGAGTGTTTGCACAGTGAGAATCAGAAGATGCTGGGGGGGTGGGGAGGGGGCGAGTCCTACCACAGGAGGGCATCAAGGGCCTTCTAGCTGAGAGCCACCTCTCATTTACAAATGAATACTCCACTACTTTCCTCCTCTTTGCTCTTGCTTTTCAAATTTCACAAATCCTTATGCTGCCCAAAATGATCAAATAATTTCTCTCATAAAACACAAGATGAAAAAAAAAACCCTCATATCGCCAACTATATGTGCTTTTTTATAAATAGAACATTTAAACGAATAGAAGCATGAAATAAAAATAGATTTGGAAACTAGGAAACAGATGGCACAAATGATACCGGTATTTATCCCTGTGCCATTAAGAGAGAGTGCAAAACAATCAACTTGGTCTGGACTCTATGAAGAGCTTTGGAAGCCATAGCTCAGGAATATAGTCCTGTGACCTCTTGTGACATCAGAGGGCCTTCAACAAAAGGGAATCAATCAGTGGGCTCGTGGCATCTCTTAAGTATTCTTGTCCATGACTTCCAGGTGTGAAATCTGAAGCTTGAGTCTTATGCTAAGATATTATCAAGGCAAATACAACTCTAAGCCATTTTCAGGCTCCACTGCAATTGGAAATGCTGTATTTGAAAGCCGGGGTTCAATTAGTTAGGAAAGTCATCCTATCCATTCACTGAACAAATGTTTTTGAAATACAGAAAGGCTTCAAGGCATCTGCACAGTAATTTGTGGGTGTAAGGAAACTCAGCGAAAAACAGGGTGGGGGCAGAAATAGCTTGCTGGAAATTTATTTAATATCCCTCTGATGACTAGATCGATTGGAAGGTGACAACACATGGAGATGTGTTAACATCGTTGGGAACCCCTGAAGGAGAAACCCATTAAAAGCAAACTGGAACCAGAGCTGGTGAGGTTGACCTCATTTATTGCCTCATACACAAGCTGGAGAGTATATTTATATGATGTCCAAGGCCAGCGTCTGCAGAGATGAAACCCCAACCTCCAGCTTCTCCTCTGATTCACACGGGAGACATACAATTTGCGAATCATGTGCTGTCTCTGTCATATGGACAGATAGGTCCCCTGCCTCACACCACGTGATATGCAGAGGCATAGCTTTGCTTCTACTTATGCAGGAATCTGGATTGCATGGGCACAGTCACAGCCCAGGTTCTAATTTCAAGGACTTATCAGTATTCTTTCCTTCTCTCCACTTTTCCAGGGGCCTCAGCATGGAACCCGTGTGGGTGAGATGCTTGCCATATTGCACAGGTAGGGGTCAGAAGACAGCCTGTGTGCAGCAGTTCTTTTCCTCTACCATGGAAGTCCCAGGGATTAAACTCTGGTTGTCAGGGTTGGGAGTCTGCTAACCTACCTTGCTGGCTCCACCATCTTTCTTCTTCCAAGAACATCCTCTGAAGACTGGAGTTCTCTTTCAAGTCTGTGTTGGTTTTCAGGAAACACTACAACACATATCTCACATACCAGTTCTTGTGGACCACACAAGCATCCCTAGTCTCCAAGTCTAAGACC
Source organism: Mesocricetus auratus (assembly GCF_017639785.1). Classification (NCBI taxonomy): domain Eukaryota; kingdom Metazoa; phylum Chordata; class Mammalia; order Rodentia; family Cricetidae; genus Mesocricetus; species Mesocricetus auratus. Next base: position 31,670,498 of record NW_024429195.1, on the reverse strand, counting down.
TCTGCCCTCCATCCCCTCCCTGTTTCTGTCAAAAGCCTCATCTCTGCTTCAAGATTCTGTCTAAGTGCCATCATTCCAGGAAGGCTTTGAATTTTTGCCTGTAGTGAACAGCAGTTTCTGCTACTCGCAGATTTTGCTGCCAGGTTCAAGACACAGAAGACAGCACCAGACGTTATTGGATGGGTCACTGATGGGGGTTGTCCCTCTCTCCCTCCCTCACTACCCACCTTCTCTCTCTCTCATATATATACAAATACATATATATACATATATACATATACATACACACACATATATACATATATATATATATACATGCTTCTCTTATTGGTTAATGAATAAAACACTGTTCAGCCAATGAGGCAGGAAGATGGTCAGGTCTAGGAGGGCAAGGAGAATTCTGGGAAAGGTAGGCAGAGTGGGTGTGGGTTCCCCACACTGCCATGCAGAGTCAACATACAGGCCGCCAAAGGAGTCACAAACTGGTCCATAACCTTCTCAGGTAAGATAAGACCATGTGGAAATATTTACATTAATAGAAACTGGTTAATAATTAAGACAGAGCTAGCCAAAAAGAATCCCTAGTCATCGTCATCGGCCAACAGTTTTATCATTAATATAGCCTCTGTGTGTTTATTTGGGGCTAAAAAGGCAGCGGGACCTAGGCAGAACAAGAAGAACCTCCACAACACATCACCCTAGAATCTCCTCAAATACACTGGAAATTCGTTTTAAAAACAAATCCTATGTCTTTCTAACACTTTGTAGCCCACATGAGTAGTTGCTTAGGATACAATAGTTTAATTATAACCTATACACTGGGAATCTCATACCTCCTACACAGCAACAATTAACATGAACAAAGATTCATAACATAAGGATTAATTCCGGGAGACCACTGAGCTCATCAATATGAAGGCACATAAAAATCTCAGTCAATTAAGAGCCCATCACTATTTAATAGGGTGTGAGATAATCCAAGTGTTGTAAATACAAGAGTTATTTACATTTTATTCTTCTCTTCCAGTCTTGAAATCCAAACATCTCTCCAATCACAAAATGGCCCAATGCCTGGAGCATCTTCACATTTGAGTTCTTCTCCATGTGTCTTTTATCATGTGTGTGTGTGTGTGTGTGTGCACGTGTGTGTGTGTGTGTGTGTGTGTGCTGTTATCTAGATAATCTTCCTTCAAAGCCCTCATATTTTTAATGTATTAGTATTTATTTCTCTTTCACTGTCCTAGGGATAAACTTATTTCTCTTTCAGCCTAAGAATGATTCTTTATTGCTTTTCTTACATTCAGGAAAAAAACCCAAAATTTATTTTCATTGCCATAGCTTGCTGACATCTTTTTATGCACTCTTGTCAACAGTTTTCCAAAGACCATCCACCTTGCATTCAGAGGCAGGTATGTATATGGCTCTAGTTCCCAGCTCTGTTGCTTTAGTTTTGCCATCAAATCCCTCCCAATGTTTAACAATCTTACTAGGACATTATTCCTTCTCTCCAATTTAAATTTCTCACTCTACTATTTAAGGGAATTGTCCTCTCCTTTTTGAACTTCAGAACCAGGGAACACAGGAACATTCCAAAGTCTCTGTATGTTTAGGGGGAAAGTCAGGATATATCAGAACTTGGTATTATTCTATCTTTCTCTTAGATAATATTGACTTTGATGTTACTTGTTCGTCAGGAATAAATAGCATACCAAATTTTGTCTTTGTAGTGATATCCATTCCTCTTTGTCTTGTTGCTACAGTATTTTTTTCTAAGCCAGTGGCACCTGTTTTAAAACCAAGAAGGATTAAGAGCCACAGGGATAGCTCAGCTAGTAAAGGTACCTTCTGAAAAGACTCATGACCAATCCCTGTTTTCTAGGAAGTGGAGGCAGAGAACTGACTCCTGCAAGTTGTCTTCTGACTTCCACACATACAAAATGGTATGTGCACTATGGCACATGCATGCCAACTTATCAGACTCACATGTAGGCACAAACACATGTAGAAATAGGTAGATAGATAGATATAATAAAAATTTAAAACCTATAAAAAATTCAAAGACTAAGATTTAAGCTTGATAACTTGCAATGGCCAACCCAGTCTACCTTGCAACAATGTGGTATTGTCAACATGATTTAAAATGTGTACAATACCTTACAACATAGATATTCAAAAAAATAGTTATCAGATCAGAAGACTCATGTGTATTAGTTGAAGGGCCTGGTTGATAGTGTTGTTATGCTACATACCAACCAAACCTGGGTAATATGTGATTCTGACTAGATGATCCATAAACATTACAGACTTCATGAAATATGCCCATTAGACAAAGAGACAAAGGACAAACTTGGAGAAAACCTGGGTTCATGCACCTTCAATCTGCACAACTACTAAAAGGTCTGTTTAGAAGAGTCAACTATTCAAATTTTCTTCCTTAAATGTGAAGGACAAGGAAAAGTTTTTTAATATGTCTACTACTGATTCCCATAGACATAAACAAGAAAATGAACAAATAAATGTTTTAAGGGGTGAGATCATTTGTAGCTTCTGATCATGGGCTCCCAGGATAAACTCTTGTGATCTCTCCCATTAGGACAGAAGAATGCCAATCTGACAGACTTAAGAATCTAAAAAATAACTTGACTTTCACCTGAGACTATTCTTTTTTATATCATTTTTATTTTAATTTTAAATAGCCTGTTCTACATGTCAATCCCAGTTCCCTCTCCCTCCCCTCCTCCCGCACTCCCCTTCCCCCCCCAGCCTCCCACCCCACTGCCAATTCCCTCCACATAGGGGATATCCAGAGTCTGTCATTTCACTCCGGGTAAGGTCCAGGCACTCCCCCAAGAGTCCAGGCTGAGAGAGCATCCCCCCCTTGTGCTATGGGCACACAATGACTGTTTGTATTCCAGGGATAGACACTGATCCACAACTCAGGGCCCCCTAGGTTGCCCAGGCCTTCCCACTGACACTCACATCATATCATTCAATTGCATAGTTGTTTTCCTTGGAATTTATTCAGGAGTTTATCACTATGCTCTTTAAGTTCATTAATGTGTTTGTTCATGTCTTCTTTAAACCTCTTGAATTATTCAGTCATGTTTACCATTTTTCTTTTAAATTATGTGTCCTTGGAGTCAGCTAAGTCATTCTCACTTGAAAACATTTTTATACAACAAGTGGGTTTGGGGCAAAGAACATATTGTCTTGATCTTCCATATTATGTATGTTTTGGTGGTGCGCTTCTTCCATTGGTTGTGCTTATGATATTATTCTAGCCTGTCTCAGGCTAGGCCAATCAAAAAGTGTATGATGAGAGCTGGGCTTCGGTATGTGGGAATGACATGAACATGTACTGGAGGTCAAGTGAAAATGTATTCCTTAAAATATCTATAACAGCCACTAGGAACTGAGCAATTAGGAATTTACATTTTCTTACTTTCATTTTTATATATTTCAATTTTTCAGTGGTAAATGTGTTTTATTAAGTTAATTTCTTCCTTCATCTTTCCAACCCCATTGGCTGTGGCACACTGAGTATTTTGTATCTGTTTCCATTCAGGCTTTTGAAGAACTTCATGACATTTTATCACAAAAAGACTCTTCTATTGTTGTTGATTCTCCCACATTACATATTTTCATTCTCTGGGGTTGTTTTTCTAAATATATATTTTATTTATTTGGTTATTTGTTTTTACAGAAGAGTGCAGGCCTCCCATTGATATCAATCAAATATGGCATATCAAGTTGAAGGCTGGAGAAGGCAACCCAGTATGAGGATAAGTGTCCTGAAGCCAGCAAAAGAGTCAGAGACAGGTCCTGCTCCCAATGTTAGGGGTCCCACAAGAAGACCATACTGCACAACCATAGCATTTATGTAGAAGACCTACGTCAGTCCTTGCAGGCTCCCTAGTTGTCAGTTCAGTCTTTGTGAGCCCCTATGAGTCCAGATTAATTGATTCGGTGGTTTTTCTTGTGGTATCCTTGATCTCTCTGACTACCACACCCTTTCATCCTCCTCCTCTGCATGATTCCCTGAGGTCTGCCTACTGTTTCCATCAGTTGCTGGAGGAAGGTTCTCTGATGACAATTGGACTTCTCTGCTATTTTTTAAATAAATTAATTTTTCAAACAAAGAATATAAAAGTTTGAGAAGGGCCTAAGGAAACCGTTCAGCAAGTGAGAGGATTTGCAACACATGCAGGAGGATATGAGTTTAAGTCCCCAGTACCCATGCGAAATGACAGGTGTAATTGTGTACTTATCTATAACACTAACACTGTGAGGTGTGACTAGTGCTTTCTAACCATCAGCCTATTACATCCTCAGTCAGAGACCCTGCCTTAAAGAAATAAGGTGAATGATAATGGACAAGACAAGGGCCTCCTTTAGCTTCTGTATCTTCATGTAAGTGCATGTGCACCCCACACACACACCACAAACACAGATGCACATAAAAGCAAAGACTTGAGAAAGGATAAAGTACAGTTAGGTCTATGACAAGCTCCACTCCTAAGGCATGATAAAGGTCTATTCCAATTGTAGAGGAACAACGAAAATAACGGCCTTATTTCTACTTGTGTGTAATTTACCTCTTGAGAATGAGGACCATTTTTAACCTACCTTGAATTGCCCTTAGCTGTGCTGACAGGAACCAGCATGACTGCTAGATTTTAGTGTGGATATCTAATTATTGGTTAGTTCTGCAAAACCTGCATGTTTATACTGGAATAATCAGGGTTATCAAAACAGAATAAATGTTCTCCACTGGTGCAAAGCATAGCTATATTTTAGCTTCTTAAGTTTGTCATAAATAAATGGATAAATTGAAAGCACATCCCATTTCCATAGAAACTAGAAATAGAACTATCCTTCTGTAGGGTGATATGAGGTGTTATTTTTGTTACATTTCCTTATATATAATCTGTTAAGTTTTACAGTCAAATGATAAAACTAATGATTTATGGATTCAGTATTAATTGCTCTGCAGCTACAATCAGGATCTCTAGAAACTCTTCAAAAGGCAGGTAGTATCTATTTTTTGCTTATTTCTATACTCCTTCTAGGAAGTATGCTAAGAAAGTCATGAATCTGGCTATCAGAAATATTCTTGTTAAAACAGCCAACTCACAAGCATTAACTGAATAATTTTTTATTGTTATAATTAGTAGCAAGGTCAAAAATTACTCTATCCATTCAATAATATGGTAATTTTAATATTTTGAGCAAATTAGTATCCTTTATGTTGGTCATACAAATATTCTGCATAAATTCAAGCATAATAAAGCTAAGTTGCCCAGCCTGTTCCCCAAATTATCTTCTTCCCATAAAGCCACCAACAGTGAACTCAAATATTCAAGAAATAGAGCATAGAAACCATTAATGGTTTTCTGGATAGTGGTATGGACTATCCTAGTTGATTTCTAATGTGTACGTGTCTTATCACAAGTCAAAACTGAGCATATTCCTATGCTAACACCTTCTCAAGCTGGTACTTATAACCAGTTCTGAAATTTTGGCCAAAGAAAGTGATGTGAAAGAAAATATTGAAGGATACAAGGCCAGTGTTTTAGGCAACTTAAAGTACCCGGATGATATTTCTAACCAACCGAGGCCACATGACGTTCCAATACACAGACCACAGTATTCACAATTTGCCAATGGTGTTTGAGCTGAACTGACAATTAACAGTGATATCCAGGAACCACTGCCTATCAAGGTTGCTCTGAAGAGATTATTTTCTTAAAAGAAAAAAACTAAAACACTAGAGGAACTACCTGTCAAATTACTGCTTACCATCTCACTCCCATGTGTTTCCTTTATTATAAATCAGCCCTCAGTCCATAAATGTTACCTGTACATATATATTTTCAGGGAGAACTACTTGGTATTGGATAGCCAATCGTGTGGGTCTCTTCCCTGGAGAAGACTATTTCTCCTGTTATCATCCTTTCTTCTGTAGTTCTTAGTTTAGGGGTTGAACCCAGTGCAATTCACCCCTTCCATGTTACCATATATAGTTCATTTCTTATTTAGGTAACCATGTGCTTGAGACTTCATGAGTGTAACTTGCCTGCCAGTTCTAGGAGAAGTAATCCCATAGTCCACTTCCTGTTCCTCTGGCTCTTACAGTGTTTCTATCCTATGCTCATATATGCATAATACAAACAAAGCAAAAACAGTCATGAATCTGAGAGGGGGCAAGGAAGGTGTGCTACATGGGAGAAACTGAATGGAGAAAAAGGGAAATGATGTGATTACTGTAATCACAGAAAATACCCATGTTAATAAAGACAAGTCAGCACTTAGAAAAATTAATTCCTGAGCAATTACTTTGCTTTCAGATTTTAGATATGAATGATGCAGGTACACATACAGCCCTCTTCATCTTGACTTCTTTGGACCTAGTTCCAAATCTCAACTTCAGTGATAAAGATTATGAAATACTTTCTCTTCTTCAGAAATGTCTCCAGAAGTGAGTAAAAATTACCAAAACAGTTCCATTTTGACATGTGCAGATTAACTTAGAAATCAAGAATGTTATGAGTCTAAGATTTAAGACACGCAACACACTACTACCTGAAGATTTAATCCCTACTTCCTCACCCTTTTCTAGACTTCAGTTCATTCTCTTTTTTAATAACCAATATTATGATGCAATAAAAACATTTAATGCTCACCATTGACCACACCACTTGAAGTATCTTACTCTTGATACCTCACTAGACAGTTATAACAAGTATCTCCTAATTTCAGGAAGAGAGAGAGAGAGAGAGAGAGAGACAGAGAGAGAGAAACAGACAGACAGACAGAGACAGAGACAGAGACAGAGAGAGAGAGACAGAGAGAGAGAGACAGAGAGAGAGACAGAGAGAGACAGAGAGAGAGAGACAGAGAGACAGAGCGAGAGAGAGACAGAGAGAGAGAGGAAAGAGAGACTACTATGGCTAAGCAAGTAAAACTTCTCATCCTGGGTCACAGAGCAAGGGACCAGTGATACAGCCACACTCTGGTTTGTTCTGTGGTTTTGTTCTGTGATGCTGGGGACTGACCCCAGGGCCTGATGTGTGCTAGACATGAGCTCTGTTACTGAAACACACTCTAACTGGCATAAACGCAGTGTGAGCATGGGGAGTGTAGGCCCGGGGTTCCAACTCCCTGTCACCATTCTTTTACAGTGCTTCTTGATTAGGCTGCTCTGCTATAAGAGATGAAGTAAAATACTAGTAAGAAAGCACTATTCCATGGCAATGTAATTTGAAAGGTTAGTGTGAGCAAAAGTATTGAAACTAATTTCAATGGCTTCCAAAGTAGGCCAGCATTTCATTTTCTTGAGCTGTCTTTACTGCAAGGCAGCCTGAAGATAAGGATGGGGAGTGTGTTCTGGAGGCCTGAGTTCTTTATTTTTATACTTTCTGATAAGGGGGGTTTTATGCAAACGGCCGACAATTCCCACATCCCGTTTCTTTAATTCCAACTCTCTGTAACTTGACATTAATGAAACACAAATAAGGAAGCATGGTTACTACGACATATTATGAAACAATATTATTCAGATATTTTTTCATGGAGGCCTGCAGCAACAATAAAAAGGAGGCATGGCGTCTCAGGAGACAATATGCTTTTGAACATATTTTCTGTAAGTAGGGAACACATACCTGTACACAGAGGACTATGGGAGACTTTACACTACATTTAAGCACAAACACATTCTCTACTTCTTAATTTAAGAAAGGAAGGGACAGCACTAAAATGCACATGGGAATAAACAGGCCATTTATTTTCTTGTACTAATTAACATCTCTAGGTCTCCAGGGTCTTTTCACATCTCTCCTGGCAAGAGAACCAGCGATTCAAAAACTCGCTGAGTCCAGAGGGAGAAATGTCAAAGAAGAAAAGGCACCCTAAAAACAAACATGTTAATTAAAAACACGAGATAAACACTACCATCTTACACCTCTCCTCACCACCCCAGGAGGCCAGAGTAATTGTCTCTCTGCTTACAACATTTAAAAGATCAAATTAGCAGGAATCCTCCAGAAACAGTTAACACTGGCTCCTCACATTCATTGCCATCTAGATAGACTGTTCAAAAACCGGAGCTACAGAAGAACAGTAGACATTTCAACTTTTTTCGATTTATGAGACTGGCCAAGTGCCACATCCCAAAACAGGATAGGGGAGTTCCTTAGCTATTATCAGCAATCTCAGGGAAGCATCTAAGACAGGTAGATACTGTCCAGAGAAGGGTGAGTGAGGCTGTGATTTGACTATTCACCAACATTCTCATTCTCTTCTCATTCCCTCTCTGAAAGGGTCTTGCATAGCCCAGGCCTGTCCCTGAGTTTGCTAAGTAGCCCAGAGAGGCCATGACTTTCTTTTCTAATCTACTAGGATTACAGGTGGATCCACCACTCCTGACTCATATGGTGCTGGAGACTGAACTCAGGGCCTCCTTCCTAGATGCTAGACAAACACTCTGCCAATAAAGCTCATCTTCAGCTCCTAAAATCTATTATTTCTAATTGAAAATTTAAAAAAATTGGAGAAGGAGGAAAGGATGGGCAAGGACAGGGAAAAAGAATAAATGAAGATCAGAAAATAAAAAGGAATACAAATTACAGTTGGACGAATTTAATCAAACACTTTAAGGGTCCAGTCAGGATTTCCCTTGGTCTTCCTTATAGTGTTGTACTTTCATTTCCTTTGTGCTACAGTCTGTCACAGTAGGGATGTCAAGGTAGAGTCATCATACTCAAGAACAGAGAGGGGATAGACACATGCATGCCTGCTCTCAGCTGACTTTCTCCCCTCTTATACACTCTAGGACCCAACCCTGAAGAAGGCACTTCCCACTCTCAGGTGGGTCTTCCCATATCCATTAAGGCAATTCAGGCAATGCCCCACAGACATGCCACAGGCCAAACTAATCTAGACCTCACTGAGGCTCTCTTTTCAGCTGATTCCAGCTTGTGCCAAGTTGACAACTGAACTAACCATCATATAAGTTATATTTATATTTTAAATACAGAAGCCGTATAAGTTCTGCATAGCATTCACACATAAGCCATTTGGAGGCAAAAAACCCCCATACAATCAGGTCAAGCTTCTGTGAAAAACTGGATGTGGAGTTTTGACAAGTTATATAAATATGCTAAGCTTGGGGTTTTCACCCATAAATATTGATAATAGGAACAGACAAGTCATTGCTATTTCTTCATAAATATTCCTTCATACACATATTTATGACAAAATGTAAGTCACCTATTGTTTTATCTGCCTTAGATAATGTTACCATTACACAATCTAAGCAATTTTCATGTCACTGAGACTTTGTAAGGAAAATTTCAAAGCCTTCAGAAATCCTATCAAGCAGGTCACCATGTTCTGTATTTTCACTCATTTAATTTCTTTCTTGTCTTGCAGTATTCTGCTAGATGGGAGGAGAAAGGACTTCTCCAGTAAAGGACAGACAAGACAAAGATGTGAGCACTGCCCTCCTCCCTTTATCACGAGACGGAAGACTTAGTTTTCTCTCACTCATCTACCGAGTGTGACTGAGACAAAGTTCCTCTTTTCCATGACTGCAGCCAGAGTGTCAATGTAGGCCACTTTCAAAATTTTACAGAGGCATCTATGCCTCTCCCTGCAAAAGAAAAATAATCTTGATGGGATTTCAGATTCCAGATCAATAGTTACTACATGAAACTTCCCAGTGCTCTCACCCGTTCCAGAGGTTTCTTTAGAGTATATTGCCAGCCCGTCTGCAATCACTGAGCTGACCAATCAATGAAATGAAAAGCGGCAGCCCATGCAACCAGCTAAAATTCAACTCCGAGGGGTTTGCTCATGACAGCTTGTACATCATTTAGTCAAGAAATTCATGACAATATTTTTCCACTGCAGCTAGTGCCAAGTGTCATCAGTCAATAAAAATACACAGATCACAGATCGATCATCTAACCACTTTCAGGTGCCTAGAACTTGTGGGGGTGCAAAGTAAAATAAAAAGTCTAGTCAATGAAATTGGTGATGCTGAGGGTGGGGACCAGAATTAGGTGATTTAAATATGCAGATGGAGACACGCCTTCCTATCTCTATTATCCCTGGAGGCTTGCTTTATTAACTCTAAGTCAAAGTCCACTTGATAGTTTGTTAAAGAACATGTCATAATATGTCACATTACCAGCATTCATCTGCAAAAACAGCCTTTACCTTCTGTCTATATAAATCTCAAATGAATAGCTTCTCGGGAAAATAGCACAGGGAATGTGTTATCCTGGGTTTACCCACAAGCCTGTCAAAGGTCATGTTGTTAAAAACAGAACTGAAAACAATGAATTTAAAAAGACTTCCTAAAATTCTACTGTTGTGCACATGGGGACTCTGAATAAGATTCTTTAGCCCTCTAGGTGACTGGGTGAGATACAGAGGTATCACACGACATTAGTTGCTTGTATTGTAAGGACAAACTCAGCAACAACAAAAAACGAGTAAGTTAGGAATACTTTGTGTTGGCTCCCAGTTGAAGGGTATAGGTGTTGTGGAAGGGCAGTTGAGGCAGCAAGAGAATGAGGCAGATAGTCTCATTTATCTACAACCAGTAGGCAGAGAGCAATGATGCTGATATTCCTTATGCCTTCTACTTTTTAGTTAATCAATATCCTAAACGATGTGCCACCCACAGTAAGGGTTATTATTCCCTCCTCGGCTAAATTTTTCATGATACACCCTCATAGGTATCCATAGAGATGTTTCCACAGTGACTCTAAATTTAGTAAACTTGACAATAAAAACTAACCATCACAAATCCCAAATTATAGATAAAAAGTAAAACATGAAGTGCACCTTAGCATGCAGTTTGGAGACTTATTAAATAACAGTCAAGGGTTTTTTGCAATAAGAAAAAGATACAAAGTAAACAATATGTAATTCATTTTTGTAGACATTATGAAGTAACAATATAATCTTAGTCAACAGCGTGAGTAATGCAAGCATCCAATGTTCTAGAAAGAAAGTGGTACAGTAGAAAATATCATAATTGTTGCCCCTGTAACAATTTTAACTAGTGACTTGCTGAAGTTCAAAGTTAACTTAGCCTGGTTCATAGATTCTTCATCTCAAACATGACATCAAATTGTTATACCTCACTAAAGCTAGAAGTAAATCATGTGTGTGAAAGCATTTGCTAAGTGGTGGCAATCTAAGTATCCTAATGATGAATCACAAGTAGTTAACTTTTTCTGAATGCTGCTAGCATCTCTACTTTATAAATAAACTTTCCCCATGTCTTATTACTGTCCATCTCCAAATAGGTGGCTCATAAAGACAGCACAGTTTTATTTTGCCCAACCCAACCTCTGTGTTGTATCTCAATATCAAGAGAGGAAATATTTTATATAGATTTGTAGGTTAAAATATAGGTTCTTGCTGTGGATTTGTTTCCTCAACAAACAATTTAAAAGGCATTAAACACAGACAAACCCCTTCGAGGCCATTCTACATCTGGTGAAGGAATTATGGATATGACTTGCACACCATGAATTAGAAGTGAAAGTTCTGAGTGCACAGAAACAAAAGCACTTCAGTTTGGTCTAGTGACCAGAACAGAGCACAGTTAAAGAAGTCTTGCATACCGAAAGTCCTATTCATTGTGACCCTACCACACTGTTTTAGCACTTATACTGATCAGGAATTTATGCACTTCCTTCCTGCTCTAGTTTCATTTCTGTTGCTGTGATAAAGTACCCTGACCAACAGCAACTTAAAGGAAAAGGGCTTGGACTGGTTTACAGTTCTCGGCTACAGTCCTTTATTGAGAGCAGTCAAGGCAAAAGGTCAAGCAGGTAGTCGCATCATATCTTCAGCTGGGAGCAGCGAGAAACAAATGGCTCTTTGCTTGCTTGCTGATCACCTCAGCTGGCTTTCTATACCCTTACCCAGATGAAGGCCACACACAGGAAACAATGCCTCCCACATTCAGGGTGGGTATTTCCACCTCATTCAAGATAATCTCACAGGCCAACCTAATCTAGATAGTTCCACCAGGCTCCCGTCTCAGAAGATACTAGGTTTTGTCACGTGCATAGCCAAACTAAACATCATAACTCCATAATGTCAAAGTCTTTAAGGTTAAATTCTCTTGAAGTACACCCTGTCACCTACCTGTAGCAAACAGGAAGCAACTTAATGCCAGTACAGAATTCAAGACACCTTCCACAAGAGAAAAATTTGGAATAGACTTAGGACTAGACTGAGCCAGTCTTAATCTGCTAAAGTGCAGGCTATTTGGTCTTAGCAAATACTTATTGTCACGCAGGAGATGCAGTTCTCATCAGAACAATAGTCAGGAAGTGGCAAGTTAGATGTGTGCCTTTACCCATGAGCTACTGGAGCACTGCTGCTTCAAAGCCCTTCCTGGTCTGCAGTGTGCTGACTCACCTCCTTCTCAGTTGTGGGCTCTCAGACGACAGAGTACCCTCCTGTCCATTGCGGTAGCCTGACAGCTGGTGTTAATATGGGGAACACTTTTAGAGACCTTGCCATTGACCAATGGATAAGAACAGAACACCAATTCCTACCAAAAGAATAGATACACCCAAAGAGAATATGCAAATCAATATAACACCGTGAAATTCACTTTTACCTTCAACAAGTATTTATTAGCAACATTCCATACTAGCTATTATTTAAGTGGATGAAGTCCAGTACTAAACACACAGTGTGTCCTATCATCATAGAATTTACAGCCTAAGGTAAAAATGGACAAAAAAATGACAAAATGTGCAAAGTACAGAATACAGTCCTTGGAGAAAATGAAGTGGAGAGGAAAATCAGAAGGCCAAAATCTTCAGGAATTGGAAGCTTTCCTGAAATTGTAGTTACCTTGTGCTATGATCTGTACTATGATCTGTAAGGTCTTGGCATTGTAGTTACCGTGTGCATGAAACATCTTGACTGTATTTACTGTGTGTTGTCTCTACGTGACCCAGTAGTTACCACGCGCTATTAGTACCTGGCACTGTAGCTACTGTATGCTGTGGGTACTTGGCACTGTAATTACCTTGTGCTATGAGTACCTCAGACTGAACCTACTGTGTCTTGTGTCTACATGACCTAGTAGTTATCAGGTGCTATGAGTACCTGCTATTATAGTCACTGTGTGCCCTGAGTACCTGGCATTGTAACTGTAGTTGCTATGCACACCTGATGCAGTTATTACCGTGTGCTGGAAATAGTGGGATCTGTCACCGTGGGATGTGAATACCTGACATTGTATTTATTTTGTGCTTTCAGAACCTAGCACTGTAGCTACTATTTACTGTGAACTCTAAGTATCTAGTATTGTAGTTAGGATGTTATGTAAGTACCTTGCATCATTATTAAATGGTTATTACATACTGTTGGCACCTGGCATTGTAGTCACTGTTTGCTACAAGTTACTGACTTGTAGTTATTCTATGCTATGAGTACCTGACATTTTAGTCATTGTGTGCTATAAGCAGTGGACATTTCAAGTTACTATTTCTTGTAAGTATGTGACATTGTAGTTACTGATTATAGCTGTCTGAAAATACCTTTCATTGCAATTACTATGTGCTACAAGTGCTTGGCATTGTAGTTACTATGTGCTATAAGAATACAAAAGATCAGGGACCCAATAAATATGACTTAGTGATTGCAATTTTATATCACACCCCATAATTCACCAGAACAAATACAAGCAGTAACAGATGACAAGGTTCTGTCCTTGTTCTCACACTCACAGACATACCGTGCATACACAGATATTGTGAGCAAGAATGTGAGATACACGACTTCTCGAAATCTGAAATTTACTACAGATAGCAGCCATAATCAAGGATCTAAAAATTATGAAGGGAATGCATCAGGCTGGCAGCATTATTCTTTGACCATTACTGCAAACAAATAAGTCTAAGATGGTATTGTTTCATAGGTCCTCGCTTTCTGCTTGGACAACACTGATGCTAAGGATGCTCACAGCACAGTTGCTAGGGGAATCGTGGATTCCAAGCAGAGCAGGACCTGGAGGGTGGGGCCATGGAAGCTGGCATCCCATGGAGCCAGAGATTGCCTATTGATCCTGCCCACCTGTGCACTCAGTTGGGTCAGAAGTGAATTCCTCCAGATGCAGGCTGTGCTCTTTGGAGCAATCTTGTTTTCTAACAGTTGTCATGGAGGAAGTTTTCATTTCTTTCAAAATTCAAAGGCGCATCAATAGAACCAAAGTTATACACACCTACTTCAGATATTTGCTATAAAAAATACATTTTCAGGGTGGATCCAGACCTCTCTGATCTACTAAGAGATGTGATCTGTCACACCAGAGTACTAGTTCAAAAATACCAATATTCACATGCTATTCATAAAAATGAAATTAACCAAATTGCTTCTAAAATTGCCAAATAAATAAATAAATAAAAGCAACATCTAAAATTCCGCATATGTGCTCTGTCAACCACAGATGACACATTGAAGTTCTCTCTTATTAAGCCTGGAATTGACCCAGTTAACCACACTGAGTACATCAGTTAATTCAAGGGGGGGATAATTCAAGTGAGGTTTTTTATCTTTTTATATTAATTAAATGGATTCTTTGATGGTAATTTCTTAATGTACATAGTTTACCGCATCCTTTCTTACCTCTCTCAAACTTGCAATGTCCCCATGACCCTGCCCCACACTCACTCCTTTCTGTTTTATTTGGTGCCTGGTGACTTTAAGCAGGGTCATCTGTGCGGCCATGGGTTCAGAACTAGCCACTGGAGCCCAGCGGTCACCACTTGGCACACAACTGAAGGCAGAGATTGGCCCTCTTCCATCATCTGTCAGCTGCCAATAAAAAGCTCAGCTGGGAAGGGTTTCATGAGCCCCTTCTGGACCATGACTGCCTATTGCTGGCAGAGTTTCCAGTCCTATGGAGGATCTTAGTCTACCCACTCTAATGCTCAGGGAACATTTCAGAAAAAGGAGTAGAAAAAAATGTAAAAGCCAGAGGTAGGGAGAGGGCTGCAAATACTGCCGATGGGGCACGACACAGTCATTGCTATCTGGACCTCACAGTGGTGGTGGCTGACTGCGCTGCCTGTACCAGACTGGACCTGTCAATGTCAAGGTAGACTTTCCCAAACACTTTCTTCTCAAATTGATTGACTCATTTCCTGTCTTTCTTCACTGGCTCTTCACATACTGCCCTGCTCTGATTAGCCTTCCTGAAGCATACAGGACATCTTGCTGCTTGTGAAGAGGGCCCTCCAACCCCCTCCTTTCTGTATTCATGACCCAGCTCAGTTCTCTCCTGAGCCAGCACTTTCCCAGGAGAATATATCTCTAGTTTTTTTCTTTGCTCATCTGGCAGCCAGTGCAATACTGCTTTTCCTTCAGAACAGCAGCCTAGGAGAATTCTCTTGGCCTACTGTGGCCAGAGAGCTGCTGCTGACTGTGTCACTCAACTCGCCCTGCTCTGGCTTAACCACCTCTTTTCATGTCCCAAAAAGTACCAGACTCTTCCTTATTTATAGGAACTCCACCTACACCATTTTTTTCTGCTTAGAAAATTCCCTTCCCCTATTCCCTAACACACACACACACACACACACACACACACACACACACACACACACACACACACACGACCCTAGGCAACCTTGCAGCACTTAGCTTTGCAGTCCCCTTTGCTTCAGTGAGATGCTCTGAGCTCAACGGAGAGTTGTGGACCTGTCTTCTCCTCACGGGTGCTCGGCTGTCCCTTCACCACATATCTCCTGGAAGGCAATTTCTTCTAGGCAGATGCCATAACAGTCCTGAGTCATTGTCGTTCCAACTCAGGACATGTTCTGCATAATGTGGCATCAATGCCCATTTTTGAATGAATGAAACAAAAGTATTTTCTGGTATAGTCTTTCCAATACACTATTCAGCCCTTCAGAGAAATAATATTCATATGAAAACGGTAACTTCCGCAGCATGGTCGTGACCCCTTTGCTCATAATCCTCCATCTCTACAACTGGATTCTAGGAGTTCAGCTCAGTGCTTAGCTGTGGATCTCTGCTTCTGCTCCCATCAGCTACTGCATGAAGGCTCTCTGATGCCATATAAGGTAGTCATCAATCTCATTTTATGGGAAGAGCATTTAAGGGGAAACCCACAGAAACAGCTGAACTAAGCAAGTGTGAGCTCACAGACTCTAGACTGACAGCCATAGAACCTGCATAAGACTAAACCAGGCCCCCTGAACATCGGTGTCAGTTGGGGGGCTTGAGAAGTCTATGGGGCCACTGGCAGTGGAACCAGTTTTTATCCCTAGTGCACAAATGGGCTCCCAAAGCCTATGGAAGGATACTCTCTCAACCTAGATACACGGGGGAGGGCCTAGGTTCTGTCCCAAATTATGTGACAGACTTTGATGGTCCCCCATGGGAGTCCTCACCCTCCATGAAGAGTACATTGAGGGTGAGATGGAAGATTGTAGAGGGAATGGGACGATGGGAGGGAGAGGGACTTGGGACTGGTATGTAAAATAAGAATGTCTTCAATTTAAATAAAAATTAATTTAAAAAAGAAAAATGGTAGCAAAAAGTCATATATACAATGAATCAGTTAGTATGACCTTGCGGGCATATGCTTACCTAGGAAGATATTTAAACTGTGGTGTTGCCTGCAGTAGCAACTACTGACAGGACCTCATACGTTCCAGATCAACAGCATCTCTTGTCACTAACCCACTGACCCTGCCACCTGTGAGTCAGAACAAGTGTGCTGGATGTGGGTTTTGAGAAGGCACAGCCCCTTTCTCAGCCTTACTTCCCAGGAAGACAGACCCTGAAGAAGGAAGAGTTCTGAGCACCTCCATGCATAGCCTGAGTGTGACGATTCCTGGACTGACTTAGCTCCTGTCTGGGTGTTGCCCACAGGATTTTCAGTGGGTAAGTAGGGGATTCCTTGAGCTCAGTACATGGTTCTCTTTTCCTGTGCTGACTCCCTCACTTCATTAAAATGTCTCATACAAACTCATCTTTACAACAGTCACAGACAGGCTCAGGTCTCTCCTCTGACCACCTTCCTAGCTTGCAAACATAGTCTACACTCACGTGGGCCCATCTTAGGCAGCATGCAGCATGGGCCACGGGTTGTACATGATTAAATACACACATACCAAGCTTCCTTCCTCCACTTTCTTGTTTCCAAATTACCCCTAAATCTCTTGTATGTACTACTTCCTCTCAGCTGAAGTGCCCAGCCACTTGCTGAACACTTGCAAAACAAGCATGGTCTCCTTGAAAAGCTCTGCTTGTTGTTCTTGAGGCCTTCTCATGCAGGAGAAGCCAGTGTGAACAAAGTCACTCTGCTCAGAGTGGTGGCACCCTTTACTATGCCCATTCCCTCACCTTCCACACCCAGCAGTCAGCAAGTTCCTGATGTTTTCTTCTCAAAACTTGTACAAGCAATAGTGGTGCTCTGTAGAGCTTCACTTGGAGGCTGCCAATGAGCCCTGTTCCTGTAGATCAAAAATCTCAACTCCTCTATGTGGCACATGCTGAGTCTTTGTACTAGCCACTGTAATGTAACTCACCATCCCACAGACATTCTGAAGCACACCTACTTCTGTGCATGCAGCCTCTCTATATGAAACACTTCATGCCCCCAGCTACCCACATTTCTACCTTGGTACACTCTGAAGATCCCTGTCACACAGCTACTACCTCCATCACCACCACCGTCACCACTACCACCATCACATCACCACCAACAACACCATCATCACCTCCACCATCACCATTATCACCACCATCTCTATCATTGCCGTCACCACCACTACCATCACCATCACCACCATCATCACCACCACCATCACCACCACCACCATCACCATCATCACTACCATCACCATCACCACCATCACCACTATCACCATCACCACCGCCACCAACATCACCTCCACCATCACCATTATCATCACCATCTCTATCATTGCCATCACCACCACTACCATCACCACCACCAACACTATCACCTCCATCATCACCACCACCATCACCACTACCACCATCCTTACCATCAACAACAACACCAGTACCACTACCACCACCACAAACACCATCACTACCTCCATCACCACCACCACCATCACCCTACTCAGACAAGAGGACAGACAACAAGACACCTGATGATCTCTTCTGGCCTCTATGTACATGCAGCCCACACAAGTACATATGTTTACACAGACATAAATAAATTAATGTAGCCAATGAAAACACAACTTTTAGAACTAGTCCCATGCTTCCTCCTGAATGAAACAAGTAGAGAGACACATAGGCTAACTGCATTTCAAGTGAGAAACAGTTTTAAAACATATCAGTGCCGGGTGGTGGTGGCGCACGCCTTTAATCCCAGCACTCGGGAGGCAGAGGCAGGCGGATCTCTGTGAGTTCGAGGCCAGGCTGGACCGATAGCCTCCAAAACAATACAGAGAAACCCTGTCTCGTAAAACCAAAAAAAAAAAAAAAACCATCAGCTTCAGTCAGAAGACATACACAATTTTCCTTTTCTACAACCTTTAAATTGTCACTCTCAATACTAACCTTTCTTCTTGAGTGTGTGTGTGTGAGAGAGAGAGAGAGAGAGAGAGAGAAACAGACAGAGAGAGAGAGAAAGAAAAAGAGAGACAGAGACAGAGAGAAAAGTGGTATATTTTAAGTGCTTAATCTAAGTAGAGGAAAATAATGCTAGTCTCTGGCATGAGCACGACTACAGAAATGGCCAACTGATGCAGTATTATGAGGAAATGAACTGATTCACATAAATAACCTCATTGATTAATAAGCATTTTCTTTAACACGGCAAATGAAAGTGTTTTTTCTATACTAGAAGAAAATAATTCTCAAATGTATCGAAATGTTTCATAAAAAAAGTAAAACACAAATTTATCAAATCACCCAAAATACTTTCAAATATGCTCATGAATAATAAGTGAAGGTATTTTTTTAAATAAAACAAGATGACAAAAGATGGCAAAACAAAAATCCTCTAATCTTACTACATTTTAACATTACAGTTTATTTATGCTTTGAAGGTTTTCTAAAATGTTAAAATATAGTAAGATTAGAGGATTTTTATTTTGCCATCTTTTGTCGTGTACTTTCTAATCACTCTATACTAAAATAAGTCGCATCATAAAAATACAACTTTTAACTAAGGGCTACAAGAGCTACTTTACGTTGGCTTTATAAATCCCCTGAGTTCAAGCTCCATATCCCTTGTCCTAATAAACCCAGACACAGCAAAATGAGCAAGTACTTTCAGCTCAGCCATCTGCAGCATTCCACTACCAGAGCTCTCAGCACTGGGGTGGAAGTAGGAGGAAGGTTAGAAATTCAAATTCACCCTGAAGCTACAAAGAGTGTTTGAGGCTGGAGGTGGTTATATGAGACTTCAGACACTGCCTGAAAAATAAAAGAAGGAAGTAGAGAGGAAGGGAAGAGAAGGAGTGGAGAAAGGAGAGGGGAGAAAAGAAAAGGAAGAGAGAATGGAAGAAGAGAGAGTCCCACTAAAACCCAAATAGTTAATCTCTTTTTAGTCAAAATATAATTACATAATTTTCTCACTTCCCTATCCTCCCTCTAACCTCTCCCATCATACCCTCTTGCTCTCTCCCAATTAATAACCTTCTTCTTATTTGTTGTTATAATTAAATACAAGAATTTTATGGGCATTAAAATTCTATATAAACATAATTTTAATCCTGTCCCATATATATATGTAATTATTCCTAAATACATAATTATAACCTATTCAGTCAATAAAATGCCACACACACATACATATGTGTACATATATATATATATATATATATACATATATATATATATGCACTTTCAAGGCTGACCACATAGAATTGGATAAGCACTTAGGAGATTTGGGGGTTTAGCATAGGAAGAACATGTCTCTTTCTAAAGGTCTTACTTAGTTGCCTGTTGTTCTTTGTCTAGGATTAGAGCATATAGATTTTCCCCTTCTGTGTTAGCATGTCTATTAGTATCTTACTTGTTCAGGTCTTGCTTAGGAAAACATGTTGAAGTCAAGTTAATCTTTAGGATTAAAAAAAAGCAATAAACTATTTAAATCACTATGTAATTTATTACACATCTAACCAAAAAATTTTGACATGACAATTATGAATAGATGGATGGATGGATAGAGATAGAGAGATAGATAGAGGTTTGAAGATGGCCCCCATAGGGAGTGGCACTATTAGGAGGTGTGGCTTCGTTGGAGTAGGTATGGCCTTCTTAGAGGAAGTGTGTCACTGTGGAGGCAGGCTTTGAGGTTTCATATATGCTCAAGCCACACCCAGTGAGACACAAGCAACTTTCTGTTGCCTGAGTCAAGATGTAAGAAGTCAGAGCTCCTTCTCCAGCACCATGTGTGCCCTCATGCTGCATTGCTTCCCACCATGCCAACAATGAACTAAACCTCTGAATTATAAGCAAGTCACCCCAATTAAATATTTTCCTTCATAAGAGTTGCTGTGGTCATGGTGTCTCTTCACAGCAGTAGAAACCCTAACTGTTGTGGAATATTACATTAACTAGGCAAAACTGTGTTACATTTGTTTATGCTGCTTTTGTTTAATGACGTATAGAGTTACATTTGTTTACATATGTCAAGATGTGTTGCTGTTGTACCCTGCCTACCTAAGGCACTTGAGTGGTCATATAAAAACAATATCTAGGCAGGAGAGGGATGGGTGAGGCTGGCAGGCAGAGACAATAAGTAGGAGAAGGAATCTAGGCTGGTGGGGATGAGGAGAAGGAGAAAGAGAGGGAGATGCTCAGGGCCAACCAGACAGTCACCAGCCAGCCAGACATGGAGTAGGACATACAGAATGAAAGAAAGGTAAAAAGCATTGAGGTGAAATGTAGATGAAGAGAAACAGGATAAATTAAGTTGTAAAAGTAATGGGACAAATGTAAGTCCAAGCATTCATAACTAATAAGTTTGGGAGCTGGTTGGTAGCCCAAAACAAAACCTGCTATACCTAACACTATATATATTATATAAAACCTCTGGGTAATGCATGGGTGAGTGGGTGGGGTAGGGTGTGTGGGAACATAGAGGGGAAGAGAAGAAGAAAGAGAGAGAAGGAAAGAGGAAGGGAAGGAGGAAGAAAACGAACAGGGTGAAAAACAAGGCTCAAATGGAATTTGCTTCAGCAAGTCTGTTTAAAAAGCTATGTTGAGACATAATTTTTCATGTATCATCAACTTGGAACATGACAGCAAAACTGAAATCCAGAGTGAATGGCCTGATCCTCACTTCGACTCTTATGTAGGGGGAACTGCTTCTGTCTTTGGTTTGATTTTCCCTGGACGCAATAGCACCCAGAGAGTATACACAATGGCAAATGTCATAGAAGAGACAATGCAACAAGAGAAAAATTATTTTGCCCCATAAATTTTGGTGATTCTGGTGGTTCCACGTATTCTTACTGTTTTCTTCAAATGACTGTTGTCAACAATAGATAAAAAGTTGGAAGATCATCTCAGAGGTATATACCATTTTTTTTCCTAAATAAAAACTCATAAATGTTCATTACAAAAAAATGTCTAAAACCATGAACAGTAGCTGAGAGCACAAAATGTACCCATAATTCATCCACCACCAAGGATAAAGACTACTAAAATAGTTTGATGTATTTCATTCCATTTCTGCTTATTGTCTTTATATTTATACATTTACATATAAAATCATGTTGTTATAGGCATTTGTATCCTGCCTCTTTTTTGACTTATTATAATATAAACATTTTATTGGTTATTAAAATTCTGTATAAACATCGTTTTTAATGGCTACATAAATGTTCTATAGTAAGGATATGCCATAATTTCACACAACTGTTTGCTCATTCTTGGACACTTAGGATGCTTCCATGTTATTTTTTTCCTCCTGACACATAGAAATCTTAAAAATAGTTTTCATGAGAAAGAAAGTTTATTTCCTAGGCAAATGAACTCTCCACAAAGTAGTCAGTGGTGGTACCTCGGCACACTGGAGGCACTGTAAGCCTCAGTTCCATCAGTATAGGCTTTTATCTTCCCTTCCAGGAATAACTCATTTTAATTCAGACTTCCCATTCCTAGCTGGCTCCTCTCAAATGTATTTTCCGTCTCATACAATCACAAAGACTCACTTTTCTGTCATGTGGCATTTAATTTGTGTATAGGTCAAAAGTTCTTCTGTCTCTTGCTACACAGGGAAGGGGAAGCCTGACTCCCCATGCAGAGTCCTCCCCTTTTGCCAATGAAAACAGCTACCTCTTTTTCAAGCTCCATTCTTGGTCAGTCTGTAAGAAGCTTTGGGGGATGTTGTCTGTTCCTTGGTCTCTCAGATCTCTTTAGGTTTCTGTCCCCAAAGGGAATAGAGGTCCCATAAAGGATTCCTCCTGTGTATCCATTAGAAGAGGTCAATTTACACAGAAGCCATACCAGAGCATAAATGCTGTTCCACCTGTGGAACTAAATGAAGCTTCTAAGCTTTATGATAATTAAAGTAGCCACAGTAAGAAGCAAATCTATTAATAATGAGGACTCTACACACATGGAAGTATTCATGATCATATTTAACATGAAATCTAAGGACTTGGGAGAGTTAGGCACTGCAGGTGACATAAGAGTTTACCAGAACCTAAACATCTGTATATCTACCAATAATGCATTCTGAATTAAAGATCTAACATCTTGTTAAGGTCAAAATATGTATACCACAGATAAATAAAATAAAACTTATGAAAAGATGAGACTGGAAAGTCCCTGAGGCAGACAAGAATGAAGACTTCAATGTCCACTTCAGTAAATGTTGAAACTGGTCATGGGGTACAGTTGGATGGTCCTGATCAGGCCACTGCATCCTTCAGAAGACTACCAAGCTGTCTGGAACAAGGCACATATAGAGTAATCAAAGTGGGCTCAAAGTTCATCTTCAGTGCATTGTAGCTAAAGTTTCAGTGGAATTGTTCTAAAAGTAAAACCATGGAATTAGGGGCCTTCTGTTCTTATCCCTAGATGATGGTTTGTCAATAACCAGAGGTACATTACAAATGTGATGACTACTGTTCTGAAGAAATGGGTAAAATAATCTGTAAAGTTCATGCTTGGATACCTGGCATGGAGACCCCATAGATTTCAACCAGCGATGGTTCTTCTAACTAGAAGCTATAGATTCAGCAGAATCAAAATACCACTGGCTCCTAATGGATCTACACATCTCTACCTTCTGGTCATGACAGGAACATTACTAAATGATAAAATCCAATTACTTTTTGACAGGCTAGGTAATAAAATATTGGAATGTTGTATAAAAACATTAATAATAAAATTAAGCTCTTTCATTTTCTTTAGAACACATGGAACTGTATCCCTCTTGCTTTATAGCAACAAATATTCAGATTTCAAATAAATAAACATAAGAAAGCTGCTTAAAGAAACTTTACATTTCATAAACAAATGCTTCCCAAATAAGCAAGGTTTTTAAAAATTCTAAGTGACTGTTTGAAAAGGATTATGTTCTTTAATATTATACTGACAAGTTCAGGGTAAAATTATCTAACACTGCCAGAGGGCAAATTGTACAAAGTTCAAAAAATTTTCCCCTTCTCCTGAGGACCATGTATGTCTGTCTTTGAGTCCTTGTTTCCTAGCTTCTCTGGCATTGTGGATTGTAGGCTAGCAGCATTATTTGTAATAGCCAGAACCTGGAAGCAACCTAGATGCCCCTCAACTGAAGAACGGATAAAGAAAATGTGGTATATTTACACAATGGAGTACTACTCAGAAAAAAATGGAATCTTGAAATTCGCAGGCAAATGGATGGAACTAGAAGAAACCATCCTGAGTGATCACAGTAACCCAGTCACAAAAAGACAAACATGGTATGTACTCACTCATATATGGATTTTAGATATAGACACCATGCACTTTGAATGCAAAACTCAGAAGAATTGAGCTGGATCTGACCTGAGAGCCTCCCTGGGGGTCAGCTTTTAGAATTCCAGAATGTACTTTGGAAGTTGCCAAGACAGAGAAGCAACAGTATTCTTAGCTGTGATGATTATGAACTAGAACAATGACCAGCATGGCAAGATACCCCTAAAGGTGCAACAGTGGTACTCAAATATTGGCGGCTAACAGGAACTCTCTAATGGGACTTATGACCTGCTTAATAGGATAAAAATAATGCCTGGTACTGGAAACCTAATCAACTACCCAGGGCTAGTCATGGATCTTAAGAGGAGAACCCCATACTGCCACTTAACTACACTGGCATAATTTGTAACTGCATTCCAAATAGATTTCTTATATCCACAGAGAAGTGTAGTTGTCATCCTTCATCAAGGAAACTTCCCTTTGAAGCAGAGAGAGACTATTACAAATAACTACTGGTCAAAATGTAGAGCTCAACTGACAAAGCCACAATACAACTCCTGCACCTGTGTCTCAGGGAACATTGAGAAAGAGAGCAGAAAGAGTGTAAGAACCAGAGGACCAGCATGTGTCTGCTGAGAGATCATATATCATAGAAATGACACCTAGGATACCTCAAAAGTATGACTGCCTAAACAATATCTGAGTATATATTTCAAGACAACATGATATATATCATAAATATATACATGCTCAATTATTTAGCCATTTAGTGATCAATATGAGGAAGTAGAGACATTGAAAGGACTGTGTGCTTTTGTGGGAATGTGAAATGATATAGGTACAATGAGAAACATCTCGGGTTTTAGCAAAGATCAACAGTAGCTCTACTGTATGATCCAGTAATCCTGCTTCTGGTCATGCATCCAGGAGAGCTGAAGGCAGAATGAAAGCAAGACACGGAGGAGATTCTTACATGTTGACAGAAGCACTGCTCACAACCCAAATGTCCACCCACAGTTGATAGAGACAATATGGCAAATGCAGGAGTTTCATTCTAAAGGATCTTATCTTGCTTAGAAAAAAGGAAACAATCTTACCACATGCTACAACATGAATGAATCCCTAGACATAAGGCTACAAAGAATAATCAGTCAGAAAGAGATAACCACTGTATGATTGCACTTATGTGGTAGCTAAATTCATGAAAATAGAAACTAAAATGGTGGCTGTTAGGGACTGGGAGAAGAGAAAAACCAGGTATAGAATTTAAAGTGTAGATTGCCTGTATCCAGTATGACTTGATTCTAAAGACCTGGCTGTGATGGTTTGAGTAAGAATGGCCCCCAAAGGCTCACATATTTCAATGTTTAGTCTAGACTATAAGAACTATTGGAGAAGGAATAGGAGGAGTGGCCTTGTTGGAGGAGGTGTGTCACACCAGGAGGAGGGTGGGCTTTGAGGTTAAAAAGTCTCAGTTTTGAACTCTCTGTCTGCTGCCTGTAGTTCAGGTGTGGTGCCACTATCCCAGCTGCCATGTTCTCCTCCCTCCATGATGATCACAGACTAACTCTCTGAAACTGCAAGCAGTCCACAGTTAAGTACTCTCTTTTAAAAGTTGCCTTGGTAATAGTGTTTTGTCATAGCAATAACTAAGACAGTGACTAAGAAGAAACAGAGAGAGGGAGGTGGAGGAGAGAAAGACTATCTAAGCTTGGATAATCCGTGCACTCTTATGAAGATTTACCAAGAACAACAGGAGCAACCCAGAACCTCAGTGAGTTTACCTTATATGTCTGAGTAAGGGAGGTAAGTTCCCTATATACAGCTCAATAAGGTGGGTTTATAGTACACAGGTAAATGAGGAAGGTTTAGCATATTCTGGTAGGGTTTCTGTAGGGGAGCGGTCTCAGGCTGCAGTCATCCCAGAGGAGGAGGCTGGAGTCAATGGTTTGCCTATGCTGTCAACATTCGCACTCACAAGACAAGACTGAGGAGTGTTTTGCATCCCTCTGCGCCTCACCTGTGGAAGGCTTTGCTATGACCATGGGCACTGGGGTCCTTGGCATGCCCATGTAAACAAACCACATTTGCTTAGGGCTTCCTCAACTCCTCATAGTGCAGTGCTCTCTTACAGGATGAAAACAGTCTCAAAGTCTGTCACACAATGATATAGGTAGTCAACACTAACGTAAAGTATGTGTCCCCTGAGCCAAAGCAGATTACAAAATCATCTAATGATGACTGTGCCATAAGAGCACCCTCTTGGTATAAGAAACTTAAATCTGCCCTCATAAGCCTTCATTACCAACATCTAGAACCTTCTGGATGAGCATCATAAGTTCCAAAACAGAACACTTGGAAACTCACCACAATCTGTGGGCAAACCCCACCAGAATTTCTTCTAGAAAGGATCACGTAAACATTCACCTTCATTCTTCAGGCTCAGAAACGCACAGAAAATATGTAATTTCTAAGTGACTGTGGGTGGTCCCCCTTAGTTACTATTTCTCTGTTGCACACGTGTTTATTATTGTCAACTTCCACATTACAATCAGACTGCAGCATAGAAATAGCAACTATGAAGTCTCACTGCTTTCTGATGCGTTTTACATGGGGGATGACCTGGGAGTCCACTGACATTACTCATCACTCATTTCCATCTCAGTCTCCCCACAAAAGTCAAACCATGTTCTCTTTCTGTGCCAGAAGACAGGGTTTCATTATTGCCAATGGGAAACGTTCTTTAGAGAAGAAATGGTACGTAGAATCTTGGCATGAGGCTTCACATCAACCGGGGATCAAACACAGTGGTGTCCAATGTACATACAGTACACGGCACTAAATAACTATACTTAACAGATCACCTTTGTGGAATATTTTAAGACAAGTTAATTCTCAAAACTCGTAACTACTACCATCCTGGAACACACACTGAAGTTTTCAAAGACAAATGAGACGCTAGACCTCACAGAATATGTTATGGTCCCACAGTTCATGCACAGCAGTCACAAGCCTGTTGTGAAAAGTTAGAGTTGATTTCAGCTTTGGGTTAATATTTTTGTTGAAGGAAACAGAACTAGAGGTAGAGAAGCATAAAACAACATATATCTGTAACTTTAGCTATTTGTGGCTGACTTTAATCCAAACAAGCCTGTGGTCATAGTTAACCCTCGATAAAACGGGAATCTAGCTGTAGAAATGTTGTGGGAAAGGGTTCAGAGTGATGGCTAAGTCTATAAAGTGTTTGGTGCTCAAGCATGAATTCCTGAGTTTGATTCCCCAGTACACACAAAAGAAGCAGGTCATGGTCACACATTTCTGTAATCCCAATGCTAAAGGGGCAAAGACCAAAGTATCTGCAGGCCCCTGGACAGTCAGACTATGTTTTTGACTGTTACGTTGACTATGTAAAGATGTGTTATGTTTGTTTATGATGCAGAATATTACTTACCTGTGTAAAGCTGTGTTACATTTATTTATGCTGCATTGTGTTATCTAAAGATCTGTTGCTTTTGTTTCACTTTGCCTGCCTAAGGCATCTGATTGGTCTAATAAAGAGCTGGGCAGAGAAATGGCAAATAGAGCTAGAAAGCAGATACTAAATGGGAGGAGAAATCTAGGCTCAAAAAAAGAAGAAGAAGAAGAAGAAGGGCAGAAGGAGAAAAGGAGTAGAGAATGAGGGATACTCCCAGGGCAAGATGCCAGCCGAAAGATATAGAGATGTAGTGAAAGTAAGATATACAGAAGTGAGGAAGGTAATAAGCTCGCAGGCAAAGGGTAAATAAACAGAAACAGGTTAATTTGAGCTAAAAGAGCTATCTAGAAATATGCCTAAGCTGGACCAAGCATAAAATAAATCTCTGTGTCATGATTTGAAAGCTGGTTGATGGCCCAAAATGAAAAGCCTAGTACAAGTACAAGCCTAGCCTAATCAGTAAGTAGCAGATCAAGGAGAGAACTTGTTTCAACAAATGAGGTGAAGAGTAACTGAAGAACAGTCCTCAAGGTTGACCTATGGTCTCTGCGCATATGCAAGGATGTGCACCTGGAGGGGAGGGGAGAGGAGGGGAGGGGAGAAAAGGAAGGGAGGGGAAGGGAGGGGAGTAGGGGAGAGAAGGGGAGGGTGGGAGAGGAGAGGAGAGCAGAGGAGAGCAGAGGAGAGCAGAGGAGAGCAGGGGAGAGCAGAGGAGAGGAGGAGAATGGGCCATGGAAAAAATTAAGAGACTCTGGTATTCACGTGAGAGAAAAGACAGACACAGAGAGAACTTTCTGATGAGACTGAAAGGTAGCAATACAATGCCCTACTTGTGAGTGTGTCTAGCAACTAGAGAGAATCCCTCAGTTGTTCAATGAAGCAAAGAAAAAATATTTAGAGCCTTTGCAACCACCTCTGGGTCATTAGAATAGAACATAAACTCTCTGGTCCCTTAAATTTTAATGAACCTGAGCCCTTTAAAGGTGGCAGCTAGAGCAAGTTTAGCAGTGAAACAATTATAATGTTAATGGGGCCTCTCCTGTAAATAGATTTATGAAAGTTGAAGACTGCTGACTGAGTTGCTTCCTGGATCACACTTTTTAGCTGTCAGTTGAATTCAAGTAAAATTTGCTTTATAAGAAATGCGGAGACCACATCTGTATGAGAGTATGGCTGGTGCCTACTGTGGTTCCTATATCAAAATTCATTCCAGTACTGCATAATAGCCCTAAAGATACTCTACTATCACATAATTGGCCAATGTGCTTTGAGTCTCGAGTGCCTGCTTATTTTCTTTCGCATTTAGCATTGCAGCACATTTAAAGGAAGTCCCAGTTCGTGCTTTTGCTCATCCCCATACATAGAGAGTTCAAAAGTTCAGAAGATAGGAAGTGATTCTCAGTATAAGCGGGAAATGCACTGGTAAATAAATTTTTGATGTCAAGATACATTGCTGGTTTATTCATGCTGAGAATTGTTTTCTTATCTTTTGGACTTTGATAGCTAGGCTAACCAAAATTTGTTTGAACTCCATAAGCACATAGTAAAATTTGACTATTATTTTATTAACATTGACTTCTTTCCAATTCACACTGAGGCATGCTGACAAATAAAACTGTATGCATTTATGTTGTATAGTGTGATTATTTGAAATAAGTATTTACTGGGAGATTATCACCACCATCATCCATCATCTCACCTGGCCATACTGTGCGTGTGTGTGTGAGAACACGTAATAGCCACCCCATTAGCAAATTTCAAGTGCACAGTGTAGTTTTCTCAGCCACACACACCTAGCTGTACATGTGATCCTTACATGTACTTTTCTTCATAAACTACACTCTTCACAGTGTGACAAAGCATGTGGGGCTTGCAGCTATGAGACCAAAAGCAAAAGCTACTCAAACAGGTTGATTTTTACTCACCAGCTTCCAATACACTAAATCATGGGGGCAATTTCCTTCTTAATTCAAAAAATGAAAGCTGAGATCTCCCAGGACTGCCTCTCCCCTCAAAGCAAAGCACACCAAAGCTCAGAATTATTCTCAATTCCTAATTAACCGTATCAATGAGAAGGAACATTAAACACCACAGAAAACTTTCCACTGCAGAGTGACAGGAAACATTTTCCCGATCATAAGTTGACAAGCCACACAATGTATACACAAAGCAATGATTCACAGAGTTGCCTAGAAACGTCCTTAAAATCCCAAGCAAGTAGTAATGACCACATAACTACCAAGCAGAGATGTAGGGGTTTATTGTTGTTTGAACAAGCTGGGACTCTCCAGGCGTCTACAGCTAATACAAATGTCAGTTTACATGGCAGGGACAGGCAGATGGACTGTTAATCCCTATCTCCAACTCCTGACACATTTCTGAAATGGATAACTTTTGCGCTGGACATTAGCAATTGTCCTGGAAGAGATGAAGGAAGCCCTAAAGTTCATCTGCAGCAAAGGCTCCTTGGGCCATAACTAGGAGGTGCATTTAGAAACCCTGGGATGTGCTGGCAGGAATAGAATTGCAAGGGCATAGGGACAAGGATAATGATACTAGTCACTGTGTAGTATGTGGTCCCCAGAGGTATTTCCCGTCCACAGGTGCCAACACCTTTCCCTGCGTGCTCTTCCCACTCACTTCAGAGATTGTTTGTCTAACTCCATCCAGTTTCACTTTCCAATGGCAACATGATGATTTCCACAACGTCCTCTAATGAATTTCTCTTCTTCCTTTTTAATATCAGGATCGCTCTCCCCTACCTCCTTCATGGTGTCTAAGCGTCCTGAAATAACACTGATAAGTCTCCTGGAGACTATCTCACCCACATTGATAATCTCTGCACATGCAAGGAGAACAACGTGATGGCTGTGGGCTGACCAGTTCTACTGGAGTAGCATGAAAGGGCTCTCCCTTTGCTGAAACGTCTAACCAGGGGACTAATGGACTGAGAAGAATGGCAAATGCAGGATGAATGTCTGCTTAAGAAAGATGCACGGGAGGGTGCTCTACAAGAGCTTCCCCTTCTAATCACTGTGACCATACCTGCGGGCGTTACGTTCTCTGCCAGACCAATGCGCTTCCACTGGGTCTATGTAGGCAGCTTTGAGTCCCACTGTCCAAGAGTGGCACACACTGTCCATTTTCCAAGCTCCTATTTCACACTACTTCTCTGAGGCCTTCTCAATAGTTTCTTAACTTCCTCTGTAGGCTCTTTCCCCCTGCCCTCTGTCTGCCAGTATCTCTGGGTTTCCTTTCTTGCTGATATTTTCTCCTCGCCTGTCTCTGCAAACCAACATCGAGCTGTGGCTTGAGTCTAGACCACCCTCCTGACTCCTATCCTGGGATCTTCTCCAGCAGTCCACACCTGGGTCCTCCAGCTCACTCGAGAACACCTCTTCTCCCTCCTAGTGTTTCCAGAGTTCCCAGTTTCCTTAAAGTACTTCTCCCTGGGCTCACACTCCATGAACTCCTCTTCATTCTGGTCCTTCCAGGCTGCCCCTTTCATCCTCAGTGCCAGTCCCTGGTTTTAGCACCCCACTTCTCTCTAGAATCTCCCAGTGGGACTCCCTGCCTCTGGATCATTTATAACCCATTTGTCACCCCAGATGCAAATGTGACTCCATTAGGCTTCCATTTTGAGTCCGCATCTTCTTGGCCATGGGATCCCGAAGCTGAGGCAGGCAGCATGTCAGAACAAATGTTTTCTTAGAGGGAATGCACACTGGTCCCAGTCCTTTCATAGTGTCCAAAGCCCTCCTGAGCCATCTGAGCTGATCTAGTCTCTCCCTATGGCTCAGTACAGGTTACTGCCCCCATATGTACTGTCAGGAAAATGAATTACCTTAAGAGTTTTCATAAGGGAGGGTCTTGCCTCCATTTCTTCTCCTCATCCATTTGATGCAACCATCAGCATCAGCATGTTAACACCCAGCACACCTTTAATCCAGAATCCTGAGGGCCAATCAGTTCCTGGAAAGCTTCTTGAGAGCACTGCCCTGTTTCCTCCTCCCAGCTGGGCTGGAGGCATATGTGGGTAGTCTTTGATTTGTTGGTTTGTGTCCCTCCAGATCTTACTTGACTCTGAACAAATGTTTGTTGAACAAAATAATATGAACAGAAAAACTGACCACACATAAAGGAACCAAGTGAGTGATACAATTTCAGCATCCAAGTAAAAAACTAAAAGAAAACACCCGAAAGACCAACACTGGAGTTTGGGCAGGAGCTCTGGGGTAAGGTCACTAAATGCATTCTCATCTAGTTCCAATGTGAGCATGCTCAGACCCAAAGGGCTGGATTCAATGGAGGAGAATAAAACTAGGCTTACACCTTAGTGAAATGTGTGCTGCTAGGATACGGAAGTGAATGTTAGGAGTGTGCTGAGAGATGGCTTTCCCAGGTCTCTAGTACTAGTACTTTCCTTAAAGCTTAGACAGTCTAGAGATGTAGATGGGTGGGGCTCAGTGTGAGAACTCCTGGCTGCACTACATGAAACTGGGGCCCTGGGCTCCATTCCTGGTACTAAAATAATACAACAAAAGCTAATTAATGCCACTGACAGCTTGCTGCCCTTCTGGAAGGGTGTTTACACAATGAACAGTCTCAGGAGAAGGATGGAACATCTCCTGCTGGAGCTAGGGACACAGTTCTCCTGAGCATTAAAACAAAGACTATTTTCCCACTGAGCAAGGGTTTGCAGGTTCGGAAACAGGCTCCTTTCAAGCCCCAAGGCTCTCTTAGGTTGCAGGCTTCTCAGCTTCAACTCTATGCAGTGCATCCTTCTGGGCTGCCCGTTGCTCTTCCCACAGACCTGAGGGGATCTGACTAGAGGAGGTAAGTGACAGAACTCAGTTCACAGTGTCTGCACTGAAGGACTGATGGAGATTCTGCCTTGACTGAGGAACCTGTCTTCTCTTGGTAAGTAAAAGCTGTGGTGGACTTTAACACGCTAGTTTAATTACCAGAGGAGAAAAAAATCACAGATTGAAGTAAGGGAACTGAAGAGAAATCTAAACCCCAAACTTTCAAAAGTCAAGTGTTTAATAAATGTTTATTAAATTGAATGATGCCAGAATAAAAGACCTGAGTACAATAAGGTAATTAGGAACCTCGTTTTAGTTTCAGCCTAGGTTAGAGTCCTATCTCTTTCTGCATTAACTATATGAACATTCTCTGGAGCATATTTTTATATACAGTTTCCTTAGAAAAGCATAACTTCTTTGGATATGAGCTTCTTTATGGTAAAATATACACTCTACAGTCATCTTCTGATAGGGTTTTATGGGGACTAAGAAAGCTAAAATACATAAAGCACATAATTTGTTGCTGGCACATAATAAATACCTAAGAACTTTACAGTAATCTGTTTTTAATGAAAAGAAACACTTAACTAGAGACTCACTTTTATGAAATATATATAGTATGTGTTTCACATATATGTGTATATATACATATATAAATGGAAAGTGGGGAACACATGTGCATATGTAAGTGTATAATTTCTCATTCCACTATTGAAAAGAAAATGAAACATCTCATTTGCAATAATGTGGCTGGAACTAGAGATCATTATGTTAGTAAAATAATCCAGGCACAGAATTACAGATTCTCCTTGATACTCTCTCATATGTGGAAATTAAAAGTGTTGGTTTCATAGACATGTACTATGCCATGGTAATAACTATAGCTGAAGGGAGGAGGGACAAGAGAAGGCAGTGTACAGCTGACAATAAGTTCTAAGTACAAACAGAAGAAGCAAAATATTCTGTTCTATAACTTCATAGTGAAAGTGTGTGTTGGGGTAGAGGAGGCTCCGAATGAGTGAAGTCCTGCATGAACGTGTGTTTCAGCATGAGCATGGATCTAGAGGACTCCAAGACCATTGTATATTGGCAAAACTGTTCCCCATATGGACCAGGTTCAAGAGGGATGAAAGACTTTCTTGGGAAGCCCTGGGATGAATGTTTATGAACAATTGGTCAGTGTGTACACAGACTAGCAAGGGCAGCTTCCTCTTCCAGGATGTTTAGAGTCTGAGATGACTGCCTACAGAGATATCCTCCCTGGACTAGCTAACCCCTCCTCCTGTGTTGGACCTAATAAATATGAGGGTTTTCCAGATGGTGGTGGTAATGCCTAGAGAATCCCACCTGATCCCACTTCAGTATGTTTCCTCATGTCTGTCTTTTCTACATTCCCTTGCCCCCCCTAGCCAAGGTCATGGCAAGTATAAATTATAATAATGTGGTACACATGCATTGTATATAATTAAGGCTAAAAGAAGGGATTTTAAATGTTTTAAATATAAAAAGTAATGGGTCAGGAAGATAACTCAATAAATAAAGCTAAAATTATACAATGGAAAAAAGATAGCATCTTCAACAAATGGTGCTAGCATAACTGGATATTGGCATGTATAAGACTGAAGATAGATCCATGTCTATTGCCATGCACAAAAGTCCATAACATGAATCCAGCCACACTGAACCTCTTAGAAGAGAAAGTGGGAGGTATCCTTGAATGAATTGGTACAGGAGATCGCTTCCTGAATATAACACCAGTAGCACAGACACTGAGATCAACAATTAATAAATGGAACCTCCTGAAACTGAGAAGCTTCTGTAAGGCAAGGACACAGTCAGCAAGACAAAAAAGGCAACATACAGAATGGGAAAAGATACTCACTAACCCCACATCTGACAGAGGGCTGATCTCCAAAATTTACAAAGAACTCAAGAAGAAAGTCTCAAAAAAACCAAAGGATCCAATTTAAAAGTGGAGTACATAACTAAGTAGAGAATTCTCAGTAGAGGAGTCTAAAATGGCTGAGAGACACTTGAGAAAGTGCTCAACATCCTTAGTCATTAGAGAAATGCAAATCAAAACAACTCTGAGATACCATCTCACTCCTGTCAGACTGGCTAAAATTCAAAACACCAATGACATTTTAAGCTGGAGGAGATGTGGAGAGAGAAGAACACTCCTCCACTGATTTTTGGAATGCCAACTCATACACCCACTTTGGAAATCAGTATGGAGACTCCTCAGGAGAATGGGAATCAGTCTACCACAAGATCCAGCAATTCTGCTCTTAGGCATATACCCAAAAGATGTGCATACGTACAACCAGGACATCTGTTCAACTATGGTCATAACAGCATTATTTGCAATAGCCAGAACCTGGAAACAGCCTAGATGTCCCTCAACTGAAGAGTGGATAGAGAAAATATAGTACATTACACAATGGAGTACTACTCAGCGGGAAAAAATGGAATCCGAAATTTGAAGGCAAATGGATGGCACTAGAAGAAACTATCCTGAGTGAGGTAACCCAGTCACAAAAAGACAAACATTGTATGTATTTACTCATATATGGATTTTAGGCATGAAACAGGGGAGTACCATCCTACAATCCCACTGCCAGATAGTCTGGGAAACAGGGAGGAACCTAACAGAGATATGCATGGTAATCCAGAGAAGGGGAATGGGACAGGATCTCCTGAGCAGATTGGGAGCATGGGGGGAGAGGAGAGGGAGCTGGGAGAAAGAGAGGGAGAAGAGCAGGGTGTAGGGAAAAGGGGCCAGCCAAAGATTGATGACTACCTTGAATGCCATCCTAGAGTCTTCATCCAGTGACTGATGGAAGCACAGGCAGACACCTTCAGTTAAACACTGAACTGAACTCCATGTGAAAATTGGTATGGGTTTCCTTAAAATTAAAAACATAACTAAAACATGACCCAGTTGTTCTATTCCTGGGCACATACCTGGAGAATTCTGTACCCTACTATCATATTTAGAGTTTTCTATTGCTGTGAAGAGACACCATTACCAAGACAACTCATAAATGAAAATATTTAATTGAGGGGACTTGCTTACAGTTTTGGAGGTTCAGACCATTATCGTTGTGGCTTTTTGCTGGCAGATGTGGTGCTGGAGATGAGACTCCTACATTTTGATTCAGATACAACAGGAAGATTACTAACTCACTGCATGGTATTTCAAGCACAGGAAACCTCAAAGCCCACCCCCACAGTGACACACTTCCTCCAACAAGGCCATACACACTCCAGCAAAGCCATAGCTCTTAGTAGTGCCACTCCCTTTGCCAGCCATTTTCTTTCAAACTACCACAGCGACCATAGAGATATCTACATATTTGTGTTTATTGTTTCTGTGTTTACTATAGCAAGGAGATAGAACCAACCTTGATGTCATCAACAGATAAACTGCTAAGAAAAATGAAATAACTATTTTTTTTAAAAAATGACGGATTTAGAGAGTGTGACACCCAATCTCAGAAAGTGAGATCACCCAGTCTCAGAAAGAAAAAACAAATGTTCTATTTCATATGCAGATCCTAGCCTACATTTGTATACACACACACACACACACACACGTGTGTGTGTGTGTGTATGTAAACAATTATGATTACAATATAGAAGAATGAGTGATTTAGCTGATGAGGAAGGATGGAATGCAGGCAAAGAACACCCATGATTCATGAATGGGATACAAAGTTTTAACTCTGTCATCAGTTTCTCTTTGTTTATGGCAGATAAGTGCATAAACATGTAATTGATAGTAAACGTGTGAAACCCTAAGTGAAGCCACAGAACTTCAGAATGGCCATTATAACTGTATGGATATCAACTGAGATAGAGCTTGAGGCAGGGCAAATATTTGAGTAGCTGTGTTAACTTCTCCATACAGTTTTTGTTATTTGTGAAATCATCATGATAAAATGATTCTTATTTTTTAATTAAGGTACCCAAAGTTATCCTCTGGGCTACACACACATGAGCATGCATGTATACACACAAAGAAAGAAAGAAGAAGAAAGGAAGAGAGGCAGGGAGGGAAGAAAAGAGAAACATGGAGAGAGGGTGGGAAAAGGGAATGGAGAGAGAAGAGGGGCAGGGATAAAGGATAAAGAAGCATTAATACGCTGTCTTTAAGACAATAGAGGTAAGGCAAAGAAGCAGGGTCAAGACATGCCAACTAACAAGTCAGAGTGAGAACAGAAAGTAGAAAAATATTTGTGGATGGAAAGAAAAAAAACCACAAATAAAGAAGAGAAGATGTAGAGAAAACAACACCAGAAAGCCTCTGAAACAGCAAAGCAAGAATGCCATGGGCAGGAGTGAGAGACAACAGAAGAAAGAGTTAAACATGGAGATACTGAAACAGAGGACAGGAACCATGTGTAAATATGCATACTGGTATCTGTGACTTCACACAGGACTCTCTAAATTCACAAAGGACTCTGTGACTTCACACAGGATTCTATGATTTTACACAGGACTCTATGACTCCACAAAGGAGTCTGTGAACTCACACAAGACTCTGTGAACTCACACAGGACTCTCTGACCTCACACAGGACTCTCTGACCTCACACAGGTATCTCTGACATCATAAAATACTCTGGGACTTCACACAGGACCTTGTGACCTTACACAGGACTCTGTGACCTCACACAGGACTCTGAAGCATAACACAGGAATCTCTGACATCATAAAAGACTCTGTCTACATATAGGATACTATGACTTCATACAGGACACTGTGACCTCACACAGGACTCGGTGACTCCACACAGGACACTCTGACGTCACACAGAAGTCTCTGATTTCACACAGGACTCTGTGACATCACATAGGAATCTCTGACTTCATACAGGACACTGTGACAACACACAGGACTCTAAGACTTCACAAAGGACTCTATGACCCAACACAGGACCCTGTGACTTCACACAGAAGTCTCTGACTTCACACAGGACACTGTGACTTCACACAGGACACTGTGACCTCAAACTGGACTCTGTGATTTCATACAGGACACTGTGACTTCACACAGGACTCCCTACACCACACAGGTCTCTGTGACTACATACAGGAAAGTGTAATTTCACACAGTACTCTGTGACATCACACAGGACTCTAAGACTTCACACAGGACTCTATGACTTCACATAGGACTCTGTGACTCCACACAGGACTCTATGACTTCACACAGGACTCTGTGACATCATACAGGAATGTGAGTTCACACAGGATTCTATGACTTCATACAGGATTCTGTGACTTCACACAGGACTCTGGGAATTCATACAGGACACTGTGATCTCACACAGGATTCTGAGACATCACACAGGACTCTCTGACATCATAAAACTCTGTGACTTCACACAGGACACTGTGACTTCACACAAGAAACTGTGACCTCACACAGGACTCTGTGACTACATACAGGACACTCTGAATTCACACAGGACTCTGTGACATTCCACAGGACTCTGAATTCAACAGGACTCTGTGATGTCACACGGGACTCTGTGACTACATACAGGACACTGTGATTTCACAAAGGACTCTGACTTCACACAGTACGCTGTGATTTCATACAGGATTCTGTGACTTCACACAGGACTTTGTGACATCGCACAGGATTCTAAGACTTCACATAGGACTCTATGACACAACACAGGACTCTGTGACTTCACACAGGCATCTGTGACATCACACAGGACACTGTGACATCACACAGGACTCTGTGACATCACACAGAACTCTCTGATTTGATAAAAGACTCTGTGACTTCACATAGGACACTGTGACTTCACACAGGACACTATGACTTCAATAAAGCACGGATTGCTAAAGCTGTAAGGCAAATGTCTGTATCCAGTTGGTGGTATGGTAGAAAGAACAACTATTGCTAAATATAAGTAAACAGATTTAGATCTTGTAGAAAGATCAGAGTGGGTATAGGTTGAACATACTTACTAGAGATGAAAATGGTGGAGGGACCACCAGGGAGCATGGTAATAGAGCATGGTTCTAGAGCTGGAATCAAAGGTAAACTCACTGCTCTTAGGCCATGAAACTTCAGCCAGGTTCTAAACTCCTTGACTTCCATACCCCTCCCATTTTGGCTTTAGGTTGCCACATCAGTGTCCATGGAAATTTCTGTCCCACCCAGTCACTCAGCTATTTAGTGCCAAATAAACACACAGATGTTTATATTAATCATAAACTGTTTGGCTGATAGCTACAACTTCTTATTGGCTAGCTCTCTCTTAATTATTAACCCATTTCTATTAATCTGTGTTTTTCTATATGGTTACCAGAGAATGTCCAGGAGTCCTAGCTTCTTGGTAGCTACATGGTGTCTCCTGGACTCCACCTACTCCCTTTCTCTATCCACCTGGCTAAATCCTGTTTGTTGATTGGCTAAAACACCTTTATTCATCAACCAATAAGAAAAACACATATTCACAGCATATAGGCAGACATTCTCCATCACATCAGCTGTATAAGTCTGGACCAAATTTCTAAGCAGCTCTGTAGTAGAGAGACTGTATGGTTTGTACATGGTAGGTTCTGTCAGGAGGTTTATTTGACAGAAGTGGTTGGCACCTGAGGACAATGACCTAGTCAATAGCTAAATCTCTGATAAAATCCCAATTTAATAGCATCAACAGGAGGAAATCTAGTTGAAGGAAGTAGGTCATAGAGCACACCCTGGAAAAATACAGGTAGTCTCCACCCTAATACACCTCCCTGCTTCTTGTCCACACAAAGTTGAGTGACTTTGCTCTATCACACCATCAGCCATGGTGTTCTGTCTCATCACAGCCCACAAATGACAAAGCAAACCAATCATGAACTGAAAATTCAGACACTATGAGCCAGGAAAAATCTTCTGCCTTTACTATTTATATAGGTGTTTTCTCACTGCACAGCAAAGACTCTAACACATGTGGATGTAAAGTCTATGTGCCATGTTTTGAATTCTATGTCAGAGCTGCCTGTGTGAGATGCCCATATTAGAGCATGGATATGAGATATCCCATACAGTTTAGGAGACTGCCTGGTCACACATTGACCTTGCCTTCTTCAAGTCTCCCCATCCAGGTGTTAGACAAACATAAATACCCCAAATTCCAATAACTTGGGCAACTAGCTCTATCTTAATCCCACCCTGATCTTTTCAGTACCTCCATGTCAGGGTATATTCAATCACACTATGAACCCCAAATTTGCATTTGCATTAATTAAATAAAATTAACCTTAGGTCACGAGGCTGAGTTAACAACTATGTAACAGAAAGTAATCATGGAGCATCAGAGGGCATTTGGAAACAATAAAAAGACTCCGTGGAAGTAGTAGGGAGGGGCTTTGAGTGTCCAGGCTTTTTCTGTTTTGGTGAAGCAGAAGGATGTGCTTTGTGGGATATATATATGCTATGGAGACATGGGGAGTCAGATGTATAGAATTTTTAAAAAGATAAAAAGCCACATGGTAAAATGTAGATTAATAGAAGCAAGTTAATTTAAGTTATATTAGCTAGTGGAACAAGCCTAAGCTAAGGCCTACCTTTCAAAATTCATGTGTGTCATTATTTGGGAGCTGGCTGGCTGGGCAGAGAGACTGGTTATGCCTCTAAGTTCATTATTTTCATCTTATTATTATGCAAGTGTTCACAAAAGTGCATCACAAGGCTATATTCTAGTAAAACACATAACAACTTGTCCTTTGATGCCTCAAAGATCTGGCAGGAGTTTATTTACTCCTCATGTTTAATCCTGTGTAAAACATGTACAGAGTACCATTAACATAAGTAAACTCATCCATATCCCCTTATCGAAATGCCATCACCATGTAGCTCACACCTGTAATTCTAGCACTCGAGAGGCTTAGGCAGGAGGATTGCTGAGAGTTCAGGCACAAGCAAACAAAAAGTCTTAAGGCCATCATCAAGCAGCAGTCAGGAATTTCTCACAAAGAGTTTTTAGTAAGCAGAGAGAATTCATAACTTCCACACACATTTTGGGACAATTAGCAGTCAAGCAGAAAACTGATGCCCACAGAACCCAGAGTTCTTGCAACCCAGAAGAGGTTGACATCCTCTAGGTTGAAGATATGAGCTTCAATCTACTGAGAAGACATAGGGAAATTTAAACAAACTTCATAAAAAACAGCCTAGGCTGTTCTAGAATAGTTAAACCCCAACTCCAGAACTAGGTGTGGTGTGATGATAGAGGCTTGCTTGTAATCTCAGGACTTGGGAGGTGGAGGCAGGGAGATCAGGAGTTCAAGGATACTTTCAGCTACATAGTGGGTAAGATCAACTCTAGCAAGGGCTGCATGTGACTCCTCATCAAAAACAAGGAAAAAGAAGAAAGGAAAGGAAGAACCCCAGGTCTGCAGAGAAAGCATCTGGGTTCAGATCTGGCCCTGCAAATCTCGACTCAGCCACACAGCTCTTCCTCATTAGTGGGCATGAGAGTACTGCCCATCTCACTCAGGGGACAGGTAAATGCAAAGTAGCTAGAAGTCATCTGGTGTCTAAGTGAGAATCCAAGGGTTGACTACTAGCTGTGCTTGTGATAACTGCTCACATAGCTGAGAGCTGACTTTCTGAATCAGCCTCACATTAGTCATCAAAGTTTTCGAGTTGTGATCAAACAAAACCACCAGACCGATCAATCATCATGAGAATAGGAAAATCCATGGAACACATCTTCTGTTTCATTAATAAATTCTCTAAATGAGTTTCCCTTCTAAGAAATACAACATTAATGTAACATGTATGTAAATCTGACTTTTGGTCAGCTGTCGCTGTTGTCACTTGGTCCTCTAAGATATGATATATACAACTCTTCACTGCACTGATGACCTGTAAGTGTGGGTCAGTGGGATGGAATGCTTTCTAGTGGTCTTTACCTCATCAGAAGACTTTCTCCACTAGCAATAGACCCCAGAGGCCACTAACAATCTCAGGAAGAATTCGTTTGCATTTAACAAATAGACAGGTGTGTGGTGACCAAACACTATAGTGGCTGTATTCTACATGCTAAGAATTGCAAAGAAAGCTGACAATAGATCCTACTGCCATTCCTGATTAATGAACTCCAGCACCAGAGAGGACTACAAACAAATATGACTGGATTTACCCTGCCATACAATACTAAAAATCATCAGAGTGACTTTAGTAATTCCTTGAAAAACATATCTCTATTAAAGTTTTCAAGAATTTATATTGGTTATATCTGACATCATGTCATCTGACACATAAATGAGCTACAAGTCTTTTTTATTACATGTCATCGTTCCAGGCCAGAGTCAACACTGAAAGGAGATGAACACTGTCATATAAGAGTGGAATTGGGTTGTCCAGTCCAGTGTTTACAGGTGAGGGTTCGCTTTAACAGTTATACCGCTAAACCAAGTTCGCTCTAAAGCATTGTAAGATAAAGGATTTCACATGCATATGCTACCCAAAGTGATGTTTTCTGGATTTAAAAAAAGAGTTTAAATTCACCTCCTCAAAATAAACAATGCAAATCTTATCAATTCCAGAGAAATCAAACACACAAATTCCTCGAATTTCAGAAGAATACACATTTAGTCACTGTGTAGTCAAAGTTTGAGATACAATGACACCCTGGCCCTGTTCATAGTATGTGACCTGTGCCATACCAGGTAGTTGACTTAATTTCACAGAGGACAAAATATTGAAATGTAAAGTGAAACCCAAACGCTATTTTTCTTACAAGAAGAAGTGAAGCTTAGAAAAGGTATGAGTGGCTTCGGGGTATTTCTCTACACCACTTTTTCTATTATATTATATTCATATTTCAGAAAAGCAAAGGAGAGGGAATGCAGAACTGTTCAAAGGGCTCTTCTGTCTGCTCATAACTGCTGAGGAGCAGAACAGAAAAAGCAGAGTTAGAGCGGGCTTTCTCCAGCAGACGGATGGAGTAAGACCGTGGAGAAACTTCTCCAGCCAGTTAAGTAGACCAGGATATTAGACTTCTCAGAACTCCTCCCAACACGCCACATGATGACCAAGAAAAGGCATTTCTCTGTCTTGCCCATTTCTAATGCAGAAAGATTTCCCCCCTGTGCCCCTTCCTCCTAACTGTCCAACTAACCACACAAGTGTCTCTCCTCAGCCGCCCACACATGCATTACTGGCTCCTCGCCTCTCTCAACAGATCTTTGAAACAGCCCATTCTTTGGACTTCATCATACAAAAGGAAGTATGCAGAAACACATTGATTCTAAAAGAAAAAGTCAAGATAGTTCCCTTTCGAAGGGGTTTCATGCAAAAACCTTGTAGAAAGTCGGCAATTACACCCCGTATATGAAATATGCACTCAAACTCGGGGGCTGGGTGTCTGTCAGGTGCTTGGAAAATATCAGGCTGAAAGCACTGGACCCTCCCTCAGTGACAGTAGTTCTGGGCGGTGGCGCTCCCTGAGGTCTAGTGTGTTATAATGTTCCCGCCCCGTAGCAGGTCAGTGACATCCTCAAGTTCTCATGCCTAGTGCCTGGCAGCACCCCATCCCTCCATCGCTTCCCAGAGAGACCTGGTCTCTGCCTTTACGGTGGTGTCCCTTGGGTAGGGCGGGGGGGGGGGGCGCACGGCTCTCAGCTGCTGTCTGCACAGGAACCACTTACATGCCGGGCTGAAGCTGTAGGGCGCTTCCTGGCGGCCAGCGGTCGGCGGCCCAGACACAGAAGCACCAGAACCACAGTGGGGAGGTCATCTCGATGAGGCTGAGCCAGGGAGGCCGCCGCCCCAACTGCGCGCGGTGCGCTGCTCCCAATCTGCAAGTCCGAATCCCGCGCAGAAGTTGGGCTCGCTAGGCAGAAGTTGCAAGTGCCGGGCTAGCTCTCGAGGACCGCAAAGTGCGTCTTGCAGCGGAGGGCGCGGCAGCAGCTCGACCCCAGCAGGCTACACAGGCAACAGCGAGAGCCCGCTAGTAGTGACCGGCCATCCCAACCCCAGGCGCTCTAGCCCTAGAGCTGCGCAGTCCCTGCATTGCCGGAGACAACTGGAGACCCAGGATCCCAGCGGTCCTG
This sequence comes from Mesocricetus auratus, assembly GCF_017639785.1. Lineage (NCBI taxonomy): Eukaryota > Metazoa > Chordata > Mammalia > Rodentia > Cricetidae > Mesocricetus > Mesocricetus auratus. The sequence continues at coordinate 31,627,198 of NW_024429195.1, read as the reverse complement.
CAGCCCCCGCAGCCCTGCTACCATGGCAACGCGCTCGCCGCCCTCTGGCCCCAGCCCCTCCGGAGCGCTTAAAGAGACAGCCCCCTGGCCACTACGCTCTCCTTGCGCTGCAGGGCTCCCCCCACCCCCACGCCCTCTTCACCCTCTCTTCTCCAAAGGGCGCCGGGCGGTGGCTCGGGAAGCATCTGGCACCTCACATCATGTTCTTCCACCAATAATCCACACAACTCTACTCCCAACCTTTTCCTCCAAATCCTTTGAGCATCCTCCGCCCCAAGCCAGCAAAGATGCTAAACAGTGCCGGCTTTCCCTCTCCAACACCAGCCTGCTTAGGACCAGCCAGCTGCTCATCTGCCACCAGCAGAGAGCAAAGCAAGCAGACTTTTGATTCCCTCTTGCTCAGCTCCCTCCCACCTGGAGGCTGTGAGGACAGTCTGAGCACAGCTCTCGGGAGGTAAGCTTGAAGTGGGGAAGGAATTGCAGTTGACCGAGTCCAGTCTGCTGCCAAATCGACAGTTGCTGCACACATCGCTGGCGCATCCAAAAGTCCTGGATATTCAAAATGAGATAATCTCCCTCTGCTGTATTTGGCCACTACCACACTCATATTAGGCACCAAGAGTTTTAAGAGGCACCGGCTCTTCTCCAAACCTAGCCCCTCCTTCCTTCAAACCAGCTCCGGGTGCCTAAAATCCGCAGAGCAACCTCCAGTTGCTAGTCCCCATGGTCCTTCCAGAAGGGAGCAGCGTCTGCTCCAGTAGGCAAGCTTAGGCTGTTTTACTGGCCAGCACTGCCAGGGACGCACAGCCAAAAGCAGAGAGAAGCGGAGAGGAGTGGTAGGCAATAGCTTCTAGGGCCTGAGGTTATGCCTCTGCCCGGCGCCAGCTGCTGTCTGGAAGGCCACAAGCCTTTGGGAGTGTGTTTTCTGAAAATAAAAATCTATGGCGCGTCATGCCCTCCAACAAGGACAGTCCTGGCTTGGAAGCCATCATCGGCAGTTAAGCACCAACAAAACATACAGCAATTTGCAGGGGGACAACTTTTCCTTTTACTCCTAAACTTAGCAAAAGTGGCTCTCCATAGCCTTGTTCCTTGTCAAATACTTAGGGTGGTACTACCTGGCTTTCTCGCTCTTGGAGTTATAAACGAGTCTTTCTTGAAAAATGTTTTGTGTTTCCTCTTGCCCACCGTGGTTGAATTCATCACTGCCCCCTTAGTTTGCGTCTTTCAAACCAATGTTCCCTTATTTCTTTTAGCTTTTCTGACACTGAGAAAACAACCCGGCATTTCTGGAGGGTCTGAGAGGATTCTGTTGAGGTGTCTTTGAAAAGGAAATAAAGAAGATCTGTGAGAGAGCATCATACCAGCATGCTTTAGAACTTCGTGGCTGTGCTCCTTGATTTTGAGTTGGAATTCTTGCAGTATTTTCTATTTGTCTTAGACTTACCTGTCGTTATATACTCATTCTTTATTTAATGTAAACTTGCAGATGTACATGTGTCTTCTTTATTCGAGTTAAACTGGTGAACAAATTTTAAAACTATAGATGCAGAGCTAGTTGTCTTTTGGCATATATCCTGAAAAAATAATTGTGGAGCTGGTTGCACAAAAGAAACATCTATTTAAACTCCCCTAAACTATAAAAGAGGAATTCATTCTTATTTTCTTTCCTGGAGGCAGTTCTGCGTACAGCAGGCCATGCAGGCCAGAAGTCCAACCTCAGAGTCGGTGAGTCTAGTGACAGTGCTAATGTGTGCTCCCAGAGGTCTAAGGCAGCCTGACCAACTTCTAATTAGTTCTCAACACAGACTGTTAAACCACTCTGATACTGTAAAATCCACACTTCATTATTTTAAGGCATCAGGAATCTCTTAGACATCTTTATTTTAAAAAGAAATAGTGATAGCAAAGTTAATTATTTGATCCCCTCCTCTTCTTAGAATAGTCCTCTTCCAGGGCAATGGTAATTAATAATCTGATGGCCCATGACAAGCAGGGTCCTATGGGGATGAGAAGGTAAGAGAGTCACTGGCTAATACACAGCAACAGTGTCTTCTGGACCATGTGTCCTGACTGTGTACATGGTATGCACAGGTGAAAAGATGAGCCCTGCCCTTTCTAATTCCACCTCTTAAAGCTCCAGGTAGTTTTAATACAATTTTGATCTTAATTATGTGAATGAAGATGTATATCATACCTAAAGATAACAGGGTAGCTTAACTGTCTCCTGAAATTCCCTGGGAAGTGCTAAGCCTTTCTTTGATTCTGGACTACTTTCAACTCTGTAGGGGTCTACAACTACCTCCATCCCCTTCTAGAATGCAGAAACTGTGAAAAAAATTTATTACCTTTGTATTAAAGAAAGCCTTATATATGTATTAGTCTGTATTTGTTACAAAACCAAACTTTAAGCCATAGCTGAAATTCACAAATATTTAAAGACCTAGAAATAATGGATAGACACAGAAATGTATGTAAATTATCTGATTTGCATGACTATATTGAAGAATAGCTTGGGTGTGTGGGAAGTACATCAGTCCATTGGAAATCCTGAACATTTTTCTTTCATGTACATTAGTTTGAAAGTATATTTATTATAGATGAACATTGAGAACACTTTGGATGTGACAGAATAAATATGACTAGTGTATATTCCATAAATTAAGGTTGATTTCAATGTATTATTTCATGGATAATAATCTAAATACAACATCATACATCATAAGCAACATCATTACATGAAATGGTCTACATATTAATATTTTCCCATGAACTGAATGAGTCTGATTTGAATTCAGCTCCCCTCTAATATCACATTCATACACCTTTAAAGAAAACAAACAAAACAGCAAGAGGCTGCAGCAATATTACAATTGGTGAAGTGCTTGTAGGGCCATTAGGAGGACTGGAGTTTGATCCTCAGCACTTGAGTGAAGAAGCATAACTTGGTGACACATGCTCATGATCTCAGCACTGAGGAGGTTGACACAGGTGGCTAACCAAGCCAGCCAGCCTAGCCTAATCTGCAAACCTGGGGTCCCAGTGAGGCAGCCTGTCTCTACAGAAAAATAAAAGAAACAAACAACATGGTGGAGGGATTCTGAGGCATGCCACCTGAGGTTAACTTCTGGCCTCCAAACATACGTATGTATGCATTTGTAAGTTCGTTCCCCAGTGAGAAGGCATACACACCTGCCCATACTATGTACACACTACGTATTGGCTTGATCAGTGAGCATCAGGAAATCTGTCAGCTACAGCCTTTCTTTCATATTAAAGCAAAAACACAGCTCTCTGGTTTCAGGCTACTGTGATCCCATAAATGAAGCTGAAAATGGAAAAACAATTTGCCTCTGCTGCCTAAAGTGCAAGACATTATTAAATTAGTAAAGCAAGAGGATGAGTTGGGTATGAAAAGTACTGATTTCAAAATTTAAAGAGAAATTTAGTATTAATAATATCCCCTGCTCCAACACAAATTTCATGGAAAAGGTAGTCCAGAGTCATTACTAATTGAGTTCTGCTTTTTCCCAGCAGTATATATATATATATATATATATATATATATATATATATATATATATTCACTAACAAACCGGCGAGAGTCTTTTTACAAGGTCCAATATAGCTGACAAATGTTAACTTAGAGAATAGCCCAAACGTTTGGAGGGGCTTCAGTGCCATGCCTCATGACACCCCCCACTGTTTGTATACCTGCATCATAGGAGTGATAAATCCAAGCCTCTTCCTTGTCGCAGGGAGGTGGAGTAAGCCAATTTCATGCTTTGTGTATGCTGGTTGTAAAAAGGAGTGCTTACCTAAAAAGAAATAGATTCAGACCAGATGTTCCTCAAATCTTCCTCAGCTGTTGCTGAAGCTTCACAGGCACCGAATACTTTATCTTCTTGTCTATCTTCTTCTAATTGAGAAATTGTTGATCCATGCAGTTCGACAGGCAGGCTGCTGCAAAAGCCTTCCTGCCACAGCTATTAAGCACTGCTCTCCAGCACACAGAATACTCCTAGTGTCTATATGGGGACTGAGCAAAAAGCAAGCGCAGGCCATCCCATTCAGCAGGTGTTGTGGGTTGAAAGAGGAGGTCAGAAAGCAATTCTTCAGAGGGCAGCTTCTGTCACCAGCAACTGTAATAAACTGCCATTATTGAAGTGCCTACAAAGCACTAATGAGCCATGTACACTGAAATCTTGATGTTAGGCAAAGCAGAATGAAACTCACCCAGGAACCAACTGATATTGTCACACTAAAATGTAGCTAATCATTCTCATTTTGATTTCATCATCTATCACAAAATTGTGTCCTTACAAGTGCACAGCTAACTTTGTCTTAAAGAAAAACAACAAATTCAACATAGTGTCTTAAGCCATTTGTTTAATGCTTTATCTAACAGGTTTTTAATCCCACAACACGTGTTAGTCACAATGATTTTTAAATTGTAAATTCGGATGGAACTCCCATAAATTTACTGGAGCATAATGAGAAACGTGGGCAGACACATCACTGACCTATACCTTGGGTTTTTAAAAAATATAACCTTGAATGCCTGATACTGAAATCTAACATTAAATTACAGTCATACTTTTTCTTTTGTTGAAAATAGGGTTTTCTTTCCTCATATAATATATCCTGATTACGATTTCCCTTCCCTCTACTCTTCCCAATTCCTCCCCACCTCTCCTTCCATTTGAATATTCCCCTTTCTATCTCTCACTACAAAACATAGAGACATCTAAGGGACAATTATATAATAAACATAATATAATAATGCAATGTAAGATAAAACAAACCCATTGGGACAGAGTTATGTATACTAAGAGGTGTGACTACCTGGCAGTCACCTGTATGTCTGCTTTACAAAGTTTTTAGCTCTTGCCCATTTGTAATTGGGTTACAGGTTTCCTTGGACTTGAATTGAGCTTTTCATGTATTAGATAATAAAACCTTATCAGATCCATAGTTTTAAAATATTTTGTCCAGTTACACAGTCTGTCTCTTAATGCATGTGTGGACACCTCTGTGATGCATACAAGTGTCTGTGTAACTGTGCATGGATGCCGGAGATTAATAACAGATGTTAGCTTTTTAAAATTAATTAACTTACTGACTGATTGCTACAGTGTCTCTCACTGAATTTGGAGCTCATAGATTTGCTGGACTTTCCTTTTTAAAAACAGGAGTTAAGATTTGTCTTGGTTCTTCATGTTTGCAGAACAGGAACTTTACCAATATGGCCAACCCCTAAGGTTACTGACTTGGCTTTTATATGTGGTATGAGGCAAGGTCTGAGTTTCACTCATTGGTATGTATCACCCATTGAGAAGCTTTTGCCCCATGTTCATGATATCTGTGTAGAAAACAAACCACTTCTAAGCATGTAGGTTATTTCTGGGATCTTTACTCTGTTCTGTTGGTGAGAATGTCAGACTTTGCCCCAGAGCCGGGCTGGATCATTTCCTATAGTGTTGTTTTAAAGTACTGCCTTCTCTGAGAGCATGGGGATCTGTTACACCTCCAGTTTTACCATTTTTCTTCAAGACTGATTTAGCCAGTTGCGTTCTTTTGTAATTTGATATGAATTTTAGTACCACTAAAAAGAAATCGCCAGAATTTTTACAGAGATTACATCACTTTGGACAACATGAAAATTTTATCAAATTTGTTAGTTATATTATTTCACATTATTTATTATTATGAAACTCTGTGTGTGTGTGTGTGTGTGTGTGTGTGTGTGTGTGTGTGTGTGTGTGTGTAATATAAGTATAAGTCCTACTTGTGCCATGGCATATTTGAAGGAAACTTTCAGTAGCCAGTTTGTTCCTTCTACTATGAGGTATGGGAATCAAACTTGGGTAACAGACAGACATAGCAAGAGCTTTTACCTGCTGAACCATCTTGACAGCCCTCAAATTAGGTTTCCCACCAATGGGTGTGTAATATCTTTTCTGTTTATCTATGCCACCTTCAGTGTATTTCAGTGTGTTCATGGTATCCACTGAGAAGACAGCATGCCTTCTTGGTCAGTGACTTTCTAAGTGTTTCTTTGTTTGTTTGTTTGTTTGTTGTTTTGTGGGTTTTTTTTTTGTTTTTTGTTTTCTTTTGGTTTTTCGAGACAGAGTTTCTCTGTGGCTTTGGAGGCTGTCCTGAAACTAGCTAGCTCTTGTAGACCAGGCTGGTCTCAGACTCATAGAGATCCTCCTGCCTCTGCCTCCCGAGTGCTGGGATTAAAGGTGTGCACCAGCACTGGCCCACCAACTTTCTTCATCCATTTCTTTGAGAGATTTTCCTATATCCTCTTTTAGGGCCTCTATCATTTTCATGAAAGTGGTTTTAAGGTCATTCTCTTCTGCTTCATTTGCATTGGAATGTTGGAGTCTTGCTGGTGTGGAGTCTCTAGAATCTGGCGGTGTCATATTTGTTTTTCTGTTGCTGAGTGTGTTTTGGTATTGTCTCTTTCCCATCTCTTCTTCTAGTGGGTGCAGAAAGATCCCCTTACTGGTCTAGTGGTTAGGGGACCAGAGTTCCCTTTTGGTGGGTGCTAGCAAGTCCAATAATCTGGTAGTTCTTCTATTCCTTGACCTCCTTCTGGTCCCGTGGGTGAAGAAGAAGACTAGGAATCTGGGGTGCTTAGCCTCCCACCTGGTCCCCTGGACCTTTTGCTGGATCCCCTGGTTTCCTGATCTCCTTGGTGGGAGAGAAGACCTGGAGTCTGGGGTGTTTGGCTCCTGCCGGGATTGGAAGCTCTGAGCAGTTCCCAGGCGATCCCCAGGCACTGGACCACAGGCCCCGATGCAGGGCCTGTTGTACCTGGTCCCGCCGGAACAGCTTTCTAAGTGTTTTGCTTCCTATAGCTTATGATAATGGATCTGTTTCCTTGATTTCTTTCATAGATCACTGTTAGAATACAAAAGCACTTGATTCCTGTCCACTGGTCTTGTGTCTTTCAATTCAATTAAATTTTTAATTACTTTAAACTATTTAGATTGAGAATCATCAAGGTTCTCTGTTTATCTAGTCACCCAAGAGCAGCAACATTTTCAGACGTTTTCTCTCCATTTTGGAATCTTTTCCTGTCTTTCTCTTGCCCTGTTGCTCTGCATAGGACTTGCAGCGGCTAGGTTAATTAGCATTGATGAAAAGGGGGTATCCTTGTCCTGAGCTTAGAAACAAAGCTTTCAACACTTAAGTACCGACCCTGTTGGAGATGTGGCCTGTGAGATCTGACCTTTACTGTGTTGGACTCATTCCTTACAGATCTACTTGGTTTGGAGTTTTCATAATAGAAACCTGTGAAATCTTGACAAATATTTCCGAATCTGTTGAGAAGATTGCATAGGGATGGTCCTTCATTTGGGGAATGTAGCATAAACACATTTCTTGATTACCTTGTGTTAATCTGTCCTTGCATCCCAGGAATAAAGATAACTTAATTTTGGTTCACGAATATTTTTATTTTATTTTATTTTTTAACAATATTTTTTATTTAATGTTTTACACATGTTACTCCCAGTTCAATCTCCCTCCCCCTCCTTCCCCAGCTCCCCAATCCTCTCACTCTATCCCTGCTCTGCTCCCCAGGGAGGGTAAGGCCTTCCATAAAGGATTTCCAGAGTCTGTCATATCATCCTAGGCAGGGTCTAGGTCCTTTCCCATGTGTCCAGGTTGAGAGATCATTCCTCCATGTAGAATGGACTCCCAACGTCCATTTGTACGCCAGGAATAGATACTGATCTACTCTCCAAGGTCCCATAGATTGCCAAGTCTCCTCTCTGACACTCATGGATCTGTCCCATGCTGGCCTCTCAGTCATCAGTCTGGGATCCATGCACATCCCCTTGTTTAGGTCAGCTGCCTCTGTGGATTTTGCCAGCCAGGTCTTGATTCCTTTACTCATCACTCCTCTTTGCAACTGGATTATACGAGTTCAGTTCAGTTTTTAACTGTGGGTGTCTGCCTCTGCTTCCATCAGCCTCTGGATGAGGCTTCTAGGATGGCATATAAGGTAGTCATAAATCTCATTATCAGGGGAGGGCATTTAAGGTAGCCTTAATGCCCCAGTTGGAGTCTTTCTTGTAGATCTCTAAAAATCTCACTAGTGCCAGATCTCTCCTCCAACATATAATGGCTCCCTCTATTGTGGTATCTCTCACAAGAAGGAGAAAAGAAATGAGAGAGGATGAAGTGAGAAAATGAGAAGGTGAGGAGGATGCCAGGGGCCTTTGACACAGTCACACAGCCCCCAGTGGAGTAAGAAGTAAAGAAAGATGTATAGAATAGAAAAAGGTAAAAACCCAGAGGCAAAAGGCAGATGGGATAATTTAAGTTAACAAAAGCTGGATAGAAACAAACCAAGCTAAGGCCAGGCATTCATAAGTAAGAATAAGTCTCTTTGTATTGATTTGGGAGTTAGGTGGCAGTCCCCAAAGAGCAGAGAATAAAAAACCCAACTACACTCCTCATTATCTTATCTTTTGTAAAGCAAACAGTAATATCCAGAAATGATCAAAACCAAAACTTGATAATGTAGTTGTGCCTGCATTTTGTAACTCAGCATGGATGAATTAGGAGAGAATGTTATAGAAGCATACAAATTAACAAGTAGTGCAAATAAGTATTGTGTAGCAATTCCCTCTGAAATTGAAACACTATACAGAAGAGAAGAAGAGAACTTTAAGAAGGGAACTAGGTTATTCGATATCGCTTCAGGAAGTTCCTGAAACTGGCAAGATTCACTAGGTTTCTCCCTCCCCAAGAGTAAACAATAAAGGTTGCTGAGATCTGGGTAGCTCCCAGACAAGACAAGGTGAAGAAGACTCTCAGACAAGCCTAGCTGCCTGAAAGTAGCCTAAGCCAACCAAGCAGCCGAGAAGAAACAAAGACACAGGGGCTGCCTTGAAGAGGCTCAAAGCTAAGTCATTGGAAAGGACACCCTCCAACATGCTTATCTGCCTGCAGGCTGTACACTGCCCCAGGCTCCCAGCTTTTGTGAGGTGTGGACCTTGGTGATGCAATTGTCTGAGTAACTCCTATCCCTGTTATCTTTCACTCATATTCCTGTAAGTAACTCCAAAAAAGCTCTTATGGTCACCAAATTAAACCTGGATGGTATCCACACATTAGTATGCCTCCTATCTAGGTGTGTGTGTGTGTGTGTGTGTGTGTGTGTGTGTGTTGTGTTGTGTTTCTGTCACACAACAATAAGTAAAAGTACCCATCAAAAGGCGAATCACTCTGTAGGAGGGAGGCTCAGGTCAAAGAGTGTCACTGACCCATTATGAGACTATGTGGGACTGGGCAAGAGAGGGAGGGAGGGAATGAGGGAGGTGGCGATGGCAGTTCTATGCCATTTAAGTCTCCTTTTAAAAACATTTTACCACTTAAAAAAAAACAGAATGGCCTCCATTATATCCATTGATAACAAAGATAGCAGTGATAGCGTGAGATAGCAGTGATAGCAGTGATAGCATGAGATAGCAGTGATAGCAAAGATAGCAGTGATAGGGTGAGATAGCAGTGAAAGCATGAGATAGCAGTGATAGCAAAGATAGCAGTGATAGTGTGAGATAGCAGTGATAGCATGAGATAGCAGTGATAGCAGTGATAGGGTGAGATAGCAGTGATAGTGTGAGACAGTGTGACATAGCAGTGATAGTGTGAGATAGCGTGACATAGCAGTGATAGTGTGAGATAGCAGCAGTGATAGGCATGAGGGGGTCTGAGGTCCACAGTGGACCACGTTGTTTCCGAGTAGGTTCAGTAGGGTGGTTAAGCAGATGCAGACTCAGCCTCACCTGCCACCACCAACATGCTGCCTGCTGGATACCCATGGTTTGTGATGCTGTCAAAGGCTGTGTTGGTATCTGTGGTCCATGCTAATTCCCAGTCCAGGATGAAGCTTGAGACGTATATGGACATTTTTGGTCTGTGCCACTGACTGAAGCCAAGTTGATGTCCACAGACCGTGCTTCCATAGGGGTCATATTGATATGACTGGCCTGCACTGCCACCTGAAGCCATGGTGATGTCTAGGTCATGCTGCTATTGAGGGCTATGCCTGGGCTCATGGTTCTACTGGGTCCTACTCTAGGGGTTGTGCTCATAGTCTGTGGTTTCTCCATCATGGATGCTACCATCCATGTTTCTGCTTACTGAAGAGAGCAAGGAAGCTACTTTTATGGTGATATTGATGACTGCAGATGCACTGTTGAGATAAAAAGGGCATAGAAGGTTTCTGTGACAACCGTTACCCCAACTCCCTCCCCTCCTCACCTCCCAAAAAGGAGCAACCTAAACAGGAAGCCATCAAGAAGAACTCTTAAAAAGTATGATAAGGATGCTGAGAATAGCTTTCCACTATTGATGGCTCTTGCAGGGGTGTGGGAGGGGAAGGATTTGGTCCTGTCTAAAGTGCAGGCCACTGAGAGTTTGACCATGCTCCAGTTAGATAGCACAAATTGGACTTCTTCTTTCTTTATTTTTATTTTTTTATTATTTTTATCTTTTTGGAGGGCAGATCACAAGGGAGCAGAGAATGTGATCGGGGGTGAGTGATGTGAAATTCCCAAAGAATCGATAAAAACATTATGTTAATAAAAAGAAAGGAAAATAAATGCTGATGTGATATAGAGGGGAAAAAAATAAAAGAGAGAACTGACTCCTAACTCCTGAAGACTGTCTTCTGTCCTCTACAGGTTTGCCTGGGTATGTGCAGGCCTGCCTCTGCATGTGTGTATGTGATATACATAAACATACATATATACATACATACGTACATCATAAATAAGTAAAACTTAATCTAAATACGTTATGTGAAGGAAACCAGACATAAGAGAGCACATGCTGACTTGTAGTTATATATATAGTATACTTAGTGATAGAGAAGTATATCAAAATGGAGTTGTCCCTGTTTCTGGAGGCATAACCAAATGGGAAAAAGAGTTTTGAAATCTTTTAGGGGTTTTGAAAAATTTCAGGATTAGATTGTGTTGATGATTACACAATTTTGTCAACATACTTAAAAACAATTGTACAATCTGAACGATGGAATCTAATTGTGTGTCAATTAAATTCAACTCAAATTATTTTTGATAATTTCTTTTATTTTTTGAAATTGTGATATAATTTTATCATTTCCCCTTCCCTTTCCTCCTTCCAAATCCTCTAATATATCACCCCTTCCTCTGTCAAATTCATAGCCTCTATTTTTCATTAATTGCTGATATGTATTCCTAAATGAATAAATAAAACCTGCTTTGTCTGCATAATGTTACTTGTATTTGTATCTTTCTTGGACTGACCACCATTTCATATTTGATAACCAATTGGCGTGCTCTTCCCTGAGAAATATTGTTTCCCTTCTCAGCATTCCTTAGTTACTTGTAATTCTTTGGGTAGGGTTGACTCTTCAAGGGTTCCCCCATTCATGTTAGCATGTCTATTGGTGTCATCCTTCCTTGTTTCAGCTCATGTTTAGACAGTCGTATAGCTGAGATCTTACGAGTGTGGCTTCTGACTTGCCTAAGAAACACAGTCTTGCAGCAAACTTATGTTCCTCATGCTCTTAGACACTTTCAGCTTAAGAAACAAGATCATGTTGAGTGAGGTAACACAGACCCCTAAAAACAAGTGTCTTATGCTGTCTCTCATCTGAAGCTCCTAGATCCATATCTTCAGATTGAGTATAGAACCTGGAGTAACTCCAGAAAGCAGGGGGTCAGGGGAACAGTAGAAAGGGGAATAGGTGCTTTTAGATGATCTGAAGGGAAAAATGAGAAAATGGGGGAAGGCCCTTAATTAGGGAGGGTGGAGGTAAATGCAGAAGAGGGAGAAAAGAGTAAATAACAGTAAGCAACTCTGAAAGTCATAAGGAATCATACTATTAACTATCTACCTAAAATGCATATAATACATGTGAGTCAGTGTATAAATACACACATCCTGTTTAGGCTGACAAAGCTCCCCCAAGGAACCATGGACCATCTAACAACAACAACAACATAAGACATGAGAAGCCCGCTTAGAGTGTTTGGCCAGGGATGTTCCAGAAACTGTTGTCATTGCCCTTACTTACCCCCTAGAGAAGGAAGATAAGTGCCAATCTTTGAAGACGCCATGCACTTCAGATGCAGGACACACAGTGTCATGAGCTGGAACTGACATACATGCTTTATCCCTGAGGACTAACTTTTTTTATTATCATTTTTCATTTTAATTTTAAATAGCTTGTTTTACATGTCAATCCCAGTTCCCTCTCCCTCTCCTCCTCCCACACTCCCCTTCCCCCCCCACCCTCCCACCCTATTGCCAAATCCTTCCACATAGGGGATATCTAGAGTCTGTCATTTTACTCTGGGTAGGGTCCAGGCACTCCCCTAAGAGTCCAGGCTGAGAAAGCATCCCTCTTTGTGCTATAGGCACACGAAGACTGTTTGTATACCAGGGATAGACACTGATCCACAGCTCAGGGCCCCATAGGTTGCCCAGGCCTTCTCGCTGACACTCACATTTGGGGGGGTCCAGATCAGTCCCATGCTGGCCTCCCCACTGTCAGTCTGGGGTCCAAGAGCTCTCCCCTGTTCAGATCAGCTGTCTCTGCTGGTTTTGCCAGCCCATTCTTTGCCAATTTGCTCATCACTCCTCTCTCTCTGTCACTGGGTTCCTTGGGTTCAGTTCAGTGATTAATTGTGTGTTTGCCTCTGTTTCCATCAGTCACAGGGTGAAGGCTCCCGGATGGTTATAGACATCAAGTTCATTATCAGGAATGGGCATTCGAGGTGGTCTCTCCACTATTGCTTAGCTTGCCAATTGGTGTTATCCCTTAACTTTTATGGTACCAGAAGGCACCAAACAAGATTCCAGAGGAGTGAAGCAAGCAACAGTCCTACTCAGCTACAATGCTCCAAACCCACAGCAATGGCCACAGGATCAATGGCCCTAAGAGTACAGTAGTGATGTGCATAGCTCGATGGCAACCAGTGCTCTGTAATTGGACTTATGACCCATCCAACCAGGGAGATATCATGTTTGGTATATGAAACCTTGTCAGTTACCCTACATGTAAAGAATGAACAAGAAGCGCCTGGCAGAAGAAGGCCAGTGGTCCCCATGCCTGAAAAATGAATATTTCAGAAAGAAAAGAGGATATTCACGAGGACATTCACACAAAAATACACTTATATATGAGAAGGAACACTCAGAAAATGAGGAATAAGGCTTTGAGATTAACAATAAGATAATTATAATGAAAATCTGAATAGAAATGTAACAGATAAATCAAGGAATTTTCTTTGAAGAATAAAGGAAGAAAAACAGAGAAAGAAAAAATAAAAGCTAAGTGGAGAAAGGGAGAGAGAACTTAAGAAGCAAAGGAAATGAAACAAAATGAGAACACTAATCCAAGAGAACCAGAGAGAAAGAGAAAACAAGATAACAAAATCATAAAGACCTCTGTCTCTTCCTCTCTGTGTCTCTCTGTCTTTCTATCTCTGTCTCTCTCTCTTTTTCTCTGTCTTCCTTTCTCTCATCCCCATAACCCAGACTTGTCTCCACTAGGTGTAGTTAGGGATGCCCCTAAACTTCTGGTCCTCCTTCCTCCACCTGCCAAGTTCCCAAGTGCTAGAATTACAGGAATGTGCCACTAGGATGGTGGGATTCAGCTTTATGCATGCAAGGCAAGTATTCTACCAACCTAGCCATAGCCCAGTCATAAAGAAAGAACATAAGAACTGAAAAGCACACAGCTGTAGACTAAAAACACCCACAGACCTCCTGGGGCATCTGAACAGACATTGTTCAGAATAGCATGGAGTTTCTCAAAGAAACAGCAAAACAGCATTAAATAGGCTGAGCATAACCTCAATCTAATAGTATATACTCAGCTGAATTCTTATCAAGAGTGTAAAGAAAAACATTTCAATCATGAATCCTCAAAAAAAAAACATTGTATGTGCTTTTCCTTAGGAAACTATTAGAGGAACTGCCTTAGCAAATGAAGATGTAATCTAAGAAAGAGGAAAATACAAACAGACACCACCATCTATGAGGCAGGAAGAGGTTCCAGGAATGTGAGATTCATGAGTTGTTCCCCAGGGGAATTTTTACAGTCACTGAAGCTGTGAGCCAAAACTAAAACCATCCTATCAGCTATGTATAAGTAGGGTAAAGTCATGTAGAAGCTGAAACATGAGAGTGGCCAATTGGTAGGGGTGAAATTAGGGAAATAATTCCTAGGCATTTGGGCACAGATGAGTGGGGCTGAGTTATTTATAGGAGGAGGAGATGGGAGAAAATTAACTATAGGAAAAATAATATTATGTAAAGGAGAATATTCTTTGACTTGGCTATAAACAATATTAAGCACTCAAATAATGTAAATATTTATACAGATCATTTATATACCTATAATAAGAAATGAATAATTTTTCAAAAATCAGGTTGGCTTATACTCTGTAAGCTTGATGACCTGAGATTTGAACCTAAGCATCTGTGTAAAATGTGTTGTGGGTTGGGGAGCTACGAATACTTGATTTTGCATATCTAGCACATATATAAAAAATGTGTTGGCATACATTTGTAATTGTAATTCTAGGGCCAGAGGCAGGAAAATGGCTGGGGTTTGTTGGCCAACTAGCCTACCAGGTTATCCCTGGGTTTAGTGAGAGACCCTTACTCAAAAAATAACATGGAGTATGATTCAGGAGAACACATGAAGTTTTATACACAACTCACACACACACACACAGATGGGGCAGGAGAAAGACAAAGACAGAGACAGACAGACAGAAAGAAAGAAATACATGAACATGTACACATGCACTCATCATACACACACAGGAACATATATACATGCATACATATCACACACACAGAGAGAGAGAGAGAGAGAAAGAGACATAGGAGAGATACAGGAACATGTACACATGCATACATCACACACACACAAAGAAAAAATAAACAAAAAATAAGTGGAGAGTGTAACAAATCGAAAACAGGAAAGAAATCAGTGAGTATGGCTTAGTTTTGACACACATGAATAGCTGAATGAGATAGTCTGTTAGACAATTATCTATATATGGAAAATAAGGAATATTTTAAGATGAAAGGATGGAAAGGCAAGCTACTTTGTGTAGACTTTAATCCTTCTCTGAGCTGATAACAAAGTTCTGAGAAGAAAACAGTCAGATCAACTCTGGTACAAATCTTTCAGGCAGAAGTGATACCAAGTGTTAAGGGGTTGGGGTGGAAATAAATGCAATCTGTTATAGAGAGAAGACTAAGCAATGAGTAAAATGAGCAATGGTGGGGGTTGGGGCTAGATGAGACACATCCAACTGGGAGGGAAAGTATTTGTGATTCAAGACTGTGACATGACTTCAAAAGTTCCAGGGTGCCAAGATACACCAAACCAAGTTCAACCATGTCTTATTTATATTTTATATGGTGATTTTCTTTGTGCTCCCTGAGCTAGCCTTTTTACCCATTTAGTCCCATCTGTTGTGCACACCATGTGGACTTGAATGCAATAAACAGAAACAAGTTCTACAGCTCACATATCTGAGTCTATTGCATGCTGGACAATTATCTCATTACCACATATATCATGCCTGCATCCCGTGTCTAACTGCTCTGCCTCATCTTACTTTTCACAATATGAACTCCTTCATCTTGGTTTCCTGATGTGTGGTAAAGTATAATATGTAACAGTTTTTGGACAATAAAGATGGGTAGAAATGATAATTAGGCTGGCTGTGCATGGTTCTATTATTAGCAAGAACTATGATTTTTTTTTGGAGTTGAGGGTTAATTGCTAATAACTGTATGCAGTGTTTTCCCTTAAGATGTTTTCTAGGATAGTAATTAACTGAGCAGCTGGGAAAGGAGACATTAACCATTTGTCTTCACAGTAGCCCTCACTGGGGACTCTACACAGACTCTGCACACGGCTTTCTTAGTTGCTTGATAGGTAATCTAAGAGGCAGCAGAAAGCGCATGAGACACTATATGCTATGGAGAGGATTACACCTTGGGACATTATTTGTCCCTATGGAAGGACTCTCTCCAGTGTGATGAATAGATTCTGAGAAACACAGAACTTCTTCTAGACAACTGGACTTATTTTTATTTAGATGGCTTTTATGTGCATATTATGTATGTACATGTATCTCCCCATACATAACAAAAATCCCATCATGGTGATTGTGTCAGCAACCCGAACACCCCAACTATGCTGCTGGTTTACCTGTTTACAGAGCAGTGCTGACCTAGCTGTTGTTATGAAAACTGTGGTGCCTAAAACCTTAGAAGCTACCTTACCAGGCAGCCTTACCTTCTCTTCCTCCTACCAAAACTCTGGTCTTTATGGGCCATCTGCATTCTTAGCTTTGGTGTCCTGGTTTTCCCTCTTAGGAACACTCTCTACTTCTATGGCCCCAGATCCACAACCAGAGGCAAAATGATACTTGACCCCAGGTTCTTCTTACCACTTCTGTTCTTACATTGACTCCATCTCAGTCAAATTCTTTTCTACACCATGCAAAGAACAGTACCTTTTGTGAGTGTGATGGCATTCATGTTCTCTTGCAGTGATTGTTTTAATTAACAAATTAACACATTAAAAAAAAGTACATAGACTACAAACAGACACTAAGTGCAGGAAAGAACTTAGAAGACAAGGAGAGACTTTTAGGAAATGTCTAGGTATAAAAGAATTACTTATCTTTTTGCCAGCTAGAGTCACGAGATTGTATTGTTCATATGCCTTTGCTTGTTTTAAGTCTCTTTAGCCAGAAGCAAGAATTTCTTTTTCTTAAGACTATTCCTTTTCTTTAAATCCATAAAAGCCTTGTGTATTTGGTTTGATTTACTGTAATTCCTCAGAAGCCACAAAAACTGGACCTCTCACAAATCAAGCAGGCTGAAGTTTATTTGCCTTCACCCCGAAAGGGATCTTAACCCCTTGCTCTGCAGTTGGTGATGGCTCCATATAGCTCCTCACAGACACACATGGTGGTGTCAGTGGTCACCAGTGTGGTTGTCTAGCACATCCCAAAGACCAACCACATGAATGTAAAGCCTGCAAGTCTTGATGGTCACACAGATCCTGTAGCACCTGTGAAAAACCTCATCATATAAATGAAACGCCGAATGACTTACCCAGAATCTAAGCCATTGCCCCCACCAATCCTGGAAAAACGTTGACAAAACCATGAGAGTCAGGTAGATCCTGAGGTCTGGTGGAGATAGATCAGCAGTTATCCGTGGCAAAGGTTCTTAAGGAAATATGAGGTGGGAGTCACCAGAGCTAGTCAGAGACCCAAGCAGAAGCAAAGTGGTAACCAGATGTCTTCATAGAGCCAAGTCTCTTTTGGTGTGGACGAGGGAACTCTAGAGGCAGCTGTTTCATCTAGGACACCTTAACAGAAGACTCAGGTATGATGCCTAGCAAGAAAAGGGTTTAATGAGTACTTTCTAGCCTATTGTTAAAACAGTTTTTAAAATACTCTGTAAAGCATGAGTCAAAATATAAACTGAAGTAGAAAGTGTTAGTCTCACAGTCTAAATGATGGTAAGTTTTTCACTCACCCTCTCACTTTTCTTCCACAATGCAAAGCCTTTTCCAACAGCCTCCTGTCAGTCATCAACAATGAAAGGGAAGTAAAGGCTAGTATTCCCAATGATCAACATAGCTCCCAATTAACTGACAATGAAAGGAAAGTAAAAACCAGCAGTCCCTATCCACTTACCAATGAATCCATGAAATCCAAGTTTATGGTTTCAAGGTAAAATATAAATGTTTACATTTTATTGTCTATTTCTCCAACTTAAAATTTACTTCAAGCTCTTTAGCCGGGCGTTGGTGGCACATGCCTTTAATCCTAGCACTCAGGAGGCAGAGGTAGGCGGATCTCGGTGAGTTCAAGGTTAGCCTGGTCTACAAGAGCTAGTTCCAGGACAGCCTTTAAAACAATACAGAGAAACCCTGTCTCGAAAAACCAAAAAAAATATTTCAAGCTCTTCAGGTGAGACACATAAACTGGATTTGGTGGCACATGCCTGAAATCTTAGCTTCAGGAAGAGAAACTGAGGCAGGAAGTTTGGTGGTTTTAGGACAATCTGACCTGAACCCACCATATAGTATCAACAGTATCTTTTATATCTTTTTTAATATCATTTATAACTTTCAATACACCTGAGAGTGTTTTTGGTGAGGTTTTATTGCATAAGTAAAATGTTTTAACTAAAATTAAAATTTTCTAAGAATCAACTTAAGAAACTATATACCCAATGAGCTTTGGGTCACCTTGGCAGAGAGAAAAAGATGAGAAAGAGAGAGAGAGAGAGAGAGAGAGAGAGAGAGAGAGAGAGAGAGAGAGAGAGAGAAGAGAAGAGAAGAGAAGAGAAGAGAAGAGAAGAGAAGAGAAGAGAAGAGAAGAGAAGAGAAGAGAAGAGAGAATGGCTCTTCCTTTGGTTAAATATAAACACCATCCTATCTATGAAATGAATCAAGGACAAGTGTTGGAATGTGGCAAACCCTTTGAAAGCAAGAAGACATATTAAGGGTTTTCTGTAATTCAGAGCCTCTTCTGCCAATACTGCAGAGAAAGTAGAAATTACACGACATTAAAGCTTGTCTTGGCCCAATTATAGAATGAGAATGAGGCACCCATGGAAAGGTTCCAGGATAAGTTTCAAATCATCTTGAATACAGCTATTTGGTCCTTATTAGGGCTTCGGGGGACAGCCAAGAATTACATTTAATTCATTATCTTGTTCTGGAAATGCTACTGAGGCTGCTGCACAAATTGAAAGCAGCATTTACACAACCTAATACCTATGGTATCTTTCCAATTTATCTTCTAGGCATTATCGCCTCCCACTGTGCCCCCTTGAATGTTTGACATGTGCTCTGAATTCTCATTTTATAGGATGATAGCTACTCACCCTGAAGAGAACAGTGGAGAAAATGGCCCTACATTAAAGTGCTGGGAATGCTACCTGAAATACATTTTAAAAGATTTGAAAATAGCTCCACTACTGTGGCAGAAATTGTGTTATGATCTTGCCTTCTAGGCACTCCATTCTTCCTAGGCTGAAGCTAGGTATTGTTGACTTAATTCTTTGGCATTTGACTGGTGTCCAGCAAACAGGTAGAAATTCACAGTGCAATGATTATCACACACCACCCCCACTAGTGAAACATTCAAGGCAACATCTTCTACTTGTAATTGTTCTTTCAAAGAGCATGTTTGCAATTTGTGATATGAAGGTGAGTGTAATGTGGAGATTCAAGAATGGACAGTGTTCTCTTAGGAAAAGGGGAGGGATGAGACAGGAAAAATGTTGCCCACATGCAGAGTGACTTCTGAATAGTTTATTGATCTCACTGCTCAGCATCCCCTTCTGGAGTAAGTGTTAACAAAACCCTGTGAGGATGTGAAATCCCAGAGGGCTTTATGAGGCTAGATACTGGTGACAGAGAATAATGTATTGACACCCACATTTCCAACAATGGCACACCAAGTGGTTGTATTAATGCTTTATATTGATATAAAATCTTTTTTCTGAAAAGCACAGAGTACTTCTTTAGAAGTGTACCATTGAGATTTTTAACAAGTAGTCACTGCATAGAGCTCAGTGTGCTGAGCTGAGATAAAACCTGAAGTTTCCTGCTTCCAAATCTAGTATTGCAAAGACATAATCAATAGATGTCTTTCAAGCTTACAAAAGTGTCAAAATTATCCATTCTGTCTGTATAAGATTTGTAATGGGTTATATTTTAGAGAAGCTTATAAAACACCTAGTATAAATTTAAAAATCAATTGTATAAGAATTCAAGTGACTTTATTTTCCAGTGAAGGATTGAAATCTGTTTTGTCATCCCAAAGAAGCATAACATGAATACTAAAGAAATATCAATAAAATAGATATTTTCTAGTCGCTATGCAAAATATTGTAAAAATCAAGCATACCATTTATTAATTCAGAATATATCACTGAATGTTTAACCTCAGATAATTTCACCAGTTTTTAAAACCAGTGTAAAGATTCACTGTTTTGAGAAATATAAAGCAAACTTCAAAATATTTAACAAATAAAAACAGCTATTTCCATTAGGGATATATATATATGTGTGTGTGTGTGTGTGTGTGTGTGTGTATAGAGAGAGAGATATTATACGTATGTATACATATAATCTATTTTTTCTATAATAATATTTTTAGACTTTGACTTAGCAACATGTGGTTTCTATTATAAATTCTGTCACTGGATATAATTAATGCATCAACAATATATCTAAAAAGATCAGCACTCACTGGGTCACAAAAGAAGGGGAGACTTACTGGTTGAAAATCAAAGGACACAGGTGAGGGACTCAGCAGTTTTGCTGAATCACCTTTAATAATCATGTGAGCCGAGACCTAACTACTGTATGGCCCTTCTCTGTTCTGTTTAGACATATCTTCTCTTACATTCCCCTCGACCACCTGCTCCTTTGGAGACTCATAAAGCACAGGGGAGGAAAGCCCTTTCTTGCAAGCAGCAGTTCTCATATCTCACTGAAATTTCCTGGGGGCTCTTGAGCATACTCTCCTTTCATCACTTCTGACAAGATGCTTGGTGGTTGAAACAACACCCACCATTAGAACTCTACTTGAGCTTTAAAGGAAATCGTTGCAAAGAGACCTAGGACAAAGCCTTCAAGATACAAACATAGACAACAGATTTCTGACTAGACACCACTACCTCAGGAAGTAACAACAAGTTACAACATGGGAGAAAAATCTTTGCTGGCTATTCAGCCTACAGGATATTAATACCAAGAGTATATATACGAAGAACTAAAACAAATGAACACCAAAAACAAGAAGTAATATAATAAATGGGCAGATTAACTGGACTTTTTTGAAATGATAAATACATATAGCCAATTAATACATGAAAAAACGTTCAACATTTTTGGCGATCAGGGGAAAGGAAATTAAAGTGACACGGAGACTCCAACTCACTCCCATCAGAATGGCTGCTATCAAGGAAAAAAGAAAAATGAAAAGATGTAACACTTATTGTCAAGGATGACAGGAAAGTGGACTTCTTGAACCCATGCATATCCATGTTTATAGTGCCAAAATTCATGACAGTCAAGTCATGGAATCAGTCTAGGTACCACTGACAGGTGAGAGGATAGGGAAATGTGGCACGTATGTTTAAATGCATGTTGCCAACTCACATGGAGGAATGAACACATACTATTTTCAGGAAAATGACATCATCATGTTAAGCAAAATAAGCCAGTCTCAGAAAGACCAATACCAACATGTTTTCTCTCATGCAGTATCTAAACTTAAAAAAACACTAAAGTTGAAAGTGAGCAATTAAAAAACAAGCAAAGTGCTAGTAGCAACATAGAGGAGGGACAAGGGAAGGTGATAGCATAGATATTTTCAAAGTGTGTGATAGATGGTCCATTTACGAAAATGTCATAATGAAACTCATTATTTTATACATTTAATATACACTAATAAGAAGTAGGAAAACATTGCAAGAAAGGAAAAATGTCTATATTTCACTCTTACTTAAATGGCCCTGGTCTAGCAAAATCATGAGACATCGTTTCTTGTTGGGCACATACACATTCTCTCTCTCATTTGGAACAGTCTTGTGTTTGGTTAATAACCTCACTGTTTGCTGCTGTTAAGGGAACTGAAGTACCATTAACACATATTAAAGTACCATTGATTCCATTAGTGCTGACAAGCACTAAATCCCAATTTCTTTTAAATAAGCATTAAAACAAATGCAGATGCCCTTTATTAACAAGCAACATGCTGAGCAACCCTTATTGCAACTGCTTAATATATGAGAAATGTCTTGAAGACTGAGTTAGAATCTCATGGAGCTAAGGTTCCAGAAGTTGGGCACAATGAAGGACAAGGAGTGGAATAAATAGGAATTTTCTTCACACTCCAGAGCCTATGAAGATGACATTTAAATCGCTTATATTAGAACAATAACCACTAATATCCTTGTGCTTGTGGGGTAAAACTGAATGTGAAGTTCAAGTTATACAGTTACTATATATGATGAGCATGATGAACAGTAAACTTGAACCTAGAATGGGAGACAAATGGATGAGTCTCAGATGGCTTTCCAGTCCTTGACTTCTGCATATGGTTCCTGGAATTAGGTGCCTTCAGAGACTTGGGACATTTACCTAAAGAGAGTGGCAAAGAGAAGCCAGTTAGGTGCCTGAGGACCTGGCCTTCTTGAAAGGTGGAGTCCATTCTGGGGACCTTTTCAAGAACAAGGGAATTTAGAAGATGTCAAGAAAACTACAGCAAAAACTGTGAGGAAAACAAGTATGTTTCACTGTGTTTGTGTTAATTTCATCCCAGAGAACTATTTTAATTCTTCTTTCTTAGTTTTATTTCTTCTTTGCCTATTTCATTGTGAATTTTTTCTATTTGTGAATATTCCTTGTAATGTTTTTAATAACATTTAAATTTACAGTGAAGACACGAAAGACAAATGTGGAAAATATTACCTTGTTTTAATGCTGTAGAACCTAGAACAGCATCTGTTACATAGGAGACAATAAGTACTTGCTGAATAAAAAAGATGGTGGATGACAGATAGGAAGCAACTAAGTTGGCAGATTGATTTATTAAGAGTTTCAAACAGCATGGGAAAGAAGGAAAGGGGACACAGAGAGAGGGAAGGAGAGACAGATGGAACAGATACACAATACTACAGAGTGGCCTGCAAGAATCATGAATGCCGTTACGCTCTTTAAAATCCCATGCCCCCCCCCCAGGATTATGTGTTTAAATACTTGGTCCCTCTGTAGTGACTCATTTTACATATTTTAAAATATTGTAGAAGTTTTCAAAGATAAAGTCTATCTTGATGAAGTGAGTCACTAGGAAGTGGACCTTGAGAGTTATATCTCAGGACCTTCCTTTAATCCCAAACTCTCTCTTGCTGGTCCAGAAAGATGAAGGTATCCCGGACACACACTCCTACTGTCATGAACTCTGTCATGACTTCAACACTGTATCATCATAAACTGTGAGCCAAAATGAATCCTTCCTCCCTTAAGTTGCTTCTGTCAGCTATTTAGTCCTAGCAACAGGAAAGATGACCACTATAGATAATTACAGAACGAGAAACTGAATTACTGCAAGGAAATAAAAGCAGTGATCATAATATTTCCATGCCTGTTCTCCTTAGCTCTGAAACCATATCACAGAACTATCTGGAAATCTAAAATGAATGTGAATATTGAGTAAGATGTATCTCAAAAGAGTAATGAGCTGAGGGGATATACCATGTTACAAAATCAAACAACCCTGTTCCCTAAAAATGGACGAAGAGTGAATAGACCCATGACATGTAATTATTTGCCTTATTTCCCAGAGTTTCTGCTTCCAGAATTCCAGGGAAAGGAATACCAGGATAAAGAACAAGGGGATAATGGAATGTGAAGCTGTAGTCACGTGCTGGTTGGCTTTCAGTATCAACTTGCCACCGTCTAAAATCAACTGGGAAGAGAGCTTCAGTTGAGGAAATGTTACGATCAGGCCAACCTATGGGAATGTCTCATGGGGATGGTTTTGATTGTTAATTGGTGTAGGAAGACTAAGGCCATTGTGAGCAGCAGCATTTCATGGGCTGGGTCCTGAGCTACATAAGACAGGAGATCCCTGAATGAGAGCAAGAAAGCACAATGTCCATCAGAGGCACATTCATTTCTCTTAGATCCTGACTGTGGATATGATGTGGCCAGCTGTTTCGAGCTCCTCCTGCTATTACTTCACTGCAGTTATAGACTGTAACCTGGAAACGAAAGCTAAGTAAATCCCTTCTTCCTCGAAGTTGAAGTTGCTCTCTGTCAAGTGTTTCAGGACAGCAACTGAACTGAAACTAGGATAAACAGCATGCATGTTCAGCCATATAAATAGTGAACCACAACTTACGATTGGTAGAGAAGCTGGAATCTATGTGGAATCTCAAATATGAGCTAGCAGATAGGTAGACCAATAGGATCGAATTGAATACCCTGACATTAACCCACACCCCTATGAACACCTAATCTTTGACAAAGAAGCTGAAAGTATTAAATGCAAAAAAAGCATCTTCAACTAATGATGCTGGCATAACCGGATGCTGGCATGTAGAAGATTGCAGATAGATCCATATCTATCACCTTGCACAAAACTTAAGTCCAAATGGATCAAAGACCTCAACATAATCCAACCATACTGAGCCTCTTAGAAGAAAAACTGGAAGGTATCTTTGAACAAATTGGTACCACAGACTGCTAAACATAACACCAGTAGCACAGACACTGGGATCGACAATTAATAAATGGGACCTCCTGAAAATGAGAAGCTTCTTTAAGGCAAAGTACATAGTCAATAAGATAGAACGGCAGCCCATAGAATGGGAAAAGATCTTTACCAATCCCACATATTACAGAGGGCTGAATTCCAAAATATGCAAAGAAGTCAAGAAACTACTCACCAAAACACAAAACAATCCAATTAAAAAGTGGGGTACAGGGTCCCTCCGGCAGCATCAGGTAAACAGGCCTGCTTCCCGGCCTGTGTTCCAGAGCCTGCAGATCGCCTGGGAACTGCACAGAGCTCCCAATCCCGGCAGGAGCCAAGCACCCCAGACTCCAGATCTTCTCTTCCACCAACGAGACCAAAAAACGAGAGGAGGCTGGGAGTACAGGGAAGTAGCTGTCCCTCTGGCAGCATCAGGTAAACAGGCCGGCTTCCCGGCCTGTGTTCCAGAGCCTGCAGATCGCCTGGGAACTACACAGAGCTCCCAATCCCGGCGGGAGCCAAGCACCCCAGACTCCAGATCTTCTCTCCCACCAACGAAACCAGGAAAATAGAGGAGCCAGGGAGACCAGGGGAGTAGCTGTTCCGGATCAGGTACAACAGGACCCAGCATAGGGTCCAGGGGACCAGGTAGGAGGCTAAGCGCCCCAGATTCCTGTTCTTCTTCTCCACCCACGGACCACCATTTGGACAAAGTATAGAAGAACCAACAGATTATTGGACTTGCTAGCACCCATCAAAAGGGAACTCTGGTCCCCAGACCAGTAAGGGGCTCTTTCTGCACCCACTAGAAGAAGTGATGGGAAAGAGACAATACAAAAACACAGTCAGCAACAGAAAAACAAATATGACACCGCCAGATTCTAGAGACTCCACACCAGCAAGACCCCAACATTCCAATCCGAAGGAAGCAGAAGAGAACGACCTTAAAAGCACTTTCATGAAAATGATAGAGGCCCTAAAAGAGGATATTGGAAAATCCCTCAAAGAAATGGAAGAAAAACAAACCAAAAATGCAAGAAATGGAAGAAAACAAACCAAAAAATGCAAGAATTGGAAGAAAAAACAAACCAAAAAAGGCAGGAAATGGAAGAAGAAATGAAGCAAAAAATGCAAGAAATGGAAGAAAAAACAAAGCAAAAAATGCAAGAATTAGAAGAAGAAACATACCAAAAAAGGCAGGAAATGGAAGAAGAAACAAAGCAAAAAATGCAAGAAATGATAGAAAAAACAAAGCAAAAAATGAAAAAAATGGAAGAAGAAACAAACCAAAAAAGGCAGGAAATGGAAGAAGAAACAAAGCACAAAATCCAAGAAATGGAACATAAAGCAAACCAAAAAATGCAAGAAATGGAAGAAAGAACAAACCAAAAAGTTCATAAAAGGCAACAAACAGATGAACAGATAAACAGAAAATTGCAAGAAGCAATGCAAACGCTGCAAGGGTTGAAAACTGAAATAGAGACATTAAAAAAAACACAATCTGAAGAAAGGCAGAAAATAGAAAAGCTGGACAAACAGTCAGGCACTACCAATACAAGCATTACCAACAGAATAGAAGAGATGGAAGAGAGAATCTCAAGTGTTGAAGATACACTAGGAGAAATGGATTTATAAACCAAAGAAAACCTTAAATCCAACAAATCCTTAACACAAAACATCCAGGAATTATGGGACACCATGAAAAGACCAAACCTAAGAATAATAGGCATAGAAGAAGGAGAAGAAATCCACCTCAAAGGGGCAGAAGGCATATTCAACAAAATCATAGAAGAAAACTTTCCCAACCTTAAGAAAGACATGCCAATGAAGGTACAAGAAGCCTACAGAACACCAAATAGAGTGGACCACAAAAAAAATCCCTCGCCACATAATAATCAAGACCCCAAACATACAGAATAAAGAAAGAATATTAAGAGCAGCTAAGGAAAAAGGTCAAGTAACATATAAAGGCAGACCTATCAGAATTACACCTGATTTCTCCATGGAAACTCTGAAAGCCAGAAGGTCCTGGATAGATATTCTACCTACACTAAGAGACCATGGGTGCCAGCCCAGACTACTATAACCGGCAAAGCTCTCAATCACTATAGACGGAGAAAACAAGATATTCCATGACAAAACTAGATTCAAGCAATATGTGTCCACTAACCCAGCCCTACAGAAAATTTTGGAAGGAAAACTCCAACCCAAGGAAGCTAACTACAACCAGAAAAACATAAGCATTAGAGAATCCCTCTCTACCAACAGCCAAGAGAACAAAGGGGTGAAATTCCACCCATAATTCCACCAACAACAACCATCACAAATCGAAGAAGGATGAGCAATCAATGGTCATTAATATCCCTCAATATTAATGGCCTTACCTCACCCATAAAAAGACACAGACTAGCAGAATGGATTCGAAGACAGAACCCTTCCTTCTGCTGCATACAAGAAACACACCTCACCCTCAAAGACAGGCATTACCTGAGAGTTAAAGGTTGCGAAAAAATTTTCAATCAAATGGACCCAAGAAACAAGCTGGGGTAGCAATCCTAATATCTAACAAACTAGACTTTAAAATAAAATCAATCAAAAGAGATAAAGGAGGTCATTACATACTCATCACAGGTGAAACCCACCAAGATGAAGTGTCTATCCTGAACATCTATGGCCCCAATACAAAGGCATCCACATTCGTTAAAGAAACATTATTAGAACTTAAATCTCATCTAAAGCCCCACACAGTTATAGTGGGAGATTTCAACACACCACTCTCACCACTAGACAAGAATACCAGACAGAAACTCAACAAAGAAGCAAAGGGTCTAATAGAAGTAATGACCCAACTGGGATTAACAGATATCTATAGAACATTTCATCCACATAAAAAAGAATATACCTTCTTCTCACCACCACATGGAACCTTCTCAAAAATCGACCACATACTTGGCAACATATCAAACCTCAGCAGCTACAAAAAAAATTGGAATAACTCCATGCATCTTATCAGACCACCATGCCTTAAAATTAGAATTCAACAACAACACAAATTGCAGAAAACCTACAAACTCATGGAAATTGAATAATGCTCAACTGCACCATCCTTGGGTCAAAGAGGAAATAAAAAAAGAAATTAAAGACTTCCTCGAATTCAATGAGAATGAAGACACAACATACCCAAACCTATGGGACACCTTGAAAGCAGTGCTACGGGGGAAGTTCATAGCACTAAGTGCTCACATGAAGAAATAGGAAAACAGTTATACCAGAGAATTAACATCACAGCTGAAAGCTCTAGAACACAAAGAAGCAAACTCCCCCAGGAGGAGTAGACGCCAGGAAATAATCAAATTGAGGGCTGAAATCAACAAAGTAGAAACCAGGAAAACAATACAAAGAATCAATGCAACAAAGAGTTGGTTCTTTGAGAAAATCAACAAGATAGACAAACCTTTGTCCAAACTTACCAAACAGCAGAGAGTGAACACACAAATTAACAAAATCAGAAATGAAAAGGGGGACATAACAACAGACTCTGAGGAAATC
Source organism: Mesocricetus auratus (assembly GCF_017639785.1). NCBI lineage: Eukaryota > Metazoa > Chordata > Mammalia > Rodentia > Cricetidae > Mesocricetus > Mesocricetus auratus. The sequence continues at coordinate 31,599,308 of NW_024429195.1, read as the reverse complement.
CAGAGAATCATTAGGTCATACTTTGAAAACCTGTACTCCACAAAATTTGAAAATTTAAAGGAAATGTATGACTTCCTGGACAGCTATCATTTGCCAAAACTAAATCAAGAACAGATAAGCAATTTAAATAGACCTATAACCCCTATGGAAATAGAAGCTGTCATCAAAAGTCTCCCAACCAAAAAAAGTCCAGGTCCAGATGGCCTCAGTGCAGAATTCTACCACAAATTCAAAGAACAGCTTATACCAATTCTTCTCAAAGTGTTCCACACAATAGAAACAGAAGGGTCTTTGCCAAACTCTTTCTATGAGGCTTCAATAACCTTGATCCCCAAGCCACACAAAGATACAACCAAGAAAGAGAACTTCAGACCAATATCCCTCATGAACATTGATGCAGAAATACTCAATAAAATACTGGCAAATCGGATCCAAGAACACATCAAAACAATCATTCACCACGATCAAGTAGGTTTCATCCCAGGGATGCAGGGATGGTTCAACATACGAAAATCCATCAACGTAATCCACCATATAAACAAGCTGAAAAACAAAAATCACATGATCATCTCACTAGATGCTGAAAAAGCCTTTGACAAAATCCAACACCCCTTCAAGATAAAGGTCTTGGAGAGATCTGGGATAACAGGGACATACTTAAACATAATAAAAGCCATATACAGTAAACCAACAGCCAACATCAAACTAAATGGACAGAAACTCAACGCAATTCCTCTAAAATCAGGAACAAAACAAGGCTGTCCACTCTCTCCATACCTTTTCAACATGGTACTTGAAGTTCTAGCTATTGCCATACGACAACAAAGGGGGATCAAGGGGATACAAATTGGGAAGGAAGAGGTCAAACTTTCACTGTTTGCAGACGATATGATAGTTTACATCAATGACCCAAAGAACTCTACCAGGGAACTCTTACAGCTGATTAACACCTTCAGCAAAGTGGCAGGCTACAAGATCAACTCAAGAAAATCAGTAGCCCTACTATATACAGATGATAAAAGGGCAGAAAGAGAAATCAGAGAAACATCACCCTTTACAATTGCCACAAACAACATAAAATACCTTGGGGTAACGCTAACCAAACAAGGGAAAGACCTGTATCGTAAGAACTTTGAATCTTTAAAGAAAGAAATTAAAGAAGCCCTTAGAAAATGGAAAGATCTCCCATGCTCTTGGATAGGTAGGATCAATGTAGTAAAAATGGCAATCCTGCCAAAAGCAATCTACAGATTCAATGCAATCCCCATTAAAATCCCAGCACAATTCTTCACAGACCTTGAAAGAACAATAATCAATTTTGTATGGAAAAACAAAAGACCCAGGATAGCCAAAACAACCCTGTTCAACAAGGCAACGTCCGGAGGCATCACCATCCCTGACCTCAAGCTGTATTACAAAGCTATAGTCCTGAAAACAGCTTGGTATTGGCACAAAAATAGACAGGTAGACCAATGGAATCGAATTTAAAATCCAGGTATCAACCCACACATGTACGAACATCTGATCTTTGACAAAGAAGCTAAAAATATACAATGGAATAAAGAAAGCATCTTCAACAAATGGTGCTGGCATAATTGGAGACTGGCATGTAGAAGAATGCGGATCGATCCATGTTTATCGCCATGCACAAAACTTAAGTCCAAATGGATCAAAGACCTCAACATAAATCCAGCCACACTGAACCTCATAGAAGAGAAAGTGGGTGGTACGCTTGAACGAATTGGTACAGGAGACAGCTTCCTGAACATAACACCAGTAGCACAGACAGTGAGATCAACAATTAATAAATGGGACCTACTGAAACTGAGAAGCTTCTGTAAGGCAAAGGACACAGTCAGCAAGACAAAAAGGCAGCCCACAGAATGGGAAAAAATATTCACTAATCCCACATCTGACAGAGGGTTGATCTCCAAAATTTACAAAGAACTCAAGAAGCAAGTCTCCAAAACAGCAAAGGACCCAATTAAAAAGTGGGCTGCAGAACTAAATAGAGAGGTTTCAATAGAGGAGTCTAAAATGGCTGAGAGGCACTTGAGAAAGTGCTCAACATCCTTAGCCATCCGGGAAATGCAAATCAAAACAACTCTGAGATACCATCTCACTCCTGTCAGAATGGCTAAAATCAAAAACACCAATGACAATTTATGCTGGAGAGGATGTGGTGAAAGGGGGACACTCCTCCATTGCTGGTGGGAGTGCCAACTGGTTCAGCCACTTTGGAAATCAGTATGGAGATTCCTCAGAAAAATGGGAATAAACCTACCACAAGACCCAGCAACTCCACTCTTAGGCATATATCCAAAAGATGCCCATTCATACAACAAAGATGTCTGTTCCACTATGTTCATAGCAGCTTTATTTGTAATAGCCAGAACTTGGAAGCAACCTAGATGTCCCTCACCCGAAGAGTGGATAGAGAAAATGTGGTACATCTACACAATGGAGTACTACTCAGCAGAAAAAAATAATGGAATCATGAGATTCGCAGGCAAATGGATGACACTAGAAGAAACCATCCTGAGTGAGGTAACCCAGTCACAAAAAGAGAAACATGGCATGTACTCTCTCATATATGGATTTTAGACATAGATCTGGGGAGTGCCAGCCTACAATCCTATGGCCAGAGAGTCTGGGAAACAGAAACTACATTTAGTTGCTGGTTAAGTACTGAGCTGAACTCAAGAAAGCCAGTATCAGAGAGGGAGGACTGATGATCAAAGGGATTAAGACTGGGCTGGTTTAACCCCCAGAAACAGCTGACCAGACAAAGGTTAACTCTTGAATCCCAGGCATCAGCCTGGGAATCCAGCATGGGACTGATCAAGACCCCTGAATCTGGGTGTCAGTGAGGAGGCCTAGGTAATCTATTGAGCCTTGGGCAGCAGATCAGTACCCATCCCAAGTATACACACGGACTTTGGACTCCCATAGAACAATGTGAGGTGCACTCTCACCCTGAACTCTTGGGGAAGGGTCTAGGCCCTGCCCTATATGAAATGACAGACTATGGACACCCCCATGGAGGGCCTCACCCTCCCTGGGGGAATGAGGGGATAACGGGGGGGGGGGATGGGGGGAGGGCACAGGAGGAGGGGAGGGAAAAGGAGAGGGACCTGGAACTGACTTGTGAAGCAACCTTGTTTCTTATCTAAATGTAAAAAGAAGAATAAAAAAATCCTAAAAAAGTGGGGTACAGAACTAAATACAGAATTCTCAATAGAGGAATTTAAAATAGCTGAAAGATATTTAAGAATGTGCTCAACATCTTTAGCCATCAGGGAAATGCAAATCAAAACCATTCTGAGATACCATCTTGTACCTCTCAGAATAACAAAAATCAAAAACTCCAAGGACACTTTATGATAGAGAGGATGTGGAGCGAGGGGAACACTCCTCCACTGTTGGAGGGAGTGACAACTGGTACAGCCACTTTGGAAATCAGTATGGTGGCTCCTCAAGAAAATGGGAATAAGTCTACTTTAAGATAGAGCAATTCCACTCTTAGGCATATACCGAAAGGATGCACATTCATATAACAAGGACATCTGTTCATCTATGTTCATAGCAGCATTATTTGTAATAGCCAGAACCTTGAAGCAACCTAGATGCCCCTCAAGTGAAGAATGGATAAAGAAAATGTGATACATTTACAAAATGGAGTACTACCCAGCAGAAAACAAACAATGGAATCTTGAAATTCGCAGGCAATTGTATAGAACTAGAAGAAATCATCCTGAGTGAGGTAACCCAGTCACAGAAAGACAAGCATGGTATATACTCACTCATATATGGATATTAGACATAGAGCAAAGGATTACCAGTCTTCAACACACACCTCCAAAGAAGCTAAGAAACAAGGAGGACCCTAAGAGAGACATACATGTTCCCCCCAGAGAAGGGGAAAGGGACAACATCTCCTGAGAAAATTGGAAGCATGCAGGGGAGGGGAGAGGGAGTTAGGAGAAAGAAAAGGAGAGAAGAGGAGGGAAAAGGAAGTCATGAGGCAGCAAGAAGGTTGAGTTGGGGAAGAATAGAGGAGAGCAAGAAAAGAGATATCTTAATTGAGGGAGGCATTATAGGTTTGAAGAGAAATCTGACACTAGGGAAATGTTCAGAGATCTACAAGGATGACACCAACTAACAATCTAAGCAATAGTGTAGAGGCTACCTTAAATGCCTTTCCCTAATAATGAGATTGATGACTACCTTATATGCCACCCTAGAGCCTTCATCCAGTAGCTGATGGAAGCAGAAGCAGACACCCACAGGTAAACACTTAACTGAACTCCTGGAATCCAGTTGCAGAGAGGGAGGAGGGATGAGCAAAGGGGTCAAGACAGGGCTGGGGAAACCCATAGAAACAGCTGACCTGAACAAGGGGGCGCTCATGCACCCCAGCCTGACAGCCTGGAAACCAGCATTGGACTGAACCACTCCTCCTGAACATGGGTGTCAGTTAGGAGACCTGGACAATCTATGGGGCCTCTGGTAGTGGAACAGTATTTATCTGTAGTGTACGAATGGATATTGGGAGCCCATTCCACATAGAGGGATACTCTCTCAGCATAGATACACAACAGGGTGTTAGGCCCTGCCCCAAATGATATGACAGACTTTGGTGATCCACAATGGAAGGCCTCACCCTTTTTTTTTCTTTTTTTGGTTTTACAAGACAGGGTTTCTCTGTATTTTGGAGGCTGTTGGTCCAGCCTAGCCTTGAACTCACAGAGATCTGCCTGCCTCTGCCTCCTGAGTGCTAGGATTAAAGGTGTGTGCCACCACTGCTTGGCTAGGCCTCACCTTTTCTATGGAGCAGAAGAGGTATGGAATGAGAGTCAATTAGGGACATGGAAGGATGGGAGGGAGAGGCAACTGGTATTGATATATAAATTAGATTGTTTCTAATTTAAAATAAAAAATTAAATTAAAAAAATAAAAAAGAAGTGTGGCAAGATATTTTCACCTACATCTGTAGGGGCCTGGACTATGTTTACTCTTTCTTAAGTTATTTCAGTAAAAACACTACTGCAGGTAGCTCATTTCCTGGTAACTCAGATGAATACTGTAGGTATAAAAGTGTGGAAGAGTGGGGTGTGAGGTTTAGCATCTAGTCCACAATAGCACATCTTGCAGTCAACTCTTTCAGAAGAATTTGGTGGCTTCTTACTAAAACTTCTTTATCAAGCCAGTCTCCAGACACTCACTGTGAGCCTACCATGGTTGTCAGAATCTGTCTGCCTTCTTGAAGACTTTTGAAAACCTTGTGAGCATGCTGTCTTTAGGAAAAATAGTGGATCATTACATTTGCTTTTTACATGTAGAGATATTCTGAAACATACTATTGTTCCACAAGAGGCTTGGAAGTTGAAGGGTACTATTGAATTTTTAGAACATCTTTTACATCTGTCAAAATCTTATCCATGTTAGATTTATACAGCTCCCTAAATTCTAATTTCTTCTCTGGGGCATAAAATCTTCAAATACTATATTAAATATACATAGAGAAACTACACAGCCTTGTCTTTTACCTGATTTTAATGGCACTGCTTCAATTTCCTCCCTATTTAGTTTGATGTTCGCTATTAGCTTTCTGTAAATGGTTTTAACTGTGTTTAGGTATGTCCCTTGTATCCATGATCTTTCCAAGACTATTATCATGAAGGGGTGTTGAGTTTTGTCAATTATTTTTAGCATCTAATGAGATGATCATGTGCTTCTTTTTTCTTTCAGATTGTTTATATGGTAGATTACATTGACTATTTTTTATGTTGAACCATCCCTACATCTCTGGGATGAAGCCCACTTGATCATGATAAATGATCTTTTTGATGTGTTCTTGGATTCAGTTTGCCAGTATTTTCTCGGGTATTTTTGCATCAATGTCCATGAGGGAAATGTCAATTGGTCTGTAATTCTCATTCTTTGTTGAGTCTTTGTGTGGTATCAGAGTGACTGCAACATCATAAAATGAATTTGGCAATGTTCCTTCTGTTTCTGTTTTCTGAAGTAATTTGAAGAGTATTGAATAATTTGAAGCTGTGGCTAGAGCAATGAGTCAACTAAAGGAGATCAAGGGAATACACATTGGAAAGGAAGAAGTCAAAGTATCTATTAGTATCCATGATGTTATGGTAGTATGCATAAGCAACCCCAATAATTCCTTCAGGAAACTCCTGCAGCTGATAAACACCTTCACCAAAGTGGGTGGATACAAAATTAACTAAAAAAATCAGTAGCCACCCTATATAGATAATAAATGTCTGAGAAAGAAATCAGGGAAACAACATCCTTCACAGTAGCCACAAATAATGTAAAATATTTTGGTGTAACTCTAACCAAGCAAGTGAAAGACCTGTATGACAAAAACTTTAAATCTTGAAGAAAGAAATTGGAGAAGATATCTGAAGATGGAATCCTGTGCTCATGGATTGGTAGGATTAACAGGGTAAAATTGAGCACCTTATCAGATTCAACACAATTCCCATCAAAATTCTAACACAATTATTTTTGACTTTCTGAAACAGGGTTTCTCTGTGTAACAGTTAAGACTGTCCTAGAACTCACTTTGTAGACCAGGCTGACCTAGAACTCACAGAGATCTGCCAGCCTCTGTCTCCCAAGTTCTGGTATTAAAGGTATGTGCCACTACAACCTGGCATTCCAACAGAACTTTTTACAGGTCTTGAAAAAAACACTCAACTTTTGTGGACAAAAAAACCCAGCATAGCTGAAACAATCCTATACAATAAGAGAACTTCTGGAGGAATTACATCCCTAATTTCAATCTGTACTTTGATAAATAGTAATAAAATCAACACGGTGTTGGCATAAAAACAGACAGGTTTATCAATGGAATTGAATTGAAGACCCAGAAATAAATCCACATACCTATGAACACTTGATAGTTGACAAAGAAGCCAAAATTATAAATGGAAAAGAGAAAGCATCAACAAATAATTCTGGTCAAACTGGATGTTGACATGTAGAAGAAAGCAAATAGATCCATGTCTATCACCCTGCACAAAACTCAAGTCCAAGTGGATCAAAGACCCCAACATAAATCCAGATACATTGAACCTGACAGAGGAGAATTTAAGGAATTGCCTTGAACAAATTATCGCAGGAGATAACTTCCTTAATAGAACTCAATAACACAGGCACTACGATCAACAATTAACAGATGGTACCTCATGAAACTGAAAGGCTTCTATAAGTCAAAGGTCACCATCATAAGGACACGAGAGCAGTCTACAAAATGGGAAAAAGTCTTTACCATCTCACATCTGACAAAGGGCTGATATCCAAAATATATAAAGCACTCAAGAAACTAGACATCAACAAAACAATCAGAACTAAATTAACAAAATTAAAAATAGGGTACAGGTCTAGACAGAATTATTCAGAAATATTCAACACTCTAGTCACTGGGGAAATGCAAATCAAACGACTGAGAGTCCATCTTACAGTCGGAATGGCAAAGATCAAAACCACAAGTGACAGCTCATTCTGAAAAGGATGTGAAAGGGGAACGGTGCTCCATAGCTTGTACTAGTGCAAACTTTTACAGCCACTTTAGAAATCAATACAGTAGTTTCTCAGAAAATTGGTAATCGATACACCTCAAGATCTAACTATACCACTCCTAGACATATACTCAAAAGGATGCCCTATCCTACTCAGGGACACTTGTTCAACTGTGTTCATACCAGCTTTAATAGTAAACACCAGAAACTGGAAACAACTTGGATGTCCCTCAACCGAAGAATGAAAAAAGAAAATGGGTACAAAATACAATGGAGTATTGCTCAGCTGTTAAAAACAATGTCATTTCTGGGCAGTGGTGGTGCATTCCTTCAATCTCAGCTCTTGGGAAGCACAGGTAGGTGGATCTCTGTGAGTTCAAGGCCAGCCTTGTCTACAGAACAAGTTCCAGGACAGCCTCAAAAAGATACACAGAGAAACCCTGTCTCAAAAAACAAACAATAATAAACAAAACAAAACATAACAATGATACCATGAAATTTTCAGACAAATGGAAGGAACTAGAAAAAAATCATCCTGAGTGAGGTAACCCAGACCCAGAAAGACAAACATGGTATGTATTCACTTATAAGTGGATATTATTCCTAAAGTAAAGGATAATCATGTTAAAATTCACAAACCCAGAAAAGGTAAGTAATAAGGAGGACTCAAGGGGGAAGGTGGGATGGGACAATGAATCTCACTGTGAAGGAGACTAGAATAGACATCACAGGTGGATGGGGGCTGGGTCTGAATGTGGGGCAGACAATGGAACAGGAGGGATCAGGTCAGGGGAAGATGGAGGGGGAGACTCCTGGGAAAGACAGCTAGCATCAGGGGCATCTCTGCAACAAGCTAAAAACCTAGTGCAATGGAAATTCCCAAGAATCTATTAGCATGATTCTAGCTAAGACTTCTGGTAATGGGGGATATGCAGTCTGGAATAGCCATCTTGTAACCAGGCAAGACTTCTAGTGGAGGGACTGAGACACAAACCCAACCACAAAACCTTTGACAAGCAATTTGTCCTGCCTATAAGATGTGCTGGGGTAAAGGTGGTGAAGAAATTATGGGAGTGGCCAATCAATGACTGGTCCAGCTTGAGAGAGAGACCCATATCATGAGAGGAATCTCACCTCTGACACTGCCCAGAGGCGGAATATCCCAGAGACCTAGGATAGAAACATGAATGGCAAAAAAGTCAATGAAATAATTCTTAATGATATTCTGCTATACTCACAGATTGGTGCCTAGTCCAAATGTCGTAAGAGAGGTGCCACCCAGAAACTGATGGAAACAGGGCAGAGACCCACAGCCAAACATTAGGTGTACCTCAGGGAATACTTTGGAAGATGGGGAGGAAGGATTGAAGGAGCCAAAGGGGCCAAGGACACCACAAGAAAACACACAGAATCAATTAACCTGGGCTCATGGGCTCACAGAGACTGAACCAAGAAAAAGGGAAACTGCATGGGACTAACCTAGGCTCTGCACATATGTTACAATCCTATAGCTTGCTCTCCTGTGTGTCTCCTACAATGGGAACAGGGGTTGTCTCTGAGTCTGTTGTCTGCTTTTCGGACATTTTCCTCCTACAGGGTTGCCTCTTCCAGCCTTAATGGGAGAGGAGGTGCCTAGTCTCACTGAAACCTGATATGCCATGGCTGGTTTATAACCCTGTGAGGCCTGCCCTTTAAGATAGAAAATGGAGGAGGAGGAAGAGGAGGAGGAGAAGGAGGAGGAAGGAGTGAATGTGGAGGGGGTTTGTAAAGGGACTAAGAGGAGAAGAGGGAGGGGAAACTGTAGTTGGAATGTAGAAAGAAAAATCTATAAATAAACAAAATAAATAAAAATTAATAAAATCACAAAAATACACCCAACGAATTCATGAAAGATATTTTAAAATCCTAATTTCAAGTTATTGCAGTATCAGAAAGAATAGAGACTGTAAACTTTCAGACAAGGGTGGGCAACAGTCTAGAGGCACCCTGCTCCTACTTCCTTGGTGTTCAACAACCTCTCGATCACTTTGCTTTAAATCTAGGTGGAGAATGCAGGGATATTTATGGTTTGTCTATGCAGATGATTTCCAGGACAAAGATGCTTATTTTTTTTTCTTCTGTGGATCTGTGTGTGTCATTCTATCCCTCTGAAGGGACAGGGGTAGGACCTAAATGAGTTCTCAGTGGGATCTCTCTACTGTATTTTATTAGGTTGTAGCAAATAAGCACATCTAAGAAGAAACATCTCAAAATAGAAGCAATCCTGAAGTTGCATTTCAGTGGCATGCTCTTTCCTAGGGAAAGCAATTTTCCTGCTATCGGTTTGCTTAGCTGTCTGTAGTCTTATGTGTCATGATGGGGCCTCATGGGCTTTACTGTCTACTTTGGCATGTCCATTGGTTTAATCATTGTTCAGCTCATGTTTATGCAGACATGTTGGTGAGACTTCATGGGTAAAGCTTCTGACATTCCTAGGAGACACACCCTCATAACACACTTCCTGATCTTCTGGATAGTACAGTCTCTGTGCCCCCTTGTCTAAAACAATTTCTGAGCTTGTCAACTGATGAGCCAATAAGAAATAGTCAACCTTGAAAACATGCATACAAGTGACTTTAATACAGACTGAGCAGGTTACTCTTGTATTTAGAAATATGTATGTACATATATATATATATATGTATGTAACAACAATTCATGAAAAGAAAGGCCATGAACTTGAAAAAGAACAAGAGGTATATGGGAAGGTTTGGAGGGAAGAAAGGGAGAGTAAGGGATAAATGATGTAGCTGTATTATAATCTCAAAAAATAAATGAAAAAGGTCGGAGATATGAATTCTCATTTGACTTATAATTAAATTTGCTTTTGCCTTGAATATCACCCCAAAGAGCCCAAATACCTTAGCATCACTGTAGTCTTACTGATAATTAGCAACACATTGCCTCTTAAATTACCTTAGTTTGCCTGAGATTCAAAGCATCTTTTTTTTTCAGGTCGTCTACATGAACATTCTGATATAAAATGTCTTATTCAACAGAATGAATATCTGGAAACCTGCACCACCCAGCTTACACTTTTACTTGGCATTTGATGAGTGTTATTACTGCATTTACCACACTAGCATCCTGTCATGTACTTGAAGAATCAAGCTATCAAAATAGATTAGAAATAGGGCATCCCTATTCTGCAAAGTTCATTTGATTTCCAATAAAACAAAAGGAATTTCAGCTTTATGCAATGTCCTTGCAAATGGTGGTAGCATTGTACATGGGAGTGTAAGTGTTGAGGGAAAGTGGTAAGGTGCAGGAGAGATGGAATCAAGCATGTGAGTCTCCCCTTCACAGTTTCTCCAAGGATGAGGGTCTCTTTCCATTCCTCACTCTTTTCACTTGCAGATTCAGCACTCCACACATTCAAAGTCAGAAGAGAAGTATGTCTCCTTTGACAATGAACCAAACAAAGTTGCCTAGTGAAGCCCTAACTGCAAAGCTAATAACTAGAGCAGCACTCTACACTACCCAAAACAAATAAAATTATTCTCAGCCAAAACCAAATATGGACCATGCTTCAAAATAATGGGTGATACATCTATGCGGCCAGACTACTTTAAATAAATAGTGTTCACAGACAGGAATACTGAACGGTCAATAATCTCAGACTCAATGTTAAGTTAATGTCATACATCCTTGTGCTTAATTCCTACTTCTCAGCATTAAGAGGGGTATCGCCAAGCATATAACGTTGAGGAAACAGGGCCAGTGTAACTCAGAGTAAAAGATTACAAAGACATTGTAATTGTCTTATTGGCAGCCCATTTGGCACATTTTTTCCCGCTCCTCCTTGAACAGGTAGGCAGTAGCCTTTGACTTGTTGAATGTAATGACAAACAATAGAGTTTGAACTAAACATGAGGAGTCCACACTTTATAATCTACCCTTTTCCCACCAGCTATATAAGATTAGACGAGCCATTGCCTTCCCCAACCTTTATCTGTTTCCTCTACATAATAACAGATTGGCATAGATAAACCCTGAGGTTCTTTCTAGCTCTAAAATGTGATGCACTGTCCTAAATAAGAATGCTTTCTCAAGTACAGATCAGCTGGAGGGGGTCTATGCACATTACTGGAGGAGAAAAGTATTCATCAAACTCACCTTGCTGTGAAAATAACTGACATCAAATCCTGACGAGAATGTGGGGGCAAGCGGGCTCCACTCACTGATGGTGGGACTGCATAGCAGTGCTGCCATTGTGGAAATGACTGCGGAGACTCTCAAAAGACTAAAAGTCAGACTAACTATAAGCCAATAAGGCAGAAACTGCACAGATGAAAATAGCAATCAAGTATGGCAACCTTATTCGATATTGAATGAAACCCTGAATCAAATCCTACCCTGAGCCCAAACAACCTGTGAAATGTTCCACTATAGGAATCAATGAGTTCTTCTTGTTCTGCCTCTGTACATAGATTTTTAGTCAGTGGAAGTACAGAAAGTCCTAAATCTTTTTTATTTAAATTAGAATCAAGCTTGCTTTACTTGTCAATTCCAGCTCCCTCTCTCTCCCCTCATCCCCTGCCCCCACCAATCACCCCAGCCCCCCACCCCATCTCCCCTCTGCTCCCCAAGGAGGGTGAGGCCCTCCATGGGAAACCTCCAAAGTCTGTCACATCATTCTGGGCAGGGCTTCATGTGTCCAGGCTGAGAGAGCATCCCTCCGTGTGGAATGGGTTCCCAAAGTCCATCCATACACCAAGGATAAATACTGATCTATTACCTTAGGCCCCATAAATTGCTAAAGCCTTCTTACTGACACGCACATTCAGGGGGTCTAAATCAGTACCATGCTAGCCTCTCAGGCATCAGTCTGGGGTCCATGAGCTCTCCCTTGTTTGGGTGAGCTGTTTCTGTGGGTTTTATCAGCAGGGTCATGACCCATTTGCTCATTACTCCTCCATCTCAGCAACTGGGTTCCAGGAGTTCAGTTCAGTGTTTAGCTGTGGGTGTCTGCTGCTATGTCCATCAGACACTGGATGAAGGCTCATGTTTTTCTTTTTGTGACTAGGTTACCTCACTGAGGATGGTTTCTTCTAGTTCCATCCATTTGCCTGCAAATTTCAAGATTCCATTGTTTTGTTTCCACTGAGTAGTACTCCATTTTGTAAATGTACCACATTTCCTCTATCCACTCTTCAGTTGAGAGGCATCTAGGTTGCTTCCAGGTTCTGGCTATTACAAATAATGCTGCTAAGAACATAGTTGAACAGATGTCCTTATTGTGTGAATATGCAACTTTTGGGTATATGCCTAAGAGCAGAATTGCTGGATCTTGTGGTAGACTGTCTCCCATTTTCCTGAGGGATCTCCATACTGATTTCCAAAGTGGATGTTCAAATTGGCACTCCCACCAGCAGTGGAGGAGTGTTCCCTTTCTCCACATCCTCTCCAGCATATCCTGTACATAGTCTACTGAATTCAAAAGCCTTGGGCACCTATGTTTTCTTTCTTTCAAGGGAGAGACCTACCACATCTCCTCTATTTGCCAGTTACTACACTAAAAGGTGTCAGTAAAGAAGAAGAAAGGTGTGCCTTTAATATCTGTTCTACCAGTTAAAATGAAGACATCAGAATACTTACTGAAAACCAAAGAAAATATAAGTCATGATGCAGGGGTCTGCTTGGTAGATTTTTGAAGGTCATTGAGATCAGCTAAGTAGATACCAACCTAAAGCCATCTGCCACATACTGAGTATCTTTGACATTCCATGCAGGTGCTGAAATAAATATGCATTTGTCACTTTGCATCTCTTTGCTGGCATGATTCTCTGGTATCTCTTCCATCATAATTTAACAAAACTCTTTCTCAGAGGGAGATAAAGATGAATTTCCCACTTGATGGAATATTATTGGTCTCTAAAATGATTTGTGTTCAGGTACTTTATGGAGTCAAATAGGCCTTGGAACCAGTGGAGACCTATCCTCCTTCTGACTCACCAGGAAGACACATGTCTATAACTTCAGCGGTTTGTAAGTTTGAGGCCAGAGGATGACAACATGGAAGCATGCCTGAGCAACTTAACAGATCCCTGTCTAAAAATAAAATATTGAAAGTAAATAAATAAGAGGTGTATCTCTGTCATGGAGTACTTAGATAGATTGCTTGAAATTCTGGGTTTCATCACCAGCAGCAGGTCCACACATAATAGTAATAACAACAATAATAAATGTATCACATTCTTAGAAATAAATGTGACTCTTATCTTATGTTTTTAATGCTGCAGCATTTCCCAGCATCTCACCCTGCTTAGCTAAAGACCTTAAATTACCTGTCCCAATGCCTTTACACTTTGGGAAGCACTGGTGTTTTTCAAATACCACAAAGGTGTGTGGGTATAACTAGAACTCTGAATGAAGAACCTAACTCTTTCCTTTGGTTGTACTTACATCTGGCTTCCTTGTCTTCCAATTCTTCAGTAGTCTAAACCTAACAAAGAATTTGACTTGATGGTTTTGAAGGCCTGCCCCAGGTCTTGTCCTCCATGATATGTGCTTCCCCCTCCTTTGTAAATTGAAAATAAATTTATTTTTATATGGTGTATTCTGATCACAGTTTCCCTCCTCTCCTCCCAGATCCTCCCTACTTATCCAACTCCAAGCCTTCTTTCTCTTTCTTTAGAAAATAAGCAGGAAAAAAACCACAAAATTTTATGAAGCAAAGTCACAAAACAAAACAAAGATAAAAAGAGCGTGGGACACACACACACACACACATACACACACACACACACATCCATAATAACACAAAATAAGAAACCATAGTATATGAGCAAAAGGCAATTAAGGTAAAAAAAAAAAGCTCAAACAAGGCATTTTGAAACAAACAAACAAAACTCTCTTTAAAAAATCTAAGTTAGTTTTATGTTGGTCATCTGCTACTGGGCATGGAGCCTGACCTTAAGTGTAGTTTGCATACCCAATAAAGATCCATTGGAGAAAACTAATTTTACTTTTGTTAATGGTTATCTATTGGAGATAGCTTCTGGGGGATTGGGCCCACTCCTCCTCTCAGTGCTGGGACCCCATATGACTTAGACCTGTGAAGGCCTTATGCATGCTTCCTAAGTCTCTGTGACTTCATATGTGTGTCATGTCCTGTTTTGTCTAGAAGGTCCTGTTTGTTTTGGATGTTTTCTATCCCCACTGGCTCTTATAATCTTTCTGCCTCCTCTTCCACATAGTTTTCTGAGTGCTTGTGGGAGAAGTTTGATGGAGAACTTTAGGACCAAGTGTTCTCTCACTCTCTTCACATTGTCCAGTTGTGGATCTCTATGTTAAACACGATCTCCTGTGGGAGGATGCTTCTTTGATGCTGGCTGAGCAAGTCACTGGTCTATGGGTGTAGCAGAATGTCATTTTGTTGCTACATACGTTTAGTAGAATTCTTTAGTATTTGGTTTTCCCCTGGGTCCATGGCCTATGCAGTCTCAGGCTCTTGAACACCTGAGCAGTATCAAGTATGGGTTCTACCTCATGAAGTAGCCCTTAAATCTAACCAGACAATGGTTGGTTACTCCTGCAAAGTTTGTGCCACCATTACACCAGTGTACAATGAAGACGGGTCGCTATTGTAGATTAAAGGCTTTGTGGGTGGGCTGGTGACTACTTTCCTCCCGGGTACTTTACAGAACACCTTCCAGTACCATGAACAGAGTAGGAGTAAAGGCTACAGTTAGGAACTAGCTCAACTTCTCCATGTTCAATGAAATACATAGGTGCTGTCTTCAGCAATAAGGCCTTACCATCAGTTTGTGGAAAGCAACCAATAGCCTTGGCTATACCTAAGGTATTTGGAAGCTTCCATGGAGCCCCTTTGGCCAACAACTAACTTAGAGATATAACCCATTTCTGGCACTGGAGGTTTCATTTACTGGTGTGAGATATCTTGTTGGGGCTTTGTGTCCTTATTATTTGCTAAATCCATTTAGATTTCTTTCATATATATTTATTTTAAGTAGCTTATACTGTAGTAGGCTTCCACATGTCCTCTCCAAAGGCTGTTAGTGATAGCTGTTCCTCCCATATTCTCCCTGAGGCATTCCTTCCTCCTCTTCTCCATTTAATCCTCCCATTTCATTCTAAACCTCCATCTCTCCATATCTGTGTATTCTATTTCCCATACCTTAGGAGTTCTCCCACTGTCCAGTCTTTTATACGTAGTCTCCATTGTCATGTGCATTGAACTATGCCTTTAGAAGGCTTAAATGCTAACATTTGACTATAAGATGATACATGCCATATTTGTCTTTTGAGGTTGAGGTTACCTCAGTCAGGATAGTACTAGTCTCTTTACCTGCAAATTCCATGCTTTCTTTTGAACAGCTGAATAATATTCCATTGTATAAATGTACAATGTTTTCATTATCCATTCATCTGTTAATGGAAATCTAGGCTATTTCCAATTTATGACTATTATGAACAGAGAAGCAGTGAACATGGTTGAGGAAATGACTTTGTAGTAGCACGTAGAATCCTTTGGGTATTTAACTAAGAGTGTGTGGCTGGTTCTTGAGGTGGGCCTGTTTCCAGCTTTTGAGGCAGGCTTTTGACTTGCCTTCAGATCCATCACCTTCTTCTACTCTGCTCTCTGACAGCAAGGATGGTCATTATGGCCAGCATCATGGAACTCCTTGTCTTTCATTTGAGGTTGTGCCTGCCAATGACAGTATCAGCTATCAGCTATCAGCACAAAGAAGTCGGGTATCTCTGCTGAGACTCTGCCTGATTCAGGTTGCTGAGGGTTATGAAAGAGGGCCGCATCCTCAGGAGCCCTCATCTTTCAGAAAGCCTTCTCTAGTTCAAGGTTTCTCAATAGTCACACTCTTGGCATGTCAGCCTGGTCAGTTTTCCAGATGTTTCCCAGTGCTCTTCCTTCTATGTCACTGCATCATCATTGAGAACTTCTGACAGCTGCTCTCTCCAGGCTTATTAATTAACAGCCTCCACTCCAGTCTACCTCCTCAGACTGAAGATTGCAATGGGTACCTAGTTGAGAGAACTACATACTTCCCTAACCATGACAACTTTCTTTGCTTTTGTGCATACTCTTTTTATTAAAATTCTCCACAATTCCCTCTTTTGAGTGGCTACATAGTTATCACCTCCACTCTTTCCTAATCCCATCAAATATTTGGCTACATATCTCTTTCCTGGGGCATTCTTTTAACTTATTCAAATGCTATGCATTTTGTGATCACTGTTAACTAGACTTTATTTTTGCACTAGTTCTGCTCCAATAACATACAGAGAGGGGTAAGTTATGTATTAATAGGAGGCATTACACATCACCTCTAAGATTTTGGTGTTAAGCATTTGGAGAGCAAATGATGTTCATTTAGGAGTTGTTAAGTCAAGCGCTTCATTTAAGAGACTAGAAGGTATTTAAACTAGATTATATGTCTGACAACCAAGTCTTCCCATCCTACTGTATTAAATCATCTAGCTTCCACTCATCTAGACTAGTGTCCACACAGAAGAAACATGAATTAAGAAAGTTGTGATCAGGACAAAGCAGTTAGTCAATCAAGGAATCTGGATGCATTTCTAAAAGTATAAAGAAGAGCAAACATAGACATGAGCCTCATGAATTGACTCCATACAGGTTCTTGCTAATTCTACAGTCTGTGTTCATTCTCTACCCTGGAGTCTCAGAGAAATCCCAGTGCTTTCACGATGAGGGCTAGAAGAGCACCTGTCTGCTCCTGCTTGGCACATTTCTCTTGTATTCTATTCCCTGTGGTTTCCAAGGAAGCTAATAAATAGCACATCTTTTGACATTCCCCTCAAAGTGACTTCAATAACCCTCTTGGGGTTTCATCCCAGTGAAAGAAAACTAGACACATTCCTCACCTATCATCCCTTCTTCCTTCCCATTAGCATGCAAAGAAAAGGCAGCTGATCTCTGCAGCTACCTTCCTTTCATGCGTCCTTGATTCTGGACGCAGATGGACTGAGTGGAGAAGCAATGGACTGGGCACAGATATGAAGATCACCTTGTTGATAACATCTCTACAGAGCATTCTAGAAGTAGTTCTTCTACCTCATCGTAATATCACCATCGACCATGGGGAGCTGTTCTGTGAGGCAAATGAGACATGAAAGTTGTTAAAACACACACAGAACCACACAGTATTTAAGATGCAGCAATCCCAAGTCACAAGGAATAAGCCATTTAACCCTACATTCCAATTTCAATGCATCTCTATCCTGAGAACAAATAATGAAATTAGTAAAAGAGACAATTTCACAATGTGGAGGATGACATCGATCAACAGATCGTGTGCATAAGTGATTAGTAAAACTTACACTGACTAGTGTATTTTAGAGGGAGATGGCCTTGCCCACTCTCAGCCAATGAATATCAACCCAACTAAATAGAAAATAACCTGGAAAGACTTGAAGCATGAAGATGACCTGGCCCTACAACAAAGCAACTAAACATTTTCTTTTTTGAGGAAAAAAAAACTAAAAGTTACTCAGGCAGAAATTTGAATTTTTTAAGATTCAAGATCTTATGGTAAATCAAGAACTTTTCACAGATGAATAGAGATCAGGGAGGGGTGATGCAATTATATTATCTCAAATATTAATGAAAAATAATTTAAATATAAAAGAGCCACTACCCTAAGGTCATAATGCAGTTGATAATAGTATCTTGACGGCTGTAGAAATTAAAAAAGATTGGACCCATCTTCATTTAATTTTTAGAGAAGAAACCCATGAAGAATAGGGATGATCAGTTCAAGGGTTTATCTCCCAGCAGCACTCTCAAAGACTGGTTTAGTCCCTCCCAGAACTGTGCTGAAGACAGCATTACCAGCCCCCACTTCTGTGCCTACCAAGCAATTGATGGCACAGAAACTTGGAGCACATCTTCCTCACACTTCGATTGGCCTAAACACCAGCTCAGTCAGAAGCACAGATGCTCAGATAGAAATAGTCTAATTTCTCTGGCTCCAAGGACCAGATGACAAACAGGCAGAGTGGGACTGGAGTGGGGAAGGAAGTGCTGCTGGAGGTGGCATCCCTGTGCAAGGCACGGCGTCACTGCCACTCAAAATAAACCAAGATCCAGAGGAAAGGAAGAAGTTAGTTGTTCCTTCTTCTTCTCCCGTGACTCCCTACAAGGATGGATGTGACAGCAGATGTGCTTGCTCCCCCAAGAAGTCCTTTCAGCACTAGCTCCCCTCCCCCTGGAGGAGGCAGATGGAGGGAAGCTAGCCTGGTGCATATGATGCTGCAGCTGCTGCTGCTGCTGCCACCGCCTCCACAACCACCACCACCACCACCCCTGGCTTCTCTGGAGAAACAGGCCATTGGAGCAGGGAGACGTTCATTATCAGGACACCCAGTACACCTACTCACCCAGCATCCCCAGGCCTTTACTGAATACTCTTTGAAATTTCATGTAAAAATAGTAGCAATAGGCTGTCCTTTTGTACAAAGAATGATACCTCCTGATCCCCTAGTAAACAGGATAGCAAGGCAGGAGAAAAGGAAAGCAGAAACAGAGATGAATAGCATAGGGCTTCTGGCCACTGAGAGATAGTCAAGTCCTTCAGGCTGTGTTTTGACATAATCCCCAGTATTCTTTACTCTTACAGACTGTGTATTTCCTACCTTCATGTCACCCTCAGAAAAGCACCTGTTCTGCTCTGGCTGTGTTACCCAGGAGAGCAGCATAATTGGGTGAAAGCAAAGGAGAAAAAAAAAAAGATCTTCTTTCTGACTTTGCTGAAGATTTAAGCCTGGAGGACATGGTGAACTCCTGTAATGGATAAAACATTTGCTGGAAAGACAGAGATTCCCCTTTCCAAAGCAAGGATGACACATGAAAGGGAGAGGATGAGCAGAGGGCTTAATGAGGAAGGGAGGATATGGCCAAGCCTGCTAAAGGCATGCAGAACACAAAACATTCCCAGCAAAGGGCAACCGTGACACTGTTTAAGCATTGAGGAGCTGAAAGGAAGCTGAGTTTTCATCCTTGAGCCACAAGCCTGCACCTGAGATAAAGCCAGCAGTTCCTCCCATTGGTAGCTGCATCCACAGAGAGTTTCCCTTCATGAGCAGCCAGCATTCTGTCAAGCGACCACCCAGCCATAGACATCTGTCCCAACCTAGAGACTTAGCCTTTGCAAGACTCTTATAATCACATACACACACTGTTGCCACATCCCACAAAATGAGAGTGGACCCCAATAGCTTGAAATCCCTTAGACCTGCTGCTTAGCAATACACAGGAGAACAGAACAAAGTCTGTCAAGATTATCCTAAGCAAAGAGCCTGGTTAAGATCTACCTCATTATAGATACTACAAGTATTAACAATGTTGGATGGAAAAGAAAAAGAGGAAGTGTGCTTAACTTTGGGGGCCAAGAGAATGACTGACTTCATTGGGGAGATGTTATGAGGAGCTATTCTAGAAAAATGAGCAGGTGGGCATCATCCAGGAACATAGCAAATGTAGCACAGGAGCATAGAGTCCTCGTTGGTATCAACTGTCTACAGCAGGGCCTTGAATCACCAGAACAAAAAATGTGTCTAAGCTGAGTAACCGTCTTCATCAGTTTGTCTGAGCATGTTTGTGAAGGATTGTTTTGACTGTTGCTAATTAATGGAGGAGGATGCAGCTCACTGTGGGTGTTACCACTCCCCGATTAGGTGATCCTGGGTTATTGAAGGACTCTGGTGGAGCACGAGCCTCAACCAGCAGACAGTGAGCCAACAGTGTTCGTCCATGTTTTCTGCTTCCGGTTTCTGCCTAAGTTCCGGCCCTGATTTCCCTCAAGGACAGACTGTGGCTTGGAAGTGAAAAGCAAACAAACCCTTTCCTGCATTAGTTTTGGTCAGTGTTCATGGCAGCAGTGGAAAGGAGCATGGGGGGTACAGAGGGTGAGATAGAGGTGGAGACAAAGGCGAGCAGAATTACACAAAAGGCAAAACACCAGCCGTTACTCAGCCTCATTTTAAAGGCTTAGAACTAACAGAAAAAAAAGGAAAACTTCTGATGTATCAATTTAGAAAAAGCTGTTATCAAGTACTAAATGTCCCTTAAGTAAAATTAAGGAAAATTGGAATAGAAATTCAATATATCGTACAAATAGAAAATGATGTGGGAGGCATAAAAGGAATGTGTCAGAATACCTAAGCTTTAACAATTAGGAGAATCTTACTGGAACCTTTTTGTTAGTGCATTTCGTTAGAGACCATTTAAAGCAGTGGATTTCAGCCTTTCTAATGCTGCCACTCTTTAATACAGTTCCTCATGCTGTGGTGACCCCAACCATGCAATTATTCCATTGCTACTTTGTAGCTGTAATTTGTCTACTGTAATGAATCATAATGTAAATATCGGATATGCAGGATATCTGATATGTGACCTCTGAAGGGGTCACAACCCACAGATTGAGAACTGCTGATTTGAAGCAACTAGAACTGAGGACCTGTGTGGGTGCCGTGATGCAGTGAAGGCTAGATGCTTTGGAAGTTGGTCCCAGCCGAGGCCAGACAGACAATCTTACTGTTGTCCTCTGAGAGAACCCTGTACAGGCATACTGTTTTTAGTGCCCATGATTTATTACAAAGGTAGGACCAATGTCACAAAAGTAAGACTTCAAGCATGTCAGAATATTATGTCTCTGGCACACACATCTGAAATCAAATTTTTTCCATTTGATCTAGAAAAAGAATCACAAGTAATACTTTAGGAGATGGCCCAGTTTCTTAAATGTACATATTTGAGTACCTGCAGCTGGAGATCAACAGGATCTTTTTGATTTTAAAAGATCTACAACACTTTCCACTCCCTTCTTTTGTTCTATTGGAGTCGCTGGGAGGCAGGAACTTTTTTAATTGTCCAAGGAAAGTACTCAGACACTGTAGTAATGCTGCTAACACATCCTGTTTGGATGTAACATTCCCTGGATGCTTTACCGAGCTCCATTGCTGGTGTCTTCGATTTGTTGATGAGCTTAACTGAATGACAAAATACCTCCATGGTTAAATAATTTGTCCAAAATCAGGAAGAACAGCTGTGAAGACTGAGTATCATCTAAACAACACCACCCCTGTCATGGCTGCTGCCTCTGCTGCATGTTTCTGTACGTTGCTCTGTTTAACAGTGGAGTAGAACAGTGTTGTACCCCATCACACCCATGTAGCTAGGCCTCGTGGCCAACCCATGTAGGTTGCACCATCGTCCAGAATTTTCCTGCTCGATCTGTGCTCCAGCTTACCACACCAAGTGTGGCTCCAATAGGTGCAACTTACACAGCGCACCAGGGCATCCCTGGTTTTTGAGCAATGAAGGACTTATTCCATCACCTTAGTGTTGTTTTAGGCTTCTTCTCCTTCATTTCAGTAAGCCAACCTCACTTTTGAAATGTAAAAATATGTACTTGGGTTAAAAAATACACACATCAAAAAAGAATACACTTTTTCATATTCCCAACTCAAATTTTAAAGCACCCCTCTCCCATCAGTCTATATGCCCCCAAGATATTTTATACCCTTAGCAGTTAAATGGCCAATCATTTTAGAAAGATTTTATGCATTTATTTATTTACATACTTACTTATTTTTTTCTTTGAGGTGGGCAGAAGGCATGCCAAGCAGTATGTGTAGAGATAAGACGATTAAGGTCAGGGATCAACTCCCACCTCCCACCTTGGGTTCTGGGAATCAAACTCAGTGTGTCAGGCTTGGCAGCAGGAGCCATGACCTGCTGAGCCATCTTGCCAGGCTATTGAATCAATTTTAAAATGCATATCGTATTAAGCTCTACCTTGAGCCTGTGAAATGTCAGTGTAGGGGAGCACCTGCCAATTGTCAATATTTAGCCTCTTTTTCCATGCAAACACAATATGGGTTCTAAGGCCAACTAAAAGTTGGTTTTCAAGCTAGGGTGCTTATCTGGCACTTTGCAGCTGCTGACATGGAAGCAGGAGATGCCTGGGGCCGCGTGGGAAAGGGTCACTCTCCAGACAAGCACAGTGTCCTTTTGTTCTTTCTTTTCTATCCACGGTGCTCAGAAAGGCCAGAGGTGGAGTGTGTTGGGGCCATGAGATGACTATGTGAGTGAAAATCACACCCCAGATGGATTTTCAGAAGAAAAAGTATACCTACTCCAATTACACCATGAGCCACTATAAAAGTCCTGGATAAATGGACATTGTACTCAAAGAGAGCAAATAACCCCTTGTTTGGATAATCAAATATTGACTGTTTCATATTATTGAAAACAACCTCACCTAACACACTGTGTTAATACTGATATAGCAGTAGAATCTAACTTATTGGCACAATGACTGGGGAAATCTAATAACAACAAAACCAGTGATAATTACAGCGGAAGAGCACACACTGAGGCTTCTGGGGTGTGAGTTTACACTTCTCAAAATGAGAAGTCAAGACGGATTCCTGTGGGAAAGAGAGACATTTGCTGACAAGAGACGTAATCAATAGAGAAAGCACAAAGATATTAGTGAAAACAAGCGTGTGGTATCATTTCTTTGCATGTTTAGGGTACTCCATAGTCCTGGGACAAGTAGGTTCCCCAGGCAGAATTACGCTGGAAAGCACACATAGCTGTGATTTAGATAATGTTTTCATGGATACTCTGAGGTTTTACCACTGACATACTGAGCACTTTTTTTCCATATGTGCAGGTTCTATGTATGTGTATGATGCATGAATATAGCATGTACAAATGACACACTTGTGTGGAGGACACTGAATGTCCTGGTTTTTCATTCTCCCTCTTGTTCGTTTGAGAGATGGTCTCATTGGACATGGAGCTGGGTTTGTAGCCATCAATCACCAGTAATCCTCCTGTCTTTGCTCCCACCCCATGCCCTGGGGTTCTGCCAACCAGGCCTGGGCAGTTTGACTGTTGTTGTTATGTAGGTGCTGAGGATTTGAACTCCAGTCCTCATATTTACACAGTACCATCCCACTGAGTCTTCCAACCTGCTGAGCCCTTTCCCCAGCTGCTAACTGCTGAACTCTAATGTCTTAAGTTCCTTTAGATCATAATGGATTCTTGCACATTACTTCACAGAGATGATCTCTGGCATAGCCGAAAGGCCTTAACATTTATTTACTTTGTTTTTCTATGCTTCAATACATGAATGTGCCTCACAAATCTAACATATTAACTAGGAAATATGTTGCCTCTATATGAAATGTCAATGTTTCAAGTGGGCTTTGGAGGTATGGCTCATCTTTTGGAAGCACCACAATGAGCCTCCAAGACCTGCTCCCTGTCACCAAGCAAGACAATGCCACAAAGCTTGAGGTTGGACAGTCAGTAGGCAAATTCCTTGAAGATGTGTGGCAAGTGTCTGTCTGTATTCCTCCACTGTGCTCTGCTGACTTCACAGTAGCGCAGTGTGACAATACACCGTTAGTCTGGATTTGATAGCATCTTATGTCAAGTTCTGAAACGCAGCTCCTATAATGCCAGCATCATATTCCTTCACGGACTCCTGCAGTACACTCTTATACTTGGTTGTGGAGCCCCTTAGGAAACATGGGTTAATGGCTATTAGAGGAACTTTCATATCTGCTTAATTGAAACATACTGCTTAGATGAGTGTGCTCTGTAATTATCCACATGGGACCTTAGAAAAAGAAAGAGACGCACTATTTTCCCAGAATCCAAGCTAACTTTATGATTTTCCCAAACTTTGCTACATACTTATTTTCCAAACAAGTCCTGAATGATCAGATTTCACCAGCCCAGCTTAAAGTTCATCTGAGAAAAGAATTTTTGATGTTCAGTTCTTTTGTGAGTCTAAGTTTTTATTTTTGGATTGATTAGCAGATGGGAAATTTGAACATTCAAGTCTCCATGATAGATTATTTAAAGAAAACAACATCAAGTCATTCTAATTCCATAGGCGTTTTCCTAATAACTTTTGTAACAGTACCAATTTTATCCATTGTTCCCACCTGTTCCCCCTTTAGAGCGTGAAATCAGCATTTGCTAAAGCGAAGCCCTGATGAACACTTACACATAATATGTGTTTTCTCTATCTTTGTCTCGGGGCAGATTGAAGCTATGCACCCAGTCTCCTTGCAAATGTGGACAGCAGGCTCCACTCTGTCTTTTTATGCTGTCATATTCCTTTGGGGATGTCTCTGTTTGAAGATGCGCTTGCCCCATGCATCACCAATCGCCTTTTGTTTTCACACTGCAGGGAAGACTGGGCTAATCCATGTGTCACTATGAAACTTTGGGCCTCTCTGTTTGACAGGTACCAAGCCTGACATCAATCTATTGAAAATACGTTTTAGACGATCATTTTTCCAGTCTAATTTGCTCTTAATAAAATGACGCCGTAGACAAGGAGTCCACTCTGTGTGCGTTTGCTTAGTTCAGATAATTGCACTTTGAGAAAGACACACTGACAGTTTTCGCAAACACAAAACGATGAAACTCCCTTGGCAATACATTGAGATAGCGTCACCATAAATGGCACCCTTTATCCTGAATGAACACAAAGCACTTTGGGAGCTGTGGACATTCAGATGACTCCCCAGGGGTAGGGAAGCAGTTGGAGTTCACATAAGCTGGGCAGCAAGCCACATTCCATTCCCTACAGTGGAAAACTATGGCACCTTCCACACAAGTGCACTTTTATTGAACACTGGGTATTTGTGAACCATAGAGCATGCTATAATTGCCAGCACCACAAATGTATGTTCACAAGATACGACAAAAGTGTACATTCGAAACAAGCATTCTATTACCTTTTTTCTTAACATGACACCACGTTCTAAATGCGTCTCCTGCCCCACGCTTGCCCCATTAATACTTTTGTCTCTCCCTAAAAGAAACACGATGCAGACTAATGTCCACCATCCCTTTACAGTCAGTCGGTCTGGTAATGCAG
Organism: Mesocricetus auratus; assembly: GCF_017639785.1. NCBI lineage: Eukaryota > Metazoa > Chordata > Mammalia > Rodentia > Cricetidae > Mesocricetus > Mesocricetus auratus. The sequence continues at coordinate 31,573,813 of NW_024429195.1, read as the reverse complement.
CTATGAAATGGATTTGCTGTTGTTTTATTTTGTGTGCTTGTTTGTGACAGACTCTCGTGCACCCCAGGCTGACCTCCAGCAGTCTGTGTAGCTGAGTCTGGTCATACTCCTCTGACCCTTTTGCCTCCTGCTCCTGGGTGCTCGGTTGCAGGAGGATGCATGACCATATCAAGCTCCAAATTCCCAAATTTGAAATAAACTTTTTGCAGATTTTTCCCTTCCATTTTTCCCCAAATTTACAAATAGGTGATATTTGCCAAGCCATTTTAATACCACTAAAATTTTTAAAGCCATCAAAGTTTCCTAAAGTATGCCATGGACACCACTGACAGCTAATTATGTTAACTGGAAAAAACAAGTTAAAACAAACAACAACAAAAAATCTCTGTATTCTGTAGTTTGGACGTAATGGTAAGAATTAATTTTATTAACTGTTTTACTAATTGAAATCACCATACATGCTGTTTATATCAATAACTAAAATTTTAAATGAAAGAATGATGATAATTGAGTGCATCTTAAAATAAAGAAAGACTGTTAATTGTATCCCTGTGTTCAGCTAGGTGCCCGGGATGATATCCATGTGTATTAGTTGCTGGGTAAAAGAAAGCGATTGCGTTTCTATTATAGATAAAAATGAAGGGCTATAAGGAGCAGAGCCGCTGTGCAGGGCAGTGTTAGGGCCCTGGCATGTGCTTCCTTTTGCAATGTCTCAGAGTTCTCTGCCCCAGCTGATAGAGGGAAAATCCAATCAAGCAAACAACAAAAACACTGTTCATTCTTTTCTCCTTCTCCTCAGCCCATCCCTCTCCCTTTCACCCTTCTCCTCTTCCTCCCCCCTTGCCTCTCCCCTCCATTGTCTCTCTCCCTCTCTCCTCCTTCTCTTGTTATTTCTCTCCCCTTCTCCATTTCTCTGTCTCAATCAATATCTCTCCCTTTCCTCTCTCTCCTCCCTCTTCTTCTGTCTCCTCTCTCTCTCTCTCTCTCTCTGCTCTCTCTTGCTGTAAACCCAACATCATGTTCTAGGAAGTTGAAGTGTGAATTTTAATGCACGTTGAGCTTATATCTGGAGTTGTGAGTAATAATTCCAAAATAATAAGTTTCCCAGCTCCCTTAATGGGCAGGACTGGTGCACTGTACTGGAATATAAAGTTTTGGCGCCATCTGGTGTGCAGTTTTCAGATTTGCAGCTTCACTTGATCCAAAGAAAAAGTGGAGAACTAGTGGAAGGAAGGAATTGTGGGTCTTCCCACAGCCACAGCAGGGTCTTCCGGCTATGCCAGAGATCATCTCTGTGAAGTAATTTGCAAGAATCCATTATGATCTAAAGGAACTTAAGAAATTAGAGTTCAGCAGTTAGCAGCTGGGGAAAGGGCTCAGTGGGTTGGAAGACACTGAGATAGGAAGGGAAATATTAAAATGATTGTAATCACAAAAATTAAGTCCCTCTACTTAGTTTTATAATTTCATGTTCAATTAAAACCTATTTTTACACAGACTAGCTTCAGTCCTCCCTACAACTCAGAGAATATGGTGAATAACTTCTTGTGAGCTAAACAGCAAAGGCCTGTAGAGTGCACTAGTTGGGCAGGCCAGAGACAACATCTGGCTCCTGTGTTTAGCAGCTGGAAGAGCACAGGCAGCTAGCTACCTCCACTCCATACATAGCACATGATTTCTTTCCTTTTTGAAGTGAGGCCTTGTGTGTCACTGATTAACTTGAAACTCACTATATAACTGAAGCATGACTTGAATTTCTGATCCCTTCTCTCTACTCCCAAGCACTAGGGTTCTAGACTTGAGCTACCACACACATTTCCAATACAGTGGCTCCATCACTTTTGGCTTGTCATAAACCAATTGATTCTGGTGAGAGTGCTTCGCATGTCTGTAAAGTAAGAAAGGAAAAGATAGAGACAAGTTTCACAATCTTTTGGGAGTGAAGCTCTGGTGACCCAATGACCACACCCCAGGACCTACACACTAATGGTTCATTTCTCCTTCCAGGGATTTACACTGAGGTTCAAATACCTTGGGGGGATATTGAACAAGCAAATGAATAGATGCTAACCCCCATTTCCTGCTCTGATATTTAAATCAGTATTGTCCCTTTCAGGAAGTCATTGACGGCCCCTTTATAAAAATCCCACATATATTAAGTTAATTTAGCCTGTGTTGCCCCGTTCTTACTCCATGGACTTAGGCAGGTATGCATAACATGTAGCAAGTCTCACAACATTTTATGTTAAAAAGAAATGCTTAATTGTGTGTATATTACAATGTGCCCAATATGGAAATAGATGTACATACTTTTCTGTGATCCTCTCAGCACTGTTATTTGAAAACTACTGGTGGGGTGGGGGCAGACAGATAAGTCAAAAGAACAGGGAACAACTTAAGCAACAGGAAACAACACGGAGAAGTAAGTCGATGTCTACAGTTTTGCACTTGGCTTGCATTCATAGCAGATTCAGTGTGAGGACTTCTGAAATGTACAATCCTGGTCAAGGAACAACCAAGGCGAACACCTATCTTTCCAGTAAGCATGGCAATATCAAATTGAGGTGACAGACAACTGAGAGAGTTCCATTCCCTGCGTTCCTATAGGAGAAACTAAAGTTTAGACAAGAATGAAAAAAACAAAGTTTAAATGAAATTTGGAGTTTTTATTATATAATACTTTATTTTTAGAATCCAGGTCATGTTTGCAAACTTGAGTATCTGAAATAAAGGAAGGATTTTTAATTAAAACATAGCAGAAAAGACATTGGTTAACCTGTGTTTCCAATTAGCCACAGGAAAAGATTTCCCAAGGGTATAAAGTTGTAAAAGGCAACAAGAAGCAGACACAACAGCACAGGCCCAAGTAGGAGCAGACGCATCGGGTAATGAATCTGAGGTCAGGGACAGAGCTCAGTGGTAGAGTGCTTGTCTAAAAGGCCCAGATTGCTTTCCAAGGCACCGCAAAAATAGACACACATACACACACACAGGCAAACACACACTCATACACATTCACACAGGTGCGCACACATGTGTGCACGCACACACACAAACATACACACACACACACACACACGCATACATACTTGTAAAAGGAGTTCTTAATTGGTCTGGACAATAAAAGGCTAGAGTCAGATATAGAGGGAAATGATGAGAGAACAGAGAGAAGGAGCAAGCCACAGCACACCTAACCTACAACCTCCTAAGCTAGCATCAGCAGAGAGCGATTTTCTGTTTCTCCCTGCTTATATCCTGTTTCTGCGTAACTATGTCACTTTCTGTCAGTCTGTACAGACCTCCACACCTCTATGGTTAGCTAGTGGCAAGCTCCATTTTCTGACCCCCAGACAGGCTTTCTTTGTGCAAGAAAGATATCACCACACATAATCACACATGTGCACTCACATGCACACACAAACATGCATGCACGTGTGCACACATGTACAAACAGGACTTACTTTAATTCTGATGGTGCTATCAAGTACAGCCTCATATATCAAATACTATTCCTGTTGTGAAGATGAGGAAGCCATGAATGGATCAAGAGTTTTAGGAATTTTTCTTAGCACCAACAGGAAGTAGTTCTTGGACAGACAGTGTTTGAACTGTTATCGCCAGGCCCTCTGCTCTGGATGCTACAGTCCGATACTAGGTTATGCAAGGACACATAAGAATCTTGCTCCTTTCCTCCTAGACACAGTTGCTGCTTTCCCTAAAGTGGAACTCGACATCAACAATCTGCTTATTCCACTATTTTTCCTGACTATTCTTTTACTTTTCTTTCATTTGTCACAATACAGTCATTTTTTTGTATTTTTTAAAAAAGCAAAGTAAATGGGCTTCATACATGTATATATTTCTCATCATTCTCCCATTAGCTCCTCTTGGCCACATCACCCATCTATCACCCATCTGTTGATCACTTTCTTCCTTCCAAGTAGTTCTTCACTTTTTCACACACACACACACACACGCACACACCACTCACATGATAAAAAACTACAATATTTGTCTTAGGGTATGGCTTATTCCACTTAACATGCTGCCTAGTCCACCCATTTTCTTGCAAGTGTCATCATACCCTTGTTCCTGTTCTGGACAGTGTACAGATGCCATATTTCTTTGCCTGCTCATCTGTCCCCAGTGTAATTAGATAACTTGACCATCATAAACAGTACTGTAGAAAGCATAAGTGTGCAGGTATTCCTGTAGCAAGCTGGCCTGAGTTCCTTCACGCAGAAACGAGGTGGCAAAGCTTGATCAAATGGCAACTTTTTTTTCCATTTATTTTATGAATTTATTTTTTACTTTCCAATCCCATTTCTCCCTCTCTCCTCTCCTCCCAATCTCCCCGCTTCCCCCCACACCACCTCCCATTTGCTCTTTGGAGAGGATAAGGCCTCCCGTAGAAAGTCTACTAAGTCTATTCCATCATCTCATTGTGGCAGGACCAAGGCACCTCTCTCCCCGCTCCTCCCCGTGTCTAGGCTGAGCAACGTATCTCTCCATATACAATGGGCTCCACTAAGTCAGTATATGCATTAGAGTTAGATCTTGGACCACTGCCAGTGACCTTATGTATTGTCCCAGTCACACCATTGTCACCTATATTAAAGAAGTCTAGTTTGGTCTTATACAAGCTCCCATTTGTCAGACCTGAGTCAGTGATCTCATACTAGCTGGGGTCATCATAATTTTGACTCCTTTGTTCATATTATCGCTCCTCCCTCACTTTGATTGTACTCCAGGAGCTTTAGTCCAATGGTTAGTTGTGGATTTCTGTATCTGCTTCCATCTGTTTCTGGTAGATGGTTCAAGTTTCTCTGGGGTTATGGATTATAGGCTGGGTATCATTTGCTTTATGTCTGGTATCCACCTATGAGTGAGTACATAATATATTTGTCTTTCTGAGTTTGGGTTACTTCACTCAGGATGAATTTTTGTTGTTGTTGTTGTTCTGTCCATTTGCCTGCAAATTTTAGGATGCCACTGTTTCTTACCTTCTTACCACTGACTAGTACTCCATTGTGTAAATGTACCACATTTTCTTTATCCATTCTTCAGTTGAGGGACATCTAGGTTGTTTCCAAGTCCTGACTATTATGAATTATGGTGCTATGAACATAATTGAGCAAATGTCCTTGTGGTGTGAATGTACCTCCTTTGGGTATGTGCCCAAAAGTGGTATTGCAGGGTCTTGAGGTAGGTTGATTTCTAATTATCTGAGAAATTGCCATACTGATTTCCACAGTGGCTATACAAGTTTGCACTCCCACTAGCAATGGAGCAGTATTCCCCTTACTCCACATCCTTTCCAGCATAAGCTGTCATTGGTGTTTTTTATCTTAGCCATTCTGACAGGTGTAAGACGGTATCTCAGAGTTGTTTTCATTTGCATTTCCCTGATGACTAAGGATGTTGAGCAAGTGTCTTTAAGTGTCTTTCCACCATTTGAGATTGCTCTGTTGAGAATTCTCTGTTTAGATCTGTACCCAATTTTTTAATTGGATTATTTGATAGTTTGATGTTTAGTTTCTTGTGTTCTTTGTATATTTTTGAGATAAGCCCTCTACCAAATGTGGGGTTGGTGAAGATCTTTTCTCTTTCTGTAGGAAGTTGTTTTGTATTGTTGACCATGTTCTTTGCTTTATAGAAGTTTCTCAGAGTCAGGGAGGTCCTATTTACTAATAGTTGCTCTCAGTATCTGTGCTACTAATATTCTATTTAGGAAATAGTATCCTGTGTCTATGTGAACAGAAGGGTGGACCAATGGAATTGAATCAAAGACACTGATATCAACCACACACCTATGAACACCTAATTTTTGACAAAGAAGCTAAAAATATAAAATGGAAAAAAGAAAGTATATTCAATAAATGGTGCTGGCACAACTGTCAATATGTAGAAGAATGCAAATAGATCCATATCTTTTGCCATGCACAAAACTCAAGCTGAAATGGATCAAAGATGAAAGAGCTCAATATAAATCCATCCACACTGAACTTCATAGAAGAGAAATTGGGAAATACCCTTGAACACATAGCCAGCTTTATTTTGAGTTTCATTTTGATTGGTGTAGAGCCTGGACAGACTCCATGTTTCACTCCTTCCCATGTGCATCCTCACTGATACTCTTTGTCCTCTTGATGACAGCCTCTGGCAGGGATGAAGAGGAGTTTCAATATAGTTTTGATTTGCATTACCCCATGGTTAAGGATGCCAAGCATTTTTTTCATATATTTACTGAACATTTGCGATTCTTTTGAAAACTGCCTGCTTGATTCATATGCCCATTTACTGACTGGATTGTTGTTTAGGGTGTTCCATTTTCAGTTCTTTTATATTATACGTATTAAACACCTGCCAGATGAATAGCTGGCAGATGCTTCCTCCATCAGATTCCATAGGCGACAGCTTCCTTTCCTCTACAGAAGCTTCTCAACTGTATGCAATCTTACTTGTAGATTCTCTGTTTATTTCATTGTGGGGCAGGGTGGTGGGAGTGTGTGTGCACATGCCTGCATGTGTGTGGAAATCAGAGGTCAGCCTTGGGTATCAGTGCCTGACTGTCGGTGTTTGAGGCAAAGTCTCGGGTTTGCCTCTGTGTAGTTCAGGCTAGCTGGCTTGTGAGCAACAGGGAGTTTTCCTGTCACTGTCTCTAACCACAGCAAAAGAGCACTTGAATTACAGGCATGCCCCACTGTGTGTGACTTCATATGTGTCCTTAGGAGCCACACTCAGGTCCTCACTCATGCAACAGGTACTTTGCCAGCTGAGCCACTTCCCCAGAGCCTCCTCGGACAGTCTCATGCTTTCTGGACTGCTGATGTTTTGTTTTATTTGTTTTGTTTTCTTCCTTTCTTCTCAGCCATCTTCAAAGTTCCTGCTCTTACATTAAAGTTAATGGTGTTTCACACCAGAAATTCTAGCACTTGTTGGGCAGGAGCAAAAGGATCTGGAGTTTAAGGCCATCCCCAGCTGCATGTGGAATTTAAGGCCAGCCTCCATTACATAAGATACCATACCAAAAAACAAACAAACAAAAAAAAACAAGAGCAGAGTTAATAAAATATAATAAACAACCTAGAAATGAACCCACATAGAAACAGCCATCTGATTCTCAGTAAAAATTATCCAAAATATACATTAAAGAAGATAGTTATTGAACAAATATGCAGAAAACCTTGAAGTCTTCATAAAGAAAAATGAAACTAGATCTAGATCTCTTTCACTGTGCAAAGTTCAATTGTGAATGGACACAAGCTTCTTTGAGGACACATGGACATTCATGGCAGCACCTCTGCAAATGCCAGTAGCTGGAACACCTCCTTCCTGGGTCTCCATGAGGCCCATCTTATCTTCTCCAGCCTGCAGAGACCCATGAGTGAAGCTCTCTGCCTCTCTGGAACTCAAAAATGTATCTTTCTTTCTCATCCTTGAAAAGTCTTGTTTCACTCTGGAGAATAGTGTCTGCTTCATAGGATAAGACAAGGGGTGGTAGTTTGTATTAAAAGATGGTTTTCAGAACCTCTAAAAAATTGGAAATCTGAGCTTCCTGGGTTCCCCAAGCATTGAGCAATGACTAGGCTGCTACGGCAGCCACTGCCTTTACAGGAGACATGCTGTGGAGCTCATCAGTGACCCCCTCCAGTCCTCTCCTCCTGTGGACGCTTTGACTGCCAGGACTCTCAGTGTTTTGATTTGCAAACATTGGCTTTTGATTTGGGAGACAGCAGCCATAAAGAATTGATGGGGTTTATTTGGAGGTTGTCTTATCCCTTCCCAGGAAAGATGGAACACACACAATAAGTTCCTAGCTATCTTGGAAGACAGGGACAAAAGTAAATGCAAAAAGAGGAAAATTTCTCAAAATATGATTCATCTGTGACTTTCTTAAACAAGAAACAGTTTAAGTATTTTTGAGAATTATTTGTAAGTGATATAATATCATTTGCATCCCTTCCCCTCTTTAACTCCTCTCATTATAGCCACACTCCATCCCAAACTCTTGACCTCTTCTTTTTCAGTTATTATTCATACACACACACACACACACACACACACACACACACACACACACACACACAGCCTAGTATGTTCACTAAGTGTTGCTTATACATACATTTGTTTAAGATCGACCTTTCTTGTGCTTGAGTTTTCAGATTAAAGTGTATGGCTGCCTCTTGGCCACTGACTACGTTAAGCACCCTCCTTGCACAGAGTAGGCCAGTCATATTTGCTCCCTCAAGCTATTTCCCTGTTTTCAAGAGTGTTCATATAAGAATATTCAAGCACAGCATCTGTGTTTGAATGCGGACTCGGCTTGTTCTATCGGTTTAAATTGTATCACACTCACAGGCACTAACAAGTGTGTGAGTTGTGGCCATCGGGGAAATGCAAAGTATACAAGTGAGGAGCACATAGTTGATTGATAGCTAAATCATTAGTTCTCCAGGCTCTCAAACATTATTAAAAGGGAGTCATTAAAAGCTGTCACTTTATCCCAGCTGTGCCATCTACACAGATGAAATCCACACCAAGTGACAAAGGCTTCTAAAGAGTTACCTAGGGAAACTCAGTAACCTGGTATTTCCTTTGGGATACCAGTGCTATTGACTTGTCAATAAAAGAAGGGTTTATGCTCCTTGGCTGAATATTCAAAGGAATTGAACTCATGTATACCTGACCCATGGAAGAGTAAACGGAAAAGAGGAAGGCTGGGAGCAGAAAAGCTCTGTAATTTGAAAATGAATGAACAGATTAATTGACCTTACAGTTAATTATAAACTACTCCTCTATGAATTTTCTTTAATGTTGGCCTTTGCTGCTGGTCTAGCTCATGAGAACGTACAAAACATGTTCCTTTTTCTTTTATATTTTCCATATGACTACATGTTTCCAAATCTAAGTGTGAGGCCACATGGACAAATACTATTTTGTTTCAGGTAGCATCTTTTCTTTGGAAATTTAGAACCTTTCACAGAAGTCCTGTGGCCTGTGGAAAGGGTGCAACAAGAACACTCGTCCATTGCTGGTGGGAGTGCAAATTTGTACAGCCATTTTGGAAATCAGTATGGAGATTCCTCAGAAAAAATGGGAATCAGTCTACCGCACGACCCAGCAATTCCACTCTTAGACATATACCCAAAAGGTGCCCATTCATACAACAAGGATGTCTGTTCCACTATGTTCATAGCAGCATTATTTGCAATAGATAGATCCTGGAAGCAACCTAGATAACCCACAACGGAAGGGTGGATAGAGAAAATGTTGTACATTTACACAATGGAGTATTACTCAGCGGAAAAAATAACGGAATCTTGAAATTGGCATGCAAATGAATGGCACTAGAAGAAACCATCCTGAGGGAGGTAACCCAGTCACAAAAAGACAAACATGGTATGTACTCACTCATATATGTATTTTAGACATGGAGCAGGGGAGTGTCAGCCTACAATCCTAGGGCCAGTGAGTCTGGGTAACAGGGATGCTCCCAAGAGATATGCATTATACCCCAGAGAAGTGGAAAGAGTCAAGATGTCCTGAGCAGATTGGGAACATGAGGGGAGAAGAGGTAAGAATAGAGGAGACCAGGATGAGATACCATAATAGTTGGAGTCATTATAGCTTTGAGAAGAGAGCTGACATTAGTGAGATTCCCAGAGATGTACAAGGACAACACCAACTGGAAACTAAGTAACAGTGAAGAGACTACATTAATAGGCCCTACCTGATAAGGTTGATGACTACTTTATATGACACCCTAGAACCTTCATCCTGTGACTGATGGAAGCAGAGACAGATACTCACAGCTAAACACTGAACTGACCTCTTGAAACCCAGTGACAGAGATGGAGGAGTGATGAGCAAGGCGGTCAAGACCATGCTGGTGAAACCCACAATGACAGCTGACTGGACAAGGGGGAGCTCTTGAACCCCAGATTGATGACTAAGAGGCCAACAGGGGACTGATCCAGATTCCATGAATGTAGTGTCAGTGAGGAGGCCTCAGAAATCTCTGGGTCCTTGGGTAGTAGACTAGTGTTCATGATGGCATACAAATGAACTTTGGGAGCCCATTCCACATGGAGGAATGCTCTCTCAGCCTGTCCACATGGGGAAGAGCCTAGATCCTACCCTGGATGAAATGACAGACTCTGGAGATCCCCCCAAGGAGGGCCTCACCCTCCCTGGGGAATGATGTGGGGATTGGGCTAGGGGTAGGGGGTAGGAATGAGGCTAGTGGAGGGAGAAGGGGGGAGCTGGGATTGACATTTGAAGCATGCATGTTTCTAATTTAAATTAAAAAACATACATAAAAATGTTCTCTACCAGAAATTCAAAGAACAGCTTATACCAATTCTTCTCAAAGTATTCCACGCAATAGAAGCAGAAGGGTCTTTGCCAAACTCTTTCTAGAAGGCTTCAATAACCTTGATACCAAGCCACACAAAGACATAACTAAGAAAGAGAACTTCAGACCAATATTCCTCATGAACATTGATACAAAAATACTCAATAAAATACTGGCAAATCGCATCCAAGAACACATCAAAACAATCATTCACCACGATCAAGTAGGTTTCATCCCAGGGATGCAGGGATAGTTCAACATATGAAAATCCATTAATGTAATCCACCATGTAAACAAGCTGAAAAACAAAAATCACATGATCACCTCACTAGATGCTGAAAAAGCCTTTGACAAAATCCAACACCCCTTCATGATAAAGGTATTGGAGAGATCTGGAATAACAGGAACATACCTAAACATAATAAAAGCTATATACAGCAAACCAACAGCCAACATCAAACTAAATGGACAGAAACTCAACGCAATTCCTCTAAAATCAGGAACAAGACGCGGCTTTCCACTTTCTCCATACCTTTTCAACATTGTACTTGAAGTTCTAGCCAGAGGTATACAACAACAAAAGGGGATCAAGGGGATACAAATTGGGAAGGAAGAGGTCAAACTTTCACTATTTGCAGATGATATGATAGTTTACATAAATGACCCAAAGAACTCTACCAGGGAACTCTTACAGCTGATTAAAACACCTTCAGCAAAGTGGCAGGCTACAAGATCAACTCAAGAAAACCAGTAACCCTACTATATACAGATGATAAAATGGCTGAGAAAGAAATCAGAGAAACACCACCCTTTACAATTGCCATAAACAACATAAAATACCTTGGGGTAACGCTAACCAAACAAGTGAAAGACCTGTATCTCAAGAACTTTGAAACTTTAAAGAAAGAAATTAAAGAAGCCCTCAGAAAATGGAAAGATCTCCCATGCCTTTGAATACGTAGGATCAATGTAGTAAAAATGGCGATCCTGCCAAAAGCAATCTACAGATTCAATTCAATCCCAATTTTTTTTAAATCACAGCTCAATTCTTCACAGACCTTGAAAGAACAATAATCAATTTTGTATGGAAAAACAAAAGACCCAGGATAGCCAAAATAACCCTGTTCAACAAGGCAACATCTGGAGGCATCACCATCCCTGACTTCAAGCTGTATTACAAAGCTATAGTCCTGAAAACAGCTTGGTATTGGCACAAAAATAGACAGGTAGACCAATGGAATTGAATTGAACCCTGATATTAACCCACACATGTATGAACATCTGATCTTTGACAAAGAAGCTAAAAATATACAATGGAAAAAAGAAAGCACCTTCAACAAATGGTGCTGGCATAACTGGATGCTGGCATGTAGAAGAATGCAGATAGATCCATGTCTGTCGCCATGCACAAAACTTAAATCCAAATGGATCAAAGACCTCAACATAAATCCAGCCACACTGAACCTCTTAGAAGAGAAAGTGGATGGTACCCTTGAACGAATTGGTACAGGAGACCGCTTCCTGAACATAACACCAGTAGCACAGACAGTGAGATCAACAATTAATAAATGGGACCTACTGAAACTGAGAAGCTTCTGAAAGGCAAAGGACACAGTCAGCAAGACAAAAAGGCAGCCCACAGAATGGGAAAAAATATTCACTAACTCCACATCTGACAGAGGGCTGATCTCCAAAATTTACAAAGAACTCAAGAAGGAAGTCTCCAAAACACCAAAGGATCCAATTAAAGAGTGGGCCGCAGAACTAAATAGAGAATTTTCAATAGAGGAGTCTAAAAGGCTGAGAGGCACTTGAGAAACAGAGGGGACTAAAATGGCTGAGAGACACTTAAAACAGTGCTCAACATCCCTAGCAATCAGGGAACTGCAAATCAAAACAACTCTGAGATAACATCTCACTCCTGTCAGAATGGCTAAAATCCAAAACACCAAGGACAATTTATGCTGGAAAGGATGTGGTGAAAGGGGAACACTCCTCCATTGCTGGTGGGAGTGCCAACTTGTTCAGCCACTTTGGAAATCAGTATGGAGATTCCTCAGGAAAATGGGAATAAACCTACCACAAGACCCAGCAACTCCACTCTTAGGCATATATACAAAAGATGCCCATTCATACAACAAGGATATCTGTTCCACTATGTTCATAGCAGCATTATTTGTAATAGCCAGAACTTGGAAGCAACCTAGATGCCCCTAAACCGTTAGAGTGGATAGAGAAAATGTGGTACATTTATACAATGGGACTATTCAGCAGAAAAAACAATGGAATCCTGAGATTTGTAGGCAAATGGATGACACTAGAAGAAACCATCCTGAGTGAGGTAACCCAGTCACAAAAAGAGAAACATGGCATGTACTGTCTCATATATGGATTTTAGACATAGATCTGGGGAGTGCCAGCCTACAATCCTATGGCCAGAGAGTCTGGGAAACAGAAACTTCATTCAGTGGCTGATGGAAGAAGAGGCAGACTCCCTCAGTTAAGTACTGAGCTGAACTCAAGAAAGCCAGTAACAGAGAGGGAGGACTGATGACCAAAGGGATTAAGACTGGGCTGGTTTAACCCCCAGAAACAGCTGACCTGACAAGGGTTAACTCTTGAATCCCAGGCATCAGCCTGGGAATCCAGCATGGGACTGATCAATACCCCCTGAATGTGGATGTCAGCGAGGAGGCCTAGGTAATCTATTGAGCCTTGAGCAGTAGATCAGTATTTATCCCAGGTATACAAATGGACTTTGGACTCCCTTCCAACAATGTGAGATGCACTCTCACCCTGAACTCTTGGAGGAAGGTCTAGGCCCTGCCATGGATGAAAAGACAGACTATGGACATCCCCATGGAGGGCCTCACCCTCCCTGGGGAAATGAGGGGATATTGGGGGGATTGGGGGAGGGCACGGGAGGAGGGGAAGGAAACGGAGAGGGACCTGGAACTGACTTGTGAAGCAACCTTGCTTCTAATTTAAATTTAAATTTAAAAATAAATAAAAAAATGTTCCACACAATAGAAAAAAAAAGAATTGCTATAATGAAAAAAAATCACAAACCCAAATCACAGAATTTTCCAAATAAAGCCAATTATCTCTGTAAAAAAAAATTCTTCCCTTGGTTATCTCTGAAGTATTACCTTTTTTGCATGTATTTAAATACGGTTTTACTGATTGAGTTCCATGACAGTCTATACTTTGCAAGGTGGAACCAAAGCTACATGTTCACAGTATCCATGTTTTTTAAACTTCCTGGTAGGAGTGAAGACACTTTGAAGAAATACTTACCTTTCTTTCTTTGGTTGTCAGAAAATTAAAATGGTGGCTCACAAGATTCAGGTTTTCCCAAGGAATTGCATGCTGGGAGAAGGCAGACTGATGCTTAGCCAGAGTAGAAGCTTGTGTCCAGAAATTCACAGCTCTGACATTTGTCAGACTACTCCAGGAGACACTAGAGCAAAGGCAGTAATAATGGCTGGGACCACACCTTAACCAGGACTGCTTAGTTATGCATAATTCTGGCCTTCTGTTTAAGCCTAACTTCATGTCAGGACTCTGAAAATGATTTTGTTGGGAATGGCCATTGTGCCCCTTTGTTCCCCTTCCCAGTGTGACCACACTAAGTATGTCTCCTTTTTCTCCTTTTAGCTATTCCTTTGTCTATTTAGTTGACCTATTGAGGAAAGGTAGCTAAGTCTAGGTTTTAGGGTTGCCAGGCCCTCATTCTAATAATGCTAGTAATTGAACATACTTGCATACTTCACAAGGCTCCCCTAAAACCAATATCTTTAAAACACTGTTGGCAGGTTCAGAGCAATCTCACTTCATTGGTATTTTGGATGAGGAATAATATGATGCTTCATTTGTATATTTGCATTAGAATGAATCTGAAATGAAAAATCCTGAGGACTCATTACATTTTTTATAAAACACTTTGAGTCAGAGAGGGCCATGTGAACATCCCCTGACATCAACCCAAGCTGCACTTGTGACCATGGTGTGTTGCTGAGGTCCAAACGTCGTACAAGATGCTTTCATGTAATAATTTTAAAGCCCATATTAGTATCACCTAATTACATTTTGTGGCAAACAGGGACCATCTGTCATTTTATTCTAACTAGGACACAGATAGATGGGAGAATTAATGAGGCCATTAAGGGAAGAAAAAAATCCAGGAAAGAAAGAAGAAGGAGGGAGAGATGGGGGAAGAAGTGAGAGAGAGAATGGAAGGGAAAGGAGGCTGTGAGGGCTGAGTTTTCCCATCAAATTTTGAACAATAAGAATAGTGAAACATCTGACTCAGGAAAATTATTTAGAATTATGTATGATCGGAGACTTTACAGGCAGAAATAGGGAAAAAATGGTCCCAATAGAGATTCAAATGGCAACACTAAAATGCTTCTAAGTTTAGAGGGCCCCAAGAGTGGATAGGTGGGTGTTTTTTTTTCACGTGTAAATTTATATTGAGCATTTATGAATTGGGGATATTGAAAGGAAGATTAGGCTGGAAAAATGTAGAGAATTTGTTTAGGCTAGATAAAGAGTTGCTCTTCCCCAGAGAGAAAATAAATAAATTAATAGCAAGTGCTTTCTCCAGATCTTTCCTATAAGCCCCTGCATTGGTCTGCTGCCTAAGCCTGCGTCTGAGTGTGCTGCCTCCAAATCTCAAAGAAGAGCCCAGGAGCTGGACTCTGTGTAAGTGTGTGTGTGTGTGTGTGTGTGTGTGTGTGTGTGTGAGTGTGTGTAAGTGTGTGTGTATGTGTGTGTGAGTGTGTGAGTGTGTGTGTGTGTGTGTGTGTGTGTGTGTGTGAATGTGAGAGCAGAGATGCTCTCTTCTTTGGTCACTTTCCACCTTACCTTTGAAAACAGCATGTGTCACCAAACTTGGTGCTCCTTCATTGGCCTAGACGGACAAGCAAGCGTCAATGATGGATCCTCCTGTGTGTGTCCCCTGTGCACTACGGTTGTAGACACCAACACCCATGACCGTGCTCAGATTTTCTTTTCTTCCACGAGGTTTCTTCTGGATATACAGCCTTATCCTTTTGCAGTAGGCACTTTACCAGTTGAGCCAAGACTGGAAACATAAAATTGGATCCTTTTGTTTTCTTTAAATTAAAAATAATCTTATTTTACATACTGATTCTAATTCCCTCTCCCTTCCTTCCCTTCCCCCCAGTAGCCCCCCATCCCTTCCTTAGGGAGGGTGAGGCCTTCGCAGAGCCTAGGCACTTCCCCGTGTATCTAGACTGAAAGAGTATCCCTCCATAGGGAATGGGCTCCAAAAAGCCAGTTCAGGCACTAGGAATAAATACTGGTTCCACTGCCAGAGGTCCCATAGACTCCCAACTGACACCCATGTTCAGGGGGTCTGGTTTGGACCTATGCAAGTTCCCCAGCTGTCAGATTGGTGTCCATGAGCTCCCACTTGCTGAGGTCAGCTGTTTCTGTGGGTTTCTCCAGCATGGTCTTGACCCCTTTGCTCAGGGCCTTCCAAGAGATTTGATGCTTATGAACTAAATTCTGACAATTTATGCACTAGATAACTTTTAGACTAAGTATTAATTAGGAGACAGAAACACAGCTCAGTTAGTAAATGATTGCTGGACAAACCTGAGGAACTGAGTTTGGGTTCCCCACTACATAAAAGCTTCCTTGACTGTGCATATCTGTGACCCAGGGCTGGTGGGCTTGAGCCTGAAGGACAGCTGGAGTCCATTGGTCAGCCAGCCTTGCTGGGACAGCGAGCTCCAGGTCAAGTGAGAAACCCTGTCTTACTGAGATAAGACAGAGAAACCAAGACAGACATAACATCAACCTGTGGCTTCCACATACATGATCACACATGGTTACCTGCATATAAGCATATAACACACACACATTAAAGAAATGAAAAAAATGTGTTGGCACATGTCTTTAATCCCAGCACTCAGGTGGCAGAGACAGGTAGATGTCAATTAGTTTGAGATCAGCCTGGTCTCCACAGTGAGTTCCAGGACAGCTAGCACAAAACAAACAAACAAACAAAACACCAGTCTGAAACCCCCACACCCCCAGAAAAAGAAAAAAAGAACAATGAAAACTCCCCAAGCATAGTGCTAGGTTCTTGTAATCCCAGCACTATGAAGGCAGGGACAAGGAATCTTGGGGCCACTGGCTACCCAGCCTGGCCAGATCAGTCAACTCCAGTTCTAGTAAGAGACCCTATCTAAACTATTAAGGTGGAAAAAGATAGAAAAAGACATATCATATGTATGCTCACCCGCATCCCCCCTCCCAAACATCTACTGGTTGCAATGACTTGTATTGAAATCATCTTTAACACAATGGTAAAAATTATTGTTACCAATAACATGTGCTCAAATCAATTTTTAAATAAGCATATAGTAAATATTGTGAGTGGTTTTCAGTATCAGTGACTCCCTCTGGTGGGGAATACTATACAGAAGAACACAAGAAAAGCTCATGAGTAGACATGTGTCAGTGGGTGTGAGAAGCTGGACCTGCCTGCAGCTGGGAGATGCCACCAGCTTACTACTTACTCTGCTGCATCCATTTGCAATGGCCCAAAATGCTCTTGCCAGCCCAGGTCCTAGTGCCTTGGTCTGCAAGCATCATTCATTGAGCAGTGACCAAACAATAAACAAGACACCTTGCACATGAGAGCCATGCAAGTTCTATAATATCCTTCTATAAAAGAATATAGCATCAGCCCCATTTATGGGCCAAGAAACTAAACATTATAAAAGCTAGTTCACTTTTCCATGATAAGTGAGGGGATATCCTGGGTGCATATCTTCCGGATTCATAGTGAAAGAAAAATAATTATTCTCTTTGCTACACATTGTTCTTCACCCTAAAGCATGTGTCACCTCTAAACTCCCACCATCTGCAATTCTTTTGGGAGAGCAAGACAGATTATTAATCAAAATGTTAGGATTCCCTCTGTTTGCATTAAAATACTGATAGGAAGAGGATGTGAGGTAACAACTCCTCACTTTACTGAGATCCAGACTTATTAATGGGTTTAGGGGAACTCACTGAGCTGCATGGCAGACAGGGAAGCAGTGTGTTGAGGAGCACTGGCATGTTCACAGGCATGGGGCCATCATTTCTGAGAGAGGCTCCCAAGCATTGAATATTCAGGGTGTAGGAAAATGGGGCTCTCTGTGGGAGAGAACTTTAACTCATCGTCCTATGATTTCCCCACAGTTGCCCTATTAGCTTCCCACAGTTGTTTCTGATGGAAACAAAGTAATGATCTGCATTCACAGTCTATCAAAAGAGGGGCCTAAGACCCAGCTTAGCCATAGTCCAGATAGACACATTGTTGCAATTTAAGAAAAGCAGTGTATGAGAGAAAGATACCATATCACAGGGTTCAAGTGGGGGGGGGTTATTAGGGAAAGGGATCATAAATAGGGGAAAGAAAAAGGGGGGACCAGCCTCAGAGATAGGAGCAGCAGGAGAGAGTAGAAAAAAAAAGAAGGGGGAGAACTAAGAATCTAGGGAGTAGTGGAGAGGCTACCTTGATGCCCTTCTCCTATATTGATGTTGAGAACTACCTTAATTGCCATCCTAGAGCCTTCATCCAGTAGCTGATGGAAGCAGAAGCAGGCACCCACAGCTAAGCACTGAGCCATACTCCTGGAATCCAGCTGTAGAGAGGGAGGAGTGATGAGCAAAGGGGTCAAGACCACAGAAACAGACCCCAGACTGATAGCTGGGAAACCCGAATAGGATTGTTGAGACTTCCTGAATGTGGGTGTCAGTTAGGAGGTCTGGGCAGTCTATGGGACCTCTAACAGTGGAGCCAGTTTTTATCCCTAGTGCACAAATGGACTTTGAGAGCCCATTCTCCATGTAGGGATACTATTGCAGCCCAGATACATGGAAGAGGGCCTAGGCCCTCCCCCAAATGATGTGACAGACTTTGATGATTCCCCCGTGGAAGGTCTCAGTGTCCTTGGGAAGTGTGGGGGGGTGAGTTGGGAGGGTCGGTGGGTGGGCGGGCAAGGGAATGGGGGAATTGATATGTAAAATAACATTGTCTCTAAAAGAAAAATTAAAAAAAGAAAAAAGGAGTAGAACTAGTAAAAAAGAAAGGGAAGAGAGGGGAAAGAGGGGAAGAGGGGGAAGAAAGGGAAACAGAGAAAGAAAGGGAAAGAGGAGGGTAGGAGGTGGGCAGGGCCCTTTTAAAAGGGAACATAGTGAATAAGCGTAGGTGGTACTCTTAGTGGCTGCAACTGAGGGTGCATCCTGTCAGAACCCCAAGGACAGGCCAGTCCAGATGCCTGAATACTAACACATAAGCTGTTGCTTATCTACACCTATTGTCCAATCCTACACTGGTAGTTAGGCTTCTTCACATCTGAGGCAACTGCCATCGGTCCTTGGCGTTCATAGTCCTGTAGCCTATAAGACTCATGGGAACAAATGGCTCTTCATGCACCTGACTATACCTTACCTGTTCATCCAATCTTATTCCTTATGGCTATCTCATTTTTCTTTCTGCTATTCCTCCCATCCTGTAAGCTAAATTTGAGAAAAGGAAGAAAGATTCCCCATGCTTGCTTCTGTAACATCATTGTTTTGGCCTCTACCCTGTCGCAGTACCAAAGCCAAACTTGGCAGCCTTAAGCTGCAAATGGTCAGAGAATTTTTTCTAGTAAATTAATTTTTTGTAACAAACTTGGTTTGCTACAAGAGCTACCAATCAGTAGGGTTAAGGAGAATACAGAATGAGGCATCCTAAATCTGAAGACCTAATAGAGCACTCAGAAAAGTTCAAGTTGTGGGTCAGATGGCTGGGTTAAGCCTTCCGTGACCATTTACTAGATACACAATCTGTGCTTAATCAGCCTCTAATACTTGATTGCATATCTGAGTATAATACAGTCATCACTTAAGGTGTGGTTCTTAAATATGCTAATGTCCAATTCACATTTATTATGAAGCCTCACACAGAGACTAAAAAACTGATCATTGATATTACAAACCATGTTTTTCTCTCCATCTCCCCCAGAATTAAATGTGTTCTACCACTCACTAAGAAGAATCATGGAATGTTCAGTCTCATTTCTCTACAATGTCTTTTTGTATCATCTCCAGTGATAAAATTATTCATTTTCAAAATACCAATAAATAGAAAGAAATTTTGCCCAGTCAGTTTATTTCCTGTACTATGAAAAAACTTCTCCATACTGGTCGCATAAACTGAATTCATATATATATATATATATATATATATATATATATATATATATATATACTTTGTGTAAATATACTTGTGATTGAAAGTATAAATTGGATTTAAAAGTGAGAACTTGCTGACTGTGTTGTCAAAGGGTGTCTTTTGCAACTAGTTTAGCCTTGGGGCTAAAGATCAGCCTACACTGTGTCTTTAAAAGTCACCAATGGAGACAGGTGGTGATGGTGCACACCTTTAATCCCAACACTCAGGAGGCAGAGGCAGGTGGATTTCTGTGAGTTTGAGACCAGCCTTGTCTACAGAGCAAGTTCCAGTACAGGCTCTGAAACTATGGAGAAAACCTTTCTCAAAAAAACAAACAAAACAAGCAACAACAACAAAAAACCTCACCATTGTAAATATAAAAGATAATATTTATAACATAGCAACTACAATGAAAGAAGAAACACCACTATCTTTATAAGGTAGTATCCCAGGTATACTTAATGAAAAAAGAAGTCGCCTCACTTGGGTGGAAGCTTCCTCTCCCTCCCATCTGTTTACCCCTCTGAAGTAGAGTTTTGATGAGTGTTTGTCCCCCAAAGGATGCCAAGGTGTCTACAGGAGACCCCAGGATGATTACACTAAGACAACTGAACATTGTTTGGTATGTCATATAAGATGGGAATATTTCTTCCAATTTGTGTTGCATCTTGCAAACACAAATTTGAAATTCCATTTATTTAAGTTTTGCGTATCGGATGAAGCCTGGTAAAGTGTATCTGAAAGGGAATTAATTTGTAATCACACACACACACACACACACACACACACACACACACTGATTCCTAAGATTCTTTGAGGCAGGGATGCTTCACAGACTTGTAGAATTTAGGGATCTCTCCAACTAAGTTATGATTGGAACTCACTTTTCCTGGCTGGTGATGCTATTACAGCCATACTTAAGACTCCCAATATGTTAGATTCATGTAATGATTTGATAAACAGTTTTAATGCTGCTTCCTTTCTTTGTAGAAAAAATAATTTCCCCTAGAGACAAAGAATATTATTAGCATGAAAATGAGAAGCTGCAGTGATTTAAAAATAGAACCATGGATAGATAGAAAAACAGGCTGTAAGATCGAAGTGCAGGTCTGAATCACATTACACACACAGTAGCTGTGAATTTAGGCAACTGTCTTCCCAACTCAGCTCATCTCACTCATATTTAAACATATTTCGTGTACACCCAAAGCCATTGGACGTTGTGGATTCGGTCATCAAGCTGAGTGCTTGAAAGCAAGGAACACTAACGGCAAAGGTGAGAGTTTGCTAAATGATTTATGAATGTGCATGAACTTGGTGCAGCCAGCAATGTTTAGCATTGCTCTTCTCTGGTAAAGAGGTCCCACTTCTCTCAGTGCAACCTTCCTGACAACGTCTAGCTTTAGTCTGAGAATACTTTTCTTTAGAAATGAAGGGAGTGTTATCTCCAGTGGTGACGGGTTTCCAAAAATAAATCTCAAGTCAGAGGTTCATGGCCCACATCTTTAGTTTTCTCAGTTTTATAAACACTGGCCACGGCAGTTTAAGGGGCTGGTATTCTCTCCCAAGCATCCTTTGTATCCTTTAGACAGGAACAATGTGCCTTTCTTCTTGGTTTCAAGCATCTCTCTGTGTGCCTTGTGCTATCTGGCAATGAGGTTTTGTTTCCTGAGTAATCCGTCCCCCCTCACACTTGACAACATTCCTATTCTAAAGTGGATAGAAGCTTGCTCTGGGGCCATACCACCCCATGGACTGCCTGCATGGGAAAGAGTTTTTCCTAAGTGGCTAGGGAAACAATCAAAGCAATAGTAACATTGTGTTACACCTGACACCCACTCTTCAGCATCCATAAATACACCGTTACTGGAACTCTAGCATTGTCTGCCGTCTGTGGCTGCCTTGCTCTTCAACAGAACATTCTCTCCATCAACTGCTGTTTTAGATTTGATTTGTTCTGACTTTTTTCAAGGCCTTAAAGAATATAATTAAGTTAGTTATTTGAAATCTTTATGATTGCTTCTTGTCCTGATATGTAGTCTATTTTGAAAAAAAAATTCTTTGGGCTGCTGAGAGGAATGTGTACTCTATAGAATTTGGGTGGACTATTCCATAGGTATCTTTGAGGTCCATCTGGCATACAAGGTCACTTAACTCTACTATTTCTGTTTAATTTTTGTATGTATTACCTGTCTATGCATGATCATTGGTGATAATGGGGTCTTGAAATTACCAAGTGCTGTAGTTAAAATTTGTGTGGATTATTAGTTTTATGAAATTTGTGGGTTTTTTGAGTTTATGTTTAGAACTTCAGTATCCTTTTAATTGGTAGTAAATACTTTTTGAGAAGTGTTCCACATTTTAGCCATCAGGACAATGTAGATTAAAACTGCTTTAAGATTCCCTCTCAACCCAGTCAGAATGGCCATCATCAAGAATACAAATGACGACAAATGCTGGCACGTATGATAAAAAAGAAACTTATACACTATTTGTGGGAGTGTAAACTAGTGAAGCTACTTTGGAAATCAGTCCACAGAATCCTCCAAAACCTAGAAATAGCTGAGTGGTGGTTGTGCACACCTTTAATGCCAGCACTTGAGAGGCAACGGCAGGCATATTTCTGAGTTCAAAGCCAACCTGTCTACAGAGTGAATTCCAGGACAGTCAGGACTAAACAAACAAACAAGAGCAACAACCAAAAACAAAAAAAAAAACCAAACACCTAGAAATAAAACTAGCATATGACTCAGTTATGCCACTCTGGATACATACTTAAAGAACTTTATAGTAGGCTACAAAGATGCCCACACACAGCTAAGAAATGGAAGTAGATGTGATATCCATCAACCAGTGAATAAACAATGACAGTGCTACATATACAACACCAAGTTTGGTCAGCACTGAAGAAACTGGAAACTTGTAGGTAACCCTTACTCCTCATCAAAGAAGCTCCTTTTTGCAACAGAGAGCATTACAGAAATCTACAACCTGTGAAAATGCAGAAAACTGACCAGCACCTTCCCAGCCTCAGATGATACATGTACAACACAAGCCCTGCACCCAAAACATGCAGAAAGTGCCATGAAAGGTAGAAGAGAAAGGCTGTAAGAGCCACAGGACAAGAACAACTGTTGCAAGACCAAGTCTTCTGCATATGAAGGGAAAACTGCACCCAAGAAATCTCAATAATGGGGCTGCCCAAATATGACCTGAACAATGACAACACTAGGAGACACACCAATGTGAATGGGGACAACTCCAGGTCTCATCCCTAGATGAAGGAAGCAAGACAGGCAGTTAATGACTGCTGAGAGGAAGAAATAGTCTGCCCAAGAAAAAAACTCCCAGATTAATTATCTAGTGCCAAGTGGTCAATCCTGAAATCATATATGTACAATCAAAACCACTGCTCTCAGGTAATATTTTTATTTTTATGTGTATGTATATCTGTTTGTAACAGTAACAAAGAAAAAGAGGCCATGAATTTGAGAGGGACTAAGAGGCACTGACTGAGTTTAAAGGAGAGGAAAGAAGAGGGAATGATGTAAATATAGTAGCCACATAGGAAATTCCAAAAGGTGATATTTTTTAAATTAAAAGAAGTTTGTAAGTAACTAAGCAATAGTGGAAAGACTACATTAATAGCCCCTCCTTGATGGTAAGGTTAATGACTACCTTATAAGCCATCCTAGAACCTTCATCCAGGGATTGATGATAGCAGAGACAGATACCCACAGGTAAACAATGAACTGAACTCCTGGAACCTAGTGACAGAGATGGAGGAGTGATGAGCAAAGGGGTCAAGACCATGATGGTGAAACCCACAAAGACAGCTGACTGGATAAGGGGGAGCTCTTGAATCCCAGACTGATGGATGAGAGGCCAACAGGGGACTGATCAAGACTCCATGCATGTAGTATCAGTGAGGAGGCCACAGAAATCACTGGGACCTTGGGTAGTAGATCAATGTTTACCATAGTGTATGAATGATCTTTGGGAGCCCATTTCAAATAGAGGGATGCTCTCTCAGCCTTGACACATGGAGAAGGGCCTAGGCCCTGCCCTGGATGAAAAGACAGACTTTAGAGATCCCCCCAAGGAGGGCCTCACCCTCCCTGGGGAATGATGTGGGGATTGGGTGGGGGGCTGGGGGGGCTGATGGACAGACAAGGGAGGAGGGGTGGGGGGGAAGCTGGGATTGACATGTGAAGCATTCATGTTTCTAATTTAAATAAAAACATATATTGAGGAAAAACTTAACATATCTACTAGCAATCTAAAATAATAAAAAAAAGAAGTTTGCAGGTAAATGGAGAGATCTGAAAAAAATTATACTGATTGAGGCAACTCAGAATGACAAATGCCACATGTTCCTGCTCATACGGGGTCCTTGGCTTTGACTCTGGTTTTCTTTGTGTAAGCTATGGAATCCAAGAAACTAAGAGGGGGGCACTGAAGGGATGTCTTCATTGATGGGGGAGTAAAACACAGGTAACAGGAAAGTAGACATGGGAAGCATTGGGAGACCACAGGTCAAGCAGAAAAGGTGTAGAAAAGTCAAATAAAGTGAATGGTGCATGGAAAATCTATGTGGAGACACTTTCCTATATATACCTACTTAAAAAGAGCAAAATTGAAGTTTCATGCCCCTTATGGCTAGACAATGCTAATCCTAGCAACAGTGAGTTAGTAAACAAAATCTTCTATGCCAGATGTTGTATATCATTGTGACTTCTTTTATTAGGGAATTAAACCTGAGAGAGCTACAGAAGAGAGAAAAATGATCATCCACTGTCTTTTCCACATTCCCTGCTAGAAAAAGATTACATGTCTCCTTGGGCCCCTCCTTCTTTCTCCTCTGGGTGTCCCTCTAGCTTCCTCTCAGTCCACCAGAAAACATGGTCCACTCTGGCCGGCTTAGAATGGACTCTGCCCTTTGAACCCAGACCATGGTCAGTCTTGGAGTGGCAACACAAAAGAAATCTCCTGCAACAATAAGTTATTGGTCACTTAGGTTCATAGGTCTTTTCATCTCTCTCCCTTGCTCACCAGAATTAGAGGACAATTCTCGATTTCTAAAGACACCACACACCTGGGTATGAGAATCTACATAAAATAAAAAGGAATTGACCTGAAATCTTCCTGCTTGGCTTTTAAAGCTCCAGAAGGTGCAGTGTAGACAGCTGGAAGACAAAGGTCATCAACAGTATCACCCAGCTGTGAACCTTGTCAGCTGCAAATCTAACTTTCCCTGTCAGGTGTGCACCCTGGGAAATAGTGATGTGTCTGTTAAGAGGCCAACCAACTCTTCTCTGATTAGATTTGAAGTCTGTTTCCACAGGAGAGAATCCATGCTTGGTTCTATAGTTCTTGAAAACAACTCATGCCTGGAAAAGTCATAGTTCCAAGGGTGAACTTACTATAATTGTTTAATTAAACTGAAATAGCATTAAACTGACCTCCAAATATTTATTGTTATACTCATAGTCAAAAGCTACACTCAGGCTTGAACATAAAAGCTTCTCTTTTGAAGTGAACAGTGGTGAATGCAAGAGACTCTTGGTTGCCCAAGATGCTGAGAATAAATGAGGGTACAGGACCTATCACTAAACAAAATATTTATGTATCCTAGACTCTCTAATGTTCAAGTAACATTATGGAAAAGAGGGTAAGAGGGCAACAATAGTCAGCTTCAAAACAGGCAGAAGACCTACAAATTTCATATTCTAAAATCAATACAACTATTATAAGCCTGAACTTACAGTAGCTGCAGTTACTTGCATGGAACTCACATGTGTCTGGTTTTGTCAACAATCAGTCATGTATGGGGGAAGGGATAATGAGGCCCTAATCCTTACTAATGAATTGATGACTTTTATAGATCCTCAGTGAGGAGAAACCATTGTCTTCAATTATGTACCCAATGCTAAACCAAGAAGGCTCCAATGAGTAGCCCCTAATCCACTATCATTCATACTATCCTGGCTAAACTCAATAGGTCATAAAACAAAACAAATACACAAAAATGTGAGAAAAGCATCTGTGGGTAACTACAGGCTAGACAGGATTTGGGGTGCAGTTAAAAGAGGAGGGTAAGAGTGATTGATCATCATGCATCATATACGTGTGTGATATAATCAGAACTACTTTAGTTAATACAAAGGGTAACACTTGTTGAAGAGATGGCCAAGTTTGAAAACCCCACTCTACTGACTCATGCTTTTAAAGTTTCCCCTTGATGGTTGCTTGATGTGATATTTAGAGTTTTGTCAAATTGACTAGAATCATCTAGGAAAAGGGAACCTCTGCTGAAGACCTGCCTGATTCACATTGGCCTATGGAAATTTTCTTGATTAATAACTGATGTAGGAAAGCCTGACCAATGTGGGCAATGCCATCCCCTGGGCTTGTGGCCCTGAGTTGTGTAAGAAAACAAGTATGCAAGCCATGAAAGCAAAGCCAGTAGTCAGTGTTCTCCTGTGTCTCCTGCTTTAGAGCTGGTTTCTGCCCTGACTTCCCTCAATGACAGACTGTAGCATGGAAAGGTTAGCCAAGTAACACTTTCCTCCCCAGACTGTTTCACAGAACACAAAGAAACCCAGGACACTTGTCTCTATGAAACCAACTTGCTAATGTGAAAGCTCCCTGAGACCACATAGAAAATCGCCCTTATCCAAAAGCCACACCTCCACAGTTTTCCTCTCAAGTAGTAGAGACTGTACTTCCTCTTACTGCTTTGTCTCTTACAACTTGGTAGTTAGAGAACTTTAGGGGTGTTCCTGCTAACAAAAGAGTTCTCTTTTGTCTAATATGTGCATGGATAGGAAATTCTAAAACTGCAGTGCTTCGTTTAAATAGTTCTGTGATGTGGTTTGTTTAATGTAAAATTATGACTCAGCACACATGCTTACAGAAATGATGTTATTTTCCCTTTAAATATAATTACAGTTTAAACCACCCAGATCCTATTAAAATTAGATATATTATATACTTGCCTCAATAGACATCTTTAAGATATTTCCAAGGATTAAGATAAATTATAATGTATGGTGCCTAATTTTACTCTAATCATGTACTTCTATAACTGGCTTCCAAATTCACTATTTCTTTGATCGCTGTAAGTCATTTCCGTCTTCCATAACTTCCTTTGCTTGTTTAATGTGGATAAAACTAAAATGATGCGACTTTAAAATGTTTTAATGTTCTTGATATTAAAAAAATACAATGCATAGTCAGAAAGATTTAACCACAACTCAAAAGCAAATAAGCAAGGAGGTAAAACTTGTCCCCACATATTTACTACTGTGATTTAATCAAGATTTGATATGGACATATGCACCTGTGTAGTAAAGAAAATTTAGGGATGAGGTTATAAGTTTATGTGTCTGTCCTTACAAACCTGCATTTACTTCTCATACTAACACTATGGGGCCCCAAAAAGTGCATTCAGATTCATCAATTTTCTGGGACTCAGAACACACTAAAAGCTGTTGTACTCACAATTCTGATTTATCATAGGGTGTGTGTGTGTGGTGTGTGTGTGTGTGTGTGTGTGTGTGTGTGTGTTTCATACACACTGGAAAAATTCCATGGAAGTGCCAAGCATGGAGTTTGTTTCCATGGAATCTAGATGCATTGCATTTCTGAAATAGATGAGTGGAGCATTGCCAACAAAATCTGCTGCAACCTCCCTCGTCGTTAGGAGTTTTTGCTGAGGCTCTTTTATAAATAGAAAGTTGGCAGTCCCCTTGCCCTTATAACTACTCTCAGTCTCCAGGCTTTTGGGCACAGGGTCAGGAAAGGTTACCCTAGGTAACCATGGTGATTTATCTGGTATGTTCAAATGCCACACCAATCCTGTCTGGATGTGTTAAGCTAGTGAACCAGTCATCTGACAAGCAACCCCCAATCAGGTGTGACACAGGAAAGAGTGCCCAGAAGTTGAGGTCAAGGTCACATTTATTGGAGGGTGGAGCAATATTGAATTCTTCACAATTCTCCAAGGATAGAGACCATTAGAGGAGATTCTTGCTGACTCAAACTGTTTTCAGACATGCTGCCTAGAGGAGGGAACCATCATTTTCTTGACCCCATGAAGAATATCACAGGGACAATGGGAGAGAATAGGTACTATTTCTATTTTGCTATTGTTTGTCACCATGTGTCTCCTTGATTTTGCTGCATGTCCTTGCCCCCTGCTTTGCCTCCTAGAATCTGCTGTTGTTAGATGTGGTTGTTAAAATATCATTCTGAGTGAGGGATCTCCAGCACAAACATCCATAAAGGTAGGCAAAGGGCTAATTCTCCCACTTGACG
The DNA here is from genome assembly GCF_017639785.1 of Mesocricetus auratus. Lineage (NCBI taxonomy): Eukaryota > Metazoa > Chordata > Mammalia > Rodentia > Cricetidae > Mesocricetus > Mesocricetus auratus. The sequence continues at coordinate 31,545,893 of NW_024429195.1, read as the reverse complement.
TTGATTCAACACATGGAATATTAAAGAATATCTTTCTTTTCTAGGAAGGAAATACAGTCCATTCTTCCTCTGTTGAGGCTTCTGTCTTTCCTGAATTGCACATAGTACTCAGAGAGTCTGCCTATAGAACATAGGAAATGCTTCCCAAGCCAGGGAAGTCCACAGGTTAGGCACATTGCAATGTGGACCTGATTGTTAATCTGAGAATCACAGAAGCTATCCGGAGTGTGGGTGTTGTTGGAGATCTGAAGTAGATCTTTTGGAAAGGGAAAAAGAGCCCTTGACTCTAGATGATGGTTTTCTAGTGAGAATGAAATAAGTCTTCTAAATAACAAGAAATCTGACACTGTCCCATTAACTCACTTGTTCAAATGAATTTGCATAGGCTAGATGAACCATGTTAGCATGCACTGGTGGGGAGCATGACTCATGGTGTTATGCAGCTCCAACTGCTGCCTACCTGCAAAACATGTCCATCCCTCAAAATAAAAGTCTGTAACCACCAAGCAGCTACTCCACATTCCCACCAGCACAGAAGCAAAATGGCTGCTTTGTAGGTATGTGGATTTATCTATTATGGATGTTTCCTATAAATCAATAAGTAACCTTGTGCCGGGCGGTCGTGGCACACGCCTTTAATCCCAGCACTCGGGAGGCAGAGGCAGGCGGATCTCTGTGAGTTCGAGGCTGGGCTGGACCGATAGCCTCCAAAACAATACAGAGAAACCCTGTCTCGTAAAAACCAAAAAAAAAAAAAAAAAGTAACCTTGTATGACTCTCTTCAGTTAACATTCTGATTTAAATGTCACAATATTAAAAAACGACAATAATTTGGGCTAGAGAGATGGCTCAGGGTTTAAGAGGACTGACTGTTCTTCCAAAGGTTCTGAGTTCAATTCAAAGCCATCTGTAATAGGATCTGATGCCCTCCTCTGGCATGCAGGTATACATGCAGAGCACTCATACATAACATAAATAAACTAAATTAAGGAAACAACAACAATAATCAAAACTTCAACAACAATGGAGTATACAAACTAAAAACATGTGTTAAGGTGGGGGATGTTACCCACTGGTGGGCAGGCAGTATTCCTTTATCTTGCTCCACAGAGCACTAGAAGAGGCCACCATAAGAAGCCCGGTGAAAGAGACCTGAGGAAGATGTTGTCCAGGAGAAGAAGCGATTTATTCTCAAATCCAAGTAGAGCCTTAGGGCTCTACAGAACACCTTATAGAACCATGGTTTCAACAGGTAGATAAAGTTTAGTTTTCTAGAAAGGTCCAGAAAACATAAACTAGAAAAAAGTTCTATGGCATGGGCAGCAAAATAAATGCCAGAGTCAATAGAAATAGAGGAAAAGGAAGGCTATTGGATGATATAACAGTGTTAGCAATGATACTGATTGAAGCTCAACCTTACATACAATTTTGTTTTGCAACTTTAATATTATAGTCTTTTTTTTCTGTCAGAAAATATACACAATTATCATTTTTTGCTTGACTGTTGCTAGAGTTACAGATACTTTTTATACAATACCTGGAACTATATTAATCATTGTGGGGGTTTGGGGAATCACTGGAGACTGAACCCAGGGCTGTTTTTATTTTTTACTTTGTGATGCCTTTACTAAGTTGCCAGGATAGCCTTGAACTCAGGCCAAAGTCCAAATCAGTGTTGTGGAGGTGAAATCAGTATCAACAGAGCTTGAACTGATTTGGGGATGGAACTGGCCCTTTGGACTGCTCCCTTTTTCCTGACTGGTTGAAGTAGAATATCGTATATAGGTCTAGCAGTTCCTCAAAGAGTTTAATGGATCCATCATATGAAAACAACACTGCCTTTAACCTTAGCACTTGGCTATGGGTGTTTAATTTATTCCCACAGTAGTTTCATTCACTCAAAAGGACACAGAAGGAGAGTGTGACTTCCATAATCCTTTAGAGCTGTGGGAATGGCAGCTGGTGGGGGGAATAAGCTGCAGATACCACACTGCCAACTGGATAGGTCTCAGTTCAGAGGGACAACTTCTGTACCTCACCAAGTGAGCCAGTTTTCTGTGTTTCATGAAGTATTCAAAGACAAGCAGAATGAGAAGATCCAGTATCATCTATTGATGTAACAGAAATTTTATGTGTGTATTTCACCGATATTAGTAATGACATCAACTTTTAAGGAAAAACGGAGAATTAGGCCAGCATTTCCATAATAAAAATAACATTTTTATCCACTTAAATCCATTTTTATATTGTATAGAAGAACTACTACAGAATTTATATAAAAGCTACCACATAATTCTAAATAAGGCCTAGAATTTTTGTTTTTTTGTTTGTTTGTTTTGGGGGGGGTTGTTTGTTTGGTTGGTTGGTTGGTTGTTTTTTTTTTTTTGGCTTTTACGAGACAGGGTTTCTCTGTATTGTTTTGGAGGCTATCGGTCCAGCCTGGCCTCGAACTCATAGAGATCCGCCTGCATCTGCCTCCCAAGTGCTCGAGTGCTGGGATTAAAGGTGTGCGCCACCACCACCTGGCTAAGGCCTAGAGTTTTTAACAGAAGTAAAAATGAAGAAAGAATCACCACAACTTTTTATGTATAGATGTAGGGGTACTAATACTAACAACAAAAACTTGATATGTTTTCTAGAAATAAAGATTTGCTGATAGGCAGCTTGAGCAAATTGATTAAAAATAGCAAAGAAAATCAACTCTAAAATTCATTTGACTCTTGAAAAGTAGTATGTGTTGTGTCCTAGTCAGGGTTTTTGAGTCTGCAATAAATATTTCTGACCAAAAGCAACTATGGCAGACAGTGCTCATTTGGCTTATACATCAATACTCCAATCCACCATTAAGGGAGGCCAAGGTGGGAACTGAAATGGAGACAATGGAGGAGCATTGCTTATTAGCTGGTTCCTGGCTCATTCCACTTGCTTTTTTACACATTCCATAACCAGTTGCCAAGACCTGGACAGTCTACAGTGAGCTGTGCCCTCCTACATCAATAATTTATTAAGAAAATTATCCTATACACTTGCCTCCAATCCAGTCTGATGGAGGCATTTACTCAATAGGTGTTTGTCTTCCTAGATGATTCTATCTTCTATCAAGCGGACAAAACCAACCAGCACACCTGGATTTTCAGGAAATTCTTTTGTGGAGATTTTAGTGGTACTTGACTTGAGTACAAGTCTTCTACAAGGTTACAAGACAAGAAGGATGTAGACTCTATGAGGTCAATTTGACTGCAGCCATCTTTGGAGGCAGGGAGTCAAGAGGTGGGTCTGACTCCTTTAGACTGACAGTAAGGAAAGGAAGAACTGAGGTCTTGGTTTTGGCTGATTCACAGTTGGACTTAGCAAGTGGACAGGAGCAGACTTCTGCATTAAGTGTCTTAGTGTAGTATTTGCTCCTGGGGACAAAGACATTAAATCAGGTCAAATGCACATTTTGTATTAATGTTTTTATTATCTCTATAAATTAAATCAATTCCCCATTTACACTGAGATCATATAGTCTTGTTTTATATATACTTGGCTAAAAGAAAACAGTAACTAAAACAACAAATGATGGTAAAGTTTTACATATTATGCCAAAATTCATGAAAATAGTATGACTGGTAGATACGCAGTGTGTCATTTCCGTGACGAAAATCAGACTTACTCCTTAAGTACACATAAATCTGAAAGACTCTGGTCATGGGGGTTGACTCTTAAATATCCACCTACTAAAAGGAGAGGGAGGCATGGATGTTGTTTACTGGATTCTTTTTGTTCCAGTGAGCTTTATTTTTACATGAATATAAATGTAGAGATAGCAAATAGTAAATGAAAAATGATGCCATTTGTCTAAAATGAAGCAAGGCATGCCCAAAATCAGAGTGCCTCATTCTTGTTAGCTAGGGTTAGAGTGATTGCCAGTTTCCACATGAGAATCAGTTTTGCATTTACTTAGTAAGCTTGCACCTAATGAACTGAGAGCTGTATCTAAAATTCTATAAAACTTATTTGCTGACTAAAACTTCCAATTACTTAAACTATATTACTGTTATTATTATTACCATTATTGTATGGGGACTGACTCCACAGCCTTGTGCATACGTAGAAAGCAATCGAGCAGTGCACTCAACACCCTCAGTTCTCTTTCTACAATTGATTTTGAGATGATCTCAAATAGTGCCTGAGCTGGCCTTGAACCCACTCTGTAGTCCTGGCAGGCCTTGAACATGTGACCTTTCTGTCAAAACTCCCTAATTGGAATTATAAACATGTGCCTCTAGGCCTTGACTGTATTCATCCTAATTCTGAACTTAAGTAAAAAAAATAATGAGACCTACAGTGGAGTCTTGTAAAATGACTGAGGGTGTGGCTTGAAGGACATAAAAGGGATGCGGTGGCGTGCAGCATGCGGGCCAGGTTGCTGGAGGTGGACCTCAAAGTTAAATCTGAATTAACTAGCAATAAAATGCAGACATGTAATTAGTTATATACAGAAGGCATGTGTCTAATACTATGCACCATCTGGTTATCAAAAATCGAACAGAAAAACTTCTAGATCCTGTTCTTTGATGCCCATATAGTTAATGACTATTTTGCTATCACATGATACAATTAAGTAGTTACAAAAGACACTGTGTGGCCTCCAAGTTGAAAATATTTGCTATGCTGCCTTTACCAACAAGTAGAACAGCCCCTGAGCTCCTAAATTACAGTGCCTAAAGGATTTAAAGTAATAGGTATCATCAATAGTGTTTTCAATGTTTATACATACATAAATACATTTATTTACTTATACTTTATATATTATATATAACATATTTAAAACCTATTATTTATATTTTATATATTTATATAAAATATAAAAACTACTCTTAAATGTTTGTCCACATATATTTAAATGCTTATACTGCATGTTCCTATTAAGGTTTTTGTTTTTTTCATGTCCATGGGTTGACAGATCTAAGTAGCACAGATAATTTCAGTTTTCCATAGCTCATGTTTTATATTAATGTATTGCTAATTATTAAATACTTCCCTAAAATGTTAGTGTAAAAAGTGTTTTGCCTATGTCTTCCAAGCTTTTACATGGATTTATTACTGCACAGTTGTCCCTTCACAAGTGTTTAGAATCTCCTTACTTTGGAAGTGTATCACATGAACCATTAATTTCAGAGAAAAGCCAAAGAATAAAGAGTGTTTCCATCTGCTCCTTCTTAAGCCTAGATCAAAAGCAATTGTCATGTAACATGTTTAGAGGAATGGGCTAGAAAAATGGAAAAGGATGGCAGATGTCGACAAAGCTCTTTTTTTTTCTTTTAGGAATTTTTCTGTCGTGTTGTGCTTCGAAAGAGGCTAAACAGAAGGTGAAGGGAGGCTATCAGCTGTGATGAACGTTCATTCTTAGCACAGCTCCCAGGACCTACACTCTGAGCTCTGCCTCACATCCATTCATCAGAGAACCAGAGAGGTGGGACACTGGGGAGAAATGTCCCAGGGCACAACAATAGTGGCACCCAGAAGAGCGAGTCCCAATCTGTGTTGCTCACTAAGTCGCCCATCTTAGTGTGAGAACTCCCTTGGGTCTTGTGATATTATCTGTAGTTTCCTGACATTTAAGTTATATTCAAAGGAGGGTTAGTTAGCTTATCCTGACAGCACCTATCCAACTACTATGGGTAGCTATTGTGATGGTCAACCCTCATTCTCTACTTGATTGGATTTAGAATCATCACGGAAGCACATCTCTGGAATTTGAGAAATGTTTAATGGAAAATGGAATACTCACTCCAATGTGGCAGGGGAGGGGCATCACCCCATGTGCTTGAGTCTTCCACTCAATAAAACAGGAAACAGTTAGTGGATGCCCAGAATTCATGTCTCTCTGTTCCTAACAGTGAAGATAATGCAACCAGTCCCCTCACGTTCGTGCTGACATGCTTTCCCCAATATGCTGGATTGTGTGCTTTCAAACTGTGAGCCACAGTAAACCCTTCCTTAAGTTGTCTTGTGTCACGTGTCTTGTTACAATAATTAAAATAAATAGCACAGTTATTATGTCATCATCTTTCCAAACTGCCCTTTTCATCTATGAAATATACCTACTGAGCTAATCAAATCTGAAACCTGTCCTCTATCCACGTTAAAATCTTGTATCTACTACCAAGAACAATGCTGAAGTCATTGTATGATAACCCCAGGGAAAACAGGACTCTCATTCTTTTTTCTCAAAGCTGTATTTCTACAAATTCAGCCACAGGTCATAATGAATTGTTTAGCTTTGGTAAATACAGTGTCCATGCTGCTGATCTTACATTTATCTACAGCAGTCAGGTTTTTACAGTTGAAGCCAAAGGGACCCAATCATTTTCTCATTTCCTGACCCAATGAACCAATTTTCATTTGTCACTAACATCTCTGATTACATTGACTCGTGTCTCCCATTTGACAAGATATTTTTAAGTTAATGGTAATTATATAGTTCTGAGGTGCTAGAAAACATGTTGAATGTCTTTCCTATCTCATATTACCTTCTCATAATGCCCTTACAAGAAATATGCATATCTGCCCCCAGCTTCTTCCTCTCCTTCATCTCACACATTTACTAGGGGAAAAAAATCAATGTTTTTCACTTCAAAATCTGATTTCTAATTTTGTGCAAGTATGCGCACATGAGTGATATCCATGGAGGCTAGATTCAATGGCAGGTTACCCCCTGGTGTTGGAGATGTTTTTGTGGTGTGAACTGCCAGAAGTAGGTGCTGAGAACTATATACAGATCTTCTGTCCCAGCCATATGAACTTTCCCCTACTGAGCAGACTTTGCAGCCCCTGGATCTTTTTCTTAAAGTTCATTTCTTAGTGGAGGAGAATGCTGATCTTTTCATGATAAATGTAAAGATATAAATAACTAAGGAAAGGAGGGAATATAAGAAGTTCTAAAGACAAGCGCGTTGTGTTCATACTGCATGAAAATAATAAATGGGAAAAATACAAGGAAGAAGATTATAAACAAAGATAATTTGACCAGAATTACAAAGCCAACATATGAGGAGGCTGGCTTACAAGACCCAACCTGAGGGCTATGGAAATAGCTCTGTGAGTTAGATAACCATAATACAAAACCCAGGACTGGTGCCACTCTCTCATGTCCCCAAGTCCGGAAAGGTGCATGCAGGAAGACACCGTGGTCGCTGACTGGCCACCTTAGCTGAATTGGTGAGACATCCTGTCCCAAGAAAAAGTCAAGGTGTAAGATGTCCTAGAGAATGACAAGTAAGGATAGCCTCTGACTCTCACAAGCATGAGATTGCACATACATGTGCACACTCATGAACATACATGTGCATACATACACACAGACACACAAAATCTGGTTGACTGAAAGTCTATTCAACACAACAACTGCTTCCTAAGGACCAGCTTTGTTAATAATTAAGTTGTCTAGTCGGGATTTTTTTGGCTTTGTATCATTGATTATAACTGGAAATACTGTAGAGAGAAGAGCTAGAAGAACCCACTCAATCCTGCTCTAAACATGATGTCTCGGCATTGCTCACTCAGCTCTAATTGACTGAACCTACTTTCTTGAGCTGTTATGTAGTTTGTTTTTCTCAAGTCTGTACCAAATTTTTTGCCTATGTTCAGCTACATTGTATCTATGTTTCTCTCCTTAAAAGGCAGCTAAGTTAATCTTTCAGAAACAGGTGATTTAACTTTCCTGGAGAAAGGTAACTTCCCAAGATTTACATAAGACTGTCTCCATGCGCCCACCTCAGCCTTCAGGATCACGTACAAGGAAAACATTAAACTTTCTATGCATAAAACTTCTGATTTTGAATTTTTATTCATCATATTCTTGTGATCCATGTTATTTTAAAAGGAAAATGTGAACATTATAAACAGAATTATGATATCTTCAGGAGCATAATTAATTGCTATTCTGACTTTTAAATGACATTGCTAAAATTGCTTCCTCATATGAGCCAAACAAAAATACAGATGCAACTGTACACAGTGGGCTCTTTTATAGCTACATGTAGTATGTACACATGAACATATCACATGTACTGAGTAGACTATCCTGTTTCACTCTTCTGGATAAGCTTTCAGAGCACTGAAGACTTTGTGCCAGGGACTGACACCATCCCCCATCACTAGTCATGTTATTAAAGAGTGTTACAAATAAATTCTGGTTCCCTAATTTTTTTTTCAGATACCAGCTGTCAATTTTTTCTGATCGTATGCTTATTATTTCAAACTGTTAAAAATGTGAGCAGATCACTGAATTCCAAGAGTACTTTCAACTTCTGCACATGTTATGAGCAGATAAGGAAAATTATGATCTATATTTTCTTGGGATTTATGCTCACCTGTTTGCTCACCATTTACCTCACACATTCGGTGGAATTTAAATCAAGAAACAATATTGACATAATAGTCCAAATATATTTGTTAAATGCCTCCAAGAAATAATCCAATATAAATATATCAGTTACTTAGAGTTGCTCTTCCCAGGAATCCACAATTCTAACATTTTATCCAAAGTCAATGGAAGGTAAATCATCATTATGATCTTTAACATAACTTCTTGATTTTGGTGGCACGTTGCGAATGAGAGGATAATGAGAGGATGAAAGATAGTGACCAAATACATATCAGGCCTGTAAGGAAAAGGCAGAATCAGGAGGAAGAAAGCCAATAGCTCATGCATGAAAAGGAAGAGAAAGCCTTTATTTAGAGAGATAAGCAGACAGCACTGTGGAGATGATGACGCAATCTCACACGTTCATTTCTTAGATTAGGGATAAGACACTTTATTCTACTGGGTCTAGCTGTAGGGGTTATATACCACTCAACAACACATCTAAGGAAGTGGTGTCTACCTTCTAGTTTTCAAAGATCTGTGCAAATTTTTCATTATAAATAATCCATTATGTGCTAATAATTAGAATATACTTTTTGAAGAAGCATAGTACTTGATTGTATCCAAATAACAAAGGATATTGGGCATCTAAAAATCCCTAGAGCTGATAATAGTTGTTTCCAAGCCCAACACAGAATGGCTAAAGCTTAGACAACTGAAATTCCTGGTTGACACTGAGCAGCGAGGGAAAGGAGTCTAAAAGAAATTACATTTCACAGTTAGTTGGAAATAGATGGAGACACCAAAGAAACCGAGAGAAGAGCATCTAGGGGGTTAAGTTCCTGAGAGTATAAACACTAACCAAATAAGAATAACTGATGGACCTGAAACGCCAAGAGACAGAAAGAGGTTAGAAATGCAGATAGATAATTGACAATGATAATAGAACTAGAGGACTTAGTACTGGGGATATGAGAAATTCTTAATAGGCAGCATTTACTTACTGTCAAGAGGAGACATAAGCCAGAGAATACAAAAATTCTTTAAATGACTAACTTTACAGTCAGAGAGAGAGAAAATCAAAATGCAAGGAGTACCTGGGGCTATTGTCCAGTGGCAGAGTGCTTATAAGACTCTGAGTTCAATTTCCATCACAAAAAGGAGAGAATGGAATCTGGTTTGGAATGGAAAGAGATTATTGTTTTGGGTGTAATTTCTTATAGAGAAAAATGGCTATGTGGAAGCCAATATACTAGGTCAGCCCCTAGCACTTATTTAGTTCCTAATGGAAAAAAGAAACTATAATATCTAAAACTAGAAGCATAGAGAAGAGGTTGGATACTAGACAATGGATAACTTCCGATGATTTGATAGATGCAATAAGTTCTGGAATTCTATGGCAGAGGTAGATAAGTAATGCTGACAGTAAAACATTACATATCTGAAAAGAGAATTTTTTTTAAAAGGTTGAATGTAATTACCAATACAGAAATGATGATGGTGTATGGAGATAAAATATGCTAGTTACCCTGGCTGACCAATAAGCAATGGAAATTAATCAAAACATCATGTAACTGAATATGCACAGATGTTAATTGTACAAATATTATAGGACCAGAAAGATGACTCAGCAGATCAAGGTGCTTGCCTCAAAAGCCTGACGATCTGAGATCAATCCCAGGAACCCATTCAATGGACAGAGAACCAACTCCACAAAGGTGTCCTTGGACTTCCACATACACGATGGTACATACATAACCCAGCAATAATAAATAAAAATTTAGATTATGGGTAACTGATGCAAATACAGACCAACACATGTCACTATGTGTTTTAAAATAAATAAGTAATTAAATATTCAGGTTTGTAACAATAAATTTTGCCCACTATGAAACATTAATAATTACTTGTGGAAGCCCACCTGGTCCTGCTGGGCACAGGCTGGTGGAGGACACCTGGGTGGAGCAGAGGAAGGTGAGATAACCCCACCTGAAGCCACGTGGTACAGGCCAGGTGTGAGAGACACTGGAGAGCCCGCACAGTGGAGGTGGGCTAGGTGCCGCTATAATGAGCAAGTTTGTGGTGGACAGATGGTAAAGAAAGAGAAATGCTAAGGTTTGTGCCCTATGAAGAGGCGCAGACCTGGAGATGTGAGGGTGGTGAGCAAGAGACTGATGTGAGTAGGGCCAGCACTGTCTTCTGAGGTCATGGAAATGTCCCAGCCCGTGCTGCTGCAGAGAGCCATGTCTGGGTTCCTGGCCCTCAGCAGCAGCAGAGAGCAAGGTCTGGGTCATGTCCTAGGTCACCGCCAAAGTCCGTGGAGATGCCCCTAGTCAGGGCTACTGCCTGGAGCCTTGTTGATGTCCCAGGGCTGTGTAAAGTTGGCCCCACCCCTCACCTACTACAGCACTCTGCTTAGGAGAGCTGGCCGTGTGAGGACAGGAGAGCTGGACCTGCTAGCTACTCATCACTTGGGAGCGTGCCCCATACCTCGCTTGAGCAGCACAGTAGAGCTGGCCCTTGTGGCAAGTGGGCTGGCCCCAGGTTGTGAGCTCAGGAGAGCTGGTCCCACTCTGTATTGGCCCTGCATAGATCCTTTCGCTGCCTAAGGAAGACTGGAGAGCTTTCCCTAAGAGCAGAAGAGCTGGGCCTGCCCCTTGACCACTGCAGAACCTGGTAGATTGTGCCTGGGCAGCACAGTTGAGCTGGCCCTGGTAGTGTAGGTGCTGGAGAGCTGGCCCCAATGGAGTGAGCACGGGAGAGCCAGTCCTACTCCTTGCCAGCTACCACAGGGAGGAGAGCCGGCCCTGCTGTTCACCTGGGTAAAGCAGGAGAGCTGCTGTTGGTGGTGCAGATATAGCAGAGCTAGTAGACCAACTCAGCTACCACCCACGCCCAAATCCAGGACTTTGAGTTGGCCCACCCAACATCTACCTTATCTAAGAGCACGTGAAGAGCTGGCCCTGCAGAACCAAAGCTGCAGGATTTCTATGACACAGGGCAAAAACAGGATATCCGAGAGTACCAGGAAGGATCCAGTATTGATAGCGTAGCAGAAGCCAGAAGCCTGAAACCAGACCAATGACTCATCGCAGCAAACATGTGCAAGTCAAGCTGTCTGGCCAAAAGGGTAGACTGGAAGACACATGGTGACACACTGCAGGTTCCTCACTGAGATGATTTTTGTTGTTTGTTTGGGCTTGTCTTTTTAAAATATTTTTATATTTTTGTTTTCTTTTGGGGAGGAGGTTGCAAGGCAGAGGGCAGATATGGAAGGACCAGAAGATGAGTGAGACTGGCCTGCATATGGAATTCACAAAGAATCAATAGAAAGTTTTAAAATGCTTTTATAATAAAAGCTAAATGAGATAACTGTCATTGTTCACTTGAAATTAAACAAAATCAGAAAGTACTGTATTTCAAAAATGAAATTCTTTTTGCCATGACTGGTGACAACTGAAGAGCATTTAAATTAAAGATGTTGGGGCTAGAGAGATGACTCAGCAGTTAAGGGAGCAAAGGGCTAGAGTTCAATGCTCAGCACCCATGTTGGGTGGCTCACAAGTGCCTGTAACTAACACAGAGGGATATTGCCCTTTTCCAGACTCCATGTCTACCCACACATATGGCATGCACTCACACATACACACACACACACACACACACACACACACACACACACACACAAGCACACACACACATACACACACATACACACACACAAACACACACATACACACATACACATACACACACAAGCACACACAAACACACAAATAAGTAAATAAATAGTAAGGGCTGGAGAGATGGCTCAGGATTAAAGGCTAGGCTCACAATCACAAATAAAAGCTAAAATAAATATTTCAAAATAAATGTTTACCAATTGGCAGATAATTTTTATACAACCGTTATCATGAACATTCACCACTTTTTCAAGCCTTAATTTCTTTTCTGGATCTTTTTTAGTTAAACAAACAATGCTTTTTTCTTCTTCTGTCTCCATGGTGCTGGGTTCACAGTTTCCTGCTGTATTTGAAGTTTTCCTTTTCAAAGAGTTTACAAGTAAGAATGAGAAAAAGGACAAGAAGAGGTCATAGTGCAAAGGTATGAAAAGATGACCATCTCAAGCCCAATCTTAGTGTAGAGAGAAGGCCTCTGTGGTCCCACAACATCTATTTTTAAAGTACATTCACACCCTAGGTGATCAGACCTTGAAAGGGTCTATATCCCAGCTCTCATTTAAAAGGAAACGGGGAAAAAAGAAAGCAGTAGAGTGAAAGAGGCTTGGATTTTCAAGAGGTCAACAATGAAAAAAGACTAAGAAAAACTTGGCAAGCATTCGCTGACCACAAAATTCAGTGGATTTTCTGGGAATGGCGGGTTCTGAAAGCTCCTCCCACCTAGTATTGTAATCAGATCTCTGTCAGGTGATGGAAAAAAAGAGACGGAATGAACCCAGACATCTGCATGGTTGAAGAGAAACCAGCCAATTGTCATAGGAGAACTTCCTGTTGGATCACAATGGTCTCTCGGCCATAAGGAAAATGAACACAGAAGATGAAGTTGCATATGGTAGGAATAGAAATTTTATGCAGGCGCTGCATTATTGGGTGGGTTGGGGGGCTAACCAAAGTGGACTGTTTACAGTTTGAAAATGCTGCACGCACTGCTATCATTAGCCCAACCTGAATTTAATAGGCTTGAAAATCAGTTGGAACAAGAAATACTGAGGTCACACAGTAGGCCTTACTGCTCCTACCAACCCTCCCTCAAACAAAAAGTCTCCACATTCATTTTTCTCCACAGATGGGTTATAGCTAAGGTTAGAGGAAAATATAATGCCAGTTCTACAGAAATTCTCATATGAGGAGGATATATCTTAACTCATTTTATAATATCCACATTATTATAAATCTAAAACCAAACAAAAATTATGTCATTATCTTTTATGAAATAAGATATAAAAATAATTAACAATGGAATCCAGTAAAAATAGAGATTTTGTGTTTTCATTATAATTTGTGTATGGGCACACAGGCATTTACATGTGCCAGATGTGGGAATGTCTTCCTCAATCGCTCTCCATCTTACTTTTGTGAGACAGAGTCTCCACTGAATCTAGACCTCCAATGTGGCTGTACTAATTGGTCAGGGAGCTCCAAAGATCCTCCTGAGTGCTCTGTGTTAGCATCATAGCTCTGTGCTGCTCTGGGTGTGTCTTTTTGTCTGGGGTTTTCAGTGCTGCCTTATTTGTTTGTTTTAACATGGGACCTGAGGACTGAACTTAAGTCCTTATGATTATGGCAAACACTTTGCTAGTTGAACCACCTTCCAAACCCCACAGTGCTGTGTCTTGACTACTGGAGTCTATCCTGGGAACATGCCTTACTAAACTGAAAGAAGAAAGCTTTATGACTTACTTGATAGATCCAAATATATTATTTGCAGAATTAAAAGTGCTCTCGATAGAAATTCTCTCCAAAAAGAATTAAGACGACTTTCTTAGCACAATGCTTAAAGGAGAAAGACAGACTATTTTCCCCTAAAGACTGGAAATCAGGCAATGATGCCCATACTTGGATCTGTAGTGCACCCTAATCAAAGTCCTAGTGTTTTAAAACTCATTTCTAATTGTTCTTTGTTAGTAGACATATTTTAACTCTTTATTTAGGTTACATTCTTTGACCAAAGGTCAGATATATATTTAGCGGTAACGTCAAGATGAACACATGAAGAATTACATAACACACCCACAAAGAGACCTCTAGATAAGTGGATTGGTTTATATCACAGTGCATATCTCATATGCATTACCTCATTAGCCTGTCTTGTTCCTTTGAACTTATACTTATTGTCCCCCTCACCCGAATAATTCCCCAGTATGTTACAAAACTCAATAATGTTTGCTTTGGTTTAACTAAAATATTCACCACAGTCTCATATGTTTGAACACTTGTAAAGTTGTAGAACCTTCAAGAGGTGGGGTGTTGCTGGAGGAATTGTGTTACTAGGTGTGGCTCTTGAGTTATCAGAACCCACTTTCCATCCACACTGTTTCCTGGCTGCATATACAATGTCTCCATTCACCTCAGCCTCCTGCTGCTATAACTTTGCTACAACAATTGGCTGTGTCCTCTCAAACCATAAGACCAAATAAACCCTCTCTTTCTTAGATGCTCCTTTTGTGGCATTTCAATGTCAGCAACAAGAAAAGAAACTAATAAAAAAATTGACATCAAGGCTGTTACTGTAGTAAGTCTGACAGTGAGGTCCTTAGATTTGGGGACTGACTTGGAGGAGGAATGTGGAAAAGTTTGAAACTTTGAACCAGAACAATATACCAGCTTAGTAAGATCTCAGTTAAAAAAAAACAGGAGACCATCTGTTGTTTAAAGCAACAAACTGATTCTATAAATAACATCAAAGTTCAGTAAAGAAGCAAGTTGTGGGACTTGATATGTGCAAAGTTAGAAAGAGAAATCAGGGGTAGGGTGCGTTGGAGAGATGGCTCAGTGGTTAAGAATACTGGCTGTTCTTCCAAAGAACTTAAGTTCAATTTCCAGCACCCACATGGAAGCACACAACTGTCTGTAACTCCAGTTCCAAGGGGATCTGACACCCTCACAAAGACATACTTGTAGGCAGAACACCAATGCACGTACAATAAAAATATATAAATCATTAAGAAAAAGGAAGATAAATCAATGAATAGGCTCAGATATAGACAGCTGATGTCTTTAAAGTCTTAAAGTCAGTTCAATAAAGAAAAGATAAAATATCCAACATTTATGAAACAAGTAGACACCCACAGACAAAAGACGAGCTTTGTTACTTAAGGTTGTTCAAAGTCCTTACAACTCAAATACCTAAAACACGTGCATTTGCCACACACACGCGCGTGCACACACACACACACACCTATACACTAGAATTTCTCATGAAGTTGAATGGAAAAATTCCTCATGAGTCAATAAACCAAATCCACAAATTTACTGCAATAGTATACTGAAAATACATATTATGACCAAATTGAATTTTTCTAGGTACTGAAGTATAGTTCAATATATGGGAAGCAATAAAAGTAGTCGTAGCAATCAATTTAGGGAAGGCATTTGATGAACTCCAATGTGAAGGATTAAGACTCCCATCAAATCAGGAATAAAGAAAAATTAATGCAAGACCATCAACAAAGACATGATAGTCATTATCTTTCTTCACATGTCTAAAATGAAAGTGTTCATTTACTTTCAACCATCCCCATTTAACATATAGCTGGAAGTCTAAGACTTTAAATAAAAGTGAGAAATAATAATATATATACAGACAGAAATGATGAACACCAAACTCCCTGTTTGTGACTGACTTGATTAATAGCTTCTTCCTTGTCAACCTTACACAAGCTTGAGATATCTAGAGAGAGAAACCTCAATTGAGAAAATGTCCCTGATAGATTGCTTGCAGGGAAGTCTGTGGGGCATTTTTCTTGATTAATGTGAATTGATCGGCCAGCCCTCTGTGAGGCAAGTAGTCTTGTATTATATATGAAAGCAATTGAGTGAGCCATGGAGAGCAAACCAGTAAGCGGAACTCCTCATGGCATCTGCTTCAGTTCCTGCCTCCAGATTCCTGCCTTGACTTCCTGCTCTGAATTCCCTTGGGGATGAACATTAAGCTATACAATGAAATGAACTCTTAACCTTCCCTGAAGCTCCAAATGACGTTGTAACGATAAACGGCACACTTACTGAAAGTAAAACTAAGTATTTATTGTAGAAATTACTCACAAGATACCAAACAAGTAACCCAGATGAGGCAAGTACTTTTCTGCTGCCGAACCGGGAGCCGAAATCCGGGAAAAGAGACCAAGACTTCCTTTGTGCTGTCTTTTATGCCTTCCTCCGTAACACTTTTGGGCATGGCTAGTGACGTAGTTCACCGCCTACGTACGTATACGTCTTTACGTCTGTCCGTATACGTCTTTAGTCATGCCTAAAGTGGGTGTGGTTAGCAGTGTGGTAAACCGTTCTTTTATTACCTCATCTGTATGCACCTCTAGTAAGTCACATGGTTAATGGCAGCATACAGGCTTCCTCCTACACTTCCCAAAGTGCTTTTGGTTATGGTATTTTATTACATCAATAGAAATAAGTATCAGATCACTACTTAGCAATGTCCAATACTTACTCATACCTCTGGTACTTAGATGGTGCTCAATAAATGTTTATTGGATGAACAAATAAAGTTCCCAATCATCATCATCATTATAGTTTTTGAGACAGTGTTTCTTTGTGTGACCCTGGCTGTCCTGGAACTCACTCCATAGACCATATTGTCCTAGAACTCAGGCATCTGCCAGTCTCTGCCTCTAGAGTGCTGGGATTAAAGGCTTGTTCCACCACAACCCAGGTCAGCCATTTACTTTTCTCTGAAATCATCCGTTTCCCCACTAGGGGGCATCCATAACTAGGAGTTTGTCACTTCTTAGCTAGTTACAGATTTCTCCTGTGGTGACCTGTAGTTCTTCTGGACAAGTGAAAAATTGTTTTGACTATTTTCCTAGGCTCCTCTAAGTTTCTTTAGTATGTGAAATTGTTGGCATGTGTTTTCCTAATCTTTCACAGTCCGTGTAATTAGCGCTCTGGAGAAAAAAAAACCTGATGAGTCTTGGTACAGCACATTTAAACATCAGAGCAAAAATAAACAAAAAGATACAAGGTCAGCTACAGTAATATTCATTTTCTCTCTTTTGATATTATTTATGCATGGAGCTCACAAGATGCTTACACCTCAAGTACAATTTTCAAGTCTTTCACTCCCCTATGTCTCTTTAAGAAATAGTCTTAAGATTTTAACTTAAATTTTGTCTAAGTATTCAATTCATGTCTACCCAAATTTTGTAGAGGAATAGAAGAGACAGACTATGAACCACCCCTAAATAACAACTATCCACTCAGAAAACAAGGCACTTAACATGGTCCCCCAGTGCAACACAAACTCATTATTGAAGGGGAATAAGGAGCCAGAAAGGACAGCTGGAACTCCTGAGAAGAGGGGAATAAAATGCATGATGCATTTTGTTCTCAGGGCAGGACAGTGATACATTCAGGATCTCGCTGGGACATCTCAAAGACCTTTGGGAAATTTTGTTTCTTTTGGTGTCATTACTTTGCACCCCTCCATGGGGGCAGCACCACAGGCAGGTTTGGCCACTTTTGGTCAGTTTCTTCAAGTTCCACTCTCTCTACAGTAAGGATTGTGGAGCCAGTGCTATAGCACTTCAACTGGGAGTCTCCTGTCTCTGTCCCTGTCTCTGGCTCTACTTAAACTCTTCTTTATCTAGGATGAAAGTTTAAACTCCTATAGATGACCTTAAAATGCCCTCCTCTCTGACATCATTGAACATTGCTGATCTAAACCCTGGATTTCAAAACTGCTGACAGTCTCGGTTTCTAAGTTTTATGAATACTTGTATTACTCATTTTCCTTCCTTCCTTCTTCTAATTTTCCTTCCTTCTATCCCTACTCCCTCCCACCCCACCCACCAGGATCTCATGTATCTCAGGCTGATCTCTAGCTTTCTACATAGTTGATGAGAACATGAGTTTCTGTCCATCCTGCTTCTGCCTCCTGAGTTCTGAGATAATAAATATTCACCACCACATCAGGTTTGTGTGGCACTGGGTGGGGTGGGGGGTGGACCAGGGTTTGGTACATGCTAAGCAAGCATTCTATCATTGAGCTACATCCCAAAGATGCATGGTTTCTTTAAATGCCTCATTTTTTCCTTCTAAAACATTCATTTCCAAAACTCATGAAATTTATTCAAGAC
Source organism: Mesocricetus auratus (assembly GCF_017639785.1). NCBI lineage: Eukaryota > Metazoa > Chordata > Mammalia > Rodentia > Cricetidae > Mesocricetus > Mesocricetus auratus. The sequence continues at coordinate 31,527,711 of NW_024429195.1, read as the reverse complement.
TCATTAACTCCTAGACTGATTGATCTTCATGAACTCTTATCACAATGCCATCATAGTTTGATGGCAATACTCTGAGTTTCCCCATTTCAGCAACTGTTACTTTTGCCTTCTTTGGAGATAGACCCCCTACTCAACATTCACAATATCTCCACCAACTGATGAATAAACAGATAGGGTATTGGTTGGCAAAATTATGGACTGTTTAATGAGCTGAATCCTGTCCCAAGACTTCATAAATGTTACTGCATTTAACTCATTTGCTAGCTTTCAGAGTACAAGTGTTCCATCCCACTGATGATCTACACCCTGGACAAGCAGATCATTCTTCAGTGATGGGTTACTAAGAGAAAATAGAAGATAGATAAGATAAAAGCTGGGATCTGGAGGTCTTGCCTAAGCTGTGTTTTATGCCAAGTGAGTTTATTAAGTACAGTATCATATCTACTATTTGTAGAAGGAAAATGGTCAAGCTCAGCAGAGAGCTAAATCAGCAACAATGGCAAAGAGAACACAGGATACTTCAGACACATTTTTCCGTCTTAGGACTTATATCCACAGTCTAGGGGGAAGTTGGATCCCCCAAAATGGCAACCTTTGAAAAACCTCAATGCACCCCTCCTTTTTTGAGACTCAGAAGGTTGCCTCAGTGGAAAATTCCCCAAGGTCCCTTCCCCTAGACAGGGAGCAAGGTCAAATTGAAAAGAACATCTGGTCTAGAGTGCTGATGCAGGACACCAGCAGGCTGTTAAGATAAGTTTAATTTTGACCTTGTGGTTTCTCCAGGAAGGATGAGTATGCCCACACTTCTTACAATATCCCTATTGCTTGCCCAGATCTGCACCTGCAGTGGCTCTGCTTTTTACAATACCCCTATTGCTTTACTTGTCAAAATTATGTACATAAAAAGAAAACTGTCCTAAAGCCCAGGGCTTCAGCTAGCTAAGCTGGCTGAAGTGCCCACAGATACCTGTGTGAACAAGAAACCTCTTGCAGTTTGCATCCAACTGTCTGGTTATTGAGCTTGGGATGTCACGAGGCATTCAGCCTGACAACTTCAGGTCTTTCATTTGGAGGTCCCACCGAGACTTGGCATCCCCACTCAATAACCTAGACTTTGAGAGGTGAGACGATTTGATACCCCTTGTCTGTCTGTCTGTTCTTCTCTCACTGTTGTGGTCTGGTGTGTACACTTTTGAATTTGGGGCATCCAGTGAAGGAATTAACGAATTCTGTACTCACTTGGAGCAGCTGCCCTGGGAGAGGTCCCAGGGTGCGGGTGCTTGGAGTCCCGGTTTCTGGGCCCGCTTTGTATTTGAGGGTGAACAGGCCACCCTACTGGAGGACTTGTACCGTGCAGTGTTGGGCCTGCTGTTTGTTTGTTGTCTATTGTTATTGTTTGTCCTTTGTTGATATTGAAAATTTTTTTCTAGGATGGGACAATCTCTAACCACCCCCTTAAGTTTGACTCTAGACCATTGGAATGATGTCTTAGCTCGAGCACACAACCAATCCATGGATGTCAATAAGAAGAAATGGCAGACTCTCTGCAGTTCCCAGTGGCCAACTCTCAATGTTAATTGGCCCTGGCACAGCATATTTAACCTGAATGTTTTCTTGCAGGTGAAAGACAAAGTTTTTGATGCAGGACCCCACGGACACCCCGACCAGGTCGCCTACATCGTCACCTGGGAAGACCTGACCTGCAACTCACCTCCATGGGCCCGCCCATTTGTTCACCTCCAAAAACCCGAGCCCCTACCCAGCACTCCCAGTACTTCCATCTCCCCTTTACCTCCATCTATCCCTCCTGTCCCTCTCCCATCCACGACCCCTCTTGTCCCTCTCCCTTCCACACCAACTGTCTCCCCTCTGTCCTCCTCACTCTACCCTCTAGCTGATTCCGACTCCAAGAGGGAGAAGCCTAAACACCCTATCCTTCCCCCTGACCCCAATCTCTACCTACTTTCCTTTGAACCTCCCCCTCCATATCCCCCTCTCTTGGATCCAGTCAGGGCAGGAGGACCCAGTCCTCACTCTTTGCCTCTCCTGATTCCTCCACCCAGGACGAATCTGACCCGGTCCACTCCTATTCAGGCTCGCTTAGGTCTCCGCAGAGAGCGACCACGTCAGGCGGGAGAATATGGACCATGGTCAGCTCAGCGTTTTCCCTTAAGATCAGTAGGGGGCCAACATCAGTACTGGCCATTCTCTGCATCCAACCTCTACAATTGGAAAACCCACAACCCCTCCTTTTCCCAAGATCCCCAGGCACTAACTGGGCTCATTGAGTCCATTCTAATGACTCATCAGCCCACTTGGGATGATAGTCAACAGCTTCTCCAGGCACTCTTAACTATGGAGGAAAAACAAAAGGTCTTTTTTGGAGGCATGGAAGAATGTACTGGGCCCCAATGGGGCCCCACCCAACTCCCCAATGAGATCTACGCAGCCTTCCCGTTGGAGCGCTCCAACTGGGACCACACCACCCCCGCTGGTAGGGAACAACCGTCTCTATCACCAGATTCTCCTTGCGGGTCTCCAGGGCGCTGGGAGGTGCCCCACTAATTTGGCCAAGGTAAGAGCAGTCACTCAGGGAGGGGAGGAAACTCTGGCAGCATATTTTAGAAAGGTTAATGGAGGCATATCATAGATATATGCTCTTTGACCCGACCAATCCAGAACGCCAGGGAGAAATTATCATGGCCTTTATAGGGCAGTCAGCCTCAGACATCCTGACTAAATTGCAGTAGTTAGACGGATTATAGGACTATACTCTTCAGGATCTCATGAAGGAGGCAGAAAATATTTATAATAAGAGAGAATCCCCGGAAGAGAAGGAAGAGAGACTAAGCAAGTTGCAGGAAGAGAACGAGGAAAGATTGAGAAAAGAGCAAGAACAGAGGGAAGACAAGCACGATAAAAAACGTACTAGGGAGTTAAGCAAAATCTTGGCCACCCTAGTTCAACCTGGATCAGAGCCAGGGAGGCAGATAAGGATCCAGGGAGACTTCTGGTGCCCATGGCTTGACCGAGACCAATGTGCCTACTGCAAAGAGGAAGGGCACTGGGCCAAGGATTGCCCAAGGAATCCAAGAGCACAAAAGAAGCGCCCCCCCCAGGTCCTCTCCCTTGAGGATTAGGGGAGTCAGGGCCAGGAGCCCCCCAGCCCAGGCTAACTCTCAAGATCGGGGGGCAGCCTATAACTTTCCTGGTCGACACTGGGGCTCAACATTCAGTGTTAACCAAAGCTCTTGGTCCACTGAGTAGCAAAACTTCAATGGTGCAGGGCGCTCCTGGAGGGAGAAGCTACCCACGGACTACCAAGCGAGAAGTGCATCTGGCCTCAGGTAAAGTGACCCATTCCTTCTTACATGTCCCAAATTGCCCTTACCCTCTTCTGGGGAGAGATCTGCTGTCTATAGTGGGAGCCCATATTCAATTCAATAAACGGGGAGCCTCAGTCACCAGCCCAAATGGGAGCCCCCTCCATGTCCTCACCCCAAGGTTGGAGGATGAATACAAGTTGCTGGAACAGCCTCACAAAAACCCCTAGAAAGCATCCAATCCTGGCTCAAAGAATAACCCAAGGCTTGGGTAGAGACCGGGGGATGGGACTAGCCGTGAACCAGCCACCCATCATAATCGACTTAAAGACATCTGCTACCCTCATATCTGTTAAACAGTATCCACTATCCAGGGGGGCCTACAGGGGCATCCAACCCCACATACAGCAACTGCTAGATTTGGGCATATTAAAACCTTGCTGTCCCCCTTGGAATACACCCCTCCTTCCCCTCCAGAAGCCAGGGACTGGGGACTATCACCCTGTACAAGATTTAAGGGAGGTTAACCAAAGGACTGAGGGCATTCATCCAACGGTGCCTAACCCATACAACCTTCTGAGCACCCTGCCTCCCTCCCATACCTGGTATACTGTGCTAGATTTAAAGGATGCCTTTTTCTGCTTGAGGCTCATCCCCCAGAGTCAGCCCCTTTTCGCCTTCAAATGGAAAGACCCAGACTCAGGACTATCAAGACAACTAACTTGCACCAGGCTGCCACAGGGTTTCAAGAATTCTCCAACTCTCTTTGACGAGGCTCTACACCAGGACTTGGCTGACTTTTGGAGGCCACACCCTGACCTCGTCCTCCTGCAGTACGTGGATGATTTACTCTTGGCAGCCCGGACTGAGGAAAGCTGCAACGAGGTACTGGGGCCCTACTAGAGCAGCTGGGATCTTTGTGATACCGCGCCTCTGCCAAGAAGGCACAGATCTGAAAACAGTAACTTATCTATGCTATACCCTAGAAGGGGGCCAGCGATGGCTGATGGAGGCCAGAAAACCAGCAGTGGCCCTCATCCCCCCACAGCAAACCCCACGACAGATGTGGGAATTTTTAGGAACTGCAGGCTTCTGCAGACTCTGGATCCCTGGGTTTTCGGAAATGGCTGCCCCACTATATAACCTGACTAAACAGGATGCTGAATTTGATTGGGGAGAAGAACAACAGGTAGCATTTGACAAAATCAAACAGGTCCTCTTGTCTGCCCCTGCCTTGGGACTCCCAGATGTCACAAAATCATTTGACTTGTTTGTTGATGAGTGTGAAGAGGCATTGCCAAAGGGGTCCTAACCCAAAAGTTGGGCTCATGGAGGAGGCCTATAGCTTATCTATCCAAGAAACTGGACTATGTGTCATCAGGATGGCCCCCTTGCCTTCGCATGGTGGCATCTATAGCAGTCCTAGTCAAGGACGCAAACAGGCTAACTCTGGGGCAGCCCCTCATTGTCATTAAGCCCCACGCTGTGCAAGCCATCGTCTGCCAGCCACCCGAGCGCTGGCTGTCAAACACACGGATGGCTCACTACCAGATGCTGCTTCTGACTCCCAACAAGATACGATTCGGGCCAGCCACCACCTTAAACCCAGCTACACTCTTGCCGGACTCAGAGGACAGTCAGGAGGTGCCCCATGATTGTCAACAAATACTAGACCAGACCTGACCGACCAACCTCTCCTGGACGCGAATGTTACATGGTTCACAGATGGGAGCAGTTTTCTCTATAAAGGTGAGTGAAGGGTGGGGGCGGCGGTGGTGGATAAGCACCAGACTATCTGGACGAGCGCCTTGCTCCCAGGAGCATCAGCACAGCGGGCTGAGCTCATTGCGCTCACCCAGGCACTAAAAAAGGCAGAAGGAATGAGGGCTATCATTTATACTGACAGCGGGTATGCATTTGCAACGGCACATGTGTACTGAGAAATCTACCGGAGGAGGGGGCTACTAACCTCAGGAGGTAAATAAATTAAAAATAAGAATGATATACTGGACCTGTTACAAGCCCTGTTCTTACCTAAAAAGTTGAGCATCATCCACTACCCAGGACACCAGAAGGGGAATAGCCCCATTGCTTTAGGCAACTGCCTGGTGGATGAAATAGAAGGAGGGCAGCATTTGGGTCACAGATTCTATCCCTGCAAACTAAAAAGACTCAAACAGCCCCTCCACAACCGAAATACACCTATACAGCAGAAGACCTGGCAGAAGTACACAGAATAGAAGCCAGATATGACCTGGAGGTCCAAGGATGGAGGTTTCAAGGGAAATTGGTCCTGCTCCAGAAGGATGCCAGAACTTTAACAGTGGACCTCCACAAATTAACCCATCTTAGTAGGAAAAAGCTATCCACTCTACTAGAAAGGGAAGAGTTCTTCTTTTATATACCACATGTGCAGAATCTCATTCAGCAGGTTATTGATCAGTGTGTTCCCTGTGCAAAAGTCAATGCTGGAAGACTAAAACTTCCAGAAGGGACCAGGACCAGAGGACACCACCCCGGTGTCTATTGGGAAGTGGACTTTACAGAAGTTAAACCTGGCCTGTACGGTAACAAATATTGCTGGTTTTCATAGATACCTTCTCAGGATGGGTTGAGGCCTTCCCTACCAAGAGAGAAACTGCCCAGATGGTAGTTAAGAAGATTCTGGAAGAAATCTTCCCTGGATTCGGCCTACCCAAGGTAATCGGGTCTGACAATGGGCCGGCTTTTGTCTCCCAGGTAATTCACTTGGCATCCAAGTTACTGGGGTTTGATTGGAAATTACATTGTGCTTATAGACCCCAAAGTTCAGGTAGAAAGAATGAATAGAACAATTAAGGAGACCTTGACTAAATTAGCATTGGAGACTGGCACTAGAGACTGGGTTCAACTCCTGCCCCTGGCCCTCTACCAGGCCAGGAACACCCCTGGCCCCCATGGCCTCACCCCATACGAGATCCTCTATGGAGGACCTCCCCCTCCTGTAACCTTCTTTGATTCTGATATTTCTGCTATGCTACTACCTCAACCCTGCAGGCACACCTCCAAGCCCTACAGATAGTCCAGGAGCAGATTTGGAAGCCTTTGGCAGCGGCATACTGGGAGAAGGGACCACCTGTCAGGCCCCGCCAGATTGGTGACCAGGTCTACGTGAGGAGGCACCAGTCCAAAACTTTGGAACCACGCTGGAAAGGACCGTACACAGTACTGCTGACCACCCCAACTGCCTTAAAAGTTGACGGCATCACGGCCTGGGTACACGCATCACATGTGAAGCCAGCCCCTGGCGAGAACCCAGAGGACATCAACACAGCCTCATGGAAGCTCCAGCATACTCAAAACTCTCTCAAGATAAGACTCTTAAAGAGACCCTAATCCTGCTAATAATATTTCCCATAGGTTTCTGTTACTACCCTGGCTTCAATCCTCATGCCCCCCCCCATAGACTGACCTGGCTTGTTGAAAACCTTGAGACTGGCCACCAGCTCAACCTCAGCTCAATCATGGGTACTCCTGGCACCTGGTACCCCGACTTCTCCTTTGATTTATGCCGGGTGGCTGAGGGATCATGGGCAGTAACCCAACGATCCCCCAGCGAAAGTTTCTTCTGGGGGTATCCAGATTGTAAAATTAGAAGATGGTATATCTGCCCGGGAGAAATGTGTACCCAAAAATGTGGGGGACCAGAGGATTACTATCATAAACGATGGGGATGTGAAACCTATACCAATGCATATTGGACAGGTGCTGGAGGAGGACCCCTGTGCTTCACAAATCCGGGAGAATCTAATAATATTGACATAACCTTTACATCCAAAGGGAAGGCCCTGCCGGTCACTGATTGGATAAAAGAAAAAAACTGGGGACTTAAGCTATTCAGACCTGGAGGATATCATGAGGGACTTATTTTTAGAATAAGATTTCTCATGGAAGCCTCTGTCCACTCTATTGGTCCCAATTCAGTTCTAGGAGAACAGGGACCATCCAAGATTCCAAAACCTCAGGCCCCACCAGTCCTGCCTGTCAGCCCTATCACAACATCATGGAGTTCCAGTAACACACCAGCCTACCCTAGTTCCCTCCCCGAGGTTTCCCCAACGGGTCAGAGACTCTTTAACCTTGTCCAAGGAGCCTTTTTGGCCCTCAACAGGACCCAGCTGAACCTGACCACCACTTGTTGGTTATGCTTGGTGTCTGCACCTCCCTATTATGAGGGGATTGCTACATTAGGAAATTATACCAACACTACTAACGGTTCTGACTGCAGCTAGAGGACAAACCATGGGTTAACACTTACTCAAGTTTCTGGCCAGGGTCTATGCCTAGGAATACCTCTGCCCTCCAAGTCAGGCCTCTGTAACCAAATTGTCCAACAGCCAGGAAGTCAAAATTACCTGGTCCAGAATCAGGGCTCTGGTAGGCATGTAATACTGGGCTGACACCCTGTGTGCACACCCAGGTCCTATGTGCCTCCAAAGATTTTTGTGTCCTAGTCTGCTTGCTTCCCCATGTATATTATCACCCTCCTGAAGTTCTGGAGAAAGTTTATGAGGGAATCCCAATAAGGTACAAGAGGGAGCCTATATCACTTACTCTAGCCCTCCTATTGGGGGCAGGGATGGCGGCTGGGATAGGCACCAGAGCGGCTGCACTGGTACGAGGGTCTCAAGGTTACTCAGAATTAAAGCTAGCCATTGAGGAGGATATCAAAGCGGTTGAGGGGTCTATTACTAAATTAGAATTGTCTATTGCTTCCCTGGCTGAGGTTGCCTTGCAAAACCGGAGAGGCCTTGACCTCCTTTTTCTTAAGGAGAGTGGACTCTGTGCTGCCCTAAAAGAAGAATGCTTTTTCTATGTTAACCATTCTGGGGTCATACAAGATTCCATGGAAAAACTTAGGGAAAAACTCAACCAGCGTTGGAGGGAATGGGAATCTCAACAGGGATGGTTTGAAAGCTGGTTCAATGGGTCCCCCGGCTGACCACCCTGATTTCTACCATACTAGGTCCTCTGGTTATTTTGTTACTAATACTTACTTTTGACCCCTGTATTTTAAGTTGCCTTATGTTGTTCATTAAGGAACGCCTATCTATCACCCAGGCCCTGGTTCTCACACAACAGTACCAAGCTCTTAAACAACAAGAGGGACCATAAGTTTTAAGATTAAAACTTCACAAAAAGAAATGGGGGAATGAGAGACCTTAACACACCCCCTTTTTTGAGACTCAGAAGGTTGCCTCAGTGGAAAATTCCCCAAGTTCCCTTCCCCTAGACAGGGAACAAGGTCAAATTGAAAAGAACATCTGGTCCAGAGTGCTGATGCAGGATACTGGCAGGCTGTTAAGATAAGTTTAATTTTGACCTTGTGGTTTCTCCAGGAAGGATGAGTTATGCCCACACTTCTTACAATATCCCTATTGCTTGCCCAGATCTGCACCTGCAGTGGCTCTGCTTTTTACAATACCCCTGTTGCTTTGCTTGCCAAAATTATGTACATAAAAAGAAAACTGTCCTAAAGCCCGGGGCTCTCAGCTAGCTAAGGCAGCTGGAGTGCCCACAGACACCTGTGTAAACAATAAACCTCTTGCAGTTTGCATCCAGCTGTCTGGTTATTGAACTCGGGATGTCACGAAGCATTCAGCTTGACAACTTCAGGTCTTTCACCTTGACTCCTTCAAGTCCCTGTCCCCAGCCCCAGAAATGGCAACCTTGACTCCTTTGAGGCCCTGGTCCCAGCCCTGATCAGACCTTGACAATTCCACTCCTGGACAAGGACACAGAACTAAGGTTCTCTCTGTCCTTTCATCTGGGTCTATGAGAAAGTCTTGGGTTGTCTGTCGCCCTACAATACATTTCAGAAATTATGGATCAATACATGCAAAACCAGCACACACAAAGCTAGGGCTCTGGCTCTCTGCTGATTTATCTTGACATATCTCAATCTTGAATATCTTTTGCCTCCCCAAAGACTGAATATTAACACATGCTATTCAGTATTTCAAACAAAAAAATTAAAAGATGATTATGGATTCTAGAAGGTAATCCTTGTGGCCTTAATGTTTATTTCAGCCTTAAAAAAGACAATAGTGGCTGTGGGTGCTCAGTAAGAATTCCAAAGTAATTCCCTTCTCTTCTCTTTGGAGCACAGGATTACTTCATTGGAAATCAGACAGGTATGCTCATTTGTGCAAGTTCCCAGGTCCTTCCCTAGGTCCAGTCTCACTGTGACGTTTACATACCATTTAAGTCATTATCCCCTAGCTGCAGGTGTGAGCACTATTCAGTGTACAGGCATGTTTCTCTGAGCACTGCTGGGTAGGGCTCATTCATAGGTTTGAATTTCTAGTTTTCGTATCCAGATAGTCTGAACTAGGAGATGTAGAGGTCCAGGAATATTACCTCAGACTGCAGCAAATCAGAGCCACAACCACAGTTGAAACATTTCTAGAACCCTCCCTAATTGTACATGAACAGTACAATTAGTGTGAATTTAGTATTTCATGCTTGAAGGCAAGAATCTGTTAACCAAGCCAGTGTAGATCAGGACGCTGAAGGATATTGTTCTCTTTAGACAAAAGGAGATGCAGTAGGATAAATAAATGTTGTATAGATGGACTAAAGCCACATATCAGAAAAATGTGCAAACCAAACATGAGCTGAAAATGAAAGTTTCTGTCCAACCAGGTTCTGCCTCCCATCATCCCCAAATAAGTACACAGAGACATTTTACTTATTAAACTGTTGGCTGATGGCTCAGGCTTCTTACTGGCTAGCTTTCTCTTAATTATAAACTCATAACTACTAATCTATGCATTTCTACATGGCCTTATCTTATCAGAGAATGCCTGGCATGGTCCTATCTTCCTGGTCTTTACATGGTATCTCTCTGTGGCCTCTCTCTCCTCTCTCCCCAGCATTCTCCTCATCTCCTAGACCTGCCTATCTTCCTGCCTCTACTGGCCAGTCAGTGTTTTATTTATCAACCGGCAAGAGTAACATATACAGAAAGATATCCCCCATCAATGAGTGACTACTTTGCCAGAGCCCAGGTTTAGGAGAAGTGATTTCACACATTATTCCAGCAATGGTCACTCTCCAGGTGTAGATTAGCAAGCACTTTTGTATATGAAAAGCATTCTTGGGGTTAGTACTAAAAGTCTTATGGCCCAGGAAAGTCCTCACTCCCAAGAAAATGGAGGCTGGTTCCTTTAATAGAAGGGAAAAGTTGTCCTATAAATACTCAAAGAGCATTCTCTGTTTAGACATTTTCCATTTCCTACCTTTCCTCTGGACACTTAGGGTAGCTCCATGATGAGAATGGACAGTTCATCGTGCCATGGTGTCTGCCATGGTGCAGCACTGAAACTTCTTTGTCTTCTTCCTGTTCCAGGATGTCAACTGAAAAGTTATTCTTATCCCTAGCAAGGTTACACCACTTTCAGCATGATGGAATTGCCTTTCAAAATGACTCGTGATCTCAAACAGTTCACCTATCTCATCAGTTGCTGCACAAACTCCATGATAAAAGAGATCATTGAGAGAAGCTGAGGGTTGGCAGCACAGGGAAGAGTCAATGAGGGAGACCATTGGGAAAGGAATATCCTCAGTTGCAAGGGAAATCCCAGCATCCACAACAGTGAGATGACCACCAAAGACAGCAGTATGAACTGAGTGGATAGAACTCGACTGTGGTTTATATTAATTTTAACATGAAGTCTTGGGAAAAGAAGGGGAAGGTTATGGCTTACAGAAATGTATTTAAATGTCACATTGACACGGTGAGGAGTGTTCTGGTTTTTTGTTTTTATTTTATTTTATTTTTATTTACAAAGAACTTCATATAATGTGTTTGATCATATTCAACCTTCTCTCCCAAGTTTTCCCAGAGCCACCCTCTTCCATATCCATCCAATTTTGTGTCTTTTTGTAGAAACCCTATCAAGATGTGTTGATCAAATTTTCTCAGATGTGTGGCCTTCCATTGGAGTTTATCCATTTTTGACTTATCAAGGGATACACTTATAGTAAATCTTGACTCTCTCAGAAGCTAACAATGTCAAAAGCTCATCAACTATGTATGAGACTTCATGCCCAGTTCATCAGTTCATGCTAGAATTTAGTCTGTCTTGGGCTTGTCAGATCATTGTTGTAATTTATAAGGTCCACAGCTGGATAAGACAGATAATATTTTTTAGCATACATACTTCTATGAAAACCAACCAGTACTGATGAAGGTTCCAGTTCAGTTCCAGCTTTATTTCTCTGTGTGTTTTGACTCAGATATGCAGTGTACTCAGTAATAGGGTCTTACCATCAAGGGTAACTAAGGGTAATAACAATGGCTTATAACATTTGGGATGGTCTATGGTGTCTCACTGTTTTCTATCTGATACATCCAAGAGGGAACATCAAATGAATAATTATCACCATCACATTGGCCTATAGGCATGTCTATGGAGCATTTTCTTTACTGCTAGTTAATACAGGAGGACCTAGATTACTGTGAGAGATGCTATCTCTGGAGATGGTCCAGGGTTATATATAATATGGAGCTGAGAAAGAGCCAGAGGGAGCAAGCAGTAGAGTTCTCCTGGGTTTATGCTTTAAGTTTTTGCCCAGAGTTCATGCCTTTGCTTCCTTTGATGATGCACAGTATGACATGAAATCACTTTCCCCTTTGTTTGGGTCAATGCTTCGTCATGGCAACAAAGAAACAAAGAAATTAGAACAACAAATTATTACTCCGGGCCTTGATTTTGTTTATGTTAGGAGTCGGGGATGCTTAGAATATTCAATTACAAGGTAGGAGAAATAGAAAATCCTTCCTTCCTTTAAAATATGTTAGTCTCAAACCTTGTTCTTATTTGTATATTTCTCTCAACACTGGATTGTACGGTTTCTAAAAGTGGTAATGTGTTTCTTCAACATTTCTTCTTCAGTTCTTAGTTTACTGTTTGTATTAATATATTTTTCAATAAATGAATGGAAGCAATGACAAAAAGAAAAGGTTGGAGAGGACATGAAAAAAAAGAAATGAGTACCAAACAAGAAATAGAAGAGAGGAAAAGGAAGAAAAGAGAGAAGAATAAAGGAAAGCCGGCCCTAAATGACACTAATTTTCAATGGTTCACAACATATACCCCCCTGCTCTTGGTCTAGCTGTCTTGCAAGCATGCAGTCCATAAAGCTTACTATGTAATTTTTAATCAAGTAACCTAATAAAATAATTTTTATTTAAGAAGCACAAAGAATATTTGCCTTAAAGCACCTGGGAATGTTGGAGAGCAAGGGTCTAAACATCAGACAGTTGGTCCATTTCTGAAGAGAAGTGTTAGGAAGTAATGGAATTACGGATGTTAGGGACAACCTCAGCAACAGGGGGGAGAACACTGCTTCCTGTACCTTCTGAATGAATGTTCTTAGCAACCAATCCAGACAAAACAGAGCCTGGAGTAATAACTAAGCACTCAAGAGAGTCTTTCTTCTTTCCCTTTCCAAGGTGGGGAGACACACGACAGTCCTATTGTTTTCACTCAGGTACTTTACTTTTCCCACAGAAGATGTAGAAAACAGGACATCATAGATAAGATCCAGACTAGGTAAGGATAGACATAAGAAGGGATGTGGATGCTGAGTTTCCCAGAAAACTCCACCAGCACTGAAAGAACTGTGCCAAGATGTCACAGGCTCACATGATAAACAAAAAAGTCCTTTTGTCCTGTGCATATCCCCACAGGACAAAATGAAACATGGTGGGATCAAGGTAATAGCTGTTTCCTTTCTCCTCTCTTCCTCATTCCGCTCTTCTTTACTCTTCCTCTTGTCTTTTCTCTTTATTCCTTCTACTCTCCTCCCCTTCCAACCCCTTACTTCCTCCTCTTTCCTTGTGTCTTTCTCTGTCTCCATCTCTCCCTTCCTCCCGTTCTTTCTGTCTCTAATTTGTGAGCACATAAGCTGATGTTAGGAGGGAAAATACTAATCTCTGTAAGCCATTGTAAGCAGTGCCAGACCTGTAATTCAAAGGTTTGACTCATTGCGTGACCCAACACTAGTTGTTGAGGAATAGACTGAGAAATGAAACTCACGAATGACTTCCTGTATTATACTCACTGTTCCAGAGTAACTCTGTATGATTTATGAAGGCCAAGTAGAGCAAAAGAAGGAAGGAAGGAAGGAAGGAAGGAAGGAAGGAAGGAAGGAAGGAAGGTTGTTTAAGAAAGGCAATTCTGACAGAAAATAGAACAGCCCAGGGGACCAGTTAGGGAATTGTAATTATCCAGGTGGAATAGAGTTCAGATGTGGGCAACAGGAATGAAAAGCACTGGTTAATAGACTTATGGGAAGAAACTAGGAGAGATGGGTAGCTGCAGAGTACCATTGTGTCTCTTCCATGACTCCTACAAGAGGGGGCCTAGTCTTACTAGGCATTCCATGGCCCAGTGAGAAAGGGGGGGTCTGCTCTTAAACACCCGCATAACTAGGCACTGAGAGTGGAAGTTCTTACCAGCACCTCCCAATGGGAGCACCCATGGAGCCCTTAACATTAGTGTTGCCTTGGGTCCCTCCCTGCTTTCTGTCCCCTTGCTGCACACACTTCTTGGTACACTCAGGTGATGCAATCACTGGTTTAACACAAGTCCTCGATGGTAAATATGTGCTCCAGACAATAAAACACAGCCTCTCTTTACCCATGCAGTATTAAATGTCCAAAAATAAAACCAAACAGTATTTGCATGCTCCAATATTTGCTCTGTACTTCAGGTTTGTTTTATTTATGGCATTCTGTAGATTTCTTAGAATGCATTTTTCTCTGTATATAATTGAAGGGACCAGTGAATAATGAAAACATAAATTTGACAAGTTAAGAACTTACACAAAATTAAATAATGTTCTCATTTTGTCTTTCTCAACTCTAATCCCCATTAGAACTACATCTGGTGAGGGTTCAGTATTCATCCTCTGAGGTCTCTCTCTGGAAATCAATGGGATTAGAAAGGACAATGGCCCTGAACTGAATTTGGCTATCCCAAATAGTTTTGATGTGTGTGGTCCACATTAAAAATGGGTCTGGTGGATGCCAACAGGGACTAAAGAGTAAACAGTGATTCAACAAGCCACACTGCAGCTCCCATGGTGAAATTCTTCTCTTTTTATTTATTTATTTATTTATTTTTGTTTGTTTGTTTAGCTTGATTTCGGGCTTTTCGCTTTGCTTTGTGGGGGAGGTTGCAGAGGCAAGGGTGAATGCACGAGGTTGGGAAGTCAAGAGGTATTAGGATGCATGATGTGAAATAAGAATCAATAAAAGTTTAAAAAATTGTATGAAATATTTAAATAATAAAAAAATTGAAATGAAAATTATGAAGCATGAATAAAAGAAATAGGTCTGAGGTTCCAAGAAAATGACCACGCAATCTAAAAATGTCTGCAAGGCAAAGGCTTCACTTCTGCAGACAGGTGCAGAGTTGTGACCAAGCGAGCCCCGCCAGCAGGGACCCTGTGCCTCACTCAGAGTGATCGGGCTTGGCCATACATTCTTGTGAGGTTGGCTCACTCTGAACAGCACTGTTGACAAGCAAAGTGCACCCTTTGAGAACAGGAAGCAACCTTGAGCACAGACGGCTGACTCGGGGAAAGATTGCTTGCCAGATGGAATCTTACAAATCGCTTTGTTACAAATCACTTTGAAGGTGGAACTTTTTTTGTTTCACTTAATCCTCTGGCAGAAACAAAACGAAACAATATATCTCATTTACATTCCCCACAATCCATAAGCCATTCTTTGAGAGAAATCTGGCATTTGTTTTTGTACTTGGACCACAGCACTGTAAAAACATGTCAGAATTTGGCGCCATTTACAAAGACTTTGCTTCTTCTCTCACGGCATCCAGGTGTCACCATTAGTTTAGAAATTAGGTTCACTGATGCTTGAACATCATATTTTGTGGAAAGTGCAACAAGGAAGTCTGAGAGGCTGCCAATGGCTAGCCTGCTTGACCGTGGGTGGCCACTTATCCCAGCAAGTTTGGTTTTATAGAAAAAGAACCCCATGATCAGGGATCACAAAAAATACAGTATTTCATACTTCATTTCAAGGTCTAGTGCACAGCAAGTTTTCTTGTGGCAAGGATGGCTCTTAAGTCCAGGACATATGGCTGGCTCAAGAACCAGATGTTAGAAGATTGAGACAATTTAGAGGGAAGCCAGGCATAAGAGGGCCATAGCAGCTGTGGTTTCTCATTACGTCTGCAAGTTGTGAATCCAAGGCTGATTTCCACTCCTCACCATAATTCCTTCTGCTGATTGGTGATATTCCTTGGTCTATTACAAATGGAAAGGATTTGATTCCCCAGCCTTTGGGAAATACATATTATCCTTGAAGATGCCACGTTGGTGTTCAGTCTTTGATGAAGTCTCTCCATATCTCCATCCCAGCATCCCTTTTGTATAACAGAAAACAAATGGTTGTAGTTATTCTCTCTGTCTTGAGCTAGTCCATCAAGGATGTAAATCCAAAGCTCATAAATCCCAGGGAGTAAATGAAGCTTGTGAGGTTCAGCATCTCCAACAATTTCTAGTTTTCACAAGGTACCTTCCCACTGTTACATAAAGATGGAAAAATTGCTGGGGAAAGGAGACCCCTTGTTGATCTCACTGTCTGTAAGTTGTGTCAGGAGTTCCAAGGATTCTGTTTTATACCTCATCACACATGCTTGAGTGAGCTTGTCCATGATGCAGCTGCCTTTGAGGCATCCATTCTCCTCCAAGTCTCCACTCAACCATGTTCCTTTAAGTAGCTTCAATCATATTATTGCCTCATCAGCCTAGACTTGTATGAAATTGTTTCTTTGGTCAGCCTTCAGTAATCTATCTGGGATTACATTTGTTCACATGTACCCTGTAAAAGTCATGCAGCACACACACACACACACACACACACACACACACACACACACACTGGTACCCATATAGGCACAGTTTTATCATAGCCCTGACAAATTTCATCCAGTTGTTCTTTGTTCCCCCTGGAGTAAGTTCCCCAAGAACATGGTTTCTGTATCTTTACATCTCTGTTTCACAAGAATCACAGCTGGCAGATGGCAAACCCTCAATAAATTTTTATGAAATACCTAAAAAATGTATATTTTCATGTAATATTGCTTTTGAATTATTAACTTTATTGAATAAAATGTTCCAAATAAAACTTCATGCATTTAAAATAAAATTTTAAAATGTATTCAAACATCATATATCATTTATGAAAGGAAGAGGTTGAATTTTATTATCTCATAATTGCTTTGAGATCTAAACTTCTGAGATATTCTACTGAGTCATACAAAAGGGAAGATATGCATGCACATACATGCATATTTATATTTGTACTGAGAGATATAATACTTTGGGCTTCAAGATGCATGCTGCTTGTGTTAAAGGGGTATTTTCCTGAAACTGTATAGGTCTTGGAGAAGCATTTTCTACACCTTCCATCCATGATGATGTATTAGGTGATGGGCAACACTGGCTATAGCATGGATCGAAAACCTGGAGCTGGGTCCCACAACTGAAACTGTGCCGTGTGTTTTAAGAAAGAAAGCCTTGTACCTCATGGCAGATCCTGCACTGATACTCAGTGAGACACTGGGCATTATCTTAATGGATTTGTACCTTAATTGTGTAATAATGACAAAATGATGGGGCTGTGTGAAATGAATACATGTGAAGTCCTTCTAATGTCTCAGATATTGTAAGATATGTATAATCTACCTCATTCAGTCTATGTGTTTGATTCATAATTCTACATTTTCAAAAAGAATCTTGAGAATTATAGGGAATATATTTCTCCTTTTTTTGATATTTCTCCTTTTATGGAAACAGCCCAGGTACTCAAAATGAAGGTAGAAGAAAGAAAAATTAACTGCTGCTCATCATGGACATCACATAACATCCTTTCACTTCATGACTGTGTGATCATCACCACATGACTCTGAAAACATGAAATATGTGGACCTCTTCAGATGATATTAAATGTAAGGATGACAAGCCAACTTGTGAAATTAGTGAGAAATTAGTGAGAAATTAGTACAGCCATAAATTCTGGGAGGTAAAAATGATCAAACACTATTCTTTAGTTACAAGATAGAATACTCATTTCCTGACACTAAGATATTAGCTCCCAGCAAGCCAGCTGTTGCTTTTCAATGCTGGGTGTCTAACGGACAGGGTTTTTGGAACCTGAGGACCACCATAACCCAAAATAATTTCATATAATCATTTAATAATTTCAACCAGTTCCAGAAAAGGAAAAAAAGACAAGGATTAGAGTTAAAAACCAAAGTGAACAAAGTCCTCTAAGAATATGATAACTAGGAGTCTGAAGTTCTATTAAGGAGGGAAAGAAAGGAATTAAAGAGATTCAGAAGAAATCTGGGGTCCCTCGCATGGAGTCGCTAGTGTGTGTCATGTGCTTAGGATTTTCTGAGTCTCACACAACCATTAGTGCCCCCTTTCCAGAGTTACAAGCCTTGTTTTAAACATAGCAAGCCTGACTTCGCTAACATCCAAGAGTCAGAACATTCTAGACAGGCTGAGCTTGGGCAGAAGGAATTTAAAGAAATAGTGGACATTCTGATTCTATTTAGTACCTCCAGTCCCCCTCACTTGGAAAGAAACTCTAGCTTTGAGTTTTCTCCGCTGAAACTACATCATAAACAACAAGTCAGGACAAAATGAAGCCCTGTGCCAAAAGCAGATTCTAGCTTTTAAATATTAAAAATAAATAAATAAATCACAGGACTGAAACATGCCTGTCATGTTGTGACCAGTCCTACTGACTAGTTTTTATGTTTTGCTTCGTTTTATTTTGCTTTGTTTTGTTTTTATTCCCCCTTGATTCATCCAGAGGAGTATGGTGTACACCTTTCCTTTTGCTTTAAATTATAGGTGAAGCAGAATGCTCTTTCTACTAGGTAGTTGAAAGCCTAGAGCCTTAGGTGTCTTTCATTCTGTCCCTGGCCATTCCTGGTCTTGAAAAGTGGTTTCTTGGGTTGCCCTTGCTCATTGGACAGTGAAAATTCAATTGGGCCCTGAGCCCTTGTTAAGTAAGTTAACCAAGTGGAGAAACTAAATCTGGGATCTTGAACGCTTGTGAATGTGCTAGTTGCTTTTCTGTTGCTGTGATACCATGACCAAGGCAACTTATAGAAGAAAGAGTTTATTTAGGCGTGTGGTTTCAAACAGATAAGGATCCACTCATCAAGTGGCAGGCACAGCTGCAGAAGCAGGAAGCTAAGAGTTCACATCTTCAATGGCAAATCAATTTTGAATCAAAGAGAAGAACTCAAAGTGGAATGGGGCTAGTCCTCAAAGTCCACCCCGGGTGACACCACCCAAATGTCCCTAAATAGCATCACCAACCGGGAACCCAGTATTCATGTACCTAACTGTATGGAGAAAAGAATCTCATTTAAACCACAGAGATTTAACACTCAGACTATAGTCATCTTAGAGTTCATCCTATTAAAGGTCTCTAAAGAAAACAAGATATAAACCCCAGTCTATTGGTTTGATTTACATCTCATAATGCTATAAAATCGCTTTAATATTTTTATTACATGTATTTACTAATTATATTGCTTAGTATTCATTAGTACTGAATCTAATACATCTCTTATTTGTGTACAAATTTTAAAAAATTGTGAGAGGTGTATATAATTTCAGTCTATTTTCCAAACTTAGAAAGTCCAATTATTTCTTTTTTAATTATACTTTCCTGTGATAGGATTAAAAATGTTTTAGTAATGAAACATAAAAAAAATCAGTGAACTTGGCAATGTTCCATCACTAGTAGAAAGCTAATTTAATGTATTTCTTTTACATTCATATTTTCCCATAATGTAGGAATAAGAGTAAATTAAAACATTCATTCCATAATAATTACTTTTAATATGTATAGGAATTTTCAATACAATGTAAAGAAGATTGACTACTAAAATTCAATGCAAATTCTGATTTTTATTTTATTTATTTTTAATATTCAGACTAGGTATGTTGATCATACTTTTTTCCCTTCCCTAACACTTCCCATATCTTCTGTCCTCTCTCTAGCCATCCAATTTAGTTTTCTTTCTCTTTCTCAAAAAAGAGAGAACCAAAATCCAAGCCAAAAAATTTACACAGATACACACACACACACACACACACACACTTCTCACAGAATTTTGTGTTGGCCAACTGCTTCTGAGCATGAGGCCTGTCCTGGATGTGAATGGTATACCCAGTGCCATTGTATTGAAGAGAATAGCTAAAGGTGGGCTTTGCCATTGCCCCTTATCTGTGCTGGGATTTTGTCACGAACTCTGTTTTATAAAAATAGCTTATAATAAGGCATTTTCATGAAAATTATCCAAGAAGTATATAAGTTATATACTTTTGAAAAACTAGCATTTCGTTGACATTGAAGTGATTTGAAAATTTACACTTCATTTGATCAATCAGGAAGTATTTAAAACTCTTACTTCTCATGATTGCCACAGTAACCCATACTTAATAGGATTTGTTTTGTTACTAACAACATACAGCTATTTTATCAAGAAAAACTAATGCACTAATTAGAAAATTTGGGGCTAAAGCTTTACTAGCAGGATAGATCAAGCAGAAGATACAATATTAATATTTGAAGATAAAGTAGAGAAACTGGAGCATACAGTGAAGAAAATCAAAGCTTTTTAATAAAATGAAGGAAGGGAATATGCAGGAACTTGGAAACTTCATGGAAATATCAAATCCATGAACTACAAGGCATAGGAGAAGTACCCAGGGTCAATTGCAAAGGTCATTACACAGGAAAATAGAAGGAAACTTCCCCCAAATCAAAGAAGCACATACCCATGGACACAGAGTGCCAAATAGACTAATAAAGAAACTCACTACAGCATCTTATAGCTAAAGTATTAAATATACAGAAAAAAGGGAGTATGGATACTAGAAAAGAAAATTCACAAGTCACGTATAAAAGTAAAACCATCAGAATAGCAACTAACTTCTCAATGGAAACTCTAAGTCAGAAGAACGTGGACTAATGCACCTCAAGTTTTACAAGACCAAAAAGGTCAAGATTCCTTTACCTGGGAAAAACTATCTAGTACATTTGAAGTGGAAAGAAAAATTTCCCATGATGGAAGCAGACAAAAAGAACTCATGTCCACCAAGTGTCACCACAAAGAATGCTTCAGACAGAGGGAGGAAGGAATAAGCAGAGTCAAGAAGCTACACGACGAAAATAAGCAAAGCTATTATTACTAATACACAAAAAGGACCAAGAACAAAAGCAACAGCAAACATCTTTCAATAACTTTAAATACTAATGGCCTAAACCCCGCAGTCAAAGGTGTACGTTATTTAAACAGATTAAGAAACAAAATCCAACTGTGAATACACCAGCTAAGCAGGTCAGAGAAATACGTAAGCCAACTGAAGACCTTCACCATCCACTCCTCCCCTCCAAATCCAACCCCCCACTGTCATCCCTAGCTAGGCAACAAAACACTAGCAGCAGTCTTTTCTTGCCCCACCCCTACCGTGTTCTCCTGTGGATCTCTCAGACCATCCCACCTGACCTCCCTTCCCTGATTCATCAGCCCCCAGCTCCAGCAGGCACTCCCTGCCAGGAAAACTGACAAGCTAACTGAACACCTGCACCTCTCCTCCAAACCCAAGCATCAGTCTCATCCCTGGCTCTGCAACAGAAAGGCAGCTGCAGCCTTCCTGCCCCCTCTGCCCACATCTCCTGTGTATCTCACAGGCCTTCTTCTCCTGGCCTTCCTCTCCCCACTTGTTGCTTTATCCCAGTCCCCAAATCCAACAGACATCCCCCACTAACCCACAGACCACTCTTGCCAGGAAAGCAGGTAGGGCATCTGTAGATTCCTCCTGTTCCTCTAGATACAACCCCTAGTCTCATCCCCATTGCTATAACAGACCCTCTGGGGTGAACTCTCTTCACTGTCTCCCTCTATCCTAAGAAGACTATCAAGCAGATCCTGTTTGAACACTTTGCTTTTCTCCCTCCTATGAATGCTCTCAGACCCCTAGCCTATGGACATTTCTAAGTGCCAGCTCCCAGTACCCAGAAACACATTTTATCTGAATTCCCCAGTGGCCACAAAGCAGGTCAAAGCAAAAAATAAAATCATGTTCACATCAAATCAAATTTCCTACTCTGAAACACACAGTCATTACACTCTCCAAAAATTTAAAGAGGAAATACAAACCAAGGAACAAAACACCCAACAAAGACAAATCTAAAAGACAGCACCTAGACCTAAAATCAAGCCAATCCCAGATGCTTAGACTTCAGGGTAAAAACACAATTAACAGCCATGGCAGTATGTCACCACTAGAGCCCAATTATCCTACCACAGCAGGCCCTGAATATTCCAATATACATCTCTCTCTCTCTCTCTCTCTCTCTCTCTCTCTCTCTCTCTCTCTCTCTCTCCACACACACACACACACACACACACACACACACACACACACACACACACACACACACACATGACTTTAAAACCACCTATGTGAAGATGATAGAGGTCCTAAAGAGGAAATTAAGAAATCCAGGAAATAGCCGGGTGGTGGCGGCTCATGCCTTTAATCCCATCCGTTGGGAGGTAGAGGCAGGTGGATCTCTGTGAGTATCAGACTAACCTGGTCTACAAGAGTTAGTTCAAGGACAGCCTCCAAAGCCACAGAGAAAGCGTGTCTCAAAACCACCCAATGAAAGGCTTCCCTGAAGTGTTCTTTTCTTGCCTGCTTTCAGTGGCATGGGCTGATCTGGTTACACAAACAAGAAACAGGAGACATAAGAGGACAACAGCAGAGGCAGTGGAGTGGCAGAAGCAATGGCAGTCGAGCAATTGACAGCCAAGCTGCCAAGTGGCACAGGAAGTGGTCACTTTCCAGAGGAGGGATGGGTAGAAGTGAATAGAAAATGAAATGAGTTACAGATACAGCAAGGTGCTTGGCATCCTGCTTGGCAAAGAAAGAAGATACAACTGAATAAAGTAAGAGAGCAGCCAGAAGAGGAACAAGGTGTTAGTAATTGTTGGAAGAATAGAGAGATTAATCTGAAGATGTGCAGAAAGCTACAAAGATCAGAGTCACTGGAAGAATTCTAAGGAGCTGCCAAAGTGTAAGGATGTATGTCTCAGACACTGGCTGCTGTTCAGGGCTGAGGAATCCGTATACCCAAGCCTGCCTAAAAGCTGCAATGTCAGTTGCTGCCAAGGAGTAAGGAATCATCATATTAGACTTGGAGGGAAACAGTAACATTTATTTATTCTGATACCTAAAGTCTACTGGAGAGCTGTCGTAACACTAGGACACAACACCGGCTCCCATGCTGCTGTGACCCACTGCAGTCAAACACTGTGGGAAACACAGTTGTCAAGGAGCAGTCCTGTGATTACTATCCAGGTGCAGCAAAAAGGCCACCCGGCCAATTTGTAACATATGATGAGAGCGTCATGTCTGGTCTTTTGCTATTAGCCATGTGGCATGAGATTAGTAAAATTATCTCAGTGTGTAACCTTCATGGTGATGTAAGACAGGGAGAAAATGGGGAGGGCATGAGGAGGAAATTGTTGCAAAACAGTGTCTTCTGGCCTGTTGTACTTATGAACATATAGCAGGCTGAATGCCTGCCTACCATCAAGCCAGGTAGCATTCCATTGTGGATAAGAGATGAACTCATGAGAAACTATTGCCCACACCTCAAGCTGAGGGAGCTAGTTCAGTCAGGAATTTGAGCCCTGGTAAGTCCTTATGCTCCAGTGGATGACTCCATTCTCATTCACGTAAACATATCCCTAATTAATCCCAGTGATCATAGAAGAAGAACGAGGGAAAGGGGAGGAAAAAAGGAGGAGGGAAACTAAGAAAGGAAGTTTTGAAGAAGATGTGATGGGTCTGGGAAGAGTTAGAGGAGAGACAGTGGTGGAAATGATTAGAACTTACTGTGTAATATATGAAATTATCAAAGAATAAATTTTAAAGAAAGAAACAAGCTTTCAGAGCTATCATTTTATTACTGAAATGCTTCGTTTGTTTTATGCAGCATCACAAAATTTAAAAATAAGAAAGAATATTTAATGAAAATCAAATCTAGGTACTGTTGGCCTTCAGCTTAGAAATTATCCACTATTTCTTAATTTATCACCCCAGAACAATCTTTTCCATATTCAGCCAAATACAATCTATAATGATTTTTAACATCATAGGTGTATATTACATATAGTTTTCACATTTTTCAACTTACAGATACTTTTGAAGACTTTACTACTTGTGAGAATTTCGTACTGAGTGCAACCATCACTTTGAAACACTGTATGCGATTATTTATATATCTTAAAATTTATATGTAACTTAATATAAAAACAAACAGATGGATAAACTCATGGTATTTGAGAAGAGGATAACTAGAAAAAGAGAGTTTCCTATGCAGCGATCTAAGTGTCCAAGTATATTTTAAAACAGGATGTAAACTAGCATCAAGCAAGCATGAGGCAGACTCTAAAATAAAGACAGTGGAACATACTAATTTACTAATTTGCGTATGATAAACAGCCATCAGAGAAACTGGCTATCTGTATTTTATGTCTGTGTGGTATGTACTTATGTGTATATGCATGTTCACATGTGTGGGCTCGTGTGTGTGTGTGTGTGTGTGTGTGTGTGTGTGTGTGTGTGTGTGTGTGTGAATGTGTGCATGTATGTAGGTGAACATGCCCAGAGAGCCCTGAGGCTGATGCTGGGGTGTCTTCCTTCATCACTTTCCACTTTACATATTGAACCCACAACTCACGGCTTCACCTATTCTGGCTATCCAAATTGTTCCAGGGATTCCTGTGTCTCCATTCCTGGAAATGTGATTACAGGGACTTCAATGCTTACCTGTTTGTTTGTTTTTTAACATGGGTTCTGGGTTCAGGAAACATAGTGAGCAGCAAGTACTTTATCTGCTGGTGCAACTTCCCAGCCTCATCTAGCAATTTAGAAAAGACTTAGTCAGACCAGTGTTGAACTTCTAATCTATGACCACATGTAAAAAGTGAAAGCTACATGTGGAAGAATGAGCCTACATCTTTCTCTGTCACCCAGGACAAAACTTTACTCTAACTGAATTTGACAGAGGAGAAAGTGGGGGGATACACTTGAACTTACAGGCACAGGAGAGGACACCCAGAACAGACCCCAGTTCTCTGGTAGCACAGGCATTTAGACCAACAATTGATCAATAGGATCTTATGGAACCCAAAGCATCTGTGCAGTAAAGGAGACCATGGTCATATTAGCAGACACCTACAGAATGAAAGACTCCAGCTGGCCAGCTGACAGAGGCTAGTATCTAGAGAACATAAGAATTCCAAAAGGTAAATGTACCTAATGGAACGTTATTCACCTGTTGAGAAAAATGAAATTATGAATTTACAGGAATATGGATGAAGTTGGAAACCAAAATTCTTAGTGAGGTAACCCAGATTCTGATAGACAAATGTCACGTTTTCTTTCTTTTGT
Organism: Mesocricetus auratus; assembly: GCF_017639785.1. Taxonomy (NCBI): domain Eukaryota; kingdom Metazoa; phylum Chordata; class Mammalia; order Rodentia; family Cricetidae; genus Mesocricetus; species Mesocricetus auratus. The sequence goes on along the minus strand of NW_024429195.1, from coordinate 31,502,815 downwards.
GGATGTTAGCTTTGAATCTTTAAACATGTGCATTTCATTTGGAATACCCACAGAGGCCAGAAAATTAGTAAAGGGCAGCGTGAGGTGCTTTGAATTAAAGGAAGACAGAAAGCTGTGGTGTAAAGTGGAGGTGGAAAATGGGGTAAGGGGCGGGAGGGTAAAATAGAGGATGAAGTACAGGGAGGGATAACTAACATAAACGATCTGTTAGTTTCTAGAATATAAACAGATAATATATCAAAGATATTTAAATGATTTTAGCCAATAACAGGGCAATAATACCCTAATAGATACCATAGGATAACAACTAAAAGTTTCAATGCCAAGAAATGTTTCCTCGATTGGATTTTCTGAACAGTGAGGTCTGATTGACTCTTAAATTACAGCATATTGCCTTTGCTATTGGATGCCCTCCAAAACTTGTTGGTAAAGCCCTATTACTGAAGACACAACATACTTAAGTTATAGAACATGGAGAAATCAAATTGATATTGACCTGGAAACTTCATTCCTGTTGTCTAGCTTTCATATGCCTGAAGGTGGTGTGTACCTTATTGGAGGAGAAAAGTAATCATCCCAGATACAAGTCCTGGAAGCTAATGTAATATGCTCACAGAAACAACAGTGGACCAAATTGTGTGAGAGCAACCAACCATGGGTTTTAAAAACATCATAAAGCAAGTCAAAACGCAATCCACAAAGACAGAGAAATATTTGGGATACAGGTATTCAGTAAATACTTAAAACTATATGACATAGAAAACCTCCAGAAATCAACCACAATGCATGATAAAATTCAGGGGCTGGGGATAAGCAAAAGACATGGACAAGAATGCAAATATATAGCCAGCCATCAGAAGGAAGGTGATCAAGCTCATTAGCCATCAGAAAAGAAGGCAAGATCACCTCCAAATGGAAATGAATCCTGTAAGGAATAAGGAACTGAAACCTATATAAAGAGTCCATGAGAATACAGATTGATAAACTGATTTACTGTGTCTTAGGAAGACTAAAATTGTGAACACCACTGCTAGGTGTGTGTCTTTGTTGGGTGGGTTTTTTGTTCCTCGGTTTCTGTTTTCTCTTTGGCCTTCTGATCTTTGTGGACTGTACTCTGTGGCTAGCATGTCCTTTGGCGCAAACAGGGAGTCTATTCTTCAAACTGGTGTGGTCTGCATCTGCTCTTCGGACTGATGTGGCCTGCATCTGGGAAGCCAATTTCACTGGGGTTGGGGACAAGATGTCCAGCAGTGGGGCAGACAGTGAGTTGGGGAATAGGCCTCTGGGGACCTAACCTAAAGAGTGGAGCAGTTCATCTGGAAGGTGGATCTGCCACCTGTTCTTCAAGGCCAGTATTACATGGATGACACTGCTTTTGGCTAACAACTCGGGATGAACACTGGCCCCCTTTAACTGTGTTAGCAGCAGGTTTTATGTTGTTGTGTTCTAGGATCAGAAATTCCTTAAACCTTTTCCTTTCACAAGTTGGAGGCTTAACTAGGTAGGGTCTTGCCCTAGGGTACATTTAACTTTCCTAATGCTCCACAGGAGGCCTTTCCTCCACTATTACAGTCTCTCTTTAAGCACATGTCTTAGATATAGTGTAAGCTTCTTCCCAGAGCTCTTTTACTTTTGAAACCATACGTTTGTATTTATTTCTGTTTCATTTGCCCCTTTATCATTATAAACCAGAATAAGCATTGCTAATAACAATTACACCGCAGATTCAATGTTATATGTCCTCAAAAATTTCATCTGCCCAAGAAATTAGCCCACAACTTTCCAATTTAGCCTCAAGCAAGTTCTTAGGTAGAGGCAGATGGCATCTAGAGACTGTGCCAAAATATCACAGGAATGGCATCTAGATCATCCCTATCAAATTCCTTTCTCCTGTCTAAAAACCTCTTGAGCCAGGACACTATAGTCCTTAGGGCTCCTAAAAGAATGTCCATTTCAACTCCACATTCCACTGATTTTCTGGTCCAGAGTTTCCAAGTCTTGTACATTCCTCCAAAAACCAACATGGTCAGGTTCTTCCCAAAAACATCGCATGCTCAGGTACCAACATCTGTTTCTTGATTAAAACACCATGACAAAGGCAACTTGTAGTAGAATAATTCCATTTTGGCTTATAGGTCTAAATGGAGAGGTCACAAATGCAGGGTGTGCATGGCAGCAATGGCTGGAACAGGAAGCTGAAAGGTCATCGTCAGTGACAAACACAAAGTCAATTCCAAACTAAAGTGGGTCCAGACTCCAAACTCCAAAACCTACCCAGTGAAACAGACTTCCTCCAGCAAGGTGTGATCTCCTAATGGTTCCCCAATCTCTCTAACCAGTGCCACTAACTAGAGTACAAGTAAACAAATGTGAGAGCCTATTGGGGACATTTCTAATTCAAACCATCATGCCAATATACCTAGGGTTGAGTAAAACTTTCTCAGGCAAAAGTATCATATATAGAGAAGGCTAGGAAATCATTTCTCAGATTAAGAACAATAGAAAAATCTCACAGGGCATTCCATTAATCTTTCACATACGTAACAGATTTCTGCAATTTTGACTTATAAAATTACTAACTAGTTGTTTCTCAAACATTTACTTACTATGCTAGTGGGAAACACTGAAAATATGTACTCAACCAAGTTCATGACATTTACAAGAAATTTACAGTCTGTTTGAGAAGATGAGATTACAGACAAAGTTATCAAATACAGTTTAAAGTTAAAAACTAAATTATTTCCCTTCTTTTCTTCCTTGTCTTTTTCTTGTAGATATATTTTTAATTGAATGAATATACATTGTTTTTTATAAAATAATGGGTTTTGTTGTTTTCTCAACTGCATATAATGTACTTTGATGAAATTCAATGTCCTCACTTGCTCCTTCTCTGCTGGGTATCCTCTATGCAAATATGACTCTTCTACTTTCATGTCTTTATTTTTTAAAACCTGTATTTCACATATGAAAGATATTTATCTTTCCAAGTTTCACTCATTTTGCTTAATATAATGACCTCCATTTCCACACATTCCCTCAGCATTTTCAAATGGTGGAATTCTGTTCTTTGTGACTAATAACCTAATATTTCTGTGACCATCTGTTAGAGTGTCTGAATGAAGAAAAATCAATGTTTGGGGGACTCTCACTTTTCTAAATACTGGCTAGGCCTTAGCCTTTGGAAGCATTTTTTTAGAATTTTACCTGACTTCTGTTGTTGTTCAGTGAGAGTCATTTATTCTTCCCTCCTTCTACAAGAGTTGAAAAGGCCTGCGTCAGCTCTTCCCCTTGCCCACTGATCTGCTACTTTTTAAAATTCTGTTTTCTTAGTTGTCGTGTGAGTTCATCTCCAGATGGATCTAATAAAGGTAATGATCTTATAGATTGCCTGGCTTTTCTCATCTTTAGTATAGAAGCGACATTTTTGGTATCTCTTGTTGTTAAGAATGGTATAAAACTTATTTTGATTGGATTAAATTATCCAGATCAATTTAAGAAGAATTTACTCTAAAGAGAGTCTTCCCACCACTAAAGATTGATCATAAAAACATTTTGAGCATATCAATAGTATTAGTATGATTATAGTAATATAATATGAATGTGGGGGGCATGTTCAAGTGAACTTGCAAGAGTCTGTTCTCTCCCTCCTATATGTGAGTTCCAGGAATGAAACCCAGGTCAGTCTTAGGGGCAAGTATCTTCACCATCTGAGCCATGTCCCTTACCCATGGATTTTAGGCTATTTTGTTGTCATACAACTTAATTGAATGTAAACAATGTCATATTGTAGCTTCAATATAGTAAATCAGAATTGGATGTGACATAACAGGGACTTTAGAAGTCACAAGGGCCACCACCCTGCTTTGGGAAGCCAGCCGAGCAGTTAATAAAGAACTAAATGTGAAGACGAAGCAGTTGCTTGCCTATTCCTTAACCCAAGCCTCTGCCTTCACTCAGCAACTGAAATGCTTTCCTCTTCTCATTTGTGCCTGTGAGTTGCTGACAGACTACTACTACAAAGAAGAGTTAATCTATCAGGACCAGTCAGTTTGGTAATTTGGTAATTTAGGGGAAGGATGGATATAGAGTTGGGATCTCTGGCATTTGAGCAAGGCTCACTAGGTTTTTAAATAAACCTCAACTGAAACGTGTTGTTAAAGGCCAGCTGACTCCAGTTTTTCTTCATTTTCCTAGTTAAACATAATGTTAGAATTTGATTCATTTCTATATTGTTCCCTGTGGTGTTTTTCTCTACTCATGTCCTAAGCTAAAGGCCAACTTGTTCTTTTGAGTTGTTCTTCCTCTATAATCTTGTGATTTACACATTGTAAATTGTTTTCATTGCTTCATGGTATGCTCTGAGAACTGGCTGATAGCTAACTAAATTACTGAACTGCAGAACAATCCACTTTTATAATCACTTGCCATGTACCTCAGGCTTGAGCTTGACTATAAAAAGGCTTCCCTGCTTTTAGTCAGGGACACTTCTGTCTCCTACTTGCGAAGAGACTGCAAGTTTGACCCAGCCATAATTGTTTTCCTTGCAGCATCTCATGGTTTGTACCTGATTTTCGACACCATAGCACTTGGAGGTCCTATGGCTGCTGAAAGACATTTTCTTGGCCCAACTCTTCTTTCTTGTTATGGTCCTTGATCTCCACCATGTTGCAAGGTAAGAGCACATCTGTGTCTTCTCTGGGTCTTGTCCACGTCTTGTCTGCATCGTCTGTTCTAGGCCAGCAGCAAGGGTTTAGGTGGGAAGCTTGATGCAGCAATATTCCTCCCAGGTGGTCTGTGATGGAGTCATCTCCTGAGACTATCTGGACACAGTCTAATATTCATTTGGTTTTGGGGAATTTGGGCTTGAATTGTCTTAACTAGTGTTTATTCAGAGTCACAAATTGTTTTTTTTAATCTGACTTGCCCTGAGAGCATCCAATATGCTTGAAAATATCAGGGAGGACCAGCACATGAGTATTCATCAGCAGGGTTCCAATCCCTGGACTGCACAACAAAGACAAGGATACTCTAGGACACTGGGACCAAACCTAGAGTTTGGAGAAGCTCAGGGCAGAGATGTCAGGCAGACCAGGGGTTGTGCAAGGAGACAACTGAAATATCCCCATCTGTTAAATTTTCTGGCCAATCTGGTAGACCTCCAAAGCAAGAGGACTCTAATCATTAAATGTCATTATCTCATGTTTTCTTTTGTCATTTTTGCCTCCATTTCTTGCCTTGTGCCTGTACCTGCTATTATATGTTCTGATTTGGGGAGACTGAATGGATGAACACCAGGACTGGTACACTGTTCCAAAGGTCATTCCAGAAACAGTGGAGCTTTGGGAACAGGGGCCTTGATGGCATAAGGTATGTTGCAGAGAGCAATGCCCTGGGCCAGGCCTGTAGCTCAATGGGCAGCTTGAAGAAAAGCTTCCAGTCCCATGGGGAAGCCTGTGGGCAGGCCCCCTGCAGCACCCAGATGTGGCCAATACAGCTGCAGCACCGGAGTGCACCTGTGGCTGGAGCTTCAGCTCAAGGACCGTGCCCTGTAACCACTGACTGTGGCGGCTACCAGGGCAGCACTCCGTTGAGATTAGAGCACTGGAGGAGGTAATAAAGTTGTGTCTGTCTGTTTGAAATGAGTGAATGTGACCACTGCATGTTTGTTTCTGACTAGTCTCCCTTGAATGGGTGAGCTTACTGTGCTCTGTGTTCCCTGGTTATAGCTCAGCTGTTACTGTTGCATCCAGTGATGGCCCAGGACTCAGAATTTGCCTCCGCGCTTTCTGAGCACTGGATCTAATGCAGTATGAATTCAAACATCATCTGGGCATGTGTAATACTGTAGTTGCTTTTTGCTGTCTGGTCTGCTTTATTGAAAAACTGACTCTGGGATTGGGTTATGACTCTCCCTTTCTCAGACCCAGGCATGCCTTTAAAGTTAATGTCCAAGATCAAGAGCTATGACAGGAATAAAAGAACAAAGCAGACCAGCTAAAGGGATTATTGGATTGGAGGTTTGTTGGATATGGTAAAAAAAAAATCTGTAATATCTGTAACAAATAGTTAACTTAAAACTTGTAACATAGAGTTAATAGTTAAAAGTCTGTTCACAGGTAATCTTAAAGGAACCATATGGTATTTATAAGCAACACATTGCCTGCCACCATCTTTAGGCAGTCATGTGACTTCACCACCACCTTGATTAAGGGCAGCCACAGGTTATGGGATAATCAAGGACACAACAGGACTCCAAGACACTTTGGATTGGGATAGATCTTTGTATGATAATTTCTTTCCTGCCTTGAAAACAAGGTTTATCAAAGATAGAATTTTTATTTGTTTAATGATGTACTAAAACTGCACCTCCATTCCATGTTTTCATTTACAAGAGCTTACCTTGCTGGCAATAAACTTTGTAACATAAGTCATCCAGATGGTATTGGTTTTAGAGACACTGATTTGTTTGTACTATTGGAGCTTAGTTTTACCATGTGCAGATTAAGGCTGTGCCCTGTGTCTTCACTCTTGAAATAAAAAATAGTAATTTATTTTGATATTGAAGGAACACACAGTTGAGAGATTTTAAACATCTTTAAAGGAAATACTGAAGTTTTACAGAAAATTTAAATAAAAAACTGGATATTTTAAGGAACAGCTTTTAAAAGTTTATAAGACCATGAGACATTTAAATTTTATAAGGCATTTTATTATAATGTCTTTATTATATATGCTGTGGTATATTCATACACTGTGAAGATGCATTGCCATGATTGGTATAATATAAAGCTGGATGTCCAATAGCTAGGCAGGAGAGCTAGGTGGGATTTCCAGGCAGACAGAGGAAGCAAAGGAGGAATCTAGGCATGTGAATTTTGTCAGAAAGACTCATGTAACAAGTCAGACACACAGAATGGGACAGAGGTAAAAGCCACATAGTAGAATATCGGTTAATAAAAATATGGGTTCATTCAGGTTATAAGAGCTAGTGGGGCCAGGTGTTGGTGGTGCACGCCTTTAATCCCAGCACTCAGGAGGCAGAAGCAGGCGGATCTCTGTGAGTCTGAGGCCAGGCTTGTCTACAGAGTGAGTGCCAGGTCGGACTTCAAAGCAATACAGAGAAACCCTATCTTGAAAAAAAAAAAAAAGAGCTAGTGGGACAAGCCTAAGTTAAGGCCGAGCTTTCATAATTAATAAGTCTCTCCATGTCATTGTCAGCTGGCAGCCCAAAGACAAATCTGCCTACAAATGTATGATCTCGATAGATAAATGAGAGGCTAAAAATTTGGGCCACTGCTATTAGTACCAAACATTAAACACCCGAGACTGATGTATTCCTGTCTTATGATGTAGAGAGACAATGATCCCAATGCTCTGGCACAGGGTTTCTCTTCACCTAATCTCTCCTCACGCTAATGGAGCCTGATTTAAGAACGGGTGTGGAACCCCCTTGTTTTTGAAACACTGTAAAGCTGTAGCTATTTTGGTAAACCAAGTCATGTAAGAACCTGTTATATTATGTAATGGTACACTATAAGGGATCCAGAAACTTCCCAGTCTCTCTGTGAACTGTATTTATGACTTAAAGGTTTATTTTTATATTAAAAAACTTCATTTCAGAAATTGTTATTTTCTAAGGCTAAACCTAACAATGATTAAGCTACTAACATGTTGTAAACTATTAAAGATAATTAAGAGATGCAAGTTAATGGTCAGTGACCTCATAAAAGATCCAGTTCTTTAATATGCTCATAACTGTATATATAGTCAGCTAAGCACTGATGTAATTAATTATAGGAGGAAGCTTTATTTACCCTAATTTTTGTGCTATCAAGGTGTAGCCTAAAGCAAGTAACTAAAAATTAACCTCAGATTTACTTAATAGATAACGGTTCTCAAACTTGTCAGAGACCTTTTGATTATGACATTTTCAAGATGTTTAAGCTTACTATGACAGAGACCCCTGCTCCTAGCAGTGATTCCCTCAGATCTCCAAGAAGAAATAGGGCACTATGATGACTCCACCTGGGTTTTGATAATGCTAACCACTCATCGAGACAGCCCCAATGCCTCAGCTGCCTCCAGGATCTGGCCTTAACTGTGGACAAGCAGGGCACTGGAAAGTTGATTGCTCCACTCTGCCTAGGCAAAGCAAAGTCAGTCCCCAACACCACCACCATGTTCCTCCTCCACTGAAAGCCTCTTGTCTTCTGGTCTGGAAGTTGAAAACTCATGCTGTCCTGGCACCTGTGCCCTTAATGCCATGGAGACCCAAAGAACCTGGGATGACTAGATAACAGACTAGACTCTGTCATTTTGATTAATACATAGGCCCTTTAGGTTATACTTCCTGCTATGATTTATCCTTCTCAGATCGCTGATGGAATTGATGACCAGGATAATGGTAGCTTTGCACATTTGGCAGCAGCAGACAACCTGCTCCTTTCTCCGAGACTGCAGCCACTTTCTTAGTTCATCTAAAGCTATTAGGTCTCCTGATAAGAAAAGTCAGACGGGGTTGCCAGGGTTGCCTTGCTAACAGGCTTCATAGTAAAGAATTAACGGTTTCAGGTGTAACTTTTCACTGAAACATGTCTTGCAATGATTGTTCTCAGCAATAACTACACATGTCTTTGATTAGATGGCAAAAATGTTCTTAGATATATAAATGTCTGAAGATATGAAAACATGAGTAAGTTCTAATGTTATAAGAAAATGATTTAAAATACATAAAATGGGAAATGTTTATTATGCTATTGTTATACTAAGATTTCAAAGGTCCGGAGTTTTAACATTAATCAATGGAGTTCTGATAAGCTGATAGAGCACTGACTGCTTACTATTCAGTCACAAGCTCAAGCTTTTAAATTTCCTTTGGTTGTCTTCTAAACATAGACTTGAAGATTCTTATTATTAGACTAGGAACATATATCCCACTCTCCAAACAGAGGGAAAATATGCCTGCTTTTTGTTTTATTATGTTGGGTTTTAAGAGAGAGAGAGAGAGAGAGAGAGAGACAGAGAGAGAGAGAGAGAGAGAGAGAGAGAGAGAGAGAGAGAGAGATTTTTTCTGTGTAGCACTGGATGTCCTAGAACTCATTCTTCTGTGGACCAGACTGATCCCATACTCAGAGATTTGCCTGTCTCCTCTTACCAAGTCCTATGTATGATTAAAGTTGTATGCTACCACTGTCTGGCAATTGTCATGCTTTTTAACTAAAAACTATAGTTTTTGGTAAGACTCAAAGTCATGAGTCTGTTCTAGCTGTTTTACAATGTGGATTTTAGTACAGATTAATGCTAACATATCTAGAACTTATATTTCCTTTTTTGACCCAAAAAATCCATGTAAATTTCAGGTAATCCAAGGAATCATAAGACTTGGATCCATCTGCCATGGTTCAAATGGAGTCCAGGTAAGTGCAGTTTGAATTTCCCCACCTGATGATGGGGTGTCACTTCCTAGGTCTTGAGACACCTCCACCTCCTTTCCCAGTTACTAGGATTATGGACCTGAGAGTTCCTAATATAAGATTTTCCTTTAAGTTCCCTAAACTTTAATTTCTGTCCCTAGTATATTTCTGTCTCAGCAGATTGGGTGACAGACATCAATCAGGAATCACCTGTGGACTACAAACTGTTGGGCTCTAGAATTACTGAACATTGATGTAAACCACTCCAACCTTGTCTCTTCATCTGGGTCAGCTAACCAGATACTTCTGATGGATACCCCATTGTCTGAATCCCCTCTAAGCCTTTGAGCAGCATTTCAGCTTTCCTGGACCCTGACAATGACTCCCTAGTTTCAGCTGGAAGTAGTTCCACAAGAAAACACAAATTCCTTTATCCCCTAACAGGCTGAAATGCCAAGTCAAAAGGAAACTCCCTGAAATGCTAAGTCAAAAGGAAACTCCCTGTTATGGGGGACAAGATGGCTACCTCTAATGCCAATTGGCATACCAGGAATTTGGGCCCAGATTTACTAACAGTTTATCTGATTCTTCAAGTGTATTACTATTCAGGAGAAGGATGTTGAGAACATTTAGGTCTTTTGCACCAGTCATGCTTACCCAGAGCAGCCCAGATGTTGGTACCCATGGTAGTAAGCTTGGGGATATCAGGATTGGTAGGACGGGAACTGCTGCACTTGTCACTAGTGATCAAAACTTTTGGCTCCTGAGTCAACAGACTTGGCAGGATTTATCTGAGCTGGAAACATTCATCAGTTACCCGACTTTTCTCTCTGGACTCCCTGGCAGAAGTCATATTACAGAATGGAAGGGAACTTGCCTGCCTCCTCATGCAACAATGGGGAAATCTGCTTGGCTCTCAGAGAACAATGGTGTTTTTTGTGCCAATCACTCAGGAAATCAGAGAAATTTTGAGTCTAGTTAAAGAATTAAGGAAAGAAAACAGTTAATGTTCAAAAAATCAAAATTGCTGTGGGTCCCTATTTTCCTTGTCCCCATGGTTAATTACTTAGCACCTTGGCAGGCCCTTTATTATTTACTTTGCTCACTCTCACTTTTGCGCCAAGTCTTTGGAATGTGATTTTAAAATCTGTAAATCAAGGACTCAATGCTATTAAACTATTGATCTGAGGAGCTACTGTGAACACTTGAGGCAAATTCCCCTTAAAGATGGTGATCTGTAACGACATAGAGGTCTCCCTATCATGAGTGTGGAACTGTAGTTGCTTCAGGATTTTCCTATTTGGGGGCCCATCACCCAGCTCCCAAATAAACACTTGGAAATCTATTCTTACTTATGAATGCCCGGCCTTAGCTTGTCTTGTTTCTAGTCAGTTTTTCTTAACCTGTTTCTCTTTAACCATGTTTTACCTCTGGGCTTTTTACCTTTCTTTATTCTATGTATATTTCCTTCTTACTCTGTGACTGACTCTGCGGCTAAGTAGCTGGTCTCTGGTGCCCTTCTCTCCTTCTTCTTTTCTTGCTCCTAGCTCTTCTCTTCTCTGAGCCTAGATCTTTCCTCATATTTATTCTCTCTGCTTTGCAGTCCTGCCTATCCTTTCTCTTGCCTACCTATTGCCCATTCAGCTCTTTATTAGACCAGTAAGGTATTTTAGGCAGGCAAAGTAACATAGCTTCACAGAGGTAAACAAATGTCACACATATTTTCATCGTTAAGACAAATGTTCCACAGCAGAAACAAAGGTAACACATCCTAAACTACTATTCCACAGCAGGGAATGGTAAGGGCCAGCTGACTCCATTTTTTTTTTGTTCCTTTTCCTTTGGGCCAAAAAGATGTTGTTTTTCCACCTGCTAATGACTACACATGAATCTACTGATATTTTAGCTACCATCTGGGCACCCAGGTCCTGTTGACAGTGCCTCATGCTTAGGTCGCAGCCTCTCAGGACTTACAGTCCCACTGGAACCAGCTCTGCCACTGTCACCAAATGCAGTTTTTAAATAAGTCTCTATAATTCTATTTACCAATAAAGATTCAAGAGTCAGATGTTGCGATGAAAACCTGCTATATCAGAGAGGCCAAGAAACAACTAGCTTCCTTTCCTGGTTGGAGACCCAGCAAGAGAGTGTCTCCAGCCACCCAAAACCTATAAAAGACCATGAAACTCTAAATCACTCCCTACTCCTTCCTGTGCATCCCTGTTTTCTTCCTGGCCCTCCCTCTCTATGCCTAATTCCTGTCAACTAGTTGCTGGCTCCGCCCATGACCAATGGTGATTTTCCTAACAGTCTCAGGTTTCACAGTGTGATCAAATATGCTGAAACATGTCAACTTGTTTTTTTAATGTTCTTTGCCAATATACTTACCATCTATACATTATAAATTCAGTCTACCACAAGACCCAGCAATCCCACCATTAGGCATATATCCAAAAGATGAACATTCATACAACAAGGATGTCTGTTCCACTATGTTCATAGCAGCATTATTTGTAATAGCCAGAACCTGGAAGCAACCTATATGCCCTCAGCTGAAGAGTGGATAGAGAAAATGTGGTACTTTTACACAATGGAGTACTATTCAGCGGAAAAAAAAACAATGGAATCTTGAAATTTACAAGCAAATGGATGGTACTAGATGAAACAATCCTGAGTCAGGTAACCCAGTCACAAAAAGAGAAACATTACGGTATGTACTCATTCATATATGGATTTTAGACATGATCAGAGGAGTGCCAGCATACAATCCCACAGCTAGAGAGACTAGGAAACAGAACCTTCATCCAGTGACTGATGGAAGCAGAGGCAGATACCCACAGCTAAACACTGAACTGAACTCCTGGAATCCAGTGACAGAAAGTTCTGGATTCCAGGAGTTATGAGCAAAGGGATTAAGACTGGGCTGGTTTAACCCACAGAAATAATTGACCTGAACAAAGGGAAGCTCTTGGACCCCAAACTGATGGCTGGTGGACAGCATAAGACTGATCCAGATGCCCTGAAAGTGGGAGTCAGTGAAGAGGCCTAGGCAATCTATGGAGCCTTGGGTAGTGTTTATCCCTGGCATACAAATGGATATTGGTTGCCCATCCCACAATGAGGAATGCTCTCTCAGCCTGGACTCATGGGGGAGGACCTAGGCCCTGCCCTGGATAAAATGACAAACTCTGGAGGTCCTCCATGGAGGGCCTTACTCTTCCTGGGGATCAGAGTGGAGATTGGGTGGGGGACTAAGGGGCATGGTGGGGAGGGCGGAGGAGGAGGAGAGGGAGAGGGAGCTAGGATTGACATGTGAAACAAGCTAGTTTCTAACTTAAATTTTAAAAAAAAGAAAGAAAGAAAAATTGATTCCATTGTTTTATGATATGTTCTGAGAACTGCCTGACCATAAAATGTTCCATTATATGTTCTGAGAATTGGCTGATAGCTGATTTTCTTTTAAATCCACTTTTATAATCACTTTCTGTGTATCTCAGACTTGAGCTTAACTATTAAAAGGTTCCCCTGCTTTTATTCAGGACCTCATCAGTGTCATACTTTTAAGGAGACTGCAAGTCTGGCCTGGCCATAAAATAAATTTTTACCTTGAAATATTTCAGTATTTGCTCCTGATTTTTGACACAAGCAATTATGAAATGAAGGGGTTTATTTTGCTTACAGATCATCATCATGCATTCAGGGCAGGAGCTCAAGGCAGGAACCTGGAGCCCAGAGACAGGGACTGAGGCAGAGACAGTGGAGAACACTTCTTACTGGCTTTCTCAGGCTGCCTTTATAAATCAGCATGACCACCTTCCTGCAGGCCACCCTCCCTTCCATATCAATCATTAGTCAAGAAAATGCCTCCAAAGACTTGCCTACAAGCCATCTGATGATGCTTTTTCTCAGTTGGGGTTCCTTCTATTAGCATCCAGGCACACCTGCTCTTGCCCCTTGAAGACCTGGCAGAGTTCATCACCCCTGCACTCATGGCGTAGTCCCTTTAAGAGACAGAACTCTGCCAACTCCTCCTTCCTCTTCCTCTCCCAGTCCATCCTCCTCCTCTCTCCCCTTCCTTCTGCCAATAAACCCTCCCACATAAGCTCTGTCTGAGTCTGCATGGTGTGTGTGTCCCTCACCTGCTGTGGGGCTTCCACCAAGGTCCCTCTAGTGAAGTGTTCTAACACTCAGCATAAAGAACAAAAAATGGGTGCAGTAAAGAAGCCAAAATAGCCACTCTATGGTTGAAAAGGGAAACATTTATTCTCAACTGCCAAGGCTGTCTCCCAGGAAAGCAGAGAGAAGTAACAAGGAAACATCTTCCAGGGGTTACATGACAACAGGAGAAAGGGAGCATGTGAGCTGGGGAGGAGCTGTGTGAGCAGGGACTGAGGGAGCTGGGAGACTAGCATTGACCTTGACAAGTTGGCCAGCACCACAGTCATATGTTAATGGGAGACCCACTGTCTCTTTTATCAGAGATAAGGAGAATGACTCCCCTTTCAATAACCAGGAAATTTCTTTAAGACCCTGAGGGAATGCTGGCATTTTTCTAAATGCCCAACCTTGGGAAAAGAAATTTCTTGAGCAGACTGTATTTCCAAAGGGATATTTTAAATTACAAATCTAATTTAATTACTTATAATTACTGCTTAAGCTTTCCTTTATCTGGCATACAAAATCATTTCCATTGTGGCCCCTGCTTTCAGGATCACACAGGTACTTGGATCTACTGCCTCTGGGTCACTGCAGTTTTCCTTTTTTGATCATAACTTAAGTACCCTTATGCTTTTTTGGACTCACCATTTCCTTCAGAAATATATGGCCAATAATTCCCAAAGCTCCTGTGTATCAGGTTTGGAGAGTGAAAGAATAGTGTGGGGTTTAGCACTGATGAGGCAAGAGGCTGATTTATTTAGGAGGCTGGAGTCTGAAGTAAAACGGTTTCCAGGGGAGAGCATAGAGCCCACACCAAGGAAGCAGATTTGCTTAAATGGGACCTGAGTCAGATGACTTTAGTCAGTCTGCCTCCAATTCCTCCAACAGGTGTGAGAGTGAGATTATACCCTCTGTTACAGCACAGAGAAGAAAGGCTTCAGGAGCAGGCATGAGGGGGAGAGACTCCAGAGTTGGGCAGGCTCTGTGAAGCTTTTCCTGGCAGCATCTTGAGGGGCTAATTTCTAATGCTATGAAGTCTAGAATATTCCCAAGCAACAGTGCTCATTATGTTTCTATAGAGACTCCAAGTTACATTTTAAGCTTTAATTACTATGCCTCGGAGATCCATGAAACAAAAATGCCTCTGATTTGCTAGCCCCTTCCCCAAGGATAGATAGTTCTTTAAATTCTGGAGATATTGCTCATGGGAGAGAACAAGCCACATGTTTTTCATTCCCCTGAGAAAGTTTGTCTGACCAATATGTACTGGATATGCTTGTGGGCAGGAGGTTCATAGGCTGGAGGTACTTCAGGATATGTGTTTGCCCCTAATTGGACCTGATTGGAAATGCAATGAATCATGGGTTTTCCTTCTTAAACCATTGCTGTACTCGATTCTGGGCCATTTCCCAGGAACCTGGGTATGGACTTGACCAGAGCCCATCTACCTGGCCAGGATTTAATTAAACCTTGTTTCAAATTTGGCTTTAAACTGTGGTTGTGGTCTTATTCTTGATCCATGGGATTAAGAGTTTCATTTGTGGCTCGTACAACAAGAATGGTTCACCTAGAGCACAAGGTCAGCATCTGGGGAGGTTTAGCTGTGCATGGTCAAGACCTTTCCTCATACTTTCTGCATAACTGAAAAAGCACAAGAGAAAATAAAACTATTTCACAACATGTGAAAAAATCTCAGAATACTGCTGGGTGGTGGTGGTGGCTCATGCCTTTAACCCCAGCACTCAGGAGGCAGAGGCAGAGGATTATCTGTGAGTTCGAGGCCAGCCTGCTTTACAGAGTGAGTTCCAGGACAGCCAGCACTGTTACACAGAGAAACCTTATCTTGAAAAACAAAAAGCAAAACCACCACCAACAACAAAATTCAGGATACTAAAATTTCCATCACAACTGCACTGCAATTGGAAGGCAGCCCATACATTTGTTTATATAGATTGTTCTACCTCGGGACAAAGCAGACCGACAATGTGCCATCTGAGTGCTCAGAGGTTCCAGTGTCTCCCTGGCCAGCGTGGGCTCCACAGGAAGAACTCAGGAAATACTGTTGGCAAGGAGAATGTGTGAACAACAAGTAAACTGCCGTGCCCCAGAATCAGTGACAGTTCAGTAGAGAACCTAGTCAAGAACAGTTCTGCTGTGAACTCAGCTATCCCTCTCAACCGACAAGGGAGGTCAATGCTATATGGAATATAATATATTTATTTACCAGAGAAAGAACTTCCATACAAGCTGTGGAGTCCAAAGCATGGCAGGCTCCAAAAAGAGCGAAAGAATACTTTCCTTTTCCTTAAATAGCCCGCTTGTGCTAATCTTCATATACCTGCACTTTTGGGCAGATAGATTTGTGGGCTCACCCCTACAATTCCTCTTCTAGTCTAAATAGAAGATTTAAACTTGATACAAAACTCAAGCATATACAATATATATATATACATAGAAGGTGATAAGTAAGTTATAATCTACTTATATCCTAAGCTAAACATATCTATCCCATCTAAATTCTAAACTTGAAAGGGATGCCCAAGTCTGAACACTTCCTTCCAATCCTAACCCTAAAATAATTGAAAACTAACATGAATAGGTGTAAACTATCCTGTGATATCAACAGCAGGGAAATGGGACGTGGAATTCTCAAAATTACTTCCTGCTGAGATGGGATGATGACAATCTCATGGGGACCTGTGGAAAGAAAATGTTAATGCAACAAGAGTCTTAGGTAGGTTAATTAGTCTCTGATTGACAGGAAATTCTTGACTGAAGTTCTTGACTGGAGTTCTAATTTTGATTGAAGCTCTTCTCTGAAACTCTGGTCAGATTGCAGAAGATGCACTGTATCAGTTCCTTGTTCTGGAGTTGTGTCGAGCGATGTAGTTCCAAACTGGCTTCAGGAAGGTACTTGTCAGGTGGAGTCGATGATGTGGGGCAGTTCAGATGCTTCAAACTGAATCAGGTAGATGTGATGAAGTGGGGCCCTATTTTCTTTCTGAAGTATTTGAAGATTTCTGTCAGGAAATTCCTTGTTCTCTGAAAACTCAAACATTAATGTTAAGAAAGAAATTTTCAGCTTTTATATGTATGCACACTAGGAAAGGCAACCCTAATGAAGATTGTAAACATAAAGATTAGACTTTCAGAAACGGACCCGAGTATACACAGATGACAATCCCAAATTTTGTTTTCTTCTGTCTTATATCAATGGCTCTTTGATATAATACAGAAATTCTGAATTTTATTTTAACAGTATGCTTGGGTTTAAAGTAGGAGAGCCAATCCAACTCCAAAGCCAGCTTCAATTAAATGAATTGGGACTAAAGAGAAATGGAAATTATAATAACAAGATAGAGAGATTCAGATATTGATACCACACATCCTACTATTGTATGCTTGATGGTCCTCTGGGTAGCTATCCTTTCTTCTTTAGGTATCCATATGTCCAGTATTTTTTGCTGTTTGAATCTGAGCTTTCCTGTAAAGACAAAAACAAAACACGTCTCTTTCCTTTTATGAGGTCTCCTTACACATAGTAGAATATGGCCTTGTAAATGAGCTGTCATCTTTCCTCCTCCTGAGGTTTCTTCTGTTCGAATCGAATCTTGATTAGTTTTGATGGAATCCAAAGTTTTTCTTCTCCTGTGGAAAAAAAGGCAAAACCTTGTCTCCAGCATGACACATATCCTGGTTTCCAGACTGAGGTCATAACATCCTTAAAATACACTAGTTGGTTCAACTCAGAAGTTTTCTCTGTAGTCCAGTGGCTTTCTATGGCTGTTTTCCCTTTTTCATTAGCCTTAAGAAAATTCAACGTTAGTAAAGCATTATGTAATCTGTGTTTGGGGGTCTTTGCCCCCCTGGACGTTTATGAAGCATTTCTTTTAAAGTGCAGTTAGATCTCTCAATCACTGCTTGTCCTATAGGATTGTGGGGTATACCAGTTACATGCTTTATATTATAATATTAGAACAACTGTTCCAATTTACTGGAAACATATGCTGGAGCATTGTCAGTTTTTATTTTTTGGGTATACCCATAACAGCCATCACCTCTAAGAGGTGTGTAATAACAGAATCAGCCTTTCCAGAGCTGAGGGCAGTAGCCCATTGGAAACCTGAGAATTGTCTATGGTATGGTATACATATTTCAAACTGCCAAATTCTGGAAAAGTAAAAATGTCTATCTGCCAAATTTCATTCCTGCAACTACCTTTGAGATTACTGCCTGCTGGTAACAGAGTTTGATTGTAGAATGAGCAAGTGGGGCAATTTCTTACCATTTCCTTGGCTTGTTGCCAGGTGATATAAAAATCCTTCTTTAAACCTTTGCTGTTAACATGGTGTTTCTTATGAAATTCTGAAGCTTCCAGCACACTTCATATTAATAAATGATCAATCTCCTCATTGTGTTGTGCCAGGAGTCCTGGCAAACCCGTATGGGATCTGATGTATGTTGTATATATAGGATGAGTCCTGTTTCTGATGGTTTCCTGTAATTGTAAAAAACAATGAGGTTAATTCTGTGCCATCATGAACAAATTCTGCCGTATCAATGTGCAAGACAGAGACTCCGAACTATATTAAGAGGCTCTGTGTAAAGTCTTTAAGTACCATGAGAATGGTGTCCAACTCTGCCTTTTGTACAGAGTTGTAAGGTCTTTGAGCTTCTTTACTTATATTTCCTGATTTATAACCTGCCTTAACTGATTTGTTTGCATCAGTGTAGAATGTAAGAACTCCAGAAATGGGCATTTTTCTTAAAATACAGAAATAGGCGTTTTTCTTACAATACACGGAAGAATCCAAATTGTTTTCTTTATGAATTTGATTCTCTCTGTTTTGGGATAGTTGTCACTAATCGTTCCCAAAAAGTTACTGAAAGCCCTTTGCCAATATTCATTATCCTTCCATAAGGAGGAAATTTCCTCATTAATAAAAGGTACAATAATTTCTGCTAGGTCTCTTCCAGTCAGTTGAGGAAGCCTTAACTTACCTTTTAATATCAAATCAGAGATCTTTTCTATATATGTTTTCAATTTCTTTTTCTGTTTATGTAGCAGAAATACCCATTCTAGTATGATGCCTTCCCTCAGCATTAATATTCCTGAGGGGTATTCTCTAGATGGTAAAATAACCAGAATGCAGTCCAGTTTTGGATCTACATGGTCCACATGTGCTTCTAACATTCTCTTTTCTACCCATTCTAATTTCTTTACAGCCTCTGCTGATTGTACTCCTGGACTATTTAAGTCTTTATCTCCTTTTAAGGCCATTTTCAGATGTTTTAAATCAGGCCCTTCTACTCTAATAATTGTCTGTAGTTGAAAGATTTCTCCTAGTAGTTTTTAAAGATCATTAAGAGTCTGGTAACAATCTCTTCTGATCTGTACTTTCTGCGATCTAAATTTCTGCAAGTTTATTTTATAACCTAAATAATTAATAGAATCTCTTCTTTGTTTTTTTTTCTGGGGCAATTTGTAATCCCCAGTGAGGCAAAGTTTCCTTTACTGCTTCAAGCATCCTTTCCAAAGTACCTTTATTTGAATCAATCAGTAATATGTCGTCCATATAATGATAATGATTGTGAAAATTGTTTACAAATTATTTCCAGAGGTTTATGCACAAAATACTGGCACAAAGTCAGGCTATTTAACATTCCTTGGGCAACATCTTCCACTGAAACCTCTGTACTAGTTGAGAAGTATTACAGGTAGGTACCATGAAGGCAAACTTTTCTCTGTGTTTTTCTTGTTATAGTATAGTAAAGAAGAAATCTTTTAAATCTATAACTATAATTTCACAATCTTTAGGTATTAGAGAAGGTAGTGGCATCCCAGGTTTTAGAGAGCCCATAAGTTGAATTACCTTGTTGATAGACTTCTTTTTGTTAACAAATACAGGTGAATTCCATGGGCTGTTTGATTCTTCAATATGTCCAGCATCTATCTGTTCCTGAACTAACTTTTCCAAAGTCTCTAACTTCTCAGAGGTCATAGGCCATGCACTAGCATCTGTTTCTATATGGCCAGTATGTTTGGCATCTGTTTTCTGTAGTGCCTTACAATATTTTTTCTTCCATCAAGAGCTTGTCTATGATTTGTATCTGATATAGAAGGAATATTAATTTGGGTATTCCATTGCTGTAAAAAATCACTACCCCAGAGATTCATAGCAATATCTGTGAAATATGGCATCAATCTTCTTCTCTGTCCTTCTAGTCCAATACATTCTATCCATATTACACTTTGTTTCACATGAGATAGGGTCCTGATGCCTAAAAGTTGAACATTTACTTCTGTTAAATGCCAACTTGAAGGCCAATTTTTCTGAGTTATTATTGTGACATCAGTACCAGTGTCCAGGACCCCAGAAAAAAAACTTATTATTCATTTTTACTGGTAATGTTTTTTGTTTCTTCCAGTATCAACTGGTTCCTCTGCAATAACTGATCTGTCATCCACAGTGCCATTAGTCTTTCCAATAGGCAGTGGATTTTCTAATTTTCTTGAGAGAAATCTTCTTCTTCAGAGACTGGGAATGACTGGACCATTTTCAACATTCTCTCGAGAGGCCCCTTGATGAGTTTCCCAGTTGAAGAGGGGTACCTTGTTTGTCTGTGATTGACCTACATTCATTGGTCCAGTATTTTCCCTTGCCACACCTCCTGTACAAGCCAGAAGGCTGAGGCCTTCTGTTTGAAGCATTCCTGGGAAAAGCATTATTTCTAGGAATGCTTTGTCTACAGTTCCTACTCAGATGTCCTATTCTATCCCAGTAAACATCTAGAGTTTTGATGTCTGTTGAAACTTCTGGAGATTGCTTCCCCAACCCAGGTCTGTATCTCGTCATGGTTAAGCCATTTGTCATCTTCATGCCTCTTTAATCCTTTAGAAATGGCCTCTCCTACCCAGGTTCCTGTCTCTGAATTGTCACATTCAATATTAGCTGTAACAATACCCTTTCCTCCAATGGTGCTGTTCTGATCTTTACCGGCTACAGCAAATGTTTGCATTGTGCGTTTGCATTCTTATAAGCCAAAGATTCTGTAAAAAGTTGCCTAATATTTGGATCATTTACTTGTAAGTTTATTGCTCTGGACAATCTTTGTAAGAATTCCGAGAATCTTTCTCTTGGACCCTGTACCACTTTTGAATGTGATTCAACTTTTTCTCCTAGTTCATTAACCTTATTCAATGCGTTCAGCACTACTGTTCAGCATAAATAAAATGTATGCTCATCAAAGCCAGCTTGGACCTATGGGTCAACAAATTCACCCTCCCCAATAATCTTACTTTGGGATGCTCCAAAGCCATCCTTCAAACCTAGAAGTTTGAGGGCCTTGGCTTCCTGTCTCCACAAAGCTTTCCATTGTATCTGGGAAGACTGGTCCAGTACCGCTGATATCAAATTATTCCAGTCCATGGGAGTGATCTTATTGATCGTTGCCATGTGCTCAATAATTCCTTTACATAGGGGCTGTCGACCCATTAGCCACCATAGCTTGCTTAATTCCCTTCAAATCTTTCATGGGAATAGGTTCCCATTGACGTGTAGTGGCACTATTTGGTTCCTCTGTGATGCTGTCCTTTTTGTCATAGTTCCTGGAAAGGCCACCTTAGGAAGGTCTCTTGGGCATCTAGTAGCTATGCTTCTTTCATTTCCTGGTAACATAGTGTCTAGTGCCTCAGCGTCTGATGCTTCAGATGGTGAATCTTCTAAAGATTGCAATTTTGTGACCATGTCATCTCTGAGGGCTTGGATTTCCTGCATCAAAAATTGTTCCAATGAGTTAATACTCTCCTTGGACTGTTCAGTCAAGCATGATTCCAAGCCTTTCATAACATACTCCCTAATAGCTCCAAAGGCATCTATTTTCCCTTCCAGAAAAATTATCTGGTCTGCTAGATAGCCATTGTTTTCAGACACAGATTGAATTGACCCTGATAATTTGGTAAGTTCCTCCTGGATAGACTCTATCTTAGCCATAAACACAGTGGATATTGAATTAAATGTGTCTCGAGGTTTGTTCTGATTAAGTTCCTGATTTTTTCTGATTTTTTCTCTAATTTTTTTAATCATTTGTACAATTTGCCTATCATCTGTCTGTTTGCCAAGCTTCTTCCATGTGATTACATGTATTAACACACTAATTGTGAGTATGGCACACAAATACATTTTAAATATAACATAATTGTCTTTTACTGCATAACCCATGACATTGGTAATGAAATCTCTAATATCCTATAGTGTTAAATTACCTCCCATTTTATAATTAGATGTTCTTACCACAAATAATTCCTGAATTGGAAAAAAATCCCCTCTAGTTGGTTTTTGTCTATGAAAATTAAAGTACCTATAGTTACCATGCTTAGCCAGCAGATGGCACAAGTGTACCACCAAACATGGCTTCTCAGTGGAAGATCACTTTTCACCAAAAAGGAACCTGGAAATGCTAACAACAACCTGTACAAAATTAACGAATAGATTCGGGAAGGGAAAGGCTTGGGAAGGTTGAGGGACATGCGGCTATGAAATAGCTGTGAATACCAATGAGCTAGCCTTAGATGGCGGGCACTAGGACCCTGAATCCAGCCTGTAGCAGCAGTGACCCCTGAAGAGTGGTGCAGAACCTAGGGAAGTTGCTTGTCCGGAGGAGGTGCTGCAGTGAGGTGCCCAGGCAGTGGTGCAGCGGTGGGGCAGGATCGCTGGACTCAGAGGCAGCAGGAGGGGCTGTGGCTGCTAACTAGTGCTGGGAGGCAACTGAGCCACCAGGGGAAGGCTGGGATCCCGATCAGCACTCACTTCAGGGCTGTGCAGCGCAAGCTGTGCCAGAAGTCACTGGTTTGCACAGGCAACGGGAGAAGGGTACTCTCTGTTTTTCAAAGGCTGGAGTTCTTCTTACAGTGAGGCAGTGGGCCAGGCGAATGCGCTCAGTCAGGAATGAGAGAGTATAGGATGGGCGTGGTCCTCTGGGATGGGCAGTGTTAAACACGGGCAGCGTTAAACACAAGTTGCAGGGTTCATTCAGTGGTAGAGTAGCCGAGAACAAAGAAGAGCTGCCCGAAGCCAGCTGACTGGCCATCAGCAGCAGATGTTTCCACCTCTGTGAAGGCATGGACTTCCGGCCACTCCTGGTACCAGCTGACAAGGGAGGTCAATGCAATATGGAATATAATACATTTATTTACCGGAGAAAGAACTTACACAGAAACCGAGGGGTCTGAAACATGGCAGGCTTCTAAAAAGTAGCCCAACTGTGCTAATCTTCATATTCCCCACCCTTTTGGGCAGATAGTTTTGTGGGCTCACTCCTACACCCAACAAGTTTAGAACATTTCCCTACATAGTCTTAGATGTCCCCTACACTCCAAGCTTGAATAGGCACAAACGTTTATGAGAAATCTTTCCTGTTACACCACAAAAGGCAAACAGCACTAGAGAAAGACGCCTTGCACCTGAGATACCTTTAAAGTGATGTTTTGATGAGTCCAGGTACTCCTGAGATGCAGGCCCACAAGGAGGTAGATAAAGGTAAGCTGAGTGGTTAGTCACATCCAGGTAGGAGAGAATTAATGACATTTCAGTTACCACAATCTTCAATCCACTTCCCAACCCAAATCCCCATTTCAGCTTTCTAGCAAGCCAGAGTTTTCAGCTGCATGAATTTCCTTGTGCAAGCAGGCCAGCACACAAAATAGGGTCACAAAAAAAACATGCCAGTAATCCCAAACTGTAATTAAGCAGTAGTCACCCCTGCCTGAGTAGGGATTAATGAATATCACAAACCTAAAAAAAGGAAAACGAACCAAAAACAAAACCAGTGGCCCTGTGTAGACTCAGTCAGTGAGGACTTCCCTGGAAGGAGAAGCAAGCTGTATGCAAGGTATGTTTACAGCTCAAGTCATCCCTAAAATTATCCTTCTCACTGCTGGATGGAAGTTGGGTTTCTATGGCACTTGCTGGGGAAAAGGGCCAAACTTAATCAAGAAAAGAGAAAGATAGAAACTAAAAAATAGGGTAGGAGATTTCTTTTGCATGGGGTGGGAGGGAGGGTGTAAATTATGTATAGAATATTTAGCCTTTGTTTCCAGCTTTTCTCTATCGGTCAGGAATATGATGAGGAGAATATTCATTACTTGCCATATGATACACGTAAATTAACCACTGTTGTGAGCTTGAAGTTGAGGTATAGCTGTTGACAATTTTAGATCAGGTTCTCCCACCTCACAGGTCAAGGTTCTCAATACCCTCCCGACCTGACGAAACTTAATCACCAGCCCTGGGATCAGAGAGCAGCCTGACTGCAGGCACATAGTGTATTTGGCAGACTCACAGATGGTTTCTTCCTGTGAAGGCTGAAGATCGTCTACGGCTCTTAGGAATCTTAGGCCCTTAGGAATCTCAGAAACACGGAATGTAACACATCCACTTAAGTTAATGTAGGGCTGGGACTGAATCGCACACCGAGGCCAAAACAGCCTAAAGAGGAGAAAATCTCCCATAATGAGATTTAGATAAGAGGAAGGAGCAAAGGCCACATTGTGCTTTCCTTACAGGCAAACCTGAAAAGATAAAGCACCAGATACCTGCTTGTTTTTTCCCCAATCCCATGTTCCCCAAGTGTGAAGCCAGACACTGCTCCTTCCATGGGACAGAAGAATGATGAGTTAATGACCTAAAAGCCTCAGGTTGAATGAGAAACTCCAGATAGAAAAGTTGATACATTGATAACTAACAGCTTCTCCCCTGTGTTAGGATCTGGGAAGCTTCTAAGGTAAGATAAACATATCAAACTCCATTTGCTATCTGTCTCTTAAGATTGATGGACAGGCTAGAATATGAACTCTTCCCACCCAAAAGTTCCCTGTCCTAACCTATAAAACAAGAACAAGAAGAACAAGAACAAGAAGAAGAGTGAGAGGAGGAGGAGGAAGAGGAGGAGGAGGAAGAGGAGGAGGAGGAAGAGGAGGAGGAGGAGAAGGAAGAGGAGGAGGAGGAGAAGGAAGAGGAGGAGGAGGAAGAGGAGGAGGAGGAAGAGGAGGAGGAGGAGGAGGAGACACTCAATCCTCAGAAATGTACCAACCAAAGGAAGACAGAAGTTAAAGGCAAAACGACAGAAACTTCTCTTTTCCTGGAGTCATACATTCCTGTCACATATACTAAGAGATATCTTGTGAATCTTTCTGCATTTCAAAATACATGTAGGTACTCACGTTTGTGAGGAATGTGGAGAAGCAGAATTGTTTTAAGGTACCACAGCTTGGATGCCATGGTGGTGTGAAGCCATCAACCAGAGAAACAGACACAGTGACAAGAGGAAGGCACCTGAGAAGTCAGAGTCTGAGGTGGGTGTGAGGTCAAGAGAGGATCTGGTGGTCTGAGAGCATGAACAGAGAACAGCAGGTGGGAGGAAGAGGGGGCCATTTCCATCTAAGGGAAAGTAAGCTTAACTAAGGCGATATGGCATGCTCAGGGGATGACAAGGTGTCCTTACAGTATGTCTAGTCTCTCAGCCAGAGCGTTTAGATTTCTAAACCTATATCAAACACATGTTTTTATCTTCCTTTGAGAAGCCATCTTAACCTCAATATGTAATTTCTGAAGCTGATATCTTTGAGAACCTGCAGAAATAATTTTTAATTGGTTTTCTGTATCTAATAATAGGTTTGTCTGCTGATGAAATAAGCCAGTTCAAGCTGAATTTTAAAAAGTTAAAAAAAACAGGTTTATTTCCAGTAAAGCCACTCCCCACTTCTGGGTGAGTTCTCCAGCCTCCAGAGATCTAGGTGGAAGAAGGGGGAAGAAAAATCAAGTGGCTGGACTAAATGAGGGCACGTATGTTCCCTGTAGTTGAGGGGTGAAGTTATGTCCTCCATAAGCTGGGTTTGTGCCCAGTTGTAATGCTTTAGGTGGGGACTTGGGCCACTGGCAACTTCAGGGAAGGAGCCACCAGACATTGCCAAGAATGCAGAACTGGGCTTTTTGGTGGCTCTTCTCTGTTGGAGATTCTCCAGGCCCATCTACACTACTTTTGTAAAATGAAAACTTGTATTGTTTTTGCAAATAATTCTGTAAACATCAAAATATGTAATATTTTATGTGTCTGTACAACATGGTAGGCAAAATGCAAGATGAGGTTTGGGAGGGAGAGAGAAAAACGGGGCAGAAGCCAGTTGTATATTCCAGCCGAACAATTTTGAATATTTAGAGATAGTATACTTTCTAAAGTGTGCATTTTAGAATAGCCAAAAGTTGTGCAAGACACCTTCTAGGACAGAGGCTAAAGATTGACCTAATGGATTGTGACCTCTTTTTATTGTCTTAAGTATTATTTCTTCTGACTATAAAGAGTTCTAAGTAATTCTCCTAAAGCAATATGTCGTTCTACTCCAAGGACACACACCTTCATCTCTCTATGCACAAGGACTTAAATGTGTTGTTGACATGTCATTTCTTATAGAGATGTATCTAAATCACCTACAGTAGTTTCACTGTCATCAAAGGCCTCAGAGCTCAGGAAATCTCACAAGTCTTTGTTTTGTGAAAGCATCTTTGGTCACCAAAGTGACTAGACAAGTGAAGGAATCCTGACTCTAGCTTCCTTGTGTAGCCCACACCCTTCTCCTCACCTTGGCACACCAGGCATGCATCACTTTCTTTCAGATAGAAAAACACAGGCTTCCAGTTCTGAGTAAACAGATTGCAATCACAGACTCACTATCAATTAGATGGCACCAGGAAAAGGACAGTCCTTTTGAGGCCCTGATCAACAAGGACATATTTGTTGTTCATCTGATCACTTATCATAAAAATTCAACTAGATAGTCTGGGTAGATCATCTAAGAGTTTACTGTAAGGAAACTAATATTGCTAAATTCTCACCGTTTACCAACTCTAAACATGTTGAGTGCTATTTAACAATACTAGTAGTACTTTATGTAGACAAATTTCATGATAGCACACACTTTCCCTTGAAGCCTCAGAATATTCTCTTTATTCTCAGCAACATTAGCTAATAAGTAAACGAACCTGGTCCCGTGTAAATGGCCAGCCAATGTCAATATGAGAATATTTTATTAGACAAGAAACAGAATTTCCAGAGGTGAGCTCTAGGAATGGAACCTGGCTCTTTAGTGAGGTAAGGAGGGGCCCTTATCTGTCAAACCATTTCTCCAGGACCATCTACACTACTTTTATAAAATGAAAACTTGTATTGCTTTTGCAAATAATTCTGTAAACATCAAAATACGTAATGTTTTATGTGTCTGTACAACATGGTAGGGAAAATGCAAGGTGAGCTGTAGCGTTTTGAGAAAGTGGTTAAAAGCCAAGCAGAGAATGGAATTCATGCACCAGTCTGAAACAACTTGAGTCACAAAACAAGTAACAACGCTGTTGTATTAGGAGCTAATAGCAAACACGGACGAGTTCACAATTCTTTGCTAACTAATCCACTACATAATTAAATGGAGTTTACAAGATTATTTTTGTCTTCAGGAGAATTTAAGCCCTAACTCCAGAGGACCTAGGAGAGATAGCATCTGATTAGAGCACCAGGTGGTGATTTCTGGGGCAGATCCTCTCTGCAAATGGTCCAATGAGCTGGGGAGAGCTTAAGGAATAAGAGAGAGAATAGCTTCTTGTCTGCAGTGAAATAATCATTCTATTCACACATGTTTAAACACTTTAAAAAAACACGAGAAAGGAAGAGCAAAAACTAATGAAATGTCTGTGGTGTGGGGTTGATAGAGAAACCCTCTTTCATTAGTATTTTGTTTAGTTTTGATAAAATGTTTGCCTATTTTAAAAATATAAATGAGGCAAAAAGGAGAAAAAAATAAAATTGATCTCACAGATAAAAGATTTGTAATCGAGCTGTAACTACCAATAAAATATTATTTTAAATAATCCAAGTATTCTGCTACAGATGCCATTCTTCATGGCATTTTTCCCCCAAGGTTATTTTTAAAAATTAACCACAGAGGATTTTTGGAAGTCATAAATGGCTCATGTTGATTAATGTGCAGGAATTGTAATATGTAGATGCATGTGAACATTGAGGGTCATGCTCTTTTTTTTTTTTTGGTTTTATGAGACAGGGTTTCTCTGTATTGTTTTGGAGGCTGTCGGTCCAGCCTAGGCTCGAACTCACAGAGATCCGCCTGCCTCTGCCTCCCGAGTGCTGGGATTAAAGGCGTGCGCCACCACTGCCCGGCTTGAGGGTCATGCTCTTTAATACTTGAAATAATTAGGGGTTGGAACAAAGAAACAAACTCAGGTTATTGAGACAGTGGCCATATAGTCTAGTGAAAGTGTTAAAGTAGGACCAATTATAATAAATTGATTTCAGTATAGAATTATTTGACAAATTTTATTTCAGCTTTTAAAAAATGATCGCCCTCTAATTTGCATTGAATATTTAAGATAATATGTGAAACTACAAAGAAGTTAAAAGAATTGATGTATTTTACTAGAAATCATCACAAAATTTTATTGAAGTAAAATTAGTCCTTCTAAGTCTTATAATTATACTGTTAAAGCAAAGATCTGGTCCTAACCAGATACAAAGACTTTCATTCAGGAACTCCAGAGAGGCAGTCATAACCACTTTCCCTGAATTTCACCAAAAAGCACTTCAGATCAATAAACAGCACGGTGAGTAAGGATTTGCAAAGACCAGATGAAAATGTGTGTTTGTATACACGATGTGTAGGAAAACTGAAAAGGAATTCTGTAAGTTTCACTAGTCTCAAGCCTCCTAATGGCTTGTCTCTTCTACAGCCTGAGCTTGCGCTTCTGAGGTTTCTTACAAAATGGCATGTCACTAATGAGCCATGACACCACACTCCAGCATTTATAAGATTCTCATTTGAGTCTCCCATAATTTTGTACTTATTACATGAGAAGGTAGAAGATATCGCCCTCCCTCTACAGCCCATATGGAAAGCAGTTTCTCTGATATACAGATTCTCTGATTACTTGATAAAATGGTAAACCCAGCATTTTTACAAACATTTTCTGTATTGGTTAGTTTTTATTATCACCTTGACACAAGCTAGAGTCATGTGGGAAGAGGGAACTCAATTGAGGAATTTCCCAGGTCAGGTTGGCTTGTAAACATTGACTTGGGAGAACCCAGCACTGTGAGCAGCAGCATCCCCAGCAAAGTCTGCCATGTTTGGCCCCAGCTCCTGCTTTAGTTTCTGCCCTGACTTCATGGTAATGAGCAGTAACCTGGACTGTAAGTCAAACAGACTCAAGATGCTTTGGGTCATGAAGTTTATCACAACAGCATAAAAGTAACCAGGGCATTTTCTTCTTATACTTTTCTTGTACTCCATGTGTTTCTCAAAATAAGGGTTTTGAGTGAAACACGATGCTATTTTCTATATGATTTTAAAGGACTAACTAAGCTGCTCCATGATGCTAATCTATCTGCTAAGGCATAGTTTATCAGCTTGACCATTTCAGCCATCAGCAAAGGGTAACTCTGTTTTGTCTTTATTAACATTTTGCTAACATTGGATTACTGTGAGATCTTAGTATTTGTCTGGATAGAATTTATACATCAGTTGGAATTATTGAGTTACACAAATAAAGGCAAAGGCACGAAGGAGGAGGGAGACATGTTGGAAATTGGGGGGTAGGAGAGGGGGGTTGGAATAGATATGATCAAGATATGTTATATACATATGAAAACATCAAACATAAGCAAAAAATCATAATTTTTAAAATCCATATGTTAAAAATAACTTTAAAATACTGTGAACAGTGAGTGAAACAGAGAATCCAAATCTCAGTGGGTAGATTGAACTTTCCCTAAACAGGACAGTAGGTCGAGTCTGAATGCTTATTTTCAGGCAGGCAAGCTTCCTCTGAGGTAGAGTTCCTCCATTTAGCCCATTTTATCTGCGTGTCTTCCTTGCTTTAGGTGATAGAAAGAACATGGTCTGATATCAGGCTTTTCTCACATACCACGGAGGAAAGCATGGATGCTATTGAGCTGATGTGGTAACCATCAGTGGCGAAGCCCTGTGAAAAAGCAGTCTTCTAACTCACGCAAGTGAACCTAGTCCTGAGCAGCAGTGTCACACCACTTATATCTCTCAAATGCAATTTAAAGATTAAAAAAGATAAAAAAACACAACCTCTCTTCCGCACAGCATGTTTATGGTAATCCCACCAACTGCAGATGCTGCTGAATGCACACCATCCCACTCTCTGCCCACGATGTTTCTTTCAAACACGTTCATTTCTCTCTTAACACTAAAACACTCACTACCCACTAACAATCTGTCTAGAAAACATTTTAAGGGCCTTGGATTCCCGAGATCTGGAGTTACCAGTGGCTGTGACTCACCCAGCATGAGAAATGACAGTGGAACTTGGGTCTTCTGTAAGAACAGTAATTCTCTGAACCACTGAGCCATCTCTCCATAAACCCTATTTGTTGTTGTTGTTGTTTTTATTATTATCCTTGTGGGAGGATATGCACATAGAAGTCAGAGGACAATTTTGTGGAGTCAGCTCTAGCCTTCTACCTTTACATGGGTTCCAGAAAATGAACTCATGGCCTTAGGCTTTTGTATCACTTTATCCACTGAACTATCTGTCACAAACTGTCTTTAATAGCCCCAATTTTAGGAGCCATATGTTGTGGACTGGTGTCTTCAGGGCTGTGATCAGAACTATCCGAACAGCCTTGGGTCCATTCCTGAGTGAGGGAGTGTGGATGATGGAAGGCTATAGGAGTTAAAGAAAAGATGGAGACATAGAATCATTTCAGTAAGGCAGGATCAATTAATACTGAATGCTCCCAGTTTATTCATGCATCAGTCTTAAGGAACCAACCAAAGGTGGGGACAATGGCAGAATACTTCTAATATCATGTATAAAGGGCAGATAGCAATTACTTCCCTTAATCCTGAAGACACTCCATAGCTGCACATACTATTTGGCCATCAGGCGCTTCATAACTGCATATATCATCTACTCTTCAGTATGAGTATAAACTCGCCTGGGCCCAAGTCTATTGTTGTTTAGATAGAAGCCATTCACCACCGAGGCCAGGACATCCTGCATCCCTTAAGCTAACATTTTTTTCTCAATATATTTTTTATTTAAATTAAAAACATGCTTGCTTCACATGTCAAACCCAGCTCCCTCTCCCACCCCTCCTCCCTTGCCCGTCCAACCCCCCACCAAATCCCCACACCATTCCCCAGGGAGGGTGAGGCCCTCCATGGAGGATCTCCAGAGTCTGTCACTTCATCTGGGGCAGGGCCTAGGCTGTCCCCCATGTGTTCAGGCTAAGAGAGGTTCTCTCCATATGGAATGGGCTCCCAAAGTTTATGGGCCCGATCCAGATCCCCCTGAATGTGGTGTCAGTGAGGAGGCCTCATCAATCTCTGGGGCCTTGAGTAGTAGATCAGTGTTTACCATGGCGTAAGCTAACATCTTAAAGACAATAGCAGTGACTTGGGCTCTTTGAACTCATGGCAGGATGGAATAGATTTCCAATATACAGGGCCTGACAACTATCTTACCAGCCTTAAAATTTTTTAATGGAACCATCTATTCCCTGGAAATTCTAACTATACTTAGAGTACTGTTGTATATTTGTTTATTGGATTTTTGAGAGACAGCCTCTCTATCTAGCCCTGGATGTACAAGAATTCATTGTGTACACTAGACTAATCTTAAACTCAGAGGTCTTCATGCTTCCTGAGTGCTGGGAGTAAAGGTGTGTACCTTCATGCCAGACTAGCATACTAGCAATATTGTGATCTTATCTTAGAAAAAGCCATCACCATTTGAGCTAAGGCATGACAGAAAATACAGTACTTTATCTTGAAAAATAACCTATACACAAATGATTGAGAGGACTTAAGTACACATGACTACAGATTCCTTATCTGGAAATGGACAATTAAAAGTATAAACATGATTCCTAAAACACTAGGGGCATTTAGCAGTTGATGATCTAACTACATAAAATATTATACTAAAACACTAGGAAGTACTTAGAAGTTGAGGATCTAGTTAGGGAAACTCAGATACGAACATGGGAAAGAGCTGATTGGTAGGTGGTGACTAATACCAAAAAAGAGAAGGAGAAGGAGGAGGAGGAGGAGGAGGAGGAGGAGGAGGAGGAGGAGGAGAAGAAGAAGAAGAAGAAGAAGAAGAAGAAGAAGAAGAAGAAGAAGAAGAAGAAGAAGAAGAAGAAGAAGAAGAAGAAGAAGAAGAAGAAGAAACAGTAATGAGCTATGAGCTATGGGAATGTGATCTCAGACATTGACAGAAATAGACAGAACTTATAGTATAGGTTGGAGGCACTGAACATGGTCTGGAAAGACTGAGGAGAAGATTCATTTAAATGTTAATTTCCCACCTTCCCTAACTGCCATGGCCCTAGCTGACCCCTTCGTTATTCTCCCATGAAGCTCATAGCAATGGCACTTCTTGGAATGTACTGTAGACACTGCTTACTCTCTCCCTTCCCTCTTTACCTGCTTTACATCTCCTTGAGCTGTCAGTGGACAAGCAGAGTGCTCAAAAATGTTAGCTGAATACATTCCTTAGCTGCATATACAACCCATCCCGAGTACACAAACCCCTTGATGCACAGACCAGACCAGCTTTGTGTGGATGTTAGTACAAGATCAGTTTAAAACCATCTCACTCCTGTCAGAATGGCTAAAATCAAAAACACCAATGACAATTTATGCTGGAGAGGATGTGGTGAAAGGGGGACACTCCTCCATTGCTGGTGGGAGTGCCAACTGGTTCAGCCACTTTGGAAAGCAGTATGGAGATTCCTCAGAAAAATGGGAATAAACCTACCACAAGACCCAGCAACTCCACTCTTAGGCATATATCCAAAAGATGCCCATTCATATAACAAAGATGTCTGTTCCACTATGTTCATAGCAGCTTTATTTGTAATAGCCAGAACTTGGAAGCAACCTAGATGTCCCTCACCCGAAGAATGGATAGAGAAAATGTGGTACATCTACACAATGGAGTACTATTCAGCAGAAAAAAATAATGGAATCATGAGATTCGCAGGCAAATGGACGACACTAGAAGAAACCATCCTGAGTGAGGTAACCCAGTCACAAAAAGAGAAACATGGCATGTACTCTCTCATATATGGATTTTAGACATAGATCTGGGGAGTGCCAGCCTACAATCCTATTGCCAGAGAGTCTGGGAAACAGAAACTTCATTTACTGGCTGGTTAAGTACTGAGCTGAACTCAAGAAAGCCAGTATCAGAGAGGGAGGACTGATGATCAAAGGGATTAAGACTGGGCTGGTTGAACCCCCAGAAACAGCTGACCAGACAAAGGTTAACTCTTGAATCCCAGGCATCAGCCTGGGAATCCAGCATGGGACTGATCAAGACCCCCTGAATCTGGGTGTCAGTGAGGAGGCCTAGGTAATCTATTGAGCCTTGGACAGCAGATCAGTACCCATCCCAAGTATACACACGGTCTCTGGACTCCCATAGAACAATGTGAGGTGCACTCTCACCCTGAACTCTTGGGGAAGGGTCTAGGCCCTGCCCTATATGAAATGACAGACTATGGACACCCCCATGGAGGGCCTCACCCTCCCTGGGGGAATGAGGGGATAACGGGGAGGGGGATGGGGGGGAGGGCACGGGAGGAGGGGAGGGAAAGGGAGAGGGACCTCAAAAGAAAAAAAAGAAAGAAGAAAAAAAAAAGGCTATGAGGAAGTCAGACTTTTTTCTAGACTGAAATAAATCCCTTTTTGCTCCACTAATGGTCTAAGTTTCTCTTGACCAACATGGGTATTATATTGTTCAGGCTTCTGTGACCAAAAGACAACACAAACTAGACTGGGGTCATGGATCTCTGTAATCAAGCTTCATTCTGTCCCATATTGCACCAGACAAGGGTTCTCTGCCATATCTTAAGTGAATTCTAGCATATGGTTGAAGATAGAAGAGCTTGGAGGACCAGGGCTGCAGAGAAGACCCATCCAGAGAGCTGTATCAACAGGTTTACAGGAGAGCACAGGGAGAGGAAGGAGAGAGACAACCAGATTGCTGGGCTGTGTTAGGTATCAAAGGTGGGGGAATGGGAGCATGGCTCTGCCTCTCTATGAAGGAATAACTGCTGCTGAGAGTTTCAACTTCAGCCTGCTTCAGGGAAAGACTGACCAGGCAATGGGATGGAATGGATGAGACACACAGCACACAGTAGGAATAAATATAAACACAGGAGCACCTTCTGGGGTCAAAATGGCAACTCTTTTTTTTTATTAATTGAGTGTGAATAGGAAAGTTTTAACAGAAACAAACTAATCCAGGAATCAGAAATGTGCTCCAGAGTCTCCAAGGTGCCTGGGCTGCTCTCTTTCCCTGTGAATTAAGGACTGTATTTTGTTCTTTACTTCCTCGGGAAGATGGAAAGACCAAGTGAGGGCTAAGACTATAAAAAGTTTTGAAAATATAAGGCATTTGCAAATATTTATTTCTATTTGATTCCACTTTTTATTTCCCTGTCCTACCCATGGCCATCTTTCACACCAAAGTAAGTCAACATGTGAAAAATTATAGCAATATTAATAACTAAGCAATCACAAAATGCATATTATTCTTAATATTAACATTATAACATATAATTGTATTATGCAACTATAATTATATATGTAATTATGTATAATTACATATTATATATTACATTATTCATCTTAATTAATATTAAGATGTATCTAATTTATGTTCTGCCTCAATCATTTTAAGTAAACAAGGGGCAGAGAATTGAGAGAGTTAGAAAAGAAGAATGGTTCATACACCCACAATCAAGAGCCAAGTTAGTATCTCAGGGCCATACTACTGCTAGAAGCATTGGTGAGATCCAGACACAGCAGCTGCTAAGGACCATGTTGGTGTCTGTGGTCCTTTTGCGACTAGAGGTCTGACATGAAGACTGGGTCCTGCATAGCCACTAATGGTCACATAGAGGTCCAAGGTTGTGGCCACAACCTGAGACCTTGGTAGTGTCCAGCAACCACACAGCTGCTTGAACAATTCCCATCTGAGTGTCCATTTGCTCCACCCAGAGCCAGGATGCTGCCAAGGTCCATGTCTGGGTCCATGGTCTAGCCACAACTGGGATCTGTGTTTATGTCCGTGGCTAGTGGCACCACAGGAGGCCTTGGGATCATGCAAGATGAAATAAGAGAGCTATACTTAGCCACTCTCCACCCTTTACTACCTTGGGAAAGCTGGCCTGAACCTCTGGCCACTACAACAAGAGAGTTGCCCTCTGCACTCAGGAGAGAGAGTCCCTACCCCTCATCACAGGGGAGGATGAACCTACCCTTAGGACATGCACTTAGAGGAGCTGACTCTGCCTCCACACCCAATGCAGGGTGGGGGAATCTAACCTGCCTGGCTAACACCCAGGTCTGCAACTGGGTCTTGAGTTGACCCACCCTAGCATATACTCCATCTAGGTCCTGCTGGAGTTCGTGAAGGGACTGATCCTATGGGAAGGATACCTGCAAGTTCTCCAAGACCCAGGATACCCTAGAAAAGCTCTAGTGAAAATCCAATGAGGATGGTGTACCAAAAACCAGAGACCTTGTACCAGACCAGTGACTCATTGCAATGGACAGTTGCCAGTCAAGCTGATGGGACAAAAGGGTGTACTATATGCCACATGGAACCGTCCAGTGCCACCAAAATAGATGAAGGAGTGATGGAGGGGCAGGAGAAAAGAAGCAGAGATTTTATTGTTTCCAGTTTTTCATTCCATTTTGGTTTATTGGTCTTTTCTTTTTTGGTTCTTTTTCTGCTTTTGTTTGCTTGCCTGCATACTTTGTTTTGTTTTCTTTCATGGAAGGGGATGCAACAAGGATGAGGGTGGAATATAGCGGGACCAGAAGAAGAATAGAATTTCCATGCATGATGTGACACCCAAAGATTCAATAAAGATGTTTTAAAAACCTGAATATCCCTCAATATTTATGGTGTGAACTCACCCATAAAAAGGCACAGGCTAACAGAATGGATTCAAAGACAGAATCCAACCTTCTGCTGCATACAAGGAACACACCTCAGCTTCAAAGACAGACATTACCTTAGAGTTAAGGGTTGGGAAAAGATTTTCCAATCAAATGGACCCAAGAAACAAGCAGGGGTAGCAATCCTATTATCTAACAAATTAGACTTTAAATTAAAACCAATATAAAGAGATGAAGGAGGTCATTTCATACTCATCACAGGAGATATTCACCAAGATGAAGTCTTGATTCTGAACATCTATTCCCCAAATACAAAGGCATCCACATTTGTAAAAGAGACATTACTAAAACTCAAACCACACATAAAACCTCACACACTTATAGTGGAAGACTTCAACACCCCACTCTCACCACTAGACAGGACTACCAGACAGAAACTTAACAGAAACAAAGGAACTAATAGAAGTTATGACCCAATTGGATTTGATTGACATCTACAGAACATTCCATCCAAACACAAAAGAATATACCTTCTTCTCAGCGCCACATGGCACCTTCTCAAAAATCGACCATGTATTTGGCAGCATATCAAACCTCAACAGGTACAAAAAATTGGAATAACTCCATTTACCTTATCAGATTACCATGCTTTAAAGTTAGAATTCAACAACAACACAAATTGCAGAAACCCTACAAACTCATGGAAATTGAATAATGCGCAATTGCACCACTCCTGGGTCACAGAAGAAATAAAAAAGAAATTAAAGACTTCCTAGAATTCAATGAGAATGAAGACACATATCCAAATTTATGGGACACTTTGAAAGCAGTGATAAGAGGAAAATTCATAGCACTAAGTGTCCACATGAAGACACTGGAGAGTAGTCACACTGGAGAATTAACAGCACAGCTGAAAGCTCTAGAACAAAAAGAAGCAAACTCACACAGGAGGAGTACATGCCAGGAAATAATCATATTGAGGGCTCAAAACAATAAAGTAGAACCTAGGAAAACGATACAAAGAATCAACGTAACTAAGAGTTGGTTCTTTGAGAAAATCAACAAGATAGACAAACCTTTACCCAAACTCACCAAACGGCAGAATGTGAACATGCAAATTAACAAAATCAGAAATGAAAAGGGGGACATAACAATGGACACTGAGGAAATCCAGGGAATCATCAGGTCATACTTTGAAAACCTGTACTCCACAAAATTTGAAAATTTAAAGGAAATGGACAACTTTCTGGATAGATATCACCTGCCAAAATTAAATCAATAACAGATAAGCAATTTAAATATGGAAATAGAAACAGTCATCAAAAGTCTCCCAACCAAAAAAAAAAAAAGCCAAGGGCCAGATGGCATCAGTGTAGAATTCTACCAGAAATTCAAAGATCAGCTTATACCAATTCTCCTCAAAGTATTCCATGCAATAAAAGCACAAGTGTCTTTGCCAAACTCTTTTTACAAGGCTTCAATAACCTTGATACCCAAGTCACACAAAGACACAACTAAGAAACTTCAGACCAATATCCCTCATGAACATTGATGCAAAAATACTCAATAAAATACTGGCAAATCGATTCCAAGAACACATCAGAAAACTTATCGACCATGATCAAGTAGGTTTCATCCCAGAGATGCAGGGATGGTTCAACATTCAAAAATCCATCAATGTAATCCACCATATAAACAAGCTGAAAAACAAAAATCACATGATCATCTCACTAGATGCTAAAAGCCTTTGATAAAACCCAGCACCCCTTCATGATAAAGGTTTTGGAGAGATCAGGGATAAAAGGAACATACCAAACATAATAAAAGTTATATACAGCAAACCAGCATCCAACATCAAACTAAAAGGAGAGAAACTCAAAGCAATTCTTCTAAAATCAGGAACAAGACAATGCTGCCCACTCTCTCAATAACTCTTCAATATTGTGCTTGAAGTTCTAGCCACAGCAATAAGACAACAAAAGGAGATCAAGGGAATACAAATTGGAAAGGAAGAAGTCAAACTTTCACTATTTGCAGATGATATGATAGTTTACATAAATGACCTGAAAAACTCGACCAGGGAATTCTTGCAGCTGATAAATACCTTCAGCAAAGTGGCAGAATATAAGATCAACTCAAGAAAATCAGTAGCCCTACTATATACAGATGATAAAAGGGTAGAGCAAGAAATCAGAGAAACATCACCCTTTATAATTGCCACAAACAATATACAATACCTTGGGGTAACCCTAACCAAAAAAGTAAAAGATCTATATTGCAAGAACTTTGAGTCTTTAAAGAAAGAAATTAAGAAGACACCAGAAAATGGAGAGATCTCCCATCCTCTTGGATAGGTAGGATCAGCATAGTAAAATGGCAATCTTGCCAAAAGTCATCTACAGATTCAATGCTATCCCCATTGAAATCCCAGCACAATTCTTCACCAACCTTGAAAGAACAATTCTCAACTTTATATGGAAAAACAACAATATAGCAAAATAACACTGTACAATGAAGGAACTTCTGGAGGCATCACCATCCCTGACTTCAAGCTCTGTTATAGAGCTATAGTCCTGAAAACAGCTTGATATTGTCACAAAAATAGACAGGTAGACCAATGGAATCGAATAGAAAACCCTGATATTAACCCACACTCAAATGAAAACTTGGTTTTTGACAAAGAAGCTAAAATTATGCAATGGAAATAAGAAGACATCTTCAACAAATGGTGCTGGCATAACTGGATGCTGGCATGTAGAAGACTGCAGATAGATCCATGTTTATCGCCATGCACAAAACTTAAGCCCAAATGGAGTAAAGACCTCAACATAAATCCTGTCACACTGAACCTGTTAGAAGAGAAAGTGGGTGGTACCCTTGAACGAATTGGTACAGGAGACTGCTTCCTGAGCATAACACCAGTAGCACAGACACTGAGATCGACAATTAATAAATGGGACCTCCTGAAGCTGAGAAGCTTCTGCAAGGCAAAGGACACAGTCAACAAGTCAAAAAGGCAGCCCACAGAATGGAAAAAGATATTCACTAACCCCACATCTGACAGAGGGCTGATCTCCAAAATCTACAAAAAGCTCAAGAAGCAAGTTTCCAAACCACCAAATGATCCAATTAAAAAGTGGGCTACAGAATGAAATAGAGAATTCTCAATAGAGGGGACTAAAATGACTGAGAGACACTTAAGAAAGTGCTCAACATCCCTAGCAATCAGGGATGTGCAAATCAAAACAACTCTGAGATGCCATCTTACTCCTGTCAGAATGGCTAAAATCAAAAGCACTAATGACAGTTTATGCTAGAGAGGATGTGGAGAAAGGGGAGCACTCCTCCACTGCTGTTCCATAGTGGGCCAACTCGTACAGCCACTATGGCAATCAGTATGGAGATTCCTCAGAAAAATGGGAATCAGTCTACCACAAGACCCAGCAGTTCCACTGTTAGGCATATACCCAAAAGGTGCATATTCAAACAACAAAGACATCTGTTCCACTATGTTTATAGCAGCACTATTTGTAATAGCCAGAACCTGGAAGTAACCTAGATGCCCCTCAACCGAAGAGTGGATAGAGAAAATGTGGTACATTTACACAATGGAATACTATTCAGCAGAAAAAAAAACAACGGAATCCTGACATTTGCATGCAAATGGATGACACTAGAAGAAACCATCCTGAGTGAGGTAACCCAGTCACAAAAAGAGAAACATGGTATGTACTCACTCATATATGGATTTTAGACATGAATCATGGGAGTGACTGTCTACAATCCCACTGTAGTTCGTGGATGCCATATGGCATATTGTGGTCATGTTCTGGAACGATGTCATCCATCCTCACTTCTCTAATCCTCGTTACAGAAATGATAAAGAAAAGGAATTTGTCACAAAAGAGTTTGTAACTTAACAATGCGTCTGAACACAGCACTCCAGCTCATACCCCTTGACTGTACTGTGGGATAAAAGATGGGAAAACTACTCACAAAGCTGTAAGGCCTGATAAAATCGTATAATGATAAAGGATCATTCTGCTGGGTTTCACATACAAGATTGAAGAGACACAACGCTAATTAAAATCGTATACATGTATTAAGAACAAAAAGGTGAAGCCTGAAGAACATCTAAGGTTGATCTACAACCTCCATATGAATGTGTGCCCTCCCCCCCACACATACACACCCCACAGGGTCTGGGGCAGAGTCAGGGGCTGTATTCTAGTAGGAAGTGGAAAATCGTAGGAAACTCAGAGAACAAAGGGGAGGGTTGATGTGAGACTCCAAAGCGAACTAAAATTCAATGTACTAAGAAAAGTGGGGAAGTCGTTTCACAGGAGCATCTGAACAAAGCACAGACCTGGGCAGCTCACTGATGTTACTGAGGTGGGCAAGCCTGCCCAGATGACAAGGAGATGGCTGCAGGGTGGAGGGCCTAGCAGCTCCAGGCAGGGTCCAGCAGCACCGGGCAGGGTCCAGCAGCACCGGACAGGGTCCAGCAGCACCGGGCAGGGTCCAGCAGCTCCGCACAGGGTCTAGGAGGAGCCAGCAGCTCAGGGAGGGGTCCAGCAGCACAGGGCAGGTTCATGAGGACCCTCGTCACAGGGCAGGTTCGGGGGACCCAGCAGCTCAGGGCAGGGTCCAGGGGGATCCGGCAGCACAGTTCACAGCACTGCTCTGCATTAGCAGCTCTCACCAACCGGTTATTAGATCTTGAGATGTCTCAAAGGAGGCAAAAGATGGTGCCTGGCTGCACTCTGTAAGTACAGTCTGTGGTGAGTTGATACACTGGACACTTTCCCATGGTTTAATGTTCGGTCTGAGGCTAGAGCCATCCCGGCACAGAATGGATCTCGATTTCTGATGAAAAGCCAGACATTGCAGGAAGTCCAGCTTTGGAGCAGCAGAGGGCGCGCTCTCCTCTATAGCAGGGCCGTAGGTTTCAATGATGGGAAAGAGGCTGTCTGTTACAGAGTCGGGCATGTGTTGCTCTTCACTAGAATGAGTTTCATTCTAAAACCTGTATTGACTAGTTCACACCCAGTTCCAGAACTTCATCCCAAGGAAGTGATTTGAGAGGAGGAGGAACAGGGGGTGATATATGTCCAAAGATCAATATCACACTATAACTTACAAAATGAAAGGCCACTGAAATGGCCCTAAGTGGAAGGATGGGAGGAAATGTGTAGAATAAAATACAAACATCAAAGTATTAGTCAGAGACAATGCTTCCTGGCTAAACTGTATTGGAAAGTATATGCAAACTATAATCTTTGCTCTATAACACATACATAGCATGCATACATATAAATAGAAATGCACCCATTTATTAAATCGAAATGTTTGAGCAACAATGAACATCTTTGCTTAAGCATAGTGGGTTTATTACTATTATCATTACTTAACTATGACAGGGTGCCTACCAGAGACTTGCACAGGAAGCACTGGAGCCACTTGTGCAGTGGGTGATTCTGAAGTGGAGAAAGAAGGTTGGAACTCCCCCGAAGTGCCACCCAGTGTTCTAGCGTTTAGAAGCCTTGCCCCAGGTAGTTTCCTGACCCTGCTCTCTCCTGTGTCAATGCTGGATCTGATGGTGCATTCCCCCCCACCCCCACCCACCCCCGTCTTCATGGGAGATGGTACAAGAAGCAGCTTGTTAAAGAGGTGTGATGTTGGGATTTCAGAGCTTACATCTAGAGCACCTGAGTTTCAGTGACGAAGTCAGTTGTTGGGGAAACTATTATTGTGATTTTCCCAATAGAGATCAAGTGGTTTTGCAGTGAGGAGGGAGAGGTGTCACTTAGATATTCACATCAGCAATGTGACTCAGGGGAAAGCAAGCCAGCCGAGAATGTCTCCAGGAGGCACCTGGTATGGCCTTTGAAACACTGGTGAGGCATTTCTACAAGACCCAGTCTGCCTCAGAGAAGCAAAGCAAGGTTTACTGTGCACTATGTGCTACCAGGTTCTGGGACTCCACTGTTAAGGATACCATGTGCTTTAGGCCAGTTATTCCTGAATTTGTGGCACCTCTAGACTCTAGAGTGACTGGGTATCATATCTGAGTCTCAGTAAAGAAAGTGCTGAGTTAGAATGAAACTCAGTCCTCCAACTCATGCTCTCCCCTGGGGCCTGATCCCTAGAGAAAGTTCTAGACTTTAGAATGTGAGAGGCAGGGAAACAAAAAGGTCTCAAGGAAACAATTCTGTTTCAAAAGTGAAAAGACAGTGTGTGTGTGTGTGTGTGTGCGTGTGTGTGTGTGTGTGTGTGTGTGTGTGTGTGTGTGTGTTCATCCATGCATATGTAGTGACCAGAGATCTACATCAGGTATCTCTTT
The DNA here is from genome assembly GCF_017639785.1 of Mesocricetus auratus. Lineage (NCBI taxonomy): Eukaryota > Metazoa > Chordata > Mammalia > Rodentia > Cricetidae > Mesocricetus > Mesocricetus auratus. Next base: position 31,460,895 of record NW_024429195.1, on the reverse strand, counting down.
CACATTCTTTATTAGATTTTTGGAGCAGAGTTTGTCGCCAAGCCTGGAGCTCATTGGCTACACTAAACTGGCTGGAATGAATCTCCTTGTCTCTGTCTCCCGGTATTAAGGTTGCAGATGCATGCTACCAGCTATACCTAGATTTTTATGTAAGTCCTGGAGCCTCAGGCACATGTCTTCATGCTTGCTTAGTGTCTTAGTCAGCGTTTCTGTAAAGAGGGTTGCTGCAAAGAGACACCATGACCACAGCAGCTAGTATAAAGGAAAACATTTAATTGAGGGGGCTCACTTACAGTTCAGAGGTTCAGTTCATTATCATCATGATGGGGCATAGCGACTTGCAGGCAGACATGGGGCTGGGGTTGGAACTGAGAGCTCTACACCTTGCAGGCAGCAGGAAGTGGTCTGAATGTCACACTGAGTGAAATGAGCAAAAGAGCCCTCAAAGCCCACCCCTACAGTGACATACTTCCTCCAACAAGGCCACACCTCCTGATGGTGCCACTCCCTTTGGGGATCATTTTCTTTCAAGCCACCACAGTCAGCAAGCAGTTTATCTACTGATCCATCTCCTCATCCCCTTAAGATCATTCTGAAAGACATTTGGACATCAGCTTGAAAGTGTTTCTCCTACGGTTCATATGTTGCAGCCCCATAACCTTGAGCTTAAAAGTGGCAGCCATCCATTATAAAGTAAGAAGTTAAGACTGATCACTAATACGGACAGTAACCCAGTGAGACTCATTTCCTTATAGAAAGAAAATGTGGACACAGACATAGAAGCAAATCCACCTGAAGACACCCACAGGTCAAGGCTGAGAGGGGGACAGCTCAGAACAAAGGAGCACACTGATGACCTGCTTGTAGACTTCTCGACGTGAGAGGTGAATTTCTAGCCAAGCCTCCAGGTCAGTGGGGCTTGGTTATCGAAACTCCAGAAGACTAATACAACAGCTATCCCCATGCCTGCTGTGGTCTTAAATCTGCAAAGAAAAATGCAATTGCAACTATGGATATTTTACTATAGAAATTGTGACCTGGAAAGGAAGAGCAGAAGTACTTATGAGGCCCAAAACATTGAAGTTAGTTTTATAAAATGAAAAGCTGGCATGGGGTCAAAGAACAGAGCTCATTCTATTAATAAATACCATTCTTTTCCCCTTCAGAGGCAAAGCTGAGTGTAATTCAGCTTCAGTAGAGTGTCATGAAATATCAGAAAACGCTTTCTGGTGTATCTCACCTCCTCTTGTTATATATATGAATAAATAGAAGCTCAAAGGAGGAGAGCACTGTTCCTGTTGCCAAGGCACATCCTCACTGTCTCAGCTTCAGGGACATAAAAGCAGCAGGTGATCGGTGCCCTTGCGAGCAGTGGTTCTCATCCCATGGCTGGAAACAGCTCTCAGAATGCTCTAAATGTTTTCTTAGAAACACTACAGTTGAAATGACATCTGTGCATCACAACAAAAATCCTTTGTCTACTCCAGTTCTTATATAAGACACACACAGTTTATAAAAAATGTGGATTTCATCTTTTTCTACAGCTGAGTCTTTTTTATGATGTCTCTATTATGACCAGTAGGTGGCAGCACTTCAACCACCAGTTGGGCAAGAGACCCATGGAAATCCCTGCAGCTTCTTTTTTTTTTTTTTAATTTTATTTTCCAGTTTAAATTTGGATAAGAAACAAGGTTGCTTCACAAGTCAGTTCCAGGTCCCTCTCCCATTCCCTCCCTTCCTCCCGAGCCCTCACCCCCCCCCCGTTATCCCCTCATTTCCCCAGGGAGGGTGAGGCCCTCCATGGGGGTGTGCATAGTCTGTCATTTCATATAGGGCAGGGCCTAGACCCTTCCCCAAGAGTTCAGGGTGAGAGTGCACCTCACATTGTTCTATGGGAGTCCAAAGTCCGTGTGTATACTTGGGATGGGTACTGATCTGCTGCCCAAGACTCAATAGATTCCCTAGGCCTCCTCACTGACACCCAGATTCAGGGGTCTTGATCAGTCCCATGATGGCTTCCCAGGCTTATGCCTGGGATTCAAGAGTTAACCTTTGTCTGGTCAGCTGTTTCTGGGGGTTAAACCAGCCCAGTCTTAATCCCTTTGATCATCAGTCCTCCCTCTCTGTTACTGGCTTTCTTGAGTCAGCTCAGTACTTAACCAAGGGAGTCTGCCTCTTCTTCGATCAGCCACTAAATGAAGTTTCTGTTTCCCAGACTCTCTGGCCATAGGATTGAAGGCTGGCACTCCCCAGATCTATGTCTAAAATCCATATATGAGAGAGTACATGCCATGTTTCTCTTTTTGTAACTGGGTTACCTCACTCAGGATGGTTTCTTCTAGTGTCATCCATTTGCCTGCGAATCTCATGATTCCATTATTTTTTTCTGCTGAATAGTACTCCATTGTGTAGATGTACCACATTTTCTCTATCCACTCTTCAGGTGAGGGACATCTAGGTTGCTTCCAAGTTCTGGCAATTACAAATAAAGCTGCTATGAACATAGTGGAACAGACATCTTTGTTGTATGAATGGGCATCTTTTGGATATATGCCTAAGAGTGGAGTTGCTGGGTCTTGTGGTAGGTTTATTCCCATTTTTCTGAGGAATCTCCATACTGATTTCCAAAGTGGCTGAACCAGTTGGCACTCCCACCAGCAATGGAGGAGTGTCCCCCTTTCACCACATCCTCTCCAGCATAAATTGTCATTGGTGTTTTTGATTTTAGCCATTCTGACAGGAGTGAGATGGTATCTCAGAGTTGTTTTGATTTGCATTTCCCGGATGGCTAAGGAGTTGAGCACTTTCTCAAGTGCCTCTCAGCCATTTTAGACTCCTCTATTGAAAACTCTCTATTTAGTTCTGCAGCCCACTTTTTAATAGGGTCCTTTGGTGTTTTGGAGACTTGCGTCTTGAGTTCTTTGTAAATTTTGGAGATCAACCCTCTGTCAGATGTGGGATTAGTGAATATTTTTTCCCATTCTGTGGGCTGCCTTTTTGTCTTGCTGACTGTGTCCTTTGCTTTACAGAAGCTTCTCAGTTTCAGTAGGTCCCATTTATTAATTGTTGATCTCACTGTCTGTGCTACTGGTGTTATGTTCAGGAAGCTGTCTCCTGTACCAATTCGTTCAAGGGTACCACCCACTTTCTCTTCTAAGAGGTTCAGTGTGGCTGGATTTATGTTGAGGTCTTTGATCCATTTGGACTTAAGTTTTGTGCATGGCGATAAACATGGATCGATCCGCATTCTTCTACATGCCAGTCTCCAATTATGCCAGCACCATTTGTTGAAGATGCTTTCTTTATTCCATTGTATATTTTTAGCTTCTTTGTCAAAGATCAGAAGTTCGTATGTGTGTGGGTTGATACCCGGATTTTCAATTCGATTCCATTGGTCTACCTGTCTATTTTTGTGTCAATACCAAGCTGTTTTCAGGACTATAGCTCTATAATAGAGCTTGAGGTCAGGGATGGTGATGCCTCCAGACGTTGCCTTGTTGAACAGGGTTGTTTTGGCTATCCTGGGTCTTTTGTTTTTCCATACAAAATTGATTATTGTTCTTTCAAGGTCTGTGAAGAATTGTGCTGGGATTTTAATGGGGATTGCATTGAATCTGTAGATTGCTTTTGGCAGGATTGCCATTTTTACTACATTGATCCTACCTATCCAAGAGCATGGGAGATGTTTCCATTTTCTAAGGGCTTCTTTAATTTCTTTCTTTAAAGATTCAAAGTTCTTACGATACAGGTCTTTCACTTGTTTGGTTAGCGTTACCCCAAGGTATTTTATGTTGTTTATGGCAATTGTAAAGGGTGATGTTTCTCTGATTTCTCTTTCTGCCCTTTTATCATCTGTATATAGTAGGGCTACTGATTTTCTTGAGTTGATCTTGTAGCCTGCCACTTTGCTGAAGGTGTTAATCAGCTGTAAGAGTTCCCTGGTAGAGTTCTTTGGGTCATTGATGTAAACTATCATATCGTCTGCAAACAGTGAAAGTTTGACCTCTTCCTTCCCAATTTGTATCCCCTTGATCCCCCTTTGTTGTCGTATGGCAATAGCTAGAACTTCAAGTACCATGTTGAAAAGGTATGGAGAGAGTGGACAGCCTTGTTTTGTTCCTGATTTTAGAGGAATTGCGTTGAGTTTCTGTCCATTTAGTTTGATGTTGGCTGTTGGTTTACTGTATATGGCTTTTATTATGTTTAAGTATGTCCCTGTTATCCCAGATCTCTCCAAGACCCTTATCATGAAGGGGTGTTGGATTTTGTCAAAGGCTTTTTCAGCATCTAGTGAGATGATCATGTGATTTTTGTTTTTCAGCTTGTTTATATAGTGGATTACGTTGATGGATTTTCGTATGTTGAACCATCCCTGCATCCCTGGGATGAAACCTACTTGATCATGGTGAATGATTGTTTTGATGTGTTCTTGGATCCGATTTGCTAGTATTTTATTGAGTATTTTTGCATCAATGTTCATGAGGGATATTGGTCTGAAGTTCTCTTTCTTGGTTGTATCTTTGTGTGGCTTGGGGATCAAGGTTATTGAAGCCTCATAGAAAGAGTTTGGCAAAGACCCTTCTGCTTCTATTGTGTGGAACACTTTGAGAAGAATTGGTATAAGCTGTTCTTTGAATTTCTGGTAGAATTCTGCAGTGAGGCCATCTGGACCTGGGCTTTTTTTGGTTGGGAGACTTTTGATGACAGCTTCTATTTCCATAGGGGTTATAGGTCTATTTAAATTGCTTATCTGTTCTTGATTTAATTTTGGCAATTGATAGCTGTCCAGGAAGTCATCCATTTCCTTTAAATTTTTGAATTTTGTGGAGTACAGGTTTTCAAAGTATGACCTAATGATTCTCTGGATTTCCTCAGAGTCTGTTGTTATGTCCCCCTTTTCATTTCTAATTTTGTTAATTTGCGTGTTCAGTCTCTGCTGTTTGGTAAGTTTGGACAAAGGTTTGTCTATCTTGTTGATTTTCTCAAAGAACCAACTCTTCGTTGCATTGATTCTTTGTATTGTTTTCCTGGTTTCTACTTTATTGATTTCAGCCCTCAATTTGATTATTTCCTGGCGTCTACTCCTCCTGGGGGAGTGTGCTTCTTTGTGTTCTAGAGCTTTCAGCTGTGATGTTAATTCTCTGGTATAACTGTTCTCCTGTTTCTTCATGTGAGCACTTAGCGCTATGAACTTCCCCCGTAGCACTGCTTTCAAAGTGTCCCATAGGTTTGGGTATGTTGTGTCTTCATTCTCATTGAATTCGAGGAAGTCTTTAATTTCTTTTTTTATTTCTTCTTTGACCCAGGGATGGTGCAGTTGAGCATTATTCAATTTCCATGAGTTTGTAGGTTTTCTGCAATTTGTGTTGTTGTTGAATTCTAATTTTAAAGCATGGTGGTCTGATAAGATGCATGGAGTTATTCCAATTTTTTTGTAGCTGCTGAGGTTTGATATGTTGCCAAGTATGTGGTCGATTTTTGAGAAGGTTCCATGTGGTGGTAAGAAGAAGGTATATTCTTTTTTATGTGGATGAAATGTTCTATAGATATCTGTTAATCCCAGTTGGGTCATTATTTCTATTAGACCTTTTGCTTCTTTGTTGAGTTTCTGTTTGGTATTCCTGTCTAGTGGTGAGAGTGGTGTGTTGAAATCTCCCACTATAACTGTGTGGGGCTTTAGATGAGATTTAAGTTCTAATAATGTTTCTTTAACGAATGTGGATGCCTTTGTATTTGGGGCATAGATGTTCAGGATAGACACTTCATCTTGGTGGGTTTCACCTGTGATGAGTATGTAATGACCTCCTTTATCTCTTTTGATTGATTTTATTTTAAAGTCTAGTTTGTTAGATATTAGGATTGCTACCCCTGCTTGTTTCTTGGGTCCATTTGATTGAAAAATTTTTTCCCAACATTTAACTCTCAGGTAATGTCTGTCTTTAAGGGTGAGGTGTGTTTCTTGTATGCAGCAGAAGGAAGGGTTCTGTCTTCGAATCCAATCTGCCAGTCTGTGTCTTTTTATGGGTGAGTTAAGGCCATTAACATTGAGGGATATTAATGACCAATGATTGCTCATCCTTCTTCGATTTGCAATGGTTGTTGTTGGTGGAATTTCACACCTTTGTTCTTTTGGCTGTTGGTAGAGAGGGATTCTCTAATGCTTATGTTTTTCTGGTTGTAGTTAGCTTCCTTGGGTTGGAGTTTTCCTTCCAAAATTTTCTACAGGGCTGGGTTAGTGGACACATATTGCTTGAATCTAGTTTTGTCATGGAATATCTTGTTTTCTCCGTCTATAGTGATTGAGAGCTTTGCCGAGTATAGTAGTCTGGGCTGGCATCCATGGTCTCTTAGTGCAGGTAGAATATCTATCCAGGACCTTCTGGCTTTCAGAGTTTCCATGGAGAAATCAGGTGTAATTCTGATAGGTCTGCCTTTATATGTTACATGACCTTTTTCCTTAGCTGCTCTTAATATTCTTTCTTTATTCTGTATGTTTGGGGTCTTGATTATTATGTGGCGAGGGGATTTTTTTTTGTGGTCCACTCTATTTGGTGTTCTGTAGGCTTCTTGTACCTTCATTGGCATGTCTTTCTTAAGGTTGGGGAAGTTTTCTTCTATGATTTTGTTGAATATGCCTTCTGCCCCTTTGAGGTGGATTTCTTCTCCTTCTTCTATACCTATTATTCTTAGGTTTGGTCTTTTCATGGTGTCCCATATTTCCTGGATGTTTTGTGTTAAGGATTTGTTGGATTTAAGGTTTTCTTTGGTTGATAAATCCATTTCTCCTAGCGTATCTTCAAAACTTGAGATTCTCTCTTCCATCTCTTCTATTCTGTTGGTAATGCTTGTATTGGTAGTGCCTGACTGTTTGTCCAGCTTTTCTATTTTCTGCCTTTCTTCAGATTGTGTTTTTTTAATGACTCTATTTCAGTTTTCAACCCTTGCAGTGTTTGCATTGCTTCTTGCAATTTTCTGTTTATCTGTTCGTCCATTTGTTGCCTTTCATGAATTTTTTGGTTTGTTCTTTCTTCCATTTCTTGCATTTTTTGGTTTGCTTTTTGTTCCATTTCTCGCGTTTTGTGCTTTGTTTCTTCTTCCATTTCCTGCCTTTTTTGGTTTGTTTCTTCTTCCATTTTTTTCATTTTTTGCTTTGTTTTTTCTACCATTTCTTGCATTTTTTGCTTTGTTTCTTCTTCCATTTCCTGCCTTTTTTAGTATGATTCTTCTTCCAATTCTTGCATTTTTTGCTTTGTTTTTTCTTCCATTTCTTGCATTTTTTGCTTTGTTTCTTCTTCCATTTCCTGCCTTTTTTGGTTTGTTTTTTCTTCCAATTCTTGCATTTTTTGGTTTGTTTTTTCTTCCATTTCTTGCATTTTTTGGTTTGTTTTTTGTTCCATTTCTTTGAGGGATTTTCCAATATCCTCTTTTAGGGCCTCTATCATTTTCATGAAAGTGCTTTTAAGGTCGTTCTCTTCTGCTTCGTCCGCATTGGAATGTTGGGGTCTTGCTGGTGTGGAGTCTCTAGAATCTGGCGGTGTCATATTTATTTTTCGGTTGCTGACTGTGTTTTTGTATTGTCTCTTTCCCATCTCTTCTTCTAGTGGGTGCAGAAAGAGCCCCTTACTGGTCTGGGGACCAGAGTTCCCTTTTGGTGGGTGCTAGCAAGTCCAATAATCTGGTGGTTCTTCTATTCCTTGTCTGAATGCTGGTCCTGGTCTCCCTGGGTCCTCTGGTTTCCTGGTCTCGTTGGTGGGAGAGAAGACTTGGGGTCTGGGTGCTTGGCTCCCGCCGGGATTGGGAGCTCTGTGCAGTTCCCAGGCGATCTGCAGGCACTGGAGCACAGGCCGGGAAGCCGGCCTGTTTACCTGATGCTGCCCGAGGAACAGCTGCTTCCCTGGACTCCCAGCCTCCTCTCCTTTCCTGGTCTCGTTGGTGGGAGCGAAGATCTGGAGTCTGGGGTGCTTGGCTCCCGCCGGGATTGGGAGCTCTGTGCAGGTCCCAGGCGATCTGCAGGCACTGGGGCACAGGGCGGGAAGCCGGCCTGTTTACCTGATGCTGCCGGAGGAACAGCTGCTTCCCTGGACTCCCCGCCTCCTCTCCTTTCCTGGTCTCGTTGGTGGGAGAGAAGATCTGGAGTCTGGGGTCCTTGGCTCCCGCCGGGATTGGGAGCTCTGTGCAGGTCCCAGGCGATCTGCAGGCACTGGAGCACAGGCCGGGAAGCCGGCCTGTTTACCTGATGCTGCCCGAGGAACAGCTGCTTCCCTGGACTCCCAGCCTCCTCTCCTTTCCTGGTCTCGTTCCCCTGCAGCTTCTAATGTACATAAAAAAGAAGTTCTCAGATCACAGTCCTTAGATCATCTTCTGTGACCTTACCTGGGAACTTGTCTAAAAAAAAAAGTATTATCTAGAGCTCAGGAAATGTTTTGGTCAGTAAAATGCTTGTTCTGCTACAATGAGGTACTGAATTTGATCCCTTATACCAAGCTTTTGTTGTTATTGTATTGTTTGTCTTTTCACTTGTTACACTTTTATTGAAAATAAATTCTTTTTTCATACAATATATCCTGATTATAGTTTCTCCTCCCTCCACCCCTCCCAGTCCTTTCCTACCTCCTGGGCCCCCTGAATCTACTCCCTTTCTATCTCTCATTAGAAAAGAGTAGACTTCTAAGAGATAACAATTAAACATGGCAAAATAAAACATAATAAAATTAAGGAAAAATATTGAACTTGAACATGGCAACCCAACAGGATGAAAAGAGTCCCAAAAGCAGGCACAAGAGTCAGAGTCCTACCTGGCCTCACAGTCAAGAGTCCCATAAAAGTACTGAGCTATTAGCTATAACATGTACACAGAGGACCTGGTGCAGACCCAGGAATTCCTTGTGCTTGCTGCTTCACTCTCTGGGAGCTCATTTGTGCCTTGCTTAGTTAATTCAGAGGGTCCTCCATCCTCTCTTTCCACCTCCTCTTCTATGGGATTCCTTGAACTCTGAGAATGGAGACCTCCCATTTAGACTCTATCTCCCCTCATATTGTCTGCTTGTGGGGTTTCTGCTTCTGTTCCCGTCTGCTACAGGAGAAAGCCACTCTGATGTTGACTGGACAAGGCACTGATCTATGGGTATGTCTTTAGGAATCATTTCATTGATACTTTATTTTTTAAATACCAGTAGTGTTTGCTTTTTACCTTAGGTCTCTGGGCTATCCAGTCCTTGGTACTTGGTTCCCCAACCAGTGTTGAGAATGTGTTATTTCATGTGGAGTGGGCCTTAAGTACTACAAGTTCTGTGCCAACATTGCCCTAGCATATTTTCTTGGCAGGATAGATTGTAGGTCAAGTGTTTGTGACTGGGTTGATGTCTGTGTTTCTCTTTCTGCGGCCTGCCTGGTTCCTTCCCATACCAAAGAGATTAGAACATAAGGGTGAAGGCTTTATGTAGGCAGCAGCTCCACTTCTCCACATTCAATGAGTTGTATGGGTGTTGTTCTTGGCAATAGGGCCCCAATGTTCGTTTCTGGAGAGCAATCTTTTGTCTTAGCAGCAGCCTGGGTTACTTGGGAACTTTGATGGGATTCCATTGGCCACCAACTCAATTGAATACAACCCAGTCCTGCCATTCGAAGCCTCACCTGGTGAGAAGAGATGGAGTCTTCCTAGGAGTCCTCATTAGGATCACCTCCATAAATTCCAGGAAGTTTCCTCTTTGCTATGTTTCCACACTGCCGCCCAAATGCATGCCAATTCCAACCATCTCTTCCCCTCCCTCTCGCCTTCCACCCCATCTCCCCCTCCCATCCCACCAGACTCCCTCTCCCATTTCCACCCACCTTCAATTTCCCCTGTGAAACCTATTCCATTTCCCCCCTCTTAGGAGATTCATGCACTGCCCACCCCACCCAGACCCTTCCCCTTTACCTAACCTCTCTGGATCTATGAATTGTAGCTTGGTTATCATTTGCCTAAAGGCTAACATCCATTTATAAGTGAATACATATCATATTCATGTTTCTGGGTCTGTGTTACCTCACTCAGGATGTTTTTTTTTCTAGTTCCACACATTTGCCTGTAAATTTCATTTTTTTAAGGAGCTAAAAAGTACTCCATTGTGTAAATGTACCTGTCAGCTATGTTTAATGTGACTTTATCATAATAGCCAGAAATGGGAAACAACCCAGTACCAAGTTTTAAAAGCCCATCTTTGTAATGCACACTTGTAATTCCAGAGCTGGGGAGGTATAGATAGGGATTCCTGGGACTCAGTGGCTAGCTTGACTAAATTTTCCTAGGAATTCTAGACTAAAAAGAGATTCTCAAAAAACAAGGATAGCATCTGAAGTAAGATATCCAAGACTGATCTTTGGTCTACTCACACACTCGTGTGCAGTTCCCTACATACACAAATGCACACAAATGTATATTCCTGGGCCCTGCTCTATACAGACTCAACCAAATTCCATAATAGTGACTCCCAGCAATCTGTGTTTTAACATGCCACTCAGGTGATTATGTTTTGTGCTAAACAGTGAGAACCATTTTTAAAAGCTATTCATAAGAAACCTAGGCACGCTTTCATTGGAGTCAATGTAAGAACGAATTACACACTGTTTTTGCTAAAGAACTTAGTTCTCTGTGAACAAAATCTATTGCATGGACATACCTTAGCAATTACTCTGTTGACAGAATCATTTTTAAAGATTACCTACCATAGCCCAACTCATTCCATCTGATTTTATCTTTGTAGCAACCATGCATGGCTAATGCTCTTGGAATTAGTAAAATAGAGGCCCTCGAGGCACTAGATTACCTTGTAAATAAGCCCAGTGGGATCACCAGTTTCAGTTGTCAACATGACACGATCTAGAATCACTGGGAAAAAGACTCTCAGTGAGGGCTTGTGTCGATTAGGCTAGCTTGTGGGCAAGCCTGCTATGGACTGTCTAACTTGGGTTGGAAGAGGTAGAATGATCCACCCTGAATGTGGGTACCATTTCATGTACTGCGCCCTATCCTGTATAAACAGAAGAGAGCCAGCTGGCATCAGACATGTACATATTCATTCTTCTCTGCTCTTGACTGTGAATACAGTGTGACTAGCTGGTTCAGGTTTCTGCCATTTAGATGTCCCTGCGATGCTAGACTATGACCTAGAACCGTAAGCCACGGAGACCCTTCCTCTCCTGCATTTCTTTCTTCAATGTATTTTATCATAGCAACAGGAAATGAAAGCTAAAATACTCAGACACTGGTGCAATCACCAAAGCCCACATGTTTTTCTCTCTGTGCCCGTGTAGTATCACCAGATTTGTCAAACAAAAAGCACAGAATGCTCAAAAGAGAGGCAGGGCAAAATGGGGGAAATAGTCTCCAGCAATCATTCCTGCCTATCTCTACAGAAAACTGAAAACAAGATAAAAGGCACAAAATTTTAGTGCAGATATATCCTACGCAGAACAAGAGAGACTGTGGAAAACTCTTTGATGTTTACTGAGATTTACTTTGTGTATGAAGACTACGCTTTCCCTGGAATATACTATTCCACAACCATCTGTTTGCAAATATCACATTAAGGGGCCTGAAAAGGTCTTTCCCAGAGGGATAAAGAACCTGGAGCATGTGCCTCGCTCCATTAGCCGCATTTTTATACCATCTCCAGGCAATCTATATGTGTGTCACCGTGAGGTGACAGCAAGCTAGAGCCCTTACAATTCAGAATGGCTTCCGGCTGTCAAAGGTTACCAGTTAGAGGCTCCTCCGCACACAAGCTTCTAGGATCTACCAGGAAATACACTGTGAGGCCAAACATTAGAGTATCTGGGAAGAGGAGGGGCCCTACTTGAGATTCTCATATAAATTGCTATAAAATTGATGAAAGTGGGTTTTAGTAAAGTTGAGCTAATTACACACAAAATGCCTTTCATGCATGTACTGGCTAGTTTTCTGTCAACCTGACACAAACTAGAGTCATTTTGGAAGAGGACTTCAACTGACTAAATGCCTCTTTCATATTAGCCTGATTGGTGATTGATATGGGCGGGCCCAGTTCAGTGGGAGGTGCCATTCCTGGGCCCCTTGGTCCTACCTGCGGTAAGAAAGCAGACTGATAAGCCAGGAAGGAGCAATCCAGTAAGCAGCACTCCTCCATGGCCTCTGCATCAGCTCCTGCCTTCTGGTCCCTGCCCTGCTTGAGCTACCACTCTGACTCCCTCAGTGATGGGCGGTTGGTTATCTCACAGTGTAAGATGAAATCTTTCCTCTCCCCCACGACTCTTCTCTGGTCATGCTGCTTTATCCCAGCAATGAAAACCCTAAGGCAATACAAATATTGGACTTAAATCTCTTGTTCAAATCACCAGCGTAAGAGTCACAGCAGAAACGGTGCTGCCTATTTACAGGTTAAAATACGTTTTAATAAAAACTTACATACGAGATATACTGGGAGAAAACAGATTTACAAATGGTACTTGTTCACGCGTTGTTCACTCAACACATGGCCGAGGGGAAAGGCCTCCTTCCATCTGAACGGATGTTATCGGGCTAAGTGGAGCAGTACAGCATCCAATTACACAAAACTTCAAATGTTCTGTTGGCGGAACTGGCTTTGAAGTTAACTGCTAAAGTAAGGATGCTGTCTACAAGCTCCTCTTCCTGTGCCTACAAAAATCACTTCAGTTCAAACAGATATATGAATCAGGCCATTTGGCAAACATGTGTTAATATCCTACGTATGCCAAGCTTTGAAAAAAATGGACTTAAATGTTTTTTAAGTGGGGAGAGGACAAGTAAATATAGCCACATGAACCCATTCTTGGGAATGGGAAACACGGAGCCATCAAGGTCAGAACTCTGAAGTTTAAATGGTAGGTAAGGATGCATGTGGGGTGACTTGTGGGTAGTCAGAAAGGAAACTCTGAGATCTTAGCAAAAAGCCTTCTTCAGTCTTGGATTTTCTTTGCCCTGCTATCTGGCCACAACTAAAGTAATATATTTCATCTGTCTGGTTTTAATAACTCAAATATGTATCAACAAATCATTATCAGCATTGGTTTTTGCTCTCTAGCATTAATTTGTACATGGCTTGTGCAAAAGCATTCTATTGATTTATGTGTAGCACTGAAGGGGTTTAAGTTTTCCATATCATAAATTATATTGGACTGGTATACACATCCTTCCTTTATACCTGCCCAAGAAGCTCATGAAATGGAAAGAGTTTTAGGCACTTGTTTGAAACTGAGTCCCTGAGTGGGGCTTTTCAGAAATCATGATAAGCAGCATATATGCTGGAGCATGAAGATGAAATATATTGTACGGTTTTTTATAAAATCCACCAAGTTATTAAAACATGTACTTAGTTGAAGCACTTGATTAAGAACAACCCAGGATCCAGGAGGTAGAGTGAACAAGATGCAGGATTCCAGAAGGAGGTGGTGCCTCTGCTTTGTGCTAAGTCATAGAGTAGTTTTACAGGTATTTTGTGCTGTGTCGTCCAGGGTTTTCATGGAGACTTCTATGTCTTAGCCATTGCAAGGAAGAATTTGAGACTGCAAAGAAACTTGGAGAGCTGGGGTTAAACCACACTCTCTTGTTCTTCCTCCCCAAGAAATAGCACTAACTTCATGCCCTTTTGTTAATACAAACACACACACACACACACACACACACACACACACACACAAATTGTGTAGTGATTAGTCTCCATTTAACAGAGCCCAAGGTCAACCAGCTCAAGAGCTGTGGGAGGTCTCTAACCAAGATCTATCTCATCCATTGTTGAGGGGGTCTCTACCCAAGATCTATCTCATCCATTGGTGGGGGTGCCTCTACCCAAGATCTATCTCATCCATTGGTGGGGGTGCATCTCTAATCAAGATCTTTCTTATCCATAGGTGGGGGGGTCTCTAACCTGGATCTGCCTTATCCACTGGTAGGGGTCTCTAACCTGGATCTACCTTATCCAAAGCTGGGAACCTCATATCCTCTAAGACACATTGATTCCATGCTGTGAGGGCTGCCTTCAGGTCTCAGCATGAGTGGACTGTGTGATGCATGGATATCTGTAAAGAATTACCTTGTATATTTAGGGGGGTGTTTTGTGATCAGGTAGACTGAGAAGGGATGTTCTGTCCTTAGGGGAAGCAGACAATATTAAATCATCTGAGACCTCAAGTAAAACAAAAGTGCTAAGGAAAGTGTCCTGGTGCTGTCTGTAATGAGAGGTTCTTTGTCCTGGCTTTTCAGCCCCAAATGAACACACAGACGTTATATGAATTGTAAAATTATTGGCCGGTGTCTTGGGCTTCTTATTGGTTATCTCTGTCTTAATTATTAACCCATTTCTATTAATCTATGTATTTCCATGTAGTCTTGACTTACTGGAGAATCCCTGGCGTGTCCTCTCTTCCCAGGCTCTACCTGACGACTCCATCTGTCTATGTTTCCCAGAATTCACCTCATCTCCTAGCCCTGCCTATACTTCTTGCCTGGTCAATCACCCAATCAGTGTTTTATTCATCAACCAATAAGAGAAACAAATATACAGAAGGACATCTCCCATCACCTGTCCTTAAACATCAGACCTGCAACTTCATTAGCCTTTGGACTCCAGCACTTCCAGTAGTGATTTTCTGAGTATTGAGGCCTTTAACCTCAAGACCCAGAGTTATATCATCAGTTTCCTTGATTCTGAGTCTGCCAGATATGCACTCAGTCATGTTTCTAGCCTCCTAGGGTCTCTATCTTACAGATCGCTGGTCAAGGGTCTTCTCAAATTCTATAACTTCAAGGGCATTTCCCATAACTACTCATCTCTCTGGATATCTGTCTACCTAAAATCAATCTATCTATCTAATATACCTACTTTATATAAACTATTAAAAATTGAATAGCAAAATCAAATTTAAGGCCTAATTTGAAGATTGCTACAAACAGCCAACATTAGGACTGAGCATGGCGCAGAATCTAACTCAGTCAGACGGCCAGGCCCCATCTACTGGTGAATGTGAATAGCACTTATATTTATGCCAGTTCTGGTTAATCTTCATTGTATTTGACAAGAGACAATTCTTAACAGCGTTTCTGACTGTGGGCATGGCTTTTGTTTAGAAATATCGCAAAGAGCTGTGCATCTCCACCCTGTTTCCACGCCTTTGGGCCCTGTCTAAAACAGACATCTAGGACGTAGACAACAGCCTTGAACTTTCTTGTCCTCTTGGTCTGATCAGGTCAGAAAGTGTGAGAGATGGCAAGACACTGGGGGTCAGGACCAGTGTCTTCATTCCCATTCTGCAATCCTTCTCTGTGGCTACAGCTCTGCTGGCAGAGCCTTTTCACAAAACAGGGCTATGCCATTGCCATGTCATCTCAGAGGAAAGTGCGTATATGCTGCTTCTGCCAGACCTTAAGAATGCCACACGTCCTTACTGAAGATTTTCCAGGTCTCTAGGAGCAGACCCGAGCAAGCTATCAATAGCTATTTTCAATGTGCAGCTTTTTCAAAAAGTAATTAAAGCATTTTTTTGTGTAGTGAATGAAGGTTACACACTGAGACTGTTTTGGAAATGTCAAATTGCGTCTCTTCTTGGCTTCTTAAGTCATCACAGCCTCATTGGACTCAAACTAGCAAGAAAATCTTCATAGGTTAAGGGCATTTCCCCTGGTTTCCTGTAGTTGAGATCTGGTTTTAGTGGGATGTTTGACAAATGAATTTTTGCCTGCTCCTGACTATAAAATAATCAGCACACCTATTTATTGTGGAAAGTATTTACAAGAGAAACTGGCAACCCAGGAGAGTCAGCAGCTTTCCGATACCTGGAAGCCTGAAAGAGAGCATGTGTCTCTCCTGCACCACCTTTTATTACTACATCAGTATGTGCCTCTAGCCACTCCCAAAGTGGGCGTGGTCAGCAGTATGGTCACCTAAAATCTCTCCCTACACCTGACACTATTGTCTTGAAAACTGTTGTAGCTCTTTGAAAGGGAGTGTTGGAGGACACCATGAAAATGGTCTCTTTGCCCATGTATAACACCCTGGAATGTTAGTAGACACAATGATGATGCTCTCTTTGCCCATGTATAGCAACCTGGAGTGTTGGTGGACACCATGACAATGCTCTCTTTGCCCAGGCATAGCATTCTGGATCTCTTCTAAAGATGGTTATGTCTCCTCCGTGTAGATAATACAGCTTGAACTATTGTTTATAACATTTAGCAAAGGCCCAACAAGAACTTTTGAGGGAGTTTAAGTGGGGAGGAAAAGGACAGCAGACACTAAAGATATTTGAAAAAGGCAAGGAAGCCTGCTTATAACATAGCTCTCTCTCTCTCTCTTTCTCTCTCTCAAACACACACACACACACACACACACACACACACACACACACATACACACACACACACACTGAGTTTAGTTGGAGTTACTCTACAGAGATGATGCTCTTCCAAGAAGCTGTAAGTTATGACATAAAAAGTTGGGTGTAGGCTATGTCCCCTTAGTTGTTGGTTAGGAAGTTCAGAGGAATCCTAAAACAATACAGCCTATTGCCATTGTTCTTGCTTGCTCCCCAAAACTTGAAGATAATGCCACACACATTGGTCACAGTACATGGGGACATTAAATTGGTACTGATCAGGAAGATCCCTCCATGCTGGCTAGTTTTCATGACACTGGAAGGTTCTGGGCAGGCTGCTGGGGTCAGGGAAGGTCATGAATAGTCTTATGCTGATGTGAACTCTGTGGGCTAAATAAGAGCCAGCCTGAAAAGACATGCCTATGGGTGCAATAGTGGCCTCAATATTGAAGGGTAGCCAACTGTTTTATGATTGGATTTAAGGCCTGCACAGTAGGAAATGCATGGCTGGCATTGTCAATTTAGCCAAGAATTTTATCCTTGCATGTGCTGTTGGGATAATATGCTTTTTCACATGTGTGAGCCCTTAGTACTATTCTTGTAGCTTCTTTCCTAGTGGCTTCTCAGGGTTTTATTAGAGAAAGAAAAAATGAGTTGAGTTTGATAGGGATTAAAATGAATTTATTATATTAATAATTCTAAAGTCTAATGAACTGCCAAATCAAAGAGTTTTACTAAAGGCTACATGTCCCTTCCAACTAGAAACTTTGGTTCTGAATTTCTTTGAAGTTTCCTCAAATGATCTGATTTTATGTGGAAGAGCTTTCTTTTTAAAAAGCACATTTTTATTAATTCTTTAAGAATTTCATACAACCTACTTTGATTATATTCAACCTCTCACTATACTCCCTTTTACTTCCCCAAGGTCCACACACCCTCCTTTCCACTCACTGTTAAAAGAATAACACACCAAATCCAACTTGTGTTGCACATGGGCATGGGACCATCCCTTGGAGCATGTTCTACATATCAGTGGCCATATCCTTAAAGAAAGCTGATTCTCCCTCCTCCAGAAGCCATTAACTATCAACAGCTCTCAGTGGTGGGACCCCATGAGCCCCTTCCTATTCCATGATGGAATAGCTTCATATTGTGCAGATCTTTTGCATGTCCCATAGCTGCTGTGAATTCATGAGTGGAACAGTCCCCTCACGTCCAGAAGACACTGTTTTACTCTAGTCCTCCCTGAGCTCTGGCTCCCACAATCTTTCTGCTTCCTCTTTCCTAAGCTTGGGAGTATGTGTGTGACAATACAGTTATCCCATTTGTGGCTCAGAACTCCCCTGACCAGAAAATAGTGCCATGCACAGTGAATAGGCCTTCCCAACTCCATTCACATAATACAGAACTGCTCCCCATTAGACACACCCATGGGCTAACATGATCTGCACAATGCCTCCTTTAGACTCCATTTCTAGATGGTTTCAGATTATGTCAAACTGACAATTAACACTACCAATCACATGGGATAACTTATAAAGAATAGCAACTTAATTCTCATAGTTCTGCCTCAGAAGCCCAAGGTCAAGGCATCAGCATCTGCCTTCTTCTACTCAAGGACACCAGAATATGCTTCAGCTTTAAGCTGAGAGCAAAACTATCATCGAGAAATGGGTTTGTTGTTAGATGAATTGAAAAGAACACCTGTTTATGGTGTGAGCTGGAACAAGACAGTCTCCACTGGGACCACGCTGTGTCAAGTTCTCTGCTACTCTACACATTTGTCAGCAAGAAATATATTCCCAATGGCACCTGATGGGGAAGTCCTGTGTATATGTCAATAAAGCACTGTTGGTCAATAGGGAAGCAAGATAGGTGGGACTAAGAATCCAGGAGGACTCTGGGTAGGAGAAACACAGGGAGTCAAGATGTAACTGCCACAGGGGTAAGAAGCCCAGACCCTTTTCTCCGGTAAGAGAAATACTTAGATTGGCATTTATGGGGTAAATACTTAAGTCAGAGATAGCCAGTAAGAAACAAGCAAAGCCAACAGCTTCATAATTAATACAGCATCTTGTGTGTTATTTGGGAACTACAACTCGGCAGAGCCCAGGCGACTGGTGGGGAAAAACCAAAGCAGCTGGCAAGGAAAAAGCTTCTCTCAACAAATATAGCATCGTGTGTGTTCATTTGGGACTGATGTGGCTCTGGGACCAGGCTGGCAGGAAGCAACACTCAACAGGCACCCTTAGTTTAGAGCACTCAGAAGAGCCAAGGAGGGGTTTCTGTGGGGCTTCGGGCACATTCTCACCCTGTTGCTTGCACAGATACACTAGGATGTGAGCTGGCTTCCAGGAGCACATCAAATCACTAACCCTTGGAATGCTATTTGGCGACTTATGGAAAACTACTGAGTTGAGAATTTCCTTTCCCTTTCAGAGAAACTTACAATTACCGCTGGCTACCTCCCAGGACCTCCTGCTTTATTCTGTCTCAGGAAGTTTTAACCTAAAGAGCATCAGATCAGCGTGGGTCAAGTTAAAGTGTAGGCTCTGTGTTGAAATGGGAGCTACCCCAGGGATGGATTGTAAGGTAGCTTTGCCATGGTCTGCCTGGGACACCTTTCATCTGCCTCCAAAGAGGCAATGGGTAAAGGAAAACAGTTTATTGTTCTGATGCATGGTTCATCCAGACCCCCATCTCCTCACACCAGTCCATGCTCATAAAGCTGCCACAATCAAACACCAACCCAGACAGGTTTATTTCCCCATTTTTTAAGACATAGCTTTTAAAAACAGGAAAATGGTCACAGTGGTTGCATTAAAGGCAATTTTAAGAGGTATTTCATATCTGTTGCAAAGAACTTATGTTTACTAGAGAGATACTGTGTGCCCAAAAGTAATTACCAAAAGATCATAGGGCAGGGCTCTGTGATTATGACAACCCTGAGCTCGATTATCACCCAGCCCCTGCCATCTGAGAACTTAATGATTTTCCAGCAAAGGCGTCCACCTTTTCACTCTTCACTGGCTTGTATCATGTAGTCATTCAGGGCTATCAGTAATGGTGAGTTCTCAGATGGTTGGTCATCTACCAAGAATAGAGGTAGAGCAGAAAACAATGGCCTGTGATTCATGCAACCTGAAAAGGCACCCAGAAACTATGAATTAATATTTATTGCTGGTAAAATACTGAAAGCAAGTGAGTAATAAAAGCAAGTCAAATTAAATTCTAAAATAAGCTCCCCAAAGGCTTTAAAATTCAACTAACTGTGTTTTTTGTTTTGTTTTGGTTGGTTTATTGTTGTTTTTGCTTTGCCTGTTTCTCTTTGATTTAAGTTGCCAGTACACTGTCCTTCACTTCCCAGGATTTAGCTACTGTACACAGACCAGGAAATAAAAACATAGTTACCAGAGACTTCCACAAGGTGTCAGCCTTGGGCCAAAAAGATAAACCTAACACTGGAAGGTTTTCAGTTTTTAAAGTGAAGATTTAAAGCTCCCATCCTTGTTGTCTGTGTTTCTGGAATATACAGCAATGTAGTTTTCCTATGTTTTCTGTACCTGGTATCTGAGCCTTAGACAAAGATTCTCTCTGTCATTTGTTCCTTGCATTGAACATTACTTTCTGACTTAAGAGGATAGTACCTAGAATGAGGATGGATATCTCCAGCTCTGAACTCTTTCTCTTACACTTTGAGTGTGAGAAAACCCCGCTGGGCTATGGTGCCACACACCTTTAATCCCAGAACTCAGGAGGCAGAGGCAGGAAGATCCCTGTGAGTTCAAGACCAGCCTAGTCTACAGAAAGAGTTCCAGGACAGCGAGGGATACACAGAGAAACCCTGTCTCAAAAAACAAAAACAAAGAAAGAAAGGAAAAAAGAAAGAAGGGTGGGAAGGAGGGAGGAAGGAAGGAAAGAAAGAAAGAGGAAGGAATAGAAAAAGAGAAAACACCCATCCTTGTTTTCTGAGGCTATCCAGCAATTCTTTAATCACAGACCAATTCAGATAGTGACAAGATCTAGAATAACCTAGGAGGAGACCTCTGCACCCATGTGTGAAGGAGTCTTGAGAAGGGAGTTGAGGAGGGAAGACCCACCTTGGATATGGGTAGCACTGCTCAGTGAACTGGATGGAATGAAGAGGAGAAAGCTGGCTGAGCGGCAGCATCCACTACTGTTTTCTGATTGTGGATGCAATATGACCAACTGCCTTGTGTGCTCCTGCCATCCTGCCTTCCCCGCCATCATGACTGCATCCTGCAACTGTGAGCCAAAGTGAACCCTCCATCCATTCCTCACATTGCTTTTATCAGGTATTTATTTCGTCACAGAAGGAGAAGAGCAGCTCACACAGTGACCCGCCATAAGTTCACATTCTAGCCATGTATTCTTGACTAAGTCTTCTAAACTCTCAATACCTGAGAAGGGAACTGTAGTAGTAAGAATGTAACTGCCCCCCACATAATCCCATAATTAGAAGGTGCGGCTTTGTTGGAGTTAGTGTGTCACTGTAGGGGAAAGCTTTTAGGTTTCATATACTCAGGATACCACCCATTGTGCCAGTTGATTTCCTGTTGCTGGCAAGATGTAGAACACTGGGATTTTTCTCCAGTACCATGCCTGCCTGCATGCCATCATGCTCCCCACCATGATGGACTGAACCTCTGAACTGTAAGTGACTCACCACAATTAAATGTTTCTGTTATAAGAGTTGCCAAGGTCATGGTGTCTCTTCACAGCAATAGTAGCCCTAACTAAGACAAGAACGTAAGAAAAGCAGCCATTAAACAAGGTACATGTACAGTGCTAGCACTGGGAAATAGCATTCTTACCCCCATAACATCCAGAACTTCCAGAAGTGGAAGCTTGCTTCCTTCTTGCCAATCCTTTCCAGGAAAGAGAACCCATACCCCTGAGCCTGAGACTCAATCCTGGCACAACTCCCAAATCCCATCTACCCTTGCTTTTCCCATATTGTTTGTTTCTACACCATCAGTGCTCTAACTTGGCGGGGAACTTCTGGGAATTCTTAAGCATCAGCAACCTTTCTGACAGATTGCACTCCATAAGCCTCAGTGGCCATTAGAGCACTCCTTTCAAATAGACACAGCCGCTGATCATGGGCCCAGTCAGGAAAGTCTAAGCCGTATGTCTGTGTTAAAATATATACAATTAGATTAAATTCACCAGTATAGCATGAAGCTAGCCTTGAGAGTAATTTTGTTGACTTGGCCAATAATCCTTCTCAATCCAACTGTATCTAATATCCTTGGCAATTAACAGTCATCTTTCAAACAAGCATTTAATGGCTGTCATGTTTGACTACACTTTGACATGTATGTCTTCATCATCTTCATAAACGATAACTCTCTGCTGCTTTATAAAAGCAAGACACAGGATTCAATTCAGCTTTATCTTATGCAATTGCTTCTCTTTGCAACTAGAAAAGGAAAGTGTGGCTAGCAGTGCTGTCTGTTGTAGTTTTCCCTTTTGTAAATGTTTGTGTTTTTGTTCAGTCATATTGAAATACATGTACATATTTCTTCATTTAGGAAATTTTGCCAAGACTTTCTAGCTATACATTATCTAAAACTCAAGAACTCACAACCAAGTCTCTATGAATGAAAATAGTACGCATAATTTCTATCTACTAAGAAATACTTAAGGTTTATGCTTCCTTAGCACTGTATATCATCTCTCATTTAACTTTTAGACTTTGCCATTTAAAGTAGAATCAATATATAGACAGTAGAATTTTTGCCCTTGTCCTTCTAATTTAAAAATGTCACTCAACATCTTTATAAATGATCAATTTTCAGGGAAAGCCAGTTGGCAAATTTTTCCACATTACTCTCTACAAAGTTCAAGTCCAACTTTTCCTAAGATTTGGCTGAGTGTCATGTAGTCAAAGTGGTAATCACTTGCCTCATCCTAGTCTAATGCCCAATCCCTCCCTGGGAGAAGGATACAAGATGGTTCCCCCAAGCACTGTGTCATCTGCTCTCAGACCTCTGTGCCATATTGCCTCCCAAGCATTGTATCATCCACTCTGACCCTTCTGTGGCACACTGGCTCCTTACCAATACTAACTGACCACAGAGTTCAGTTAAAGAAAGCACAGACTCAGTTTAAAGGAGTGTCCTTTAGTTAAGCTGGTTTTTGGTCAACATGCCATGACTACACTTAATTCTCAGAGACTCAGAATATGGCAACAGATGATCACTCTAATAATTTTCAAGTTTTGTGACTGCATGATTTAAATAAAATGGAATGGAACTAGGTAGACTATATGGTGGTGAAGCCCAGTGCTCTTGATTATGAGCCAACCAAGCAAAGACATGGCGAGGATGGAGATGAGAGTTCGAAGATGGACAGGAGAGCAATCTCCAAAGTATTTCCTTCCACGTGTCCCAACTGTGTCAACGCTACTTGGCAGTTGCTAATAATCTGCCCAGAGCACCAGAGACAATAGAAAGTACACACTTAATGAGGATGCAACCTTACTCTTAATCATCAATCAACCAGTTATAGATCCATTGGCTATTATGAGTATGTGATCACATCATGGCCTGAATCTGAAATCTTTCTTGTGGCTCATGTTGTCAGTGGTTGGTCCACAGCTTGTGATACTACTTTGAAGACTATGGAGCCTTTGGGAGGTGGTGTCTAGATGGTGAAAACAGGCTGCTAAAGGAGGGCCTTTGACAGTCATACCTGCTGTAGTCCAGGGCTTCTAGCTCTCTGTCCTGCCTCTTCTCTGTCTGCTACCATGTGAACCAGATGGTACCTATGTTCCCTCTACCACAAATTTCATCAAGCCTTCCTCACCTTGATGGACAAGTCACTTGAAACACTGAGCTAAAATAAACTTTCTTCCTTTAAATGGCTTCTGTCAGGCATCTTGTCATAGCAGCAAGAAAAGAAACAAATACAACATCACGCCAATGTATTTGTTCTTAAAGGAATCTTAGAAATGAATATTCACAGTGCAGAAAACCTTAGACCCTGAGGGTGTCAGAGCTAAGGACAAAGTAATCATCTCATCTACCTTTTTCATTTTGCAGACCAGAGAACAGTGCAAATTGTGGAGTGCAGTTTTATCTAGACAGGCCGTAGCCTCTTCAGAATCTTTTCATAAATATGAATATTCATTATCACAAAGAAGAGGAGAGGTAAATTACAGGTTTCATATGTGATCATCCTCATTAACAAATACTCATTGTTCTTGATCTCTGAATTATTGGACCAGTTCCAATTAACTAATGTAGCAGTTAAGTTTTAGTTTAACCCAAAAAGAGCAATTAGAGCCAAGCCCCACCCCATGCATACACGTACACACAAACATACACAAAACACATGGAGAGTTTTCAACTCATCTACTGTGATACTTTATTCCCTTATGCATTATGCATGTTACATTAGTTACTTTTTATTGCTATAATAAAACATTTTGACAAAAACAAACAGGACGAAGAGTTTGTTACTTAGGTTTACGATTCTAGAATGATACAGACCATCATAGTGGTAAAGAGAAGACAACATACAGGGAAGGCATGGTAGCAGGAGCAGAGGGCTTGATGGACACGTTGCATTCACATTCAGTAAGCATAAAGCAAGCAAAGTGGGACCCTAGTCACCCACTTCTTCCAGCAAAGTCTCCACCTCCTAAAGAGGATTCCCTAATAAAACTACTGAGTAGAGGAGGACGTCACACGGGTTCAAACACCTGAGCCTGTGGAGGGGATTTCACATTCAGAACACAATGCTTTGGGCCTTGCTTACTTCTATGACCCCTATCAGAACATTGTGTTTGAAGTGTCTCTCATTAGTGCCTTAAAACTCGATGCAAACATCTATCTCTAGAGGACATGGAAACTTCCTAAGAGTCAGAAAACACTATGCAATTTCAGACTGGTACATTAATACCATTGTTTCATCATTAAGGAGACAGACTCAGGCAATTTAAGATGTCTGTGTATAAAAATACTTCCTTAACTGTCCCCTTGACACTGACCATGGGACACTGATTCATGGGTCCAGGATTATCACCAGTATCAAAAGGCACTTCAACCTCCTGAAATTGCTCCTCTTAAATGCTGGCATCCTGACTTGGATTTCTCTCCTGAACTATAATAATTCTGTTTGATAATTCAGAAATATAGATCCTTCTACGCTTTCATCAGTCTGAAGCATCTATGTCTAATATAAGTGTTTACTAGGAAAACATGTTGAGGATCCTGAGGAATCAGCAGCACCTGGGGCTGGGAGCCATTCACCACCACAGAGAAACAACCGCATGGTGGACCTCCAGACAGCCTTAAGCAGATTTGTATATGGACTACTCCAAATCAAAAGAGCGTCTCCAAGTACAAAATCAGAGTAGCTAGCTTTCCAAGAAAATATAAGCATTGGAAACAGAAAGCCTTAACTCTATCTGGATTCCATAAGGTTGATTATGGCAGGATGAGTCCATTCAAGATTGGGTAAAAGCCTCCATCTGACACATAGAAAGTCTACCTCTTTGGTTCCTTTATTCACTCTTTCATTCATTAGTCCACATTTATTGAGCATCTGGGCTCTAAGCCAACAACTGTGATTCAAAGCCAAAGCTATATTCCTTCTACAAAGGGTTTCATTCTCCATCAACCAAGCGCATCAACATAGAGTGACTCTGCAGTACTTTGCTCAAGCTCTATATCAAATGATTTTCTTGAGATTGGGGTGGGGGGGTGGTCTCATGTAGTTCCAGCTGACCACAAACTCAATGTATAACTAAGGATAGTTGTGAACTTCTGATCCTCCTGCCAGCACTCCAGAACGCTGATATCATAGGCATGCATCACCACAGATGATTTATGAGCTCCTGAGGATCAAACCCACAGCTTCACACATGCTATGAAAGCCTGTGCTACATCCCCAACCTCCTTAGTCATTTCTATGCTTAGCGAAGAGATATTAAAATACCTGCTCATCTCTTCAAAGATTAATAACTTTATAATTCATATGATTCCTGCAATAATACCTAACCTTAACTAAAATTATCCACTCCATACCACAAAGGTGTCCTACATTTTTGACATTCCATTTCTTGTCTTACAGGAATTTAACTATCACCACCAACACATACAGATATCCTTTCATGGTGGTCTTGTGAGACACCCTCCTACAGGCATCTCAGCCTTCTGCATCCTGCAGCACTATGGTCCACCCAATACTGGTTAAGCACCAGAATATCAGATGGGCACTCTGGACATCAGAAATGTGGACAGTTCTAAGCCAAATCCCAACTTTTCCACATAAATAGGTTGCAAGAACAAGGAAAAGTTATTTTTATTGAGTTTTTACTGTAAGCAGGTACTGTGTGCTAAGTATTTAACAGATACTATATCATCCTCTTTGAAATGCAGCAGAGACTGCTATCACTCCTATTTTCATTATTAAAGCAATTGAGGCCAAAGATGCTCACCCATGGCCATACTTGTAACTGGTGACCATGGACTAAAACTGTGGCAGGCTGACCACAAAATCCACTGGTTGAAAGGACACAGAGAAATCAATGTGTGGCATGGCTAAACTTACTTCTTTATATTACATTCAAGGATAGAATTCTCCATAGATTTTGTTGAATACCAAGTGTCTTGGGAAATGCACATTAGCCGCACAATTTTATCCCTATTTTATTTTTAATATATTTTTGAGAAAGGTTTTCATTCTATAGATAGACTAAACTGGAACTTACAGCAACCCCCTGTCTCAGCCTCCTCAGTCCTGGGATCACAGGCATGGACAACCATGCCTGGTTTTCTATTTCCATTGAACCTGATCTTTTTGGAGAATCTGCTTCCAAACTATGCTGCATCTGCTTAGTCAGGGTATGTTCTCTATGTATATCTATGCTGAGGAGTGAGAAGTTCTGAAAATCAATAGAACTATATAACACGGACACTCTCAAGTTTCCCCATCTTTGGTGTAACGGGTTTAGCCTGCTGATTCATCTAGGAATGGCTGGTCACACCTAAAGAACAGTTTGTTCTGCATCAGAGACTTGCAATGCCTTGTGCTTGCTAATTAGAAAAGGCCTAAGAATGTCTTTCATGCAGACTAATGAAGAGTCTCCTGCTGCCTGAAGCCTGCACTAAAATGGAGCCCAGAGCCAACTATCTATAACCCCTAGAAATAAGCCTTGCAGGCACACGGAAGAGTGTCTAGCTGAGACTGGATAGCAGACAGCCATGGGCCCTACTGTGATTGATGGTTACAATATGAAGTCCCTTGTCTGTCATCACAGAACAGTGTTTATGATGATGGCAGACTCCTCCTTTCCTTTCTCACTAAGCTCTTAAGGAGACTGCTCATTTATAACCACCAAGGATGCTCCTTCCAGGATGGATGTACCATCACACATTTAAAGAGGGATGAAAGAGGCGATTGCAAGAATTCCAGGGAAAAACACTGACAGCTGAATCATCCCCAGTAATCACCCAAATTTATATCCCTCAGTGTCACAAACTGAATTATCTCTATAAAAATTAGTTTAGAAAAACAACTTTTCACTTACAGCCGCATAGTGAAAAGACACACCATATCCATGCGGTCAGGATTTTATTTCCAATCTAATGTGCCAATGGCAGTTTCCAATAAGAAAAGCAATTTGCAGGTCCAGCCAATTACGGTTTGTCCTTGGCTGAAGATGACAGGAAGCCTGAGCCTCTGGTTCACAGAAAACATCAGAGAGATATCCCTAATACTCGCTGTGAAGTTAAGCATTAAGAAGGTGATTAAAATTCAGCTTAACTTTGGTACCGAATCAAAGAAAAGGCACTGCTGTCTGATAGCAGGAGAGGATTTTCCAAACTGTGCAAGGAGCAGCGGCATACATTTAAATGCCATGCTGTGTGAATAACACCAAACCTGAGGGCTTCCAGTTATGACCTCACCAAGAAGGCTCTCTTCCAGACGCCATGTGTGTAGAGGCTCCCAGTGGAGCCTTTAAGCATGCAGCCTTTGCTTCATTTGATACTCCAGCTACCCAAAGGTGACTCTGTAGTTGTGGCTGAGAGGTCTGGAGGGGTGGCTGCCACTGGTTTTCTGTGTCACAATCAGAAGATTATTTTCCTCTTTTTTCTCAGAATGCTATATTAGGATATGTCAAAGAAATGATTTCTGAAGATGCTGTGTCAGGATCAAATAGCAAGACAGGTTGGGAATATTTGCTGTGCTAATAAGTGTTTAAAGATAAATAAACCGATGACACCCGAGTAATTGCCCACTTTTGATGTTGACTAATGTGGTTATACCAATGCAACATTGAATTACTAGTGTGAGGAAATGGAAAACTTGAATAGATAATGAAAGGCATTTACTATATGCTATTCTTAAACAGATGAACATAAAATTAAGCATAAATTGTCTTCTGTCACTCAACCATCAAATAGAAGTCACAGGGAAAGATAAGATTTGGCCCTTCATTTGTTAATTCAACAAACTTTCCACCCTATGTCTGGTTGTGCTGTATCAACAGCACAGAGTAAAACTTCCTTCTGCTTCAAAACACAGAAGAGGGCAGATAGGCGTGCCCTCCATCCCTCTTCCATACGCTGATGTTGCCCCCTCCAGGAGTATACCCAGCAGCATTCCATGCTAACACTCATGGGAACATGCTCTGTTACCTCCCTTACCCTAGTAAGTCCTGTTCATCATGAAGATTTGAGCACTACACCTTCGAACGTTGGTTCTTAACTATTAATGAGTTAATGTGTGAATGATTACGTGAACAAAAGGTTGTAGTACAAGGAAAAGAAGTTCTAAAAGGTCAAATATGACTGAGAGCATAGTAAGACCATCAAGACAGGATTCACAAACCCATGGAACTGCTGGTATTTGAAATTCACTTTCCTGCAGTGCTGTGGGTGGAAGCCAGGACTTGGCTAGGTAAGATCACTACCACTGAGCTGGATCTAAAAACTGGTGCCCTAGTTTCAATAAAATACCTTGTTTCAATAAAATATCTTGCCCCCAAAAACCTTAAGGGAAAGTAGATTTATTTGGCTTACGGTTCTAGTCCATTACTGTGGGTAATTCAAAAGCAGGAACTTCAAGTAGCTAGTGACACCCACTATTAAGGGCAGAGAGAAGTGAATGCATTCATGTTTGCTTGCTTGCTTGTGCTCAGCTCAGTGACTATGGTACCATTCACAGCCTGCAGAGGGCTGGATCTTCTAACATCAATTAACATGTATAAGACGACTCCCACAGATAGGCCCACAGGCCAGCCCAATGTAGGCAATCCTTCATGAGATGTACTTTGTGGGTGACTCTGGATCGTGTCAAGATGACAATTAAAGCTAATTATTATAGGTGTAAATATTTTTTTAAAAATGGCCCTTGACAAACAGCAGGCTCGGGTTGGCTGAAAAATTGGGTGCATTGATGATAGTGTGATATGGAGGATGTTAAATTTCCTGTTGAAATTCATAAATAGCACAATTAGATGTACTGATATTTGTTTTGAGGTGATAAGAAGTTATTAAAACCCCATAGGAATCATAGCAATTGAAACTCAGAAGTAAACCACTAAAATTAAAAAAGTGTAACTCCTGTTCAAAGAGTCTCTGCGAGGGACAGTGGCCCCAGACCAAGAGGTCCCAGCAGCTCCACCATGCACATATTTCAGCAGCATATAAGAGGGCACACATTGTTAAAGCCTCCCTCAACAGGAATGGAGTATGCCCTGAGATTCCTTCCAAGTTTGTTGCTATCTCTCAAACCAAAGTCTCAGGGTGTTTCCTTTGACTGGAAGAGCACATCATGCCAACATCACACCTGTAAGAGAGGCTGAAAAAATGTGTTTCTAGCAGCTGTCCATGCTTCCCAGGAAGAAACTAAAGCCTTTAGTTCTGTGTGGCCTTGTAGATGTCTTGTCTGGAGAAGGATAAGAAGACATGCCATTCTGTCTTCTCCTTGGCCACTTTAGTCCTTGGGTAAAGCTCTTTCCAGCTCCACGTGCAGACATGTTGGTTGCCAGCTGACGCTTGTATACCCCTTTCCACATTTTAAGAAGATGCAGCAGCTTAAACCCCGAGAGTTCCTTAGCTTCTGCCCCAGTCTCTTTCTCATAAGCATCTGAAACCCTTTCAGTAAGATGACCACTAGCTAACCCCTCCCTGTAAAGAAATAAAAGCCTGCTTGCACCGTGGTGATTCGGTACTGACTCCTTAACGTTAGCAAGTTGAATCTATCACTTTTCTGTTGCTGTGACAACATATCATAACTAAGGCAATTTATGGAACAAAGTTGTTGCGCCTCCTGCGCAGTCTGTATCCGAGAATGTAGCGAAGTGGTTGGGATTGATGACACAGAGACCAGTCAGTTGCGTTAAGAAAACTTTATGCTCCCCAAATCGGCTTAGGAGAACTTCCCAAGAAAAAACGCTTCCCTTCAGAAAAACTTCTGCCATCCATACACTCACAAATCTCCAACAGAGCTCTCACACACCTCTCACAGACCTCTCACCCTCCTGGCTGGTGGTTAAATCTCCAGCACCAGAATGGGAAAACAGCAGGGAGTAGCTAGCCACCGGGAAGATCAAAGCCATGGTGTTTCAGTGAGGGAGCCCTTATTGGAGCCCTATCAGGAGCTTATGGCACTGAATTGTTTTCAGTAAACATTATCTCCCAGCAGCTGCCTGCTCCCAGGCTGATGGAGGGGTGGGTTTCCGGCCAGGGTCTGTGATCCCCACACAAAGTATTATTTATTTTGGCTTATAGCTGCAGAAGGATGAGAGTCCATTATGGTTGACAGGTGTGGCAACAAGAAACAGGCACAGTGCTCAGCGGTGGTGGTGCACACCTTTAATCCCAGCACTCGGGAGGCAGAGGCAGGCAGATCTCTGTGAGTTCGAGGCCAGGCTGGACTGACAGCCTCCAAAACAATATAGAGAAACCCTGTCTCGTAAAAACCAAAAAAAAAGAAACAGGCACAGTTATAGGAGCAGGAAACTGGTAGTTTACTTCTTCAACTGAAGCACTAAGCAAAGAGAGCAAAATAGAAGTGGGGTAAGACTAAGAACTCGCCCACTGATGTATACTTCCTCCAGCAAGTATAAACCACGTCTCCAAACAGCACCACCACGTGAGGACTAAATGTTCAAATATCTGAGCCTATAGGGGATTTGTCATGTAAATCCCCACATAAACAAAAGTTTAATTGAAGTTCTGCCCAATATGTATTCCCCTTGAGCTAGACTGGAATCTCATTTCTTTTGTTCCCTTGATGACACCCCATGTCTCAAAGAACATTTGGACAAGAAGGATCCATTACAAAGGAAATTCCAAACAGCAGTCTACCATGGCCTTGCTGAAGCTGGAACAAAGGTGTTGGTGTGATTGCAAGTGGTCAAGGGCACCCAAGCCAAACACTGAATACAGTCTTCCAGGAGAGAGGGAAGCAGTCAGTTTTGATCTGATGTTCAGTTATGGTAAAACCTTAGACACCAGGGCTGTCTAAGAAAAGGAAGGAAAACATAGTCTAAGAGTGACAGTATTGGAGAGAAAAAAATTACCTAAAAATCACCAATATTGGGCCGGACATGGTCCCAGTACTGGTGAAACAGAGGCAGGCAGAGTTCTGTGACTTCCAGGCCAGTATTGTGAGTTCAAGGCCAACCACAGCTATATAGTGAGACCCTGTTCCCAAAATCAAACAGCTTCTCAATCAATACAATGAACACGCTAGTGAGTGTGAACTGTTTCTAATCCCAATTGACACTTTCTCTGGAGGGAAACATCAGCATGAGGACCTCAAAGCCCATTGATTTCATTCCCAACTCCCTCAATAACATAAGAGACAGAAAGTTTAGGGATCGCCCATATATGAGAAATCATTCCCCGTGTTACATGTTAGAACTTGGATGTGATGTATCGCTGCCAACCCTGTCGGATAGGCAGA
Source organism: Mesocricetus auratus (assembly GCF_017639785.1). Classification (NCBI taxonomy): domain Eukaryota; kingdom Metazoa; phylum Chordata; class Mammalia; order Rodentia; family Cricetidae; genus Mesocricetus; species Mesocricetus auratus. The sequence continues at coordinate 31,429,599 of NW_024429195.1, read as the reverse complement.
AGGTAGCTCTGCCATGTCTCTGCTAGGCACTTTTGAAGACTGTGTGACTTCTGGCCCCACATTAGATCCTCTTTATAATTTCATGCCATACTTGTCCGCATGTGAGCACATTGTGAGTGTGCACACACACAGAGGATTCTGGTAAAGCTTTGGCATCCCCTTCACCCCATCTCTGCTGCTTAAAATGTAAAAAGAAAAAAACCTTATAACTCATCATTTAATAATTCTTAAACTGTGTTTTTTTTTTACTTACAAAGAACACCCTCTCCACGCTAAGGTAAGAGAGGGGAAAGCAAAGGGAAGAGATTAAAATCAACAAAATAGGATCTCTGTGACAGCGCTGAGTAGACAAAACCATATTCCGATCCCAGTGTTGCCATGTGTTAGTTCATGAACTTGAGCAGATTGTTTAATTCTTCTGGGGTTTAGTAGGCTTGTTTCTAAAATGCTTTCCCATTAAGGATGTTGTTTGTGCAATGGTTAATCTTCCTCCTTACCTTGATCGGATTTGGAATAACAATAAAAATGCACCCCCCCCAGGCGTGTCTATAAGGGTGAGTCTAGGAAGATTTACCTGGGGAGGGAATACCTACATACCTTGAATGTGGAAGGCCCCATCCCTACATCTGGGGTTCTTCAACTAAATAGAAAGGAGAAAGAACACAGTGAGCATCAGTGTTCATCTCTCTGTGCTTCCTGACTGTGGACACAATGTGACCAGTTGCTTCACATTCTCATCTTCATGCCTTCCCTCACTATGATGGATTCAAATCCTGAAACTGTGACTCAAAATAAACCTGTCCTTCCTTATGCTTTCTCAATCAGATATTTTCTCACAACAGTGAGAAAAGTAACTAAAACAGACTACTTGTTCAAATCTCCAGTGCAGCCGTGGGTTTTGAGCCACAGAGGGCAAGTCTCTTCTGCTGGCGTACCCACTTGTTTGTCTGTTCAGTAATTTCAATTATTATTTATGTATTGATTCAGGACAAAATAGTAGCCCAGAATTCAAAATCGGCAGACTTCTTGAGGTAAATAATCAGACTGTCCAAAAGTTGGAAGTCATGGCAAGTAGCCCAAAATATGTCTTCACTCTGACAACAAAACAAAAAACAAAGAACAAAAACCTGACATGTTTGTGAGGTTGTGCAGGGCTTCACTGAAAAGTTATTAAGAAAGGAAGCACTGTTTGGCATCCATGCCCCTTCTTCCTTCCTCTGTCAAGCTGTATAAGCGATGAAAGAGCAGACATGTGTGCATGACACAACTTGAAAACAAAGAGTAAAATGCGTGAAATAAAACACAAAAAGAATCCTAGGCTGTAAAGGAGCCATGGGGTGGGGGTAGGTTGCTAAGTTGAGACAGAGCTCTGGTGAGTTTCGGGAGTCTTCTGGGACTTAATCAGGGGCAGCAACACCCAGAGGGAAGCACATACTTGACTGGAGATGGTTAACAGCAGAAATGACAGCTTCAAGATAGACGATAGTCCTGTGTTAACGGAAAGGGCACAGTCTCACATCTGCAAGGGCTTGTCCCTGGACTAGACAACTGCCCATGGTCATTCTCCCTCAGTAAATCAAAGCCATCAATTACCACCTCCTGCTGCAGCTGCTTCAGATGCTGTGGAATAGACAGGGCTGAACAGTAAAATCAGAATCACTGGCTAGGGATAGCTCCTTTTGGAGCTGTGTGCTGTCAGGGATGCTATCAGGCAAGCTAAGCAGTCACTGTGGGACTCCTACCCCATACTGGGCTTGGATTCCAACTGAGAGCTGTCCAGAGCTTGCCATGCATGGCTTACTTCCCACATCTGAGCTCAGAGACTATGTGCAGCCTTCACACAGCAGTGCAACCTGGAGCCTCCTTTCTCTTGTCACTGATCTCAAAAAACTGAAGTTTCAGCCCTACTGTACCCCCACGAGTTCCTCAGCTTTAATGAGTCTGTGTCTGACCAAACAGAGTCAAAATCCCTCAACAGCCAAAAGGAACTCAGGGAGAGCTAGCAGCCCATGAGATAATTATTCAATGGGAGTTGGAAAAAAATCTTTTGAGCAGATATTTGAATGATTGACATATATTGATGATTTCTAAAAACAGTCTGTTCGGGCCCGTGAGATGGCTCTATTGGAAAAACACTTGCCACTAAGACTGACAATCTTAGTTCAATCCCTGGAGCTCACATGGTAGAAGACTACCAACTTCCCACAAGATGCAAACATGATTTCCATATGTGTACAGTGGCATGCTCATGGACATGTGTGTACAAATAATGACAGTAGGAACAACCATTTTTTAAAAGAAATACTTTGTCCAGCCAACCCTACAGGAAATTTGAACCAAGCACTGTTCTATTCCCTAATAGTATTTGACAGTTGTGGCTACCAATTGAACTTGAAAAAATAATAGGTGTTTTATGAGTAAACAATGCATGCTTATAAAATGTAGGTTAAAAATGCTTGGGCATAAACAATAAGCACACATTTTCTATAGTTTCCTCTCTTGCCCTACAGCTAGTAATCTGTTCAACCCTCCAACATTTTTTTACTCTCTAAATGCAGTGTGCACGTGTGTGTCTGTTTTGTAGTAAGCATTCCTTGAGTCCCTGTGTTTATATCCTTTTGTTTATATTCATGTCACTCTAATAGGTGGTTTCTAGTAAACAAATTGTTGAAACAACAAGAACATGTGAAACACTGAAATGTGAATAATAAGCATTGACTTTTCCCTATGAGGTTTACTAACTTACACCTTGACCAATACTGCAGGAGAGCTCAATTCTCTACAACCACATCAACATGGATCACTGTCATTTCTCAGATTCATTTCTTTTAAAATTAGTTCTTTGAGAGTTTCATATAATATATTTTTATCATATTCACCACTGAAATTCAACCATTCCCAGACCCACACCCCTTACCTATGTGTATGTGTATATGTGTGCTGTATGCATGTGTGTGCTTTATTAATAATCCTCCAAGACCAGTTTGTGCTGCTCAAATATTCTTGGTTGTGTTGCCTTCCATTGGAATGTGGTTGAGGTATCAGGCACTACACTCAGAAAACACTGTATTTCCCTCTCCCAACCAGAAATGATTGCTAATAGCTTGTCAGATAAAAATGGAATTGTATGCCAAATTCCTATTTCCATGCTAGTATTTGGTCTGCAGTTTTTCTTCATGTTATCATGTGAGAGTTTACGTGTGAAGCTGACCGGCTGAATCTAGAACACTCTTCTTACAGTCATCCAAACACTATGGATCTTATACTATTTCTGCCTCCTTTTCCACAGTGACCCTTGAGCTTTGAGGTGGAGTGTGGTGTGGTATGATATACAATGTTACCTTTAGGGTTGAACATTCTACACCTTGGACAGTTGTGGATCCCTGTTTTAACCACCATCTATTTTATTGCAAGCAGAAACTTCTCAGATGACTGAGAGATGCATTGTCCTATGGATATAAAAGTAAGTGATTAGGAGTTGTTTAACACTATGTCCTTTTATCAGCACAATAGTGATAGGTTCTCTCCTGGGACCTCTAACCTATCTGACATAGGTTCTTAGCCTGATAAATGGTACCACATGGATTTCATCTTGTGGAACAGGACTTAAATTCAATCAGAAAACAGTTGCTTACTCCCATGATGCTCATTCCACTATAGCACCGAAGGACATGCCTTGCTAAGCTGTCATTATTATAACTTACAAGGTTCATAGCTAGTCATCTGATTGATGATTACTTCTTGAAGAAATTGTGTTGTCTTAAATAACATATCCCCAAGTGCTAATGGAGTTGATTGCTCTTTAACTCATAGATTGGTTTTATGGATGAACTTTCAATTGCTAGTTTATATCATTTACACTTAGTTTGTGTACTAAGCTGAGTTCTAAAGGACAAAGATTTATGTTTCTCATTTATTTATTTTAAAGAACTATGGGTTTTAATCCTCTGCTTACTTTTTGCCAGTTAATTCCCTCTTTAGCTTGTTTTCCTCTGCTTTGTTTTGTCTTGCATGTTGCATATTTTCAGTAATGTTTGCTCATCCTTGACTATTCTTTACAGACAGTGAAAGACTTAAAACAGTTCTGGGTATAGATATGAAACTTGTTGGGTAGTGGACATCACTGGGAGATCCATTGGAAAGAGGGTTTTTCCTCCAGGAAATACAAAAACTGTCTAGTTTGCCTGGGGAGTATTAGCAGCTTCTCATTTGGATACTGGAAACCAATCCAGAGAAGTTGGCTTCAGACTCCAATTTCCAACATTCATTATTCTGCCTCATTTCCATGTATTTGCTCCCGAGCTGTATCCCATTCCACCCCTCAGAGTCAAGAGGATCTCAGGATAAATGCCCCCACACAAGAATAAACCCACCACCCCATCAGCATGGAAGGGCAGTAGGGGTCTAACTGTCCTTTTAGAGTCTGTTGGCCATATCTCTAGGACACTCCCTGGTGATTAATGGGCCATTAGACCATACTTCAAGGTGAATATCATGTTTGCCAAGAGCCACCCATTCTGCTGTTTTCCATCTTGTAGAGGCCGGAACTCGCTACTGTTTCTTCTTCTGTTTTATGAGACTGTCAGTCAAGCAGAGGTCACTGGATATTCTCTGTCATGTCAAACGTCATGTAAACTTCCTTAAAAAGTCATTATCAATGCAGAGAAAAGTTGGAGCCAGTAGATATGATGATCGGTTTCAATGTCAACTTACCACCAGTAGAGTAACTTCAGCAAGGAATCTCAACTCAGGAACTGTCCTGATTAACTGATGTGGCAAGACCCACCCCAACCCAAATGTGCATGGCATCTACTGGTGGTAATTCAGACGCCCCTCCCAAAAAATAGGCACAGCAAAAGAAAGGTGGTTTACCCTTTATTCCCCTGGTCTTTCTTTTTGACACTGCTGCTGGTGATGATGGTGGTTCTTTACCAATATTAAAGCACATGCAGGCTTCCGTTACTGACTGAGGAGCAACTACTCTCCAGGGACTTCTAAGGCTTTCAACACCAAATGGGATTGCTGAGGTACCCAGCCACAAGGACCAAGGAACTATTCAATGAAAACATAATACTATACGTGTGTGTTGTGTGTGTGTGTGTGTGTGTGTAAGTTTGTGTATAAGTGTGTGTGTGTATATAAGTGCATATAATTATCATACTGATCTGTTCCTCTAGAGAACCTCCACTAATACACTGGGGAAAGCTCTGAACAGAAAATTGGAAAACAGAATTCAGTCCTAGTTTTGCCACTAATTAAATTCTCACTTGTTTTTGGCACTCATTTGTTTTTGAGGAGGCCCCTCTGCCTCCTGTCTCTCAGGCTTTTTACTGTTTTCTCTCTCTCTCTCTCTCTCTCTCTCTCTCTCTCTCTCTCTCTCTCTCTCTCTCTCTCTCTCTCTGTCTCTCTGTTTCTCCCTCTCTCTCTCTCTCTGTCTTATTCTTACCTAGGAATGCTCGGCCTCAGCATGACTTGTTTCTATCCAGTTTTGCTAAGTTAAATTATCCCTTTCTCTTTAACTACATTTTGCCTCTGGGCTTTTTACTTTTCTTTATTCTATATGTCTTCCTTTCCTTTTTAACCCTTGGCTGCTGTGTGGCTGGGTGACTGGCCCCTTGTGTCCTCCTCTCCTTTTCCTTCCTTTTCTCCCTCCTCACTCTTCCCTAGAATTCTCCTCCTATTTATTCTCTTTGCCCACCAGCCCTGCCTATTTCTCTGTCCTGCTAAGCTATTGGTTGTCCAGCTGTTTATTAGACCCATCGGGGCTTTTAGACAAGCAAAGTAGCACAGCTTTACAGAGTTTAACAAATGCAATGCATTTTTGTATCATTAAACAAATGTTCCACAGTATAGCAAGTGTAACACATCTTAAACTGATATTCCACAACACTTCATCAGTAAGTAAGTGCTGAGCTCTGTTGCTTGACAACATGGTGATTCTCTGAATGAAAGATGTGGAGACAAGTGCTGTGGTAACGGTACAAGCGGGACATGTCTGAAGGACAGATGGAGCTCAGACAACGCTGCTGGAAATCACGCATCAGAAAAACAAACTAGCAGGGTAGGCTTAGGAATTTGGGGTCAGAGAACCCATGTTCAAACCCTCAGGGGATATCTAACGCCCACTGTGTAACTAGTCCATCACTTCTGATGGCCTTATTTTCCTCACCTGTAAGGTATCATTACATGCCTATTTTATAAGGTTTGGTAAGGCATTGTTAATCACCATTTGGAATTCTCCCATCAGATAACTGTGGTCGACTTTCCAGCCTTATCTTGCTATTGGAAGTATACATTTCTCTCTATGCCATGGAATGCACAGAAATCCAACGTAACTCAAGGTGGAGATGTGACTACAAGGTGTGCTTGAATTGCTAGATGTCTGTGCTGCTGGAAAAGGGAAGGTGGCCTTGCATGTCAGTGAGACTTTAGCTGAGACGACTGGTCAGGTGGATGATGGGCTCAAGTGCCTGGGTAAAAGCAGACTGTGGAACATCAGGCTTGCCCATGTCCAACACTCCTACCAGACTCCTTTCACTGTGGCCCTGCAGCTTAGATGATAGCCAGTCTCCTGATACTGACCTCCTTGTCCTTGAATGACCCAAAAGTTATACAGGCAGCTGAGCTGTGCTTGGGAGGCTAACAGCAGGCACAGTCATGATTGTTGCTCCAACAGCATTGACAATAGTTCACTGAATTTTAGCAAAGAGCAATGGGAGGGTTTTATGGTAAGGAGGGAATATAACACTCATATGAGTTTATACAGGGCTGAGAAGAGGGAATCTATCAGAGAAGACTGCTGTATTTATCCTTTGGTCATTTTTTTCTCCAAAAGAAGGAGATAGTTAGATGGGTCTAAAAGACACCAAAGTGTTATTATATGAAGTTAAGGGATTTCCCTTGGGGAATGAGTGTGTGTGTGTATGTGTGTGTGTGTGTGTGTGTGTGTGTGTGTGTGTGTGTGTGTGTGTGTGTGTTGGCCTGCAGAGACTGGGCTCAAATGCAGGCATTCCCCAGGTAATGCCCATGTTTGGAATGCTGCCTCCAGGGGTAGAATAGAACAGCTTTTGAAAGAAAAACATTTCTTCTGAGCTTGCTGATCAGGTTTATTAACATTCCCAACGTTCATTTAAAAATACAATTTCAAAGAGTTTCCTCTCTTTCAATTACTCATGCTGACAGGCTCATTTTTTGTGTGTCATTTCTTTTGAATTAAGCCAGTCAAACTGCATTAGAGTCTAAGTGTCACACAAAGCAGCCTTAATGATGTCACTGAATAAGACTGGAATACTGGTTTGTGTACCCTAGAAGCTGTTTCCTGGGAATCATGCACACTCAGATATCTCATTCTCATCTTTGATTCCTCTTCTTCATCCTGGCTTTCTTTCTGTTGTGATTTTTCTTATCCCTCCTTGGCCCTCTTGACTGCCATTCCTATGCACTTGACCTCCCCTGGCTTGACAATAGAGAAGGCACTATGCACTGAACAGCACACTAGCATTCTGGAATTGTTGGTCCTCGTGGGAAATCAAGTATCAGAACACCAACCTTAAAAAATATTTAGTAAAAGATGCTAAGAGACTGTCAGATTCCAGGCACCAAAGTTAAGGGAACACCAGCCAGTTAGTACTGTAGAGGCCTAATAACTTTGGCAACAAGTTCAGAGACACACCTTTTAATTATGTTTCCTATGTGCAAGATGAGGTTAAAAGTGATACCAACTGTCTGAGTTAGGGTTTCTATTGCTGTGTGGAGACACCATGACCCCAGTAACTCTCACAAGGGAAAGCATTTAACTGGGGCTGGTTTGTAGTTTCAGAGGTTTAGTCCATTGTCATAACAGGGAACAAGGCAACATGCAGGCAGACATGGTGCTGGAGAAGTAGCTTGAGAGTTCTACATCTTGATCTGAAGGCAGCAGCGGGAAGAGAGAGATACTAGTCCAGGCTTGAGCATTTGAATCACAAAGCCTATTCACAATGACACACTTCCTCCAACAAGATCATACCTCCTAATCCCTGTCAAGTGGCGCCACTCCCTAATGACCAAGCATTCAAATATAAGGTGATGTCCATTCCTACGCAAACCACCACACCAATCTAGCGAAACTGGGAGGGAGGCATCCTTGAGACAAAGGATGCATGTGAAGGATGTTCTGCAGCACCCAATACTTACGAAGGTCTCCTTCCCAGTGAAGTCCCAAGACTGCCCTGTTGACACTACTTCATTGTGGCACTCTCCTCTCAGTGCATTTACTCCATTTTTGTGATTATGAAACTTTTTTCTACTGTGTTCCGAAGCCTCAGTGGGACAGTGGCTGATTCAGACTGGAGTGCAAAACTGAAACAAAATGATTCCTATGGGGCTGGAGAGCTGACCCAGCTGTTAAGAGCACCGATTTTTCCCACAGGACTGGAGCTCAGTACTCAGCACTCATAACAGGCAGCTCACAAACACCTGCAACTCCAGCACCAGGGAGCCAACATCCACTTCTAGACCCCTCAGGTATCTGCACTCATAAGGCATACATACATTCACACAGACAGACACACATGCAAAAAAATACATCTTTTAAAAATGATTCCTATTTCTGTGCTACACTAAACTTTTTATGGTGTGCTAAGAATAATACTCTACCGGCTCTTTATTGCTCTGTACTTTGGACAACCTTATGGAATAAAATTTTCATTTAGGGTCTAAGGAGATTGTTCAGTGGATAAAGTGCTTGTCACACAGGCAGGAGGACCTAAGTTCAGATCCCCGTATCCATGTAAAAGCCCTGTGTAGCAGTATATGTTTGTAACAGTGGTATTGGGAGGAGTCGAAGAAAGGTAGATTCCTAGGGGTGACTGACCAGCCCAACTAGAATATTAACACACACATACACACCCTAAAAAGTATTTTGAAACATGACAGAGATAGACAGTGAATAAAAGAAAAATAAACAAGGCCCTGAGCAATATGCACAATTAAACTTAAAGGGTGTATGTCTTTAAAGGCCAAGGAGGAAATTAAAGAATGCAAGTGCTTCTCCTCACTCCCAGGATTCCTACATGGCCAATGCTCATTGAAAACTGCAGTCTGAAGTGCTCACACGCACAGAGGCAAAGCACAGGCAGCTGTCCAGCTGCCTGGCTGCCCAGGTTCAGCCTGGGAACTCCAGAGAAAGCCTGAGTTCCTTGGTCCCAATTAGCTTCAAACTGAACAAATTCCACTTTTGCCAACAACTTTCTTCTCCAGCAGCTGTTTAAGTCTTTGGGATGTGTGCCACAGCAGGTCAGTGCTAATTGGAGCAGGTGCTGGCTTCCGTGGACACTGAGGTGGCATGGAAGGCATTGTGTTGACCGCTGCCCCCCTCCTGACCTCACCCCAGAAACCTCTCTCATGACTCATAGTTCTTACTTTCTCGCTAAGATGGCTTGTAAAAATTTTCTCATTAATTGTGTTATACAGTATTGTAAAATACCTGGGGAGAAAGTTCATATTAAACCTTGCCCAAAACGCAAAGAATATAAAGCGCTGTTATTGGCAGAGAAGATGCAATTACATTGGCAATGAATCCAGTAAGACAGCATGGGCTCTCAAAGTCCAGGGAGACAGTAGCAGCTTAAGTTTTATGCAGTTTTAATTAAATGAATATATAGGCTCAAGGAATTTATAGCAGATCCTAGACATGCAGGCTCCCAATTGAACCCCACTGAGTTTTATTCTTAAGATACCAAATAGAGAAATACTTCACAGATGGGCCTCTATGCAACATATGACCTGGAGACTTTAGGTTTGTTTTACATCATATGAGAAAAATAAATCCAAATACAGCCCTGGGACATAGCTGAATATTCATATATTTAATGTGAATAATTTAATTTATATGGTCCAAAAAGGTCTAAATATAAAATTGTTTATGAATACCTTGATGTATCCTCCAAATATAAAACTGTTTTTGGATACCTAGATGTATCCAATACTTAATTTTAATTTAAAGTCTTAATGAACACAGTTCAGTAATGCATTTTATAATTAGACTGGTTGTTGGCACCGTTTTGTTTAGATCTGGTATGTAAGTGGGCATCAGCTACATTGCCATCAAGAAAACTGAAGCCTAAGCAAGTTTGTGTGTCTACCTGAAATCTTCACGTGGACTCATTTTAATAATCATACGTTATGAAGACAGCCTCATCTGCATGATGCTTCAAACCCAGCTTTACTGACGGTGAGGATGCTGCTGTGTGCAATTAATCTTTCAAAACTGGAAGACACAGCCACATGTCTGCTTCCAAATGGAGGTCTAGAAGAAAACCAGCCTGTGTACTGTCCAAAACATTTCCTTGACAATTTGTACTATAAAGGTAACATCACTGTAGCGGCGCTGCCTCAGCTGAGAGAGAGGTAAGTGACACACAGGTGCCCTGGAAGATGACATCTCAGGGACGTGGCAGTCCAGTAAAACACCGTGGCCACATGTGTGAAGTACCAGAGGGCATGCAGGAAGCAGATGGCATTACAAATGATGTCACGTAACAGTGAATGGAACAGCTGCGTAGAGAGTGCAAACCTTTGTGAGAAGAGTCTAAGACTAGGAGCTGAAAGCCACAACTAGCAACTCCCTCAGGATCTCTAAACGTCTGTGTCCTCAGTCATTGATTACAATCAACAGAAGTTCTTCCCAGTGCATCTCCGAGAGAATGCATATTGAGCAGTGGCAGCTGACTCTGAAATGCAAGGGCATGAGACGCTAAATCAGTGGTTCTCAACCTGTGGGTCACGACCCCTTTGGGATGGCATGTTAGGTATCCTGTGTATCTACTTATGAAGTAGCAACAAACTAATTTTATGGTTGGGGTTTACCACAACAGAGGCTCTATGTTAAGAGTCACAGCATTAGCAAGGTTGAGAACCATTGCTCTAAGTGGAATTCAGGAGCTGTTGGAAATGTCATTCAGTTGTTACTGATTTAATTTTGAGAGCAAATCTTTATCAATATTAGAAGTCTCCCCGAAATTTTTGCTTCATGCTAAATAAATGACTATATAAAATCATTTTCCTTACAAGATATAAATATTCAAGTGTAAAATGGCCTCATTAACTTAAACTTTATGATCTATTTTTATAAGTTTAAATACAAACAATGGGATTATGTGAAATTAATAGCTGGTACAAGTTCCTTTTGGATTGTTACTGTAATGGTACTTTTTGCTTTATACGTGTGTGTGTGTGTGTGTGTGTGTCTGACTGCCCCAGTACAATATTTGCTCTTAGTATTTTCCAAGAGCAAATGCTTCGTAAGTTGCTTGCAATTTCAGTGTCACTTTCTGTTGGAAGATTAACTCTTAGTTAAATATGTAATTTTAGATGTTGGCGTCTCCTCTGAGATTCAACCTCATTAGATAACTTCAACCTGAACTCATATACCATTGTTTACACAAAATTGAAACTAGGTTTTTCAGAAGAACTAATAGAGGCATGTGAGAGAAGACAGATACTAGCAAGTTATTCACTTATTTGTTGTATGTTTTGTTGAGGCAAGGTCTCACTGATTGTCCATGTAGAGCAGGCTTATCTCTAATTTGCAGCAATTCCTCTGCCTCTGTTTCCTGAGGGCTGGAGTTACAGGCAGGTATCACCATGCTGGGGTGGCTACTATAAAAAAGATCTTAGACTTTGAGCTCCTACTGGAACAAATACCAAACTGTGAGAGATTAAAGCTCTTCATATACTAATGTGGAACCTAGGAAATAGTTACATGATCAGAACATATCACTTACTGGATCAGTTTCTTTTGGTTTAGAACTTAAGGGACTCTTAAGGTTATCCTGAGTGTTTGTGTCATTTCTCCTCAATTTCTTATAATGAAATTTCACTGAATCTAGGCAATAAAAGTAGAATTCTGTTGTAATTACTATATTGAAATGCAAATTTAGTGGCATAAATCACAATGAAAAAAAACCCACAAATTGGGCTCTGAATGAATCTGTTTCCCTCAACTCATTCATAAATCAATCCAATTCATCATCAGATGGTTTTGAGCAGATAGATCCTGAATCATATCACCAGCTTTCAGTGTGCCTTTATTATTAAAAATAAACTTCCATGAAGCATGGACAGCGTGAACAAATTCTGAACCAACATTGGCACCATGGCTACATCACTGTAATTGCCCTTCCTGACAGACTGGCTTATCTGTGTGGCCACCTCCTCATTCATTATAGCTACCACCTGTCCAGAAGGCTCCAGTGTGTGCATCCAAAGCAATTCAGAACAATAAAGCCAGCTGTATGTCTAGACACATCAGTTGACACACTACGTGATGGTGCAGGATACTTTCCCTCCTTGGGGTCTTGCTCTGAGTCCTGAGATTTTATTGAAGATAGACTGGCCATGGGCTGCAAGGCTCATGGAACAAGAATAGAAAAGTGTTTTGGCAACGGGTCTCTTGGTTTCCTCAAACTTTGCCAAATGCCATTGAGAAGCAGTATCAAGAAAACTGGAGCAATTACCTTGAGGAAATAAAGGAACGTAACAGGCTTTGAATCCAAAAGGCTTTAAAGTGCATGGGGACAGTCCAGCCAGACTCTCTGGACACAGCTGCAATGCCTAGGTATAGCTGAAAACTCTAATAGCATAGGTTTCCAGGGCGTCCTTGCTATCGGGTGCTAGTTTACAACAGATTGCTGTGGGGCCTGTTTAGCATAAATCACCAGAGATGGAATCAGTGTGGTGGCTAGCCTGCCGCTTGAGCTCTTGGTCATTACTCATTTTGCTGTGGTACACCCTGATCACTACACTGATGGGGGACGTCCTTCTGTATGCTGTGAATATATGTTTCTCTTATTGGTTGATGAATAAATGCTCATTGGCCAGTAGCCAAGCAGGAAGTATAGGCCAGGCTACCAGACTAGGAGAATGCTGGGACTAGGAACACAGAGAGAGAGTCAAGAGAAAGATGCCACCTAGCTACTGAAGTAATAACATGTTGGAACTTTACGGATAAGCTACAGCCTCATAGCAATACATAGCTTAATAGAAATGGGTTAATAATTAAGAGAGAGCTAGCCAATAAGAAGCCTAAGCCATTGGCCAAATGGTTTATAGTTAATATAAGCCTCTGTGTATTTATTTGGGACTAAATGACGGCGGGACCACTGTCTACACCACACCACATAGGGATATAAAATCCTGACAGGACAATGAGCTCTCTGCCAGGAAAGGGACTGAATATATATATATATATATATATATATATATATATATATACATATACATATATATATATTTTTTAAATGAACAAAAGTAAATCTAAGGAGGTTGGTGCAAATCACCAAGTTCATAGGTTACTATGACTACAAATCTGAGCTATGATCTTGAAGCATCCTCATCTATGTGCCACACAAAGGTACTGAGAAAAAATAATGAGTGGGAGCACCTGATATGGTGCCCAGACTTGGGACAACCTGAGACCTTCTCCTGGGGTTTGAAGTCATGCATTCCATGATTTGAGATACGAGAGCAAAGCACTGGATATTTACAACAATATAGGTGATTCAGAAGATCTTCTGGAAGACAAAAGCACTTGGCAGGTGCCACATTAATGTTTTGTTGCTTCTATTTTTCTCTCAGGTACTGAAGATGGCCCCCTGGCCAGGTAATGCTGGGCAACTAACTACTACACCCCTGGGCTGCAGTGCCCCTCTCCCATCTTTTTATCTGAAATCTTTTAATGCCTGGCGTAGCTACAATTTGCAAGCCAACTAAAATCAGGATTATTTAGAAGTGGCACTACCAAATGCTTCTTGTCTACATTCTTTTTAAAAATTAGATTTTTAAGTCATCAGTTTAACCACTTTACTACTAAAATGCCTCATACTTAATAATATTTATGACTATGCAGATAAGGAAAGTTTGCCAATTAATGGCCGAAAACATCTTTTCAAGTTCATTTCCCATTCTACTGTTATAAATGAACGTCCCTGGGTGAATTATCCAGCCTTGCTTTGCCTCAGTTGCCATCTGAGGAATATTTGATATCAGCTACCAACTGCATTTTCATTTATGAAAACTAACTTGTCTAACATGTTTTAAACCATTTCAGCGGGCTGGAGAGGTGACTTGACACTTGCTACTCTTTGGGGGGACACAGTTAAGCTTTCAGTACCCATATCAATATGGCAGGTTTGTAACTGATTGTAACTCTAGCTCCTGGGAATCTGATGCCCTCTCCTGGCCCTACAGGTACATGCACACAAGTAGACACACATAGGCACATACATACGCATGAATAAGCATAAAATAAACATGAAAAAATAATTTCAGGACCCAGCATTGGTGGCACACGCCTTTAATCACAGCACTCAGGAGGCAGAGGCAGGCAGATCTCTGTGAGTTCGAGGTCAATCTGGTCTACAGAGTGAGTGTTAGTATATAGGCTCCAAAACTACACAGAGGAAACCCTGCCTCAAAAAGCCAAATAATAATAATAATAGTATTAACTATTATTATTATTATTATTACTATTTCAGGTACTCAGTGAAGTCGGCAATTCTGTCTTTATCATTATACCCAGTCTTCTAATGTAGTAAATGGTCATTCTGCTAAGGAAAGTTTTGTAGAAGAACCTTTGTAGGATCACATAACTGAAAGTATCGACTATACTGTAAGAAAAATTTTTTCTATACAAATAAAATCTCATAGGAGAGACAGAATGTGCGTATTGGTTACTCATTCCATGGCCCTGCAAATCCTCTTGACAGGGAGCCTCAGTGCGGCACCGGGCCCACTAACACAGGACTAAGAAGACTATTAGAGAAAAAGTGAGATTGGCACAGAAGTCATATTGGTTACAGATAGCAATGGGGCCTAGAATTATTTCCCCAATAAAATACATAATTAGATATTGATTGTAAGACTAAGGCACCAGCTGCAATTTAAACAGTTGCAAGCAATTGCATCAGTTCCTGGTGTTATCTAAATATTATCCAACATAGGAGAAATGCTTGAAAAGCATTGAGTATCTAACGTGAAACATTTCCTTTAGGGCAGTTGAAGTAAACTTCCTCTTCATTAGTGTTTTGAAGCAAGTTCTATCTGGATCTAAAGTATACATGTTTGAGAAAAATAAGATACCCAAGTTGATGGTGGGATAAATTTTTTTATTTAAATTAGAAACAAGCTTGCTTCACATGTCAATTCCAGCTCCCTCTAACTCCCCTCCTCCCCTGTCCCCCAGCAAACCCTGCATCCTCCCACTCCATCCTCCCTCCCCTCCCCATGGAGGAGAGATCTGGCACCAGTGAGATTTTCAGAGATCCACAAGGATGACACCAACTGGCAATCTAGGCAATAGTGGAGAAGCTAACTTAAGTGCCCTTCCCCAATAATGAGATTGATGACTACCTTGTATGTCATCCTAGAGCCTTCATTCAGTGGCTGATGGAAGCAGAGGCAGACACCTACAGCTAAACACTGATCTGAACTCCTGGAACCTAGCTTCAGAGAGGTAGGAGTGATGAGCCAAGGGGTCAAGACCAGGCTGGTGAAACCCACAAAGACAGCTGACCTGAACAAGGGGGAGCTCATGGACCCCAAACTGATGGCTGAGAAGCCAACATGGGACTGATCTAGACCCTGAATGTGGGTGTCAGTGAGGAGGCCTTGGAAATCTATGGGGCCTCTGGTAGTAGGTCAATATTTATCCCTGGCGTATAAATGGACTTGGGGATCCCATTCCACATGGAGAGATATTCTCTCAGCCTCGATACATGGAGGAGGGCCTAGACTCTTTCCTGGATGATATGACAGACTTTGGGGATAAATTTCTTTATTTTAATAAAGTTAGTATCTTTACTTAAAAATTGTAAAAACATTAAACCCTATTGCTGTCCAATTTTGTATATGGTATAAATTAGATGGGATATCATATCTATGTGACAATATATATATGTATAATACATTTCAATATGCTTGAACATCCATACATAATGTATATTTCAGTGTATAATGTAGAATTTATACATAATCATAATTTAGTATATCTCACATATATGTTCATACATCAAACAACCATGATAGAAGGTAAAAAAATAATAAGCATTATTTTATTCATTTTAGATACACATCTTAAAATTGTTTAAAGTTTTTTAATTACTAATAGAAGAAAATTAAAATGATTAGGGAATATGAATCCAAATTTTAAGAAAGAACATAAGTAGCAAATTAATCAATGAAGAATACAAATGACATCTGTGTACTTTTACACACTAGGAAGTGCTTCTCCTAAATGATGCTGCTGATGAGTGTAGACAGATCCCAGGTAGCACAGATTCAGTGCTTGCTGGAACCACAGTGTCACTCTCTACTCTATGGGGAGCAGTCCTCAGAGTATCACCTAACTAGTGGTGGTGTGACAAGAGCATTACCTAAACTAGTGGTAGTGTGAAAAGGACTTGAAAATGATTCACTAATAAAAGAACCAGGGTCTCATATCATACATCAGACAGAGGTGGATCTGGTAGTCGGACCCAAGGTGTTTCCACAACTGTGGGTTCTAATCAGATGCAGTTACTCTGATACAGGCTGTCAATCTCCATTGGAGTCAGTGAAAACACATCATGAATTGAAGAGTGGCAAAGCAAATGTGCATCCTTATTCCACAGCCTGTCCCAAGTCAACGGCAAATGTATTTCAGTGATATTTGAAGACAGTGTAAGCAACATCTTTCCAAGGCTTTCTTACTTTAGTGTCTGGATGAAGTCATAACTACCATAAAAATGGGCTGTTGTTTCTGAGTTGAAGGTCAAGGAAACAATCACTGATGGAAGCTATAGATGAGTATCTATATGAGTACATGCATATATGTGTGTGTATATGTGCATGTAGGTTTATATGTGTATGTGTGCATGTATGTGTATGTCTGTGTTTATATGTGTATGTGTATGAACGTGTGTGTGTGTGTGTGTGTGTGTGTGTGGTGTTTGAATGAGAATGGTCCCATAGACTCATACATTTGAACACTTGGTCCCCAGTTGATGAGACTGCTTGGGAAGGATTAGGAGGTGTGACTTTGTTGGAGAAGGTGTGTCACTAGGGGCAGGCTTTGAGATTTCAAAAGATTTGTGCCATTCCCAGTGTGCTCTTTGCCTCCTACTTGTGAATCAAAATGTGAGCTCTCTGATGCTGTTGCATCCACCCATCACGTCCTTCACTCCATCAGCTTAGACTCTATCCCCCTGGATATATCAGCCCAATTAAACTCTTTCTTTTTGAAGTTGCTTTGGTCCTAGTGCTTTATTACAGCAATAAAAAAGAAGGTAAACAGTGTTTGTATGGATATGTGTATATGTATGAGTGTTTACACATATGTGTATCAGGGTGTGTGCTTATGTGAGTGAATGTGTATATTCATTTGGAGATGATAGGGGGCATTGATGTTCAGCAGACTGAAGGGCCCAACATTCCTTTAAGATCTGTCAGAGGTTCATCCATGTCAACTCCTACTTGCAACATGAGTTCATCTTGAGGTCTTAATAGTAGAAGGCTGGAGTCAGGTACAGGGGAAAACACTGAGAGATCAGAGAGACAAATGAGCAAAATTGCAGCCACCTTACCTACTGAGCTTCTCAACTGAAAGGAGACTGAGCTCCTGTTTCTTCCTGTCTTATCACTTCCTCTCTCTGTCCAGCCATATCACTTCCTGTCTGTCTCTACAGACCTCCAGACCTCTATGGTTAAGTAGTTGCTAGGTCTGTCCTCTGATCTTCAGGTGCAGCTTTATTTGTTAGAGTATAAAAAAGATATCACTATACCTACTAGTCTCATAATTCTGGAAGTTTAGTTATTTATACTTAACAGCAGATAATTCTACAAATAAGCTGATTTATTTTTACATGTTTGGTAGTTAATCCAGCTACTAAGTAACATACTTTTGCTTGATCTTTGTGTGGCTCTAAGATCCTGTGCTGGCTGTAGCACTGCCTCTGCATAAGGGCTGGGATGAAAAATCAAAGCACTCGACTGGCCCTCAGCATGTGACCAGAGAAGGCAGCATGAGGAAGTCTATGGATGCACCTGATTGATTCATCAGTGCAGCTGGTAGATGGAGACCCATTCAGCAGTCGGTGCCAAGGAACCTATCACAAACAGCATAGGTGTGGGATGAAAAGAACCTGGTCCAGGGAAACAGCACAAGACCTGAGGGATACAGATGAAGTTCTATGTCGGCTGTCATGGTGCTCTTGCTCTAAAGACAGTGTTCCAAGCCCTGTCCTTATGCATAGTAAATACAGACACATCTCTCCACTCATCCTAGAAACTCCTCAAAGAGAGATCCATGCTTAAATAACCACACTCTACCATTACAGGTTTTAAAGCAGATACATTATGGAGAATAGATGGACAAATAGTAAATGAACTTTGATGGAATCATCTGATTAAATCATAAGAGCCCAGATTAGAGGGACCAGGTAGGATAGCTTGATCATAGATCCCAAGGGATTCCAAATCAGAGCTCAGAAGATTCTTCTGTGAAAAGTCACCCCAGGACCTGAAAGGTGAGTCCCCAGGGATCACTGGAACTGGAGCAGTTGGATAGAAAGGATATCAAGACATGGAGACAACAAGGCCATCACCACATGAGAAATGCCACCAAGGAAAAACCAATGCTGATGGTTGTAGACAAACTAGAAAAATACGTCTAGAGAAATGAGGGTGACTATGGAGGGTATAAAAGCTCACACATGGTCCTGTACTGCTGGAATAAGACCATCTAAAGAGTAGGGTAACATCAGGACAACCGCCTTCAAGCAAATAACTTTCTCTTACATAATATTCTAGGTCTGAACTGAGATTGGAGAATGTGGAGAATGTTTACTCCAGTGCTTTACTAGCAGCTCAGGCAAACCAATGGCAGGGAAGTTCCAGGGGTTGTTCCTAGAAGATTCCATTGGTGAAACTGTAATGTGGAACCGTCTTACTTCCAAGTTATCAACCTACCTACTCTCTCCTCTGCTTCAAGAGACCCAGTTTTAAGGAAGTACACCATAATACTCTGGAAAACAAATGTTAAAGAATAAAAGGCTGTATGTGTGTGTGTGTGTGTGAGATAGATAGAGAGAGAGAGAGAGAGAGAGAGAGAGAGAGAGAGAGAGAGAGAGAGAGAGAGAGAGAGAGAGAGAGAGCAATAGTGAGAACAAGAGCTATGGCATCCAAGGGACACCTGGAGTCCCATGTTTTCCTATTGTTCTTAATAAGATTCAACATCGATTCATAGATTAGTCAATACAATCTTCTGGAGGCCACCTGCTCCTTCCCTGAAATGGGAAGCCATTTGTCATCACATGCCTCTTTTCCTGAAGGTCCAAGATCTAAAATAGATGCGGCAATCTTGCATTCACTTTTGAAATATGAACTCATTTTCTAATTATCACACTCATTACCCCCTTGCTTCCATGAAATAGTATGTTATGCTAATTCATTAGCCGATGCCCCATGACGAAAATCAACCACTGCTTCTAACTACAGAGTTCAACTGAATCATCTAGAACAACAGAGCGACAGTAGCAGACCCAAAATGTGAACTCAAAACTTTGACCGTCCTGAGTGGCTGAGGGTAAATATGATATGATACTTGCTGAATGCCTCTTCTTCAGAAGGTAAAGCTGGATAGAACTGCCAGCACCACCTAACTCAAACACTCACTGTTTCTTTCACGTGTTAGAGATCAGAAAGGAACTCAGATTCCACTCTCCTCCCTTACAACCTAATCAATGCATTTATTGTATCGAATGGCCATTGTCACAGATGGAAAGTGAATCAATAAAAGCATGTATGTGTTTATACAGAAAGGTCTGATGTGTAACTAGACATGATAAAATATCACTTAGAAGCTCAAGGCTTTGTAGTGTTAAAGGGTGATGGCCAAGGGTGGTTTAACTGCTGCAACGCACTGAGAAGACCTTTAAATACATGGAATTTTGCATTCTTAAAATTCTGTTGCACTGTTCAGTGCAACTAGTTTTGACTTTTACTGTAGACCAAACAACTGTATAAGCTGTTACTAAATCCCCATGTAGTCTAAGAGGGTGTATGGCTCAAAGGATGTCAGAGATCCAGAGAAACAAGTTATCACACATGCCAGGAAGCAGACTGGAATCCAGGGAGCAGAGTCCAAAGTCCAGGCTGTCTTCATTTTGTCACCTGAAAATACATGAGCAACACATAGCTAATACAGGAGGACTTCTGAGGTCAGATGAGTCAGACATTGCTTGTTTGTAACAATTAGTGTAGTTAATTCTGGCGGTCCCCAGGTATTATGCGCATGGGCCTGGGAGTCACTCTGGGGAAGGAGTAGCAGTTTCTGAGGTGCTATTGCAAGAGATTGGACGGTGTTTATTTTACACTGGCTCATGCGAGAATGAGGCTTCCAGCATCTTCTGGTACTCGAAATTCAGAGAGCTAGTTCTATTCAACACCTTTGAATTTCTTAAGACATCAGTGGGAGCAGCCAAGCCACCTGCCTGTGACTGGGGTGTGAGTCGTGACATCTGCTTGGAAGCCAGCAACTGTGGTGCGAGTCAGGGCATCTCTCTGGAGTGAACCAGCTGTGTGCTGGCTCCTTCCTCTATTACTTGTTAGGGAAGCAGCTTCACTGCACTCTGCCTTGCGTTACCCAGAGGTCTTCACCCCATGAGAAAGAATTCAAGGTATCTTAAAATAGCTATGAATAATGCAAAGACTATGACATGAACCCTAACACATGTTTTAAGCAGCTTGTGAAGGCCAAGCCCACTCAGGGAGGTCATGCTGCAGTTCATCTTCCTCAAAATATGCAACACTGAAAACTAAGAATAAGACTTACTTATCAGTATTTTCCATCCAACTGCATAATTATACTAGTTGATTAGAAGCCTCTTTTTTTTTTAGCTCATTTCTATCTCCAGGGTAGATGTAGAATAAGTTGGCTGTAATTTCAGAGGTTGGAGGAAGCACAGAACTTTGAATTGGTGTACATAAAATGAGAAGCATGTGGGGGTGTGTCCAAAATACGTGTAGTTGATATGTCTAGTGTTAGTGAAAATTTTTATTCACCTGTTTCTGGTTTTCTGCTACAACTCTGAAGGTGCCTAATACATTTTTATACAATCTAAATTTTCTCTTCCTTTACTCTAAATTTTCTCTTCCTTTACTCTCCATTCTAGGATTAATATGTTTTCATAGAAGTAAATTCTAACAGGCAATAACATATAAACTTAATAGTCACTTTTATTCTTTATCCAATAACTGATTAGAACTTTGGAAGATTATTCCCGAATCATACATGATGATCAATTTAATATACAAAGACTTAAATCCTTAAGAGATGTAAACATGATATCTACAAACTTACTTTGTCCTGTAACTGGAAGATGAAACACAGCCCAAGAAAGCATTAAGAATCTTAGGAAGGTGGGGAATTTGACTCTATTTTATTTTCATTTGTGCCTTGTAGATTAAAAAATTATTTTAACTTGAAATAAACGGGTACACCATCTTTCTTATTACCTTCCTTTTGCAGTTGCTTCCAAACCCATCAAAGGCAGTATGCACAAGAAAGGTGGCCACAGAGAAAGCCTTGAAGCCCACAGAATACTCTTCCTTGACCAGACTGGGCCAGGGTTCTAAGTAAATGGAACAGCCGAATTCAGTCCCATAGTTCCTGAAGTCTGTCTCTGCATCTACCCTGCCTGGGGGATCTTTGAAATGTCCCTAGTAATGCAGGTCCCCCAGCAAGAAACTGATTAAATTAACAAGTACATAGGAAGGCTCACCCTGATCAAGGCAAAAGGTGTTTAACAGCAATGAGCAGAGAGAATGAACGGATGCACCTGGCAAGGTGAGAGGGGGGAGGGTCTTGTGGAGAACCTGATGTTTTGTCTGAGCTGGGTCATCAAGTTAACAGACATGAGAGTCGAACCCATGAAGAAGGATTGATGTAAGTTTAATTGCACAGATGTTTGAGTGCACCGAAAACCGGAGTGATGCTTTGAAAAAAAACAGCAAAGCTGGGAAGTTGGAACACAAGGCAACAGTCAGGATGAGTAGAAAGTCAGGCTGGAGAAGTCGATGTGAAAAGTGAGCATCTGAAGTGAGAGTTTTAAGTCTAATTTGAGAGCTGCAGTCGCATCACCAGAAGGGTGTGGTCTCGTTTCATTTCATATATTTTGTTGGAGTATTATACAAATCCAGAAGGGATGTGTGTCTTGAAGTTTCACTGATAGGATGCACTGCTACAGATCAGGACACGCAATAGTCTCAGGTGGCTCTGCAAGGACTGCCCACGTCCCTTTCCTGCCATCCACACCCACACCGACACCACGCCACACCTATTGACTGCCGGCACTATGTGGGGTGAGTGGAAGCAGAGGTCTTGAGAGCAACTGAGACTCTCCAAGTGACCTTTACCTCAGGAGTTAGTAGGCTAGAAGCTCATGATCTCACAAAACTTTTGAGTCGGTGGCTGCAGGCTCTTGTCTGGAAAATTTTAAGGATGAAATTCATAAGCCACAGAACAGTAAGGTGTAGAAATTGTATTATAAAGAGTTCAAGATAAAAAGGCAGAACCTTTTTACAACGGGAGCCAGTCCCTGGAAATAGGTACCATCAAGCTGCTGATACTGGGGCTAATAGGAGAAACTGGGGTAGCCAGGAAGCAGTAAGGCCAGATGGATCATCATCAAGCTGCCCATGAGCCTTCTTTCAGTTTCTGTTCTCTTATCCTTATCTGGAAGCTACGTGTGAGGCTGTGACAGAACTGCCAGTGGGACCAAGGGCATTTCCAGAACTGTTCCTTTGAGGGTCCCTGCCCCAGAGCCAACAGACCAGTTCCCACCTCCTGTTCTCAACACTGATGGTTTCTTTTGTCCAGTTTCGAGTCAGAGGAATGGAGTGATATGACATGACATGTCTGCTCTTCCTCGGCTTTTCAATACTATGGTTGAGGGTTTCATCCACATTGCAGCAGAGAGCTGAGTGTATTCATTCCCGTTGTGGAGTTGTTTACTGCCCTACTGTAAGCTGTGCATACTTCATCCGTTTCAGCTTGAGATGGGCAAGGGAACTATTTCTGAATTTGAGCTAGTCACAGAGACTCGCGAATCATGGGACTATGCTTGCCATGTTTTTGCTTGTGTGTCACACCCTGGACTCCAATCTGGTGATCTGATCTCTCTGTCCCTCTCATTCTTCCCCTTCCCCAGGTCTCTGTCTCTATTTCCCTCCTGACACTTTGATACTTTCTGTGTTGAGCCCCTCATGTGAGTCAACAACCAATGCACACACTCCACTCTTGAGAACAGTGAACTAAACAAACCATCTGTTTGAGAAGCTACCCAACCTGAAGTGTTTTGTTAAGAAAACTGGATGAGAAAAGATAATCAGGTGTGCAGTGTTGGATCTGAGCTATGAGCAAATAATTCTGCAGCCATTACATGCACACATCTTGCTGACATACGAACTAGTTTGTCTCTGTTGACGAGACATGCATATGCTGAGTACATGGTGTTCAGTGTTAGCACACAGATGCTTCTTCACTCATGAAAGGATTACCTCCCATAAACTCGTGAGAAGTTGGAAACATCAGAGGTTAAAAGTGACGTTCCTAAACCTCATCTGCTAAGTATCACAACTGAGTAGCACTGTGCACTACAGGCCGTTGTTTCCCAGCAGAGCAGCAGGGAGAAGGGACACAGAGACCCAGCCTCTAGAGTTGGGAGCGGAGGGAGAGAGAGAGAGAAAGGGAAAGAGGAAAACAGGGAGAGAAAGAGACAGAGACACAGAGAGAGGAGGGGAGAGGGGAAGTGTGAGTGGGGAGAGGGGAGAAGAAAGAGAAGAGGGATGTGAGAGAGAGAGGGAAGAGGGTGAGGGAGAGAGAGATGGGAGGGGCCTGCTTTTGATAAGGGGGTATAGCACATGCGCACAGGGAGAACTCTGTTGCAGTAGCTGCCACTGGATCATGTATTCTGTCAGGATCCTTAGCCCTGGCCAGTGAAGATGCCTGACTACTGACAAGAGCATGAGCACAGAGAATGTTCTTAGTAGCTGAAGCTGAAGACCCTGAATGCTACCAGACACTACAGTGGAGAGAGTGTTGGTTTATCTTCTCATGGCCAACTTCCCAGCAGGAAAGACAATCTTTTGTGAGTCCAGAAAAGATCAAAATTCAAAAGATGATTTATATTAAATATGTATTGATTTCCTACCTCTGTCTGAACAGTTTTGCATTTTCCTACAATGCACAGTTCATCATCAGCAGTCTATGGTGTTCTGAGTGTCCCACATCCTTGCCAACTTCCGTACTGTATTTTCCCTTTAATCGTAGTCGATGGGAGCCCTCTGCAGTGTATCTTGAAGAGGATGACCCTGGAGAGAGTCAGGGGAAACATAGAGATAATTCCAGAATGACGTGGGCCAAGTGCAGAGTGGGGCCAGGAAAGGCAATCTTCTCATTCTACCAGTGTCTGTCCTTTACCAGTACCAGGGAATTAAGGGACGTAAAATACCCCTGGAAGCTGTGATGAAGTAGTCCCCAATCCCTCATGCATATTCATAGCTCTCCTTTCGATGATAAGATAATTTCCATTTATATAGGTTCCTTAGACCTTTGCAAATGAAGCAAAAAAGATGCAGCCCTGTGATGCCATTCAACAGAAGAGAGAAAACACAGAAGTCCAGGTGTGCTTGCCCATCCTACCCCTCTGTTATGGAGCAAGACTGAGGAGCTTGTGTCTTCAGGAGTTCCACAAAAACCAGCCTCCTCAGGGTCCTTGGCAGTGGATGATAACGTGGCAGAGTGGTGAGGGCACCTGCCCCTGCTCCAATCTGGAGCCCCCTTCTGTGGGACAGGCAGGTGAGGACAAGGGGCCACCAGATGGACAGGCATCCAGCCAAGGCACCTGCAGACAACAGAGGCGTTTTGGTTTCTTCTGAATAGCTTGGCTAATGATGATCGCTTGATGTAGGAACAAGGATGTGGTTTGTGCATTAAAGGTGTTTAAGACAGTGTTCAGAAAGTTGTCAGGCCTTACAATTTAATTGGTCATTTCTGAGAGGTAGGGTTCATGGGGTATTAGGAAACTAGTAGCCATGGTTGGTTACAGACTACAGCTCCTGGGACTCCATTTGACATCTCCTTCCCCCAAAACCATTTGTAGGGCACAGTGCCCTTAACACACACAAGCAGGCCATGGTTCTCAAGAGACACTTTAATGGAGCACCTGAACATCACATGGGCACAGTTCCTATAGAACAGGGAACCATGAAGGTTGACATTGGGCCTGTGAAGAAATTGGCAGAGGAGCTCTTTGTCACTAGGTCTTCTTACTGAAACAAATGCTATTCTCTGTAGTCAAGTAAATATGCATTTCTAGCACTGCCCCATCCTTTTCAAATCCTATTTCCTAGTGCATGAAGTCTGTGTGACCTTCTTTCTGGTCCTTAACTGACTGGGACTCTGAAACTAGCACCCTTAATACCCTTAGCAAAAAAACTTTTCCTCAACCCCAGCCCTTATCCTTTGGAGTAGCCTTCTCTATCTCTGCTAATAGCAGGACTGACTTCCCTAGTGGCTGATCCAGACTGACCCTTGAAGATGTCTTCATTTCATTCCTGCTCTCCCTTCCACTTATCATGCTCTGTCAGAGTCTGATCAGTTCTGCTTCCCATAGACCACTGCGTGTAACACTCCTGCTTCTCCTGCTGCACACACACACATACACACACACACACACTTATTTATCATAGATTTATATCTACATACCTTATTAATTTTTATATATGGTATTATATGTATAATGAGGTATAAATATATATGTATGTATACATACACGTATCAAGCACTTATCTTAAAATACTCAGATTTTAAATAACCAATATTCTCCCAGTGTCTGAAAATGAAATGCAAATCCTTCCAATAGCATTCAAGCCCTTCAGAACAGACAAACTGGGTTGCCTTTCTAACATCTTTCCATTGTTCCTCACCCACCTTTGCTGTCCAGCTTAGTAGACTTTAAGTTGACATTTAAATCCACCTATTTTAGGGAAGGTCTTTGGAATCTATTTCCGGTAATAGAGAGGTAGGAAGGGATTCCGCCTCTGCCTCTAAGGTCATTAACACGTATTTGTATCCATTTGACCCATGTTTTATGCATAAAGTAAGTACTACATTTTACTTACTGTAACCTTTGTTTTCAAATCCCAGATTTTACTATGTAGTCTATACAGGTCTCAATATTGCTATTATCCTGCATCAGATTCCTAAATTATGGGATTTAAATGTACCATCTTCACTCCTCGATACATTTTAATATTGTGTGCATAATTTCCACTTAAAAATACAAGAAATTTTAAGTTCATTGCTTAAAACAAAACAAAACAAGCAAAACTTTTCTGAGCTACGACATCGAATGCCGTGACCCTCATGATCTCCCACAGCCTGCGATGTCTTTTCACACCAGCTAAACCTCTGTCTCTCCAGTCCAGCAACATTTCCAAACCACCTTCAAGGTGCTTCAAGCAAAAGTGCTTTTTTACGGCTTGTTTTCCCGCTGTCATCTCTCAGACTCTGTCCCTCCCCTGAAGAGCGGCTCGCGGGCACTAGCCCGCCTGTGGCTTCTCCTGAGATGCTCAGGTGTGTAAGAGGTAGGTAGGCTGCAGACACCCCAATAGAACAACTGAGAAAACCTCTACTCAGACACCCCACTTCCCACTCAGCCGCTCTGCCTCTTTAGAGAGAAATTCCTAGCTTTCAACCAAGGAACAAATACTGTCTTGGAAAGACTCACTGTGTGTCAATGAGGGGACAGTGTTCAATCCAAACAACCTGATTTCTGTCCCTTTGCACAGTTCGGTTTCCTGTACCCATTTCTGGAAGAGGGTCCAGCCCTTGAAAGTGAGTCTTATCTTCATTAACTCTCCCATGCTGACATTCTGCCCGCAACACGTGTTCATTTCTTTAACAGTCTTTCCCCTGTACAGTGTATCTTCCAGAAATCAATTAACATTCTAGTTCACTTAAACTCCTTCCCTTCTTTAAGGATTTTAAAATGCAGTGTTAGAGAAGAAAACACTCCTTCTGGCGGCAAGAATAGAATCTCAGGCCTGTGTTAGGCACGGCCAATCACTTGGTCAAGGGACCACCACAGGAAGGCAGGTTCACTTGAAGCCATGCTAAAGAGACAGCTGGAATAATTAGTCCTTTAATGAGATACTCTACTTTTTTTACTAAATCCCCACCCCTAGTGCAGTGCATAGCTGTGTACGTCTTCCACTTTACTGAATTACTAAGAAAAGCATAACTTCTCTTTTCTTCTGTTTCTTTTCTAAGCATGTTTTCCTTAACACTTTGGGCTTCCTCAACATTTTGGCCTTCCTTCCTTTTTCTCTAAAGCCTCCTGCCCTGCCATATGGCTGTTTGTCTGCCATGTGTCTGATTTCGTGCCAGCTTCAATACTTGGCTATTTTTGCCTCTCCCTACCATTCTCCTTCTCCAGGCAGCTGTTGAGATGTACAGCTTGCTTGCTCTGGGTTTTTATCTTTTAACCTTTAACACAATAGTCTTTGAGTTTCTGTTTGAGTTCATTCTAGGAACCCCAAGAGGAGGCCCCGATTTCCCCTGTATCACAAGTTCTCCCACTTTGCAGAATTCATTAAAAAATAGCAAACATTGTTTTGAACTGAAGATGTATGAGATCCAAGTAGCTTGAGAATTGAAAATGTTCAAGATAAAAAGGATTAGGTGGTGTTATACGTTGATTTTTAAATGTCCCCTGTGGGTTTACATTTACAGCACATCTTCTCTTGTTGTTATTGCTGCCTTAAAAGCCTATGAAACCTTCAGGAGATGGGATCTGGGTGACAAAAGTAGGTGACTAGACGTGGCCATTGCAGGTTAAAGTTCAGCCCCTAGTTCCAGCCTAGTTCACCATCTCCTGGTCCACCATAAAAGTCTGACCAGAAATAAATTAAATCTAAAGAGCTGTACAGAATTGAAGGTAAAACTAGCAAAAGGCATCAAATCCAGCAGTGTATAAGACAACAGCAACAAATGGGAAGATGAAGGTCTGGGCCACTGGAGAGCCACGGGCAGCACAGCTCCGGTCTTTCCAGTGACTTTTCTGTAGTCGAGCAATTCTTAGGGGCAGAATGAGAAGCCAGAATCCTCACCTGTGACCTGATCCAGTTTGCTGTGCAGGGAAGCCCTGTGATTCCCAAGCTGTTGAAATGAACAGTCCCCCACCAACAGATTGTGATGTCATAGACCTGACAGTGTTTCAAATATTGAGCTCAGGCTTCAGGACCCTTGCCATGCCAGCAAGAAAGCAAATACAGCATCAACACACAGCTAACATTTAGGCCCTGCTCCCAAATCAATGTGACAGCTTTTACTATGAAATCAATGAAAGTCAAGCCCGGAAAGAAATGGCCCTCATTCTGTAGGCATACACTGATCAATTAAAGGACCTATTACAGAGAAGTCAGGCCAGAGAAGGGTAGTTGAATGTGTCTTTATGTATATGTGCTCAAATGAAAGGGAAAAAGTGCCAATAAAATAACCAGCCATTTGGTTACCATAGCTACCCAAAAAACACACTCACATGCACTTGCTCTATGACGTCTTAATGGCCCATGGTATTAAAAACAGTTGAAGAGAGCCAAGATTATTTTCATAGTGACTTGTAGGAAAGATGATGATAAGAACGAAGCCTTGGAAAGAGCGGGTTCCGAGTGTGTTTGTGTGTACTTCTCCCACGAGGGGAGAAATGCATACAGTCTCCGAAATGAATCACCATCCCGGAACCACATAGCTGCAGCCTTGGGGCCTAACTTCATTTCTGTAGAAACGAAGCAGTTCAACGATGCACAGAAATTAGAGCATCAGGAGTGGGGAGGGGCACTGAACAAAAAAAATGAGCTGTAATGAAATCTGAAATGCCAGAGAACTCTATTGTCACTTACTTTGTGTGACCATGAGGGACAAGAACCTGGGTAATGACAGGTCACCATGGTTAAAACTGCAGCACTAATGAGTGTAACCTGCTGGTGAGAACCAGTGATCTCCATAAAGTACAATACTAATGGAAATAGCCCATTGGGGGAGGCTGATGTTTATGATGTAGGAAAGAGGAAAGAGAAAATGTCTCTATCCACTTAAACATCTAGTGTTTCAACAAATAGTGCCTTTTTTAAATTGGCTGAGAAATTTCCCCTGTAAATGCGTGCTCCTTATGTTTCTCCCTCATAGAATCCAATCTTCTAACTTTCTCCTGGGTGAATAAATCATCCAGGGCTGTCTGTGGCCCTCTTGGGAGTGTTTCTAGGTGGGACAGCAGCAAGTATGTCCACATGAAAAGCTGATATCAAGCAGGCTTCTAGGGAGAAAAGGGGGTACAGTTAGGGTCAGGCACTAGCTGGGGTCCTCAAACCTCATGCCACAGAAAAACCAAAGTCAAGGAGAGCCATCTCTCTGCTTCTATAATAAAGCTGTCTTGTGTATGCACTTGAGTGTGTGTCCAGGTTGACACTTCAAGATCTTCCTGTCTCTATCTCTCAAACATTGAGATTATTACAGGCATGCTTCACCATGCCTAATTGGTATGTTGCTGGGCACTGAACTGAGTGTCATGTATGCCAGTGAGTATTCTATCAAGTAAACAATGCCCAACCCTACATGACAGTCACCTTGTAATTTGGAGCAGGGGCTCACTGGCCTGAGAAGCACTGCTTAAGAAGCCAACCATCTCTGCTTCCCCAGCAGTGTTTAGAGGAAGGCACCATAGCGTCTGGCTTTTCACATGGTTCTGGGGCTTGAACTCAGGTCCTCAGGCTTACAAGACTAGTACTTTACCAACTAAGCCATTTCCCACCCCAGAGCTTTCTCTGAGTTGTTTAGTTGTCTTTGTTGTTGCTGTTTGGGGAGTTCGGAGGCTCCATTTTATATTGTTTTTGTAGAAAAATGATAAAGGGAACAAGCTTCTGGATGACTGCCCCATGGAAATAATTCTCCCTATGCCATTTCAGTTTAGAGTGTCTCCACACGACATATTCTGTGAGACATTTAAGACCCCTCAGAACTCAAGACACTTTCTAAAGTTGTCTAAAAAATTACCACTAACTACTTTTGGTGTGTTCTCCACATATTCAGAAACTTTGACACCAATGACTGTGAAACGTTAGGCTACCCAAAGTGAACACATCTGGGCATAAATCCTTGCCATGAAGGGTTGGGCGCTACTTACCTGAGAGAATCCTCACTGGCATAGATGGAACCCAGTTCAGTGCCCAGCACCACCCAAGTTAGTGGGGTGCATGCCCGTAATCTCACACTTGAGAGATGAAGGCGGGAGAATCACCAGTGTCCTCCCTGGTCACCTCTATAAGGAGATGTGAGATAGCCTGGGCTACATGAGACCCTGCTTGTTTTTGCTGTTTTGTTTTGTTTTTCTAAAGTTGCTTATCTAAAAAGTTGCTTGGAATCATATCACATACAGTGGGAACCCGACAAAGAACCAGGATGTTAAAAAAATGCAAACGACAAAGGATATACCAACAGGGCCATGGAAGGGAGAACAGGAGAGAGGAGGCTGCATCTTCTCATCCAGGTCTCAGCCTGTGAAATTATTCAGACAGGGAAAATTTGGGGACATGAGGAGAGAGATAGAAGCCATTCATCCTGGACTCAGTGCGAGTCTCTCACTAGCAAAGAAGCAAAATTTCCAGTACAATCACCAGCTGCTCAAGGTCTTTCTCCCTTCCAGTCTTATCCTCCGACTTTTCTCATCAAAGACCCCATTTACAGGGAATGTGCTCCGTAAATATCGTGTGCCCTGGTACCTCCTGGTTTAACTCATCAGAATCTAATTCCAGCTAAGGCATCTCCACAGCTGCCTTGCTTATCTCACTTACTGAGTAAGGAAGCAAAGCGGGTGGTTCTTAGCACCCTTTTGAGATGTGACTTGAGAGTTACCGAAAGGGTTAATGTGACCAATGCTAAGATGGTTGATATTTCTGCCCAGAGAAGCTTGTACACCCTTGTGGGTGTGCTCAGCTT
The DNA here is from genome assembly GCF_017639785.1 of Mesocricetus auratus. Classification (NCBI taxonomy): domain Eukaryota; kingdom Metazoa; phylum Chordata; class Mammalia; order Rodentia; family Cricetidae; genus Mesocricetus; species Mesocricetus auratus. The sequence continues at coordinate 31,398,527 of NW_024429195.1, read as the reverse complement.
TCCTCTGAGTGTCTCTCTTTCTCTTAATCCCTGTGTTTACTCTTATGTTAAAGTATTTGCAATAAATCCACAAAGCTTTGTTTGACCTGAGTGAAGGTCCTCCAAAGTCCAGGGGAAGTCATCAGGCTGCTGGGGTGGCAGTGTGGATCTGTGTCTCCACCCCCCCCCCACTGCTGACATTACAAAGGAAGGAAACCGCTAAGCTCGTTTTTGATCATTTGTATCTCACAAGGGTGTGAAAATACATCCAATTTATATCTCTCCAGGCAACCAGAGTTCTGGAGTCTTGGTTTGAATGATATTTTCACAACATTATTTCACATAAAGAGAACTTGAGTTTGAAGGAGAAACAGAGCACGGGGCAGGAACAAGTTTCAGAATTCCACGGGTGGAAACTGGGGTAGAATGGGGGCGGGCATGGGGACCACCAGGTGGCTGATAAAGGTGGGAAGCTTCCTGCTGGAAAATTCCAGTGTTGCTTTGACAAATGAACTCTACTTCCTGCCATATCCAATTGTGACTCACTGTGTTATAAACTATAATTCACCACCAGATGCCCAGCTCCTGGGGTCATTGCCGCCTCCTTGCTTGAAAGCCAGTGTCTCCTCCATCATTAAATATAATAAAAACACCTCCATGAGTGACTCGGTAGGCTCCTCTACACAGTCTGCGCCCACAAACCTGTGCCCATAGCCGTTCCCAGAATGTTCATGTCTATGAGCCTCCGACTTCATTTAATGCTATCCTCTCCACAATGTGGTTTCCATCTCTCCCCCATAACAGTTTCACCATTCTCAAACTCCAGCCCATAACACAAATCCTGTAAAATTGTCCTTAATCTTTCCTTTTATTTAATAACACCATGAACTTATTTTGAATTTTTCTTCTCATCCATTCATTCTTTATTGCTATCTACTAAATTATGCTTCCTTAAAATTCCTGTGTTAAAATCCTAACTTCAATAGGACCTTCAAGATGGTCATTAAAGTGAGGTGAGGCTGTAAGGGTAGGGTCTAATCCAACAGGACTACTGTCTTGGTAAAACAAGGAAAAACACCAAATTGCAGCTCTGTGCACAAAACACAGATAAAGGGGAGACACTGAGGCCCCTGAAGGCCTTGGAGAGAGACTTCTAGGGGATCTCTGGAAAGGTAAGTCTCTGTTGTTTAAACCACTTAGACAACAGAGTTTTATTATAGTTGCCTAAGAAGACTACTGTACTTACCATACTTTTATTAAGAACTTCCCACATATCAACGCTCTCAACCATGGCTTCTGGGCATCAGTTGTCTCCTCTGCCCAAAAGGAAGCTCTGTGAGGACCAGCCAGACATACACCTTCTGTGTCCAGAGGCTCCCTCAGCTACAAAATAAAAACCACGCTTTGCTTAAGCTGTGCATTAGACCTGGGGAAAGGCAGCTTCCTTTCTTCCACATATCCCACTCCTCTCCTGAGCAGTCAGGCTACACGCATTAATCTCCTAGCCAAGAAGCAGTTCGCTGTAAGGGCATGCTCGTGGCACAGCAGGGCTCCTCTCCCTTCACAGTTCAGCTAAGAAAGGTAAATGCTTTCCAGACTGGCTGCCTCTCCTCCCAGCTCATCCTGCTTTGTTCTAATAATCCAATCCTGTGTGTGCACATTTTGGAAAAGCACAAGCAAGATGTGTCAGGTTCCTTCTCTCTCCTCCCATCTTGGGCTTTTCACAGTTGACTGCAAAAGACTGCCCAAGTTCAACAAAATCGATTTTTTCCATTTAAATAATCTGGGCTCCATAAGCCCCTTAATACCCAAACAAAAGCCACTTAAGGCACAGCAAGATAATTAATACAGAAAACAGTCTCCACAGGGGGACTCTACCTGCCCTTCCACATTTTCCAGCCTGAGGAACTCTCTAGAATGTATGTGTACAGTTAGGGGAAGCTTTACTACCAAACATGAATTCCATTTTAACAGGCCTTTTCTTCCACATATTTTGCAACTTGATCAAATTAACTGGCCGAATAGTAATTAAAAATGCATTAGGAGGCAGTTTGCCTTCCATGGCTTTGCGAATATTCTTCCTGATGTTTTGAGAACCCATTGAGTTATAAAAATTGATGCACTGAGTTTATTTCTTTGCCGTAGCCCTACACAGTGTACAAACCCACTGACGTGGTAGACACTGTGAAGCCAGGGGAAAGGGAATAGAAGTTATTCTTGAAAAGCCAAATGCCACTGTTAGCATCCCTAGTACATTCAGGGTTCACAGCTACACACAAGCATGGAAATATGTTGTTTTTATTATAATCATTTACTATTATTATTTATTAATATTATTATTTTAAGAAGGACAAAAAGAAACCAGGAGATGGATCCTGTTGGTTAAGGTCTTGCTGGCAAGCATAGGCATTGGGGCTTAGATCCCTAGAACCCATATAAAAAGTGAGGTGTAGTGGTTCATACTGTAATCCCACCGATGACATGATAGGAGACAGGGACAGGAAGTTTGCAGGTCAGCTCGCCTTGCAGTCACATACACACACACATGCACATGCACATGCATGCACAAGGACACATACAGAGACACACATACATGCACATGCATGCATGCAGGCAGCATACATGGGTGAAGAAAGAAATAAAACAGTGAGCCCAGTGCCCCACCATAATTTCACAAACACTTCTAATCCACAAACCTTCTTTGGGGTGCAAACCCTTTTTCCGCCTGAGAGCCGGCACCAGCCACATCAACACAAGCCTGGAGACCTTACAAAGAACCTCATGGCCAGCCCTCTGGAAATCCATGCACAGTCAATCCTTGTGGACAGCCATGAGTTCATAGCCACCAGGAGCAAGGTACTGAGCTCTGACGACTAGCCTTCAGTCTTCATGCGGGAGGATGGGACCTTCCTATCCCAGTTGAAATTTCTGCATTGCTGCATCCATAGACAATTCTTTCCACTCCAACCTCTAAATGTCCCCTATCCTTTCAAACTATTTTCTCTAAAAATTGTCTTTCAAGGAACTTAAATTCGTATCTGCAATTGTGTGGCCTGTGGTGCATCTCCCATTACACCATGAGTCCCATGAAATTAGAAAGCATCTACTTTCGCCATTGTTTTGTCAGGCCCTGGGAGAACCTAAACCATTTTTATAATACTTGCTGACAAGATGGAGAACACCAGACTAATGAATCCATTTGCACCCTAGCCTCATTTTTCAGTGAGCTTCCTACAACTAAGTTGGCTGATAGTCTTAATTTTCTAAAATGTTGAATTCTCAAATCCACCATCTATTTGGACACTATTTATTGTCTCCTGGCTTTTTCAGAAAAAGCTTGTGCATTCTGGATTCTCTCTGGGACTAAGTCAGGTCTCACTCTCCCCAGGGAGCTCCTATCTCCAATGGCTCCTTCTTAAGCACATGCTGGAAAGTGAGCAGATGTTCATGTGTGGCTTAAAATTCAACCAGATCCTGCTGTCCAACATCCCACAGCAAGAATGCCCTCTGTAGCTCGGCCTGTGCACACTAAGTTGCAATAACTGCAAGGAAGTTTAGTATTTGCCCTGCTTCCCAGGTCCTTGTTCCACACTTCTTCAGTAACAACCAGAGTAGTGCTGTGCGCTTGGCAGACTCAGAGCCAGCTCTATGGCTAACTCCAACATGTAGAATATGCTTAGGCAGTCAGTAGCTGTGTCTTCATGGGACTTGTAAATGGGAAGAAGCAAGCGTCAAACCTACTCAGAGTTTTCTTATGTCATTCCCACTGTAGAAGAGGAATGTCTGTTGGACAAGCTGACTTACCAGAGGGCTCTCCACTTCTTACAACTGTGTTTTGACTGAGTCAAATGCCCTAACGACATCTTCTTTTCAGAAACCTGCAGGGTGAGTGACAGTGATAGCCTGTTTCTTTCCAATTCACTTCCCAACTGTGGTTCACCTTCAGGACAAGGTCCATACCCTTTGCCAGCCATTAGCCTGGTGAATTTTAGGATAGTAAAGGGGAGAACAAGATGGATTAAATTGTCTGGATTCCCAGAAGCCCAGGCAGTAAACGTATTTTACAACTCAATCAACAAATACCTACAGGCAGCATTTTGTCCTATATCATTATTTATGATGAGGAAGTCAGGGGCAAAATGCATGAAGTTTGTGAACCAGAAAAGGTTCTGTTTAATATCCCAGAAAGAAGCAACATTATGCCAGCTATGAAAATGATAGTTGTCTTGTAGCTTCTGCCTTAAGATACACTGTCAGAGTTACAACAAGGCAACCAGGCATCTCCTCTGGGATGGGATGAAACTTAACTGAGTATCTATTAGATGGACTACAAGTTGGTGTGTAATCACTAATGCCGAGAGTCATCAGAGCCTCCAGACAGAGGTTATCAAGGTAGAAGAAATTAAGCAGATGCAGAATAGGAAGCACTGAGTATCTTCTCTCCTATCTGAAATCTAAAAACCAAACCCAAGCAAATAAATAAAGGCCTGAAAACAGAAGACAAGGCTTTCCGGATGGAAGAGTCAGACCCAGGCTCTTATGCCTGGTGCTCAGCCTGGTGGGTAAAGCTGGTGTGGACCTTCTCGGTTATTGTGATTTGGTGTAGAAAAGGCTGAGCTTCATGATTGAACAGTAAATGAAGCTTGGGCATCTGAAGGCTTTTTAGCATGTGCAAAACAAGGAGCTGTGGCAAGTTGGCAGCTACCTGGGGAGTGTGAGATCCACCTCTGTCCCAAAGAGCTATTGGTGCTTTGAGAAAAAAGGAGACTTGCCTTGAAGCAGCCAGGTGACAAGGAGGAGAGGACAGAGAAGGAAAGGAGCATTGAGGAGATTGGATGCTATCTACCATGCTTGCATGGAAACATCACAGGGAAACCACAAAGTTATACAATCAAGATGTTGGATAATTATGTCTTCAAGGAGTCACAGATGAAAGAGTGATTTATCATAAAGTATCTCAATATACCCCCCTTTGTCTAGTTTTCTAATAGCTCATGTCAAAGCACAACAGACTGGGTGGCTTAAATAACAGTTCGTTGTGCTCCCACAGTCTGGGGGCTGAAGCCCATGAGAGGGGTGGCAAGGTTTGGTTTCTCCCGAGGCCCATCTCTGTGGATTTATGACAGCCACACTCTCTATCTCCATCTGGATGCCTCTGGGTCTGTTTCTTACCCTTCTTTACTTTATAAGTGGCACCAAGCATGTTTATATTGGATTAAGTCTGACCTATGTGAGCTCATGGTACCATATTATTTTTCACTAGAGACTCTGTCTATGCAGTAGGGTGCCAAGTACTGAAAGCTAGGACCTCGGAACAGGAACTGGGGAGGAGCAGGAGAGAAAAAGCAGCCCAGACACCTCTCTTTCTTGCACTAATAAATCATCCAAACATCCCACATCTCCAATACTTTTGTCCTCTAAATCTTACCATAGGCAGGGATCTTTACTGAACACAGTCCCAACCTTGTCATTTTCCTGGTTAAAAACCTTAGTTCCTATTGTCTATAGGTCATCAAATAAATTATATACTCCAATCAGACACTTGAGCCTTTTTGACTTCAGGTTTATCTATAGATCATGGGTTCCCAGGCTGTCTGACCTCTGTAGCTGTAGCTACCTGGCCAACCCCATCGTCTTCCTCCAATACCATCTCCCTGAGTTCTATTCTGTTTACTCCAAGTCTTACTGTGTCTTTTAGTATTCTTGAATCTCTCTTCCTCCAATATATGGCATTGTACTCTGACAGAAACCAGAATCTCTTTCCTCCAGACTCCTAACCAATCTTGTGATAGTTTACTATATGATACAGAAATATACCTTCCTTGGGCAGGACTTCCATTAGTCTACCATAGTTTTTTTTTTTTTTTTGGTTTTTTCGAGACAGGGTTTCTCTGTATTATTTTGGAGACTGTCCTGGAACTCACTCGGTAGACCAGGCTGGTCTCGAACTCACAGTGATCCCCCTGTCTCTGCCTCCCGAGTGCTGGGATTAAAGGCGTGTGCCACCATCGCCCGGCCTCTACCATAGTTTTTTAACAACAAAAAAATTCTACTAGTCTTTTATGTTCTTGTATATAGATGTATACATGCTCATTTGTTGGGGATAATCGTTTAGGTATCTTTGTGTACATGTATGTCTATGTGAAGAACATCTTGAGTGTCACTCTTCAGGAACCTCCATTCTGATTTTAAAAAGAGAGTATCTCTGCAGGACCTGGAGCTTGCCAGTTATACCAGACTGACTGGCCCATGAGCTTCAGGAATCTTCCTGACTCTTCTTCCCAGCTCTGAGATTACAAGCACACCATAGTGCCTATATTTTTACATGGTTTGTAGACACTGAACTCAGGTCCTTGTTTTGCATAGCGAACACTTTACTGACTGCTGTGAGATAACCCTTCTGTACACAGTGAATATATGATGCTCTCATTGGTTGATTATAAAAGCTTCTTTGACCCATAGCAAGGCATAATATAGCTAGGTGGGAAAGCCAGACTGAATATAGGGAAAAAGAATTGGGGGAGTCAAGAGATCCAGTCACCCAAGAAGCAAGATGCCAGCACACCAATAAAATCCATGGTCACATGGCAATACATAAATTAGTAGAATTGGTTAACCTAGTAAGATCTAGTAAGTAATAAGCCTGAACTATAGGCCAAATATTCCTTAATTAATATTAAGCGTCTGAGTGATCATTTAGAAGTGGCCTCAGGACAGGGTAGGACAGAGAAACCTCTGTTTACAACTGACAAATTAATCTTACATGGTTCTGCCATGGTTCTAGAGAGTGGAAGGTTAAAATTGAGCAGGCTTGGGGATGCACTCCATCTGGAGGCTCTAGAGCAGGGCTAATTGCCTTCTTCTTCTACCTTCTGCTGGCTGTGGCCATTTCCTGATTTTTTTAATCACAAAACTCTAGTTTCCAGCTCAGTGGTCACACTGCCTCCTCCTCTTCTCTTCTCAGTTGGGTTTCCCTCTGCCTTCCTCCCATAAGGGCATGTCATTGGATCTATAGCCTCTCTAGAAAAGCTAGAATTATTTCCTTATCTCAAGATTCACAATTATAATTGTAAGACATTTTCTGAGAAGAGAATATAATGCTTGGGGAAAGAACACAGAGATGTATCTTTGGGGTCTGGTAGACACAGCATTCAACCTGCTGCTGGATGCAGTCTAGTCCATGTTTAGATGCACAGTATCACACACAGAGTCTGACAACATCTTGAACCCATCTTTACACCTTCCCAGTGTCTGGCAATGTGTATACATACACCACCCATCTTTAGCTCTCCCCAGTGTCTAACAATGCTGTTATAAGTCTGTCCTTACATCTTCCAGTGTCTAGCAATACTTCAGAAATAGATGCTCAAATAATATTTACTGCATGAGGGAGTGACTAGAAAGATCCTTCATGTTCTTAGCCTCAACAGATTGGTCCCTGAGTAAACGCACTGCTCACCTGAACAGTCAGCCACTGATGGCTTCATTGTGTCTTAGAAAAGCTTCTCACCACAACTTATGTTAACAGAAAGGAAAATAGCTGATAAAATAAATCTCCAAGCTGGATGGATTACTTATTGATAACTTTTATATCCTTTCAAATTCTTTATTTAGACACTTTTCACTTTTTAATCAAAGTGAATTTTTGTGTGAGTTTCAATTGAGGCGTTTCTCTCTGTTTCATTATATCCCAAATACATCAATGCCAGGAATGGTGAAATATTATTCTTATATAAAACAAAATAAAATTGGTTCATTGTTATCTTTTAATGCTACCCATTTACCAATATTTGTTGAAAAGCATCAGATATTTATATTCCCAGTGGGGAGCCTCAATTATTTAAAATATGGCATAATTTTCAATGAAATCGTCATTTGTTTTATGGGCAAATACTGCAAACAGCACATAATTCACCTTCTAGAAAAAAATTAACTTAACTCAATTTAAATTTTACAGTTACATTTTCCACACACTAAAGTATGGTTTAAAATAATACTTCACATGTGGACAGCACCTTAATACTCTTCGGCTGCCCTGCTGTGGTCCCTGTCTCATTGACCAGTATGACAACTCTATGACTCACATATAACTTATCTACCTAAGGTTCACACTCTGGAAAACTGATCCTCAGTGTGGTGGGGAGGTGATGGAGCCTTTAGGAGGTGGAGTCCGAGGGCACCATTCCCTGAGAAGATTCAGGTTGCTGTTACACAGAGTAGTAGTTTTCACAAGAGCAGGTTGTAATGGACCAAAACCAACTCACAGTCACAGCTCCTCTGAATCCGGCCATGTCCCCCCACCCCCACTTTCCCTCCATAGCGTGATGCCACCAGAGAACCCGCTTCAGATGCTGGACACCATACTGCTCACGAGACAAACATCACTTTTCTTTATACTTTAACCCAGCATCAAGTATTCTGTCACAGCAACACAGACCACACAAGAGGAAAGTGAAGCTTGCCCTATTCGCTTCTCTAAGCCCTGCAGAACTCACTCTGAATGTACTCTGTTAGTGATCAATAAACCTCTTCTCAGTGAGAATAAATATTCACCAGGAACTATAAAGATAAAGACCTTTTAGTTTCTTTTCTCCCAAAGCTTGTTAAAAACCCAAGGTCTCTCTGTTTGTACTAAGATAATAAAACATGATCTTTAAAAACAAAGGCAATGGAAAAGAAGTATCTTTGAAATCACTAAATAATGATGAGAGTTAGAAAATACCCAAGATATTCTCCAATGTCAGACTTGGTTTGCTCTCAAACACAGTCAAGTGACTTTACCAAGGTCACGAAGTCAGGACTAGAATACAAGTGTCCCATTCTAAGTTCTGCAAGTACTTGAGCACAGTTGGAAGCCAGGGTTGTATACACTGTATGTCATACCGAATGTACATCACAGCAGCCAGACAGCCTGACTTTACAGCTCATAGGTATTGAGGGTGATGGGGAGGCTCCATGCTCTGCTGGAGTAGTCTCTGCCTGATGCCACAACTGCTTTTAGCAGCTCCTCTGCTCCTTTCTCTCTCCAGCAACATTGGTCATGTTTGCACCACAGGAATCAGCAAACACTATAAACAGAACCGTATGCAAGGAGGTGGGGCTAGTTAAAATGCTTAGCATATGTCAGAGTGCCAGTGCTAAAGAGCTGTATTCATGGCTGATCCCCCAGAAACTTTAAAGGAATGGAATAAAAGGAGTGTTCTTTCTGTAAGATGTACCAGGAAAAGGAAACAATTATAATAAATGTAGTCCTTGCCGGATGTCAGGCTGGGAACTTGGCATGGTCCATTCTTATCTAAGATATGCCCACTAACCTTTTAGATGCCCTTATTATTCTCATTTTATCAACAAGCAAACTGCAGCTCAGAGTTGCTATGTCATTGTGAGCCTTTGCTGGTCCTTCAGTGTAGAGCCAGAATCAAGTATCAGACGCTCCTCCAACACCTGCCCTGTATCGCGATACTTCTGGAAATAGATCTGCTTCTCAGTGGATGCTAGGGTGATTTGTTTGTTTTGTTTGTAGTCACAGACCTATGCCCTATATTACTTTTCCTGCTGCTGTGATAAAATATCTGGAGAAAAACAACTTAAAGAAGAACGATTTTATTTGGCTCACAATTCTAGGACGCAATCCACCATGGTGAAGAAGTCACAGAGGAAGCAACTTGAGGTAACTGTTTAACTGGTAACATCACTTGTAGTTATGAGGCAGAGGGCAATGAATAAATGTGCTTAGCCAGCTTCCACCTTTTTATTCTGGACTATAAGCCCATGGCATAGTGTGGTCCACATTTAAGGTGGGTTGTTTCACTTAAATCAACCTAATCACGATAATCTCTTACAGGTGTGCCCAAAAACTAACCACATCTAAATAACTCCCTATAGTGAACCTGGAGGCTGGCATCCTAAGTGCTTCTAGAACCTGTGGAATAGTGGCTAATACTAACATCAATAGCCTGGATACAAGGAACCTGAGCCAAAGCCTCATGCACACTAGGCAAATGTCCTATCACCAACTATGCACATTATATTCTTTGAAACACCCAGAGTTCTGGGTGCTGAATATCCTCTGGGCCCTGGTTCTGCTGGCCACATACAAACACAGCTCTTGTGGAGTAGGATTCATGATCATCTGGTCTTGCACTGAGAACTGAATGGGCATTCAAAATAGTGGAAGAATTCCCTTTCAGTAACAGTGCTTGGTGTAGGAGCCCATTGTGTGTCCCCAGCCCACAACTTGCTGTGCTCTCTCTTTCCCCAAGTCTCCCCAAGGATGGCATTTGGGGAAAGTGACTAAGTTGACACAAGGTCACCTCTACAAAACTGTCATCTTTTGCTTCTCATTTTCCATATCACAAATGTATCTGAATGAACTATAGAAATGATAAATGAAAGTTTCCAGAGTTCAGTGAGCCTTCAGGGCCAACTCACTTTCATGACTGAAAACTTCCATGTATTTGCATGGTTGCTATTATTACACCATTCTTCTGTACTTGGTATCACCATCATAAAGTAATTTATTTCTCTTCCTCATTTAGGCAGGAAGTTTTCATGATCAGACTGTGAATGGAAATAATTTTAAAACTCAAGTTCCTCATGGGTCTAAGACTTAAGCCTTTCTCCAGGCCCTCAGCAGCTCACACTGGTAAGCCACATGCTTGAGAGGTGGGCCTCACTGTTTCTACTGTGGGTCTCCCATGTCTTCTCTGCAGCTTCTGAAATGATGCTGTCTGAACCAGGCTCCACCACAGCTCTAGAAACTGAATTCTGGATCCACTCAGTGACTTTCAGCAAGCTTTTTCTCCTCATCTCTGAACTGCATCTCTAAACTTCGGAAGCATGTGGATATCTGATCATAACCCCTGGGTTCTTGTGTCACCCTCCATCCTTGGGGTATGCCACAGCTATGCTTCCTAAATATCTCACTAACTTTGCCATTCCTCTTTTGTGGGAATAAAAGATGCTCACATCATAGGCTACTGTGGTGGCCAAGGGGCTGCACTTACAATGCTACTTCTTAGATGAAAACTATGCTCTGACCACACAGAGGAGGAGAGCAAATTGAACACTAACACTCAACTCTTTCTGCTTCCTGATCACAGACTCAATGGGACCAGTTGCCTTGAGCTTCTACAGACATGACTTGTTGACCATGATGCACTCTCAAACTGTGAGCCATCCCCTCCCCTTTTGCTTTTGTCTAGTATTTCTCCACTGCAAGAAAAAGAACAAGTATAGTTCCCTTGTCTATCCTCCACAGAGGAACTAGAAGGCTAAGACCTATTTGATGGGGGTAAGGAGTATTATTAGATTTGAGTATTCTCCCAAACTGGGACCTGTGCCCCTTGGAGGCATAAACTCAAAGGACAGCTGGCACCTTGTATCCAGAAAGCATCTGCAATACTGTATTTGATTCTCAGGAGGAGGCAGTGTTTGTGGGAGAGTGTATGTTATCTGAGCACAAGGACAGGAGGCAGGCCCAAGAAGAGGGGCAATCTCAGGCATCATGTAGAAGAAAAGAACAGTTTGGCTCATTTCCTGACTTCAAGAAACACAAAATTCCATCAGCCTAAAGAAACATTAGAAGTTGATGATGCAGAAATAAGTAGCTTATGTACGATGCATTTGCAACTTATGGCAAGCAGCTATTAGAATGTGATGCTCTCCGATGGAGGATACCAGGCTGGGCTCCATTGCTGCCAGGAAACACGGCTCCAGAAAATTGACAATTGTGCGCAAATGAGAAACGATTAGTGTTACCTCTGCTGTTGTACTCTTCCCCATGGGGAGGTGACAGCTACCCATTTACAAGAAACTATTAGGAAAAACAGCAGACATGTGTCTGTGTTGTCTTTTAAAGATGTTGTTTTTGTCTGTGCGCCTTTCCCTGAATAGTGTTAAATTATTTATTCACTCATTTATTCAGCAACATTAATTGAGCATTGCTCATTGCCAGTACCAGGCAAAGTTCTCAGCCCAACAGTTTAAAGACAAATAAGACCTTTGTCTTTGACAAGCCTATATTCTAGGAGGAATAAGAGAATAAACAATTAGCAATTAATATAGAAAGAAGCCAGAGAACAAAGATGGGACTTGTTCTATAACACTTTGCTTTCAGTGGGAGAGAACAAATGCCTAAGAGGTTAGGCTCCTCGGGGAGCACCTTGTTATGGCAACCCTGACAAGAGAGAGTCAGATAAAAAGTTGGTTTGTCAGGGCATGGTTGGTATGCAGATGAGAAGACATGTTGTAGATAACGTCCTATCTTCTGTGGGCTCAGAGTCCAGAGGAAGCCTGCAGCAGGAGAGAGGCAACCCCATCTAGGGCAGGATGTAGAGATGCAACCCTGCCAGCATGGCTTCAGTTCGTCTATGAGTGTGGAGGGTGAAGTTCTGCAAGCCAAGCTTGGGCTCCTGTCTTGGGACACAGTTGACTTTTCTTCCTGTGCTGGTGAAGGGGAGAAGAGAGACGGATGCATACTATTTTTAACCACTTTCCATATCGGTGCCTCTCTTCTCATAGATGTCAGAGTTTCAAAGACCTTCAAGATAATTCAATTCAGTCTCCTTATTTCATAGATGAGAAAACAGCTCTGCAAAGGTTAAGGTTAAATGACTTCAGTGTGCATAAATAGCAAAACCCCAAGAACTCACTTTTGAGCTTTTCAAATTCTTATATGTGAGAATGTCAGGAACCAGTCTAACCTCCCCATTCGTCACCTCTCAGCATACAAACCTCCCTCATTGTCTTTCCACTCTGCAGGCTTTCACCTCACCTCTTCCCACATTCCAGGGTTGAGCCCTTCGCCCTCCCTGACCCCTACGGTATATGAAAAGCATTGAAATAAATCTTTACTCAAAAATACAAATCTGTCAAATCATTGGAGACACTGTGGCTACACATATTTCTCTTCTTATAACATGGCCTCTCTTTTCCTATAAACAATAACAAGTAATTGCATAGAATTTAATCATTTTTCATAATTTTGAGAGAAATAACCTGCAAAAGATTATTGCACCACTCCCAACTTTCATAGGTCTCCTTGGTCCCCAGAGCTTCCAAACTTAATCAATTTCATAGCATTGTTAAAAGAAATTCTTAAAAAGTCTTTCTCTAAATATTTCTTTATTTGGAGAGGAGAGAGGGGATGGAAGGGGAGGGGCGAGAGAGAAAATGCCACAGTGCATGCCTGGAGTTCATAGGCTCCCTCAGTTCTCTCCTCCCATTTTATTTGAGGCAAAGTCGCTCTTATTTATGCTGCTAAGCTCTGCGTGTGCTTTTCCAGATGGTCCTCCTGTCTCTGTTTCCCATCTCACTGTAGGATTCCAGGCACCATGTCTGACATCAAAAGAAAATGGCTAAGTGATTAAGAGCACCTGCAGCTCCTCCCGAGGCTCCAGGTCAGGTTCCCAGCACCCACACGGTGGCCCCAGCCACATGTAACTCCAGCTCCAGGGAATCTGGTGATCTCAATTGGCCTCCATGGGCACCACACACACTCATAATGTACATATATACATACAAGGGAAATACTTATACATATAAATAAATCCTCTTTTTAATTAAAAAAAAACATTTATGTTTTCTTTACCTGCCAAACCTTATAATGTCTAATGCCACGGTTATCTTTAACATGCAAGCTCAGTATTCCCCTTTATTTTTCAGTAAACTATATTTTAAGGTAAAGTATGATTCAGACAATGGAAAAATTCAGTCAGGCTGGCTTCCTTTGACAAATCTCATATCAGAGTCATATTCAATAATAGTCTGAAAGAAACCTTTCTGGAATTATGTAAAAGTGTCCTTGTTTCCCTCAAGAAAAAAAATGCCATGTATGCTCTTCCTGAGAAAGATTTCTATGGGTTTCACTATCAAACCCTCATAGCCACCCTTACCGTGTGGTCTCAGGTTAAGTGGATCTCCAGGTTTCTGTGAACAACTCGGGTTATTTCTTCATGTTCTTTAAGACAAGAGATCACATGCAGAGTGAAAGGGAGCTTGCCCAGCCTTGGTTCTCCTGACAGAAATGGCCTTTTGGAAGTCCAGAACCACAGCTGGATACCCTGGGACTATGTTTCTACAAAGTATGTCTCTAGGGACCACAGTGTTGCCATGAGCATCTCAGTTATGATGACATCAGGAGCAAGAACCAAAGTGGGTGTAAATACATGGATGTTTCTTCCAGGCAAGCCCCAGAGGAGCAGATGTCACCCTCAAGATGAGTGTGCTCATGGGATTAGAGCCCCAGAAAGCTCTTTGTGAAGGATGCTTGGGGCTTTGTGGCTTAATTCATAACGCAGAATCCTTTAGGCTTTCTTCAGGAAACAGTGTGTTGGTGAGGTTGTTATCTTGAAAGTGCAACTTCCAAATTTCTTAGTGATAAACTTTCCCTGAATGACATGAAAGCTTAAGTTTAAATCTTACCTGCAGCCCTGACTTCGGCTAACTTAGCAATACTCTCAGGTCACTCATATCAGAACTTAAGATAACACAAATGTGTGTTATCTATAACACAGTAAAAGTTGCCAATTAACAGAGCCAATAAGATACTGAGTACTTTGTGTATTTGTGGGAAGTGATTGTGAGAATATGGGAAGTAGTGAAAACAGACTAAGGAAATAGGAAGTGATGATACAAACTGGAAATGAATTTGAATGCTATACAAGGAGTTTGATATTAGTTGCCCACTCCCCAATACACACACACACACACACACACACACTTGGTAGCTTCTCTCTATCCTAGGGCATCAGTGGTCCGTACCAATCTGTTGGTTTACATTGGTATCCCTACCACATGGACAACAACCTAGATGTAGATCCTATATTCAAGATCCCTATTTCTCCAGGGTTTGGTATTAGAGGATATTATTGCTGTTGTAGAAACACTAAACTATATTTTATTAAAATAAGAAGTGAATGAAATGTATGAACATCTGGGAAAAGAATATGCCTCAGTGTAGAGCTCTTGTCAAGTACACATGAAGCACCCAGCACCATTAAAGGAATAAATCTGCTTGAATATCTTCTTGAGCTTAAGTGCTTATACTGGGTTAAAGTGTCCCATAGTGCTACACAGCAATAACCCTCATAGTCTGAGGTCAAGGAAATTTGTCTGTCTGTAACAATGTAGTCACTTCTGTTGTACAGGATGGACATCCAGAGTCCCCACCATGAGCACCAAGTCTTCATTGTCTTGTACATCCATGTCATATTGCAATTGGAGCTGATTGGCTCCACTGTGTTGCTCAAGTGTCCTGTCTCTTGAGGACAGCCCACAGGGAGAGGCGTAGAGTGGATTCCAATGCACGCAATCCATATGACTTTCCAGATACACTGGACCTCCAAGTGCTGGCACAGGACACTCTTCTACCCAGTAAGCACAGACCAGGTTTAGCAACCAAGTCAGACCAAACAGAACTACCCAACCAAGTTCAACATCATGTTTTCCACATTTGCAACTTTTGGCTTTTAATAACAAGTGAATAATAATAAAATAGCATGATAGTAGTCAGAACCACTTGGGGGCAATTTGTTGTGTACTGTGAGCTTTCCTGGCTGCTATTGAGTAAAACAATCTTTTCTAGTTTTCACTCTAGATGAATGAGTCTCACAAGGAATCAAAGTGTATGCACAGATCATGCTAAAAGAAGATGATGCCTAGTGTTGCTTACCACGTCTGTCCAGCTCTGAGAGCCTCCTGTCTTTAGTTTGGAGGCTCTTTGGGGATCTGTCTGGATAATTTATAACAAACGACTGTACAGACAGTTTGTATCATGAGACCATCCCAGGAAGGATGCAGGAAAATCCCCTGGCCCCTGGCAGCAGCAGTCTCATCGTGGCCACGGAGCAGAAGCTAGTTTGGGATGGTATTATTATATTCCATGAGGCATTTGGATCAAATGGATTGGGAGGTAAACAAGAGCCAGAGAGAAATAAGGCACATGGAAAAAGCAGGTGCTCGCTTTGGTGCTGCCTGTAACGACAGAAGGCCACAATCCCATCAAAGGAATAACAAACAAACCTGCCAGTGAGCAGAAGATAAACCTGAAAACAACCTGAAGGCGCAGGTGTCACCTGTGATCACGCTGACATATTACCCCAAGGACAGACTAGGATCAAGATTGCAGAAATGGAGCTCTTGGGATTGCAGAAATGAAGCTCTCTTTCTCTGTCTCTGTCTCTCTGTCTCTCTCTGTCTCTCTATCTCTCTCCGTGTGTGTATGTGTGTGTGTATGTGTGTGTGTGTGTGTGTGTGTGTGTGTGTGTGTGTGTGTGTGTGTGTGTACAGCAGGAGCCTTCCTTCTGTGTGTTAATAGATTTCAGGGTTGACAGCACATGTGAAGGTCTGTCATCTATGGAAACAACACCAAATGATAATTTGAAGGCAGTCATCACCTCCTCTGAAATCAACAAACCTGACCACAATATCCATCCCTTTCATTTGTCCAAAATGGGGCTTCTTCCCAATATCCCTTCAGTTTATCAACTAGAACACACTGGTGTTGTGTTTGTTTGGTTTTGTTCTGTTCTGTTCTGTTTGGTTTTATTCTGTTTGGTTTGTTTTTTGAGAAAGAGTTCTTTGTATAACCCGGCTGTCCTGAAATTAGCTTTGTAGACCAGGCTGGCCCCCAGCTCACTGAGATCCACCTGCCTCTGATCAAAGATAGGTACCACACCAACACCTGACTCAAATTCACTATTACTTAGTTTTTTTCTGAATAACTAAGCAAAAAAATGTAACTTTTGAAAGGAAATTAAGACTTAGGATGGAGGTCCAGGAACTTAGGTTCTGGGTCTGGGCCCTAGAATGTTTATCGGTTCTTACCATTTCACCCAAAATTTTCCTATTTTCTAAATGATGTTTCTGCAAAGCACAGCAGTCACCTGAATCACTAAATATGTAAAAAGATAATAAAACTATAATAAAGAGTACTTTCCCATTATAGACTACTAACAGCGAAGAACTGCTTGTTATTTATTTCTGCTGTGGGTGGATATTAATCATGTTCAGATTAGAAATGGCTTTCATTCACTAAAGTGTTTTAAAGGCTACTATGCATCATTTATAAGGCTCTCATCTGACATTTGCACATCATCAAAACAAGAAGCAAAAGGGTGAAATTAAAGTATTAAAGAGCATCTACTCCATAGGCACCGTATATTTGATAAATTCTTCTCACATCCACTACTAAATAGTGGTATTCTATTGAAATTTTTAAAATTAGCATTTTAATTCAAGCTGTTAAGGAGTGAGAAAATTTATAGCAACCTTCTCTTTATTATAAGACAATTGTCAGGCATGTCTGGCCTTGTGGCTGAGAGGGACATGTGCATCCCAGGCCTCAATATGGCCCAACATTATGAAGTGTTTTGTGCCTTTGTTTTTGTTGGTGGTGGTTCTGTTTGTTTGGCTTTATTTTATTTTATTTTCTTGGCTGTTTGTTTCATTTTGTTTCTGTTTTGGTTGGGTGCTTGTTTTTATAACATTGTGTGTGTGTGTGTGTGTGTGTGTGTGTGTGCGCGTGCGTGCGTGCGTGCGTGCGTGTGCTTGCAATTCTAAAATGACAATAGCAAGGGTAGGATGAGCCTGGATGGAATGAGGTTTGGAAGACCTACTTTTTGAAAGACAACAAGACAGCAACAATCAGCCAATTCTACCCAATTTGTCTCCCCTTTTCTAACCTTTCCTTCTCAGGAGGCTGTGACTTGCCATTAGATGTCAGGCTCCACGCATGACCTTCTCCGTATGTGAAGATCTCAAAGAGAGCCTGCAATTCATCCATGGGAGCTGCAAAGAGCTCATCAGTCATTGCACAGAGGTGACGACATTTTCCAGCCCTGCACTAATGTATTTGGAAGTTCTTCCTGAAACTCCTTGGAGAGAAAGGCAATGAAATCAGGTGAGTCCTATAGATACGAAGGCCTAGCCTGACACTCACTACCCAGGGCAGTACACTTTGTCCCTCCAACATGTTCACTTGGCACTAGGAAAACCTCAGCCCACAAGTACGGCTGATGCCACTCAATGCTATAGTCAAACCAAGAAATTACAAAAGGAACCATCCATGTCTTCAGATTTAAAGTGCAGTGCACTTTGCCTTTGATATGTTCATCCACACCACCTGTAGATTCTAGTCTGACAATCACTGTTTAGTTTAATCACGAAAGGGGAGTAAATATTGAAGTAGAATGGGAGCGGGCCGCATGTGGAAACTCTAACATTAACATTACAAATTTCTTCAGTGTTCTCTAAGAAAAAAATACTGAGACACAAGCCCAGACCATGATAAACCAAAGGCAGACAAAAAATAAGTTCCTATATAACCCCAATATCTCAGGCTAATGGAGCAGTTTGTGCAAACAGTCTAAGTAAACAGAAACAAGCATCCTGCGAGGATTACGTAGATGCCTAATCTGTGTAATATGCTAGAAAATAAGAGGTACTGCCTGCCTCCGCTGTGCTGTCAACAATGAGACTTATGGCCTGCCCATGCTATCTGTCAGCAGGAGGTTTCACAGTAAGAGTCTGTCTCTGAGCAACGGCAAGTTATTGATGTGTGCACAGCAAGCTTACATCCAACTTTGCATTGATACCAGGTATATGCAAGATAGACTCTTGTATCCATAGCTGAGAATCAACTGACTTGTCCTATTTACAGTCATCTAAGGGCCCAGATCAGACAGTTCGTAAGTGCTACACACTTATACTGCCTAAGAAAATCAATGATCTGAATTTCTAACTTGACTCATGTTTTTCTTTTCTTTTCTTTTTTTTTATTTTCCAGTTTAAATTTAGATAAGAAACGAGGTTGCTTCACAAGTCAGTTCCAGGTCCCTCTCCCATTCCCTCCCCTCCTCCCGTGCCCTCCCCCCAGCCCCCCCGTTATCCCCTCATTCCCCCAGGGAGGGTGAGGCCCTCCATGGGGGTGTCCATAGTCTGTCATTTCATATAGGGCAGGGCCTAGACCCTTCCCCAAGAGTTCAGGGTGGGAGTGCACCTCACATTGTTCTATGGGAGTCCAAAGTCCGTGTGTATACTTGGGATGGGTACTGATCTGCTGCCCAAGGCTCAGTAGATTCCCTAGGCCTCCTCACTGACACCCAAATTCAGGGGGTATTGATCAGTCCCATGCTGGATTCCCAGGCTGATGCCTGGGTTTCAAGAGTTAACATTTGTCTAGTCAGCTGTTTCTGGGGGTTAAACCAGCCCAGTCTTAATCCCTTTGATCACCAGTCCTCCCTCTCTGTTACTGGCTTTCTTGAGTTCAGCTCAGTACTTAACCAAGGGAGTCTGCCTCTTCTTCGATCAGCCACTAAATGAAGTTTCTGTTTCCCAGACTCTCTGGCCATAGGATTGAAGGCTGGCACTCCCCAGATCTATGTCTAAAATCCATATATGGGAGAGTACATGCCATGTTTCTCTTTTTGTGACTGGGTTACCTCACTCAGGATGGTTTCTTCTAGTGTCATCCATTTGCCTGCGAATCTCATGATTCCATTATTTTTTTCTGCTGAATAGTACTCCATTGTGTAGATGTACCACATTTTCTCTATCCACTCTTCGGGTGAGGGACATCTAGGTTGCTTCCAAGTTCTGGCTATTACAAATAAAGCTGCTATGAACATAGTGGAACAGACATCTTTGTTGTATGAATGGGCATCTTTTGGATATATGCCTAAGAGTGGAGTTGCTGGGTCTTGTGGTAGGTTTATTCCCATTTTTCTGAGGAATCTCCATACTGATTTCCAAAGTGGCTGAACCAGTTGGCACTCCCACCAGCAATGGAGGAGTGTTCCCCTTTCACCACATCCTCTCCAGCATAAATTGTCATTGGTGTTTTTGATTTTAGCCATTCTGACAGGAGTGAGATGGTATCTCAGAGTTGTTTTGATTTGCATTTCCCTGATGGCTAAGGATGTTGAGCACTTTCTCAAGTGCCTCTCAGCCATTTTAGACTCCTCTATTGAAAACTCTCTATTTAGTTCTGCAGCCCACTTTTTAATTGGGTACTTTGCTGTTTTGGAGACTTGCTTCTTTAGTTCTTTGTAAATTTTGGAGATCAACCCTCTGTCAGATGTGGGATTAGTGAATATTTTTTCCCATTCTGTGGGCTGCCTTTTTGTCTTGCTGACTGTGTCCTTTGCCTTACAGAAGCTTCTCAGTTTCAGTAGGTCCCCTTTATTAATTGTTGATCTCACTGTCTGTGCTACTGGTGTTATGTTCAGGAAGCTGTCTCCTGTACCAATTCGTTCAAGGGTACCATCCACTTTCTCTTCTAAGAGGTTCAGTGTGGCTGGATTTATGTTGAGGTCTTTGATCCCTTTGGACTTAAGTTTTGTGCATGGCGATAAACATGGATCGATCTGCATTCTTCTACATGCCAGTCTCCAATTATGCCAGCACCATTTGTTGAAGATGCTTTCTTTACTCCATTGTATATTTTTAGCTTCTTTGTCAAAGATCAGATGTTCGTACGTGTGTGGGTTAATACCCGGATTTTCAATTCGATTCCATTGGTCTACCTGTCTATTTTTGTGCCAATACCAAGCTGTTTTCAGGACTATAGCTCTATAATAGAGCTTGAGGTCAGGGATGGTTATGCCTCCGGACGATGCCTTGTAAAAACATGACTATCCTGGGTCTTTTGTATGGAAAAACAAAAGACCCAGGATAGTCATGTTTTTATTTTCTTCAAGAACTACTCTTCAGCCTTCCTGAGAAGAAAACTGGCCCCTATAGAGATGCTGGGCTCATGTGTTATCCTTCAGTCCTTGCTCAGCATTGGATTAGAAAAGTAAACACACAAGAAGAGATGCTTTATTTTCTCTTTCTAGAGGGAGGTATCCATTGCTTGGCAGACCCAGGCTGGGGTCCTGGGAAATGCAGGTATCAGTGAATCACCCTAAGCAGGTATCCCACTCAACTACCTCAGGAGGTCTCTATAATGACTGGATGTGGATTAACCAGATGAAGTATATTTTTCACATGTGATATACTATGGACAGCCTTTGGCACTGAAGCATAAAGAGCTAGAATGGTTCAGTGTGCTGACATATTCTTCACATATCATGGGAAGAACAAATGATCAATAACATTACATGGCTTTGGAGGACAAAGCATGGGGCTTTTATTGTGAAAGATATATATATATATGTATATATATATACATATATATGTGTGTGTGTATAATTGTGAAAGGTATGTATTGTGAAAGTAATATTTTATTGTGAAGTTATATATTATAAAACATACTTTTATTGTGAAAAGTGTATGTTTTATAGCATGGGCTTGAACTCAAGAGGTTCAGCAGAGCTAAGGTGCCATAAAAGCAGAAAAGCCAGATGTATAGTGCACAGCTCCTAATGGGCACTAAATATACCTTCACACATCATTCCTTCCTTGCAAATTTGTGGTTTACAATGTGATATCTCAGTGCATGTATATGTGTAATGATCAGAGCTGGATAATTGGGATATATATTACCTCAGAAACGTCTAATTTCTTTTCATTGAGAACATCCTAATGCTTCTGATAGCTATTTTGAAATATAATGAGTGTTTTTAATCACAGTTACCCTCCTCTGTGCTGGAACACTTCTGTCCCCTGAACCCCCTTGCCCATGAACTGTCCTCTCCCCTTCATTCCCTCCCTACTCTTCCAGGCCTCTGCTCATCCAGTTCACCTCTTCACTTCTGAGGATAATATTTCAGCCTCTCACACTATGGAGAGTATGAGGCAGTTCTGTGTTGGAGGTATTTCATTTAACATGATGTCCTCTAGCTCCACCCACATTGACACAAATTGCAGAATTTCATTACTTTTGGAGCCCATTAATAGCGCCGAGATTTTCTTTCATGTGATTAGTGTGGTACTTATGTCCATATCTACCTAATCTCCTTTCTCTTATCCAGTCCCATGTTTCCTTTGGTTAAATATTACTTTCTTAGTTTTTGTCTAACATTGCTCAGAGTTCAACCTACCTCATGAGGCAGTACTTGGCTTTGATGATTTAACACTATTTTAGTCTAATTTCAGAATTTTTAGCCACAGGCATTTTTTTTTCAAACAAAATCTTCCATGATTCAAAGAGATAGAGCTTCTGCCTCTATCCCCCCCCCCCACATACAACCCGGTAAATAGCCAGAACACAGCACATTTATTGGGTCATTTATGATGCCATGACCCTTGTAGTTCACTGGGAGTGGGAGGGGCCATGATGGTCAGCACAGCAGTGGGTGGGGCCACAGCTAGGATTTCAGGATAAAGGGCAGAGGAACTAAGCCTTCTGTGGAGAGAAGCATATTCTTTCCATCAGGCCCTGGACTCCATCAGTGTAGGGCCTCCCACACAGTCCTGTCCTCCTGCTGCAGAGTAGTGTAGGGAAGTTTCAGCACAAGACAATGATACTCAAGGTCAAAGACCACCTTGAAGGTTCTAGCAGCCTCAGACTTCTGAAAACCATAGCAAAGCCCACCAGGATTCAGAGACTGAGAGAAACGTAGATTTTCCCCAAAGTCTGTTGGGATCCACAGCTGTTTCTGCTCATAGGCCTGGGTCTGTGAGACAGAGACCTGGGGAGCCCAGCATGTAACAGCTGCATTGCTCTGACTCCCATGTGTGCCGAGCTGGGGCAGCCAGGGAGAGCAAACACTCTCAGTGTACAGCAAAGAACCCAGAGCCACTTTAACTCCGAACAAAAGTTGAGGGTAAAGTCAGCACATATTTTCTGTTGTGAGCTAGAGGGTAAATGCTTTTTTGGCTTTATGAACAGTAAGATCTCTGTCTTATGAACCCCTGACCAGAGCTCTAACAAAAGAGCAGCCACAGACAATATGTAAATGAATGGGCATTGCTGTATTCCAATAAAACGTTACTGCTAATAACTGTACTTTGCCAATCCCTGCACATCAACACAGGCTAATTCTGAACTTCAAGGCCTTTGCAATAAAAGTGAACATTTCTATAATTCTCAAAAGCTACAGGTCATTAAGGATGGAATTCTACTGGTATGAATTGGTAGATGTAAGAATGAGAAAGCCATATACAGAACAGAAAAAATTTGGTGTCACTGGACCAAAGAAAGCCTTCTGTTACCAAAGAGATACTGAACACCATGATCTGAGCCCAGTGGCAGATATCCTGGAAAGCCACATCAGGGAAGTCACATCCAAACCCATGGCAATGGAGACACTTTAGGTAGGGAAAAGAAAGCTCCTTATAAGATGAATGCCTTTGACACTGAAGTTTTACTATCAACTCAATAGGGTCCAATAAGACTTCTTTGGTCTTCAGTGAGTATGAAGCCTTACTTATCTCTTTTCATGGAAGACCTTGCTGTCCATAGTCTTGGACTAGCATTCAGATGTGAGCTCCTTCTGAGTCTTCCTCTGCTCAGACATATGTGTCACCCAAGATCAAGTACTTCCTATACTTGAAAACTAAGACATGGGTACAGAGGGTGTCATGTCCTATTGCAAGACAGTCTAATAGGTGGTATATAATTCAAAGTTCAAGAGCAGATGCCCAAGTCTTTGCAGGGTCTATATCATGGTTTGGTTAATTTGTCGTTATTCTTTTTTTCTTTTTTAAAACATTTTTGTTTATTTTTATTTTTTTCCTTTTTTATTTAAGTTAGAAACAAGCTTGTTTCACATGTCAATCCCAGCTCCCTTTCCCTCCTCTCCCCCCTTCCCCAACAGGCCCCCCAGGTCCCCACCCAACCTCCACCCTGATCCCCAAGAAGGGTGAGGCCCTCCATGGTAGATCTCCAGAGTCTGTCATTTCATCCATGGCAGGGCCTAGGCCCTCCCCCGAGAGTCCAGGCTGAGAGAGCATCCCTCATTGTGGGATGGACACTCAAAGTCTATTTGTATGCCAGGGATAAATACTACCCAAGGCCCTATAGATTACCTAGGCCTCCTAACTGACACCCACATTCAGGGGGTCTGGGTCAGTCTCATGCTTTCCACACATCCATCGATATGTGGTCCAAGAGCTCTCCCTTGTTCAGGTCAACTGTTTCTGTGGGTATTCTCATTTTCTATTCAATTTGTATTGTGTAGGTCTGTGTATTTATGCACAGTGCATGTAGCTATGTGTTTGTGCTTGTGGGAGATGGCTCTCCTTTTCTACTATATGGGTTCCAGGGAGTAAACGCCAGTCTTCAGGCTTTGCAGGAAGTGAGCCTTCTCACGGGCCTTATTTCTTCTTTTCATTTTTGACCTATGTAGCCCAGTCTGGAGTGGAACTCACTATGTAGCCAAAAGTGACCTTCAACTGCTGATCTTCCTACCTCTACTTCCAGAATGCTGGGGCTACAATGCATTACCACAACTACTACTGAACCTGGTGTCTGTGGTGTTGGGATTAAACCCAGGGCTTAGAGCATTCTGGGCAAGCACTCAGTCAATTGAACTACATTCCCAGCCCCCGAAGCACAGTTAAACCTTTTTGCTGTCCAAGGATGGTCCTTCCTACATGGATGAATAAATAGACAGACAGACAGACAGACAGACAGACAGACAGACAGAGGATGTATGTAGATGGATGGATAGGGGTGTTCTAAGAAAGCAAGTAAAAGGAAAGAAGAGATAACAACAAAAGAAGACAAAAGAATTTGAGAGAACTATCGGAAGCATATCGATATTCTCAAATATCAAAAGTATGGATTAAGTACATAAAATTGTTGCTTCCCAGTATTTAGAATCTAGGGATAAAATGAGTATTCTTGGTGAGAAGATATACTTGGATCTGTCTTTAGAAAAACTATTGGGTTCCCAGTTGTTTAGCAGATTTAGACTGGAACCTCCCACTGAACAATCAGCTAGAGGCAGCATTGGCAGATGCTTCCTTTGCTCTAATGTGTGTCTACATCACACCACCACAGTAGACATTATTTTCTATAACAAGACAGCCTCTTCCAAAGCTTTGTCTGTGACCTGTATACTTATATTACCCTGCATTAACACTTGCATGGTATTTCCATAGTTGCAGAGGCCTACCTTTGTCTCCAGGCTCACTCAAACACAGCAAGAGGTAAGATAAGGAGAACAGGAAGATATGATCATAGAAAGTCAGCTAAGACCACCCAGAGCCTGTCCATAAGCCAACCTCTGAGGAACATGCAACCTTGAGGAAATCGCTCCCTCCCTCCAGTGTCTGCTTCTCATCTGTAAAATGAGGGGTCAGCAAAATGACCCCTAGATTTTGGTGCTTCTAAGATTTTTGAAACAGCAGACAGGCAATGAGCAGAAAAGGGGGCAATACCTGCATAGCCGTTCTCAGGTGAAGGCTTGAAAAGCAGTGTGTTCCACCTGTAGAGCCTATCACAAGTGCTCATGTTCTCTGCTGGGAGAAGCCCCACATGAGACGTGCGTGTAAGGATGAAAGACAGAAAGGATCTCATACTTCACCCCCTGCCCCAATTACTTCTGTGTGTGTTCTTCATGCGGAAGGAACGTGGAAAACATGGCAGCCTTTTAGAAAGGCTTGCCTGGGCTCTTGTGACATTATAGCGCCGTTGGACACACAGCACAATTCCTTACTCTGCTGAGGAAAGGATGGTGACAGTGTATGCTACATATATTACCATACCTGATTTTAAAGACACAGAAATACCACCTTGAAATGCAGAAGGGCACTCATATGTACAGAGAACCAAAGCATAGGAATTGTTCAACACAGCAGCTGAGAAAAGTCCACTCAGGAAAAGATGGCGAACTGATACAGACATTGTTAACATTCTCAACTCCTCCACTAGCGTGTTTGACGTTCTCAGCAGAAGCAATGGGTCTAGACTACAAGTAACATTGGGGAGATTTGTAAGATTGTGCCCAGGAAGCACAGAAAACCATGAACGTGTCTTTCCCTTCCCCCTCATGCCTGAGCTGGTTGGCAGGGAAAATAAATCTTCAGTAACCATTCCTAGTATCAAGTGATAGGATCTTTCCAAGCATTTGTCTTGAATATTATGCTTCTAACCACCCATGTGAATTAGCTTTCCTTGAGAGTATTGTTGAGTTATTTTGAGGTTATGCAGCTATTCCCACACTCAGCATCAGTGACAATCCAGTCAGATCTCCTTTCTGTGAGGAATCACAGAAAGCTACCTGCTGCACTCACCTCACTTCCTATGAAAAAGGGAGAACATGGGTGGGGTTGGGGTACGTATCTTGTTAGTGAAGACTATTAAGATTTTTATAGACTTAGACTTAGGTGTCCAGAGAGATGCCGCATTCCAGACAACTAGGGTTCTATCTCCAGTACCCACTTCTAACCACCTGTAACTCCAATTGGGAGGATTTGATTCCCTCTTCTGGTCTCTCTGGGAACCAGACATATCTGTGGGTAAAACATGCATACACATAAGTTAAAATAAAATAATATTTTAAAAACACATTCAACTTGGAGGAAAAGTTAAGCACAAATAATTTAGCACCTTCCCCCTTCTAACTGGAGTAGCACAGAGAAGTTTATATACCTGACACAAGACCACAGCTTACAAAGTGCTCTGTGACCTAAAACATACATGGCCAGTATTCCAAATTAATGTCTTTTCTACACACCAGCTATGTCATCGTGACAAAGTAAACCAAGAAAGTATTCACACAGACTTTATGTGTTTGGGTCCCACCTAAATATGTATGTATAATCTTATTGTGTTACTAAATGCACTTCTTTCCCTCTAACCTTGAAGCTGGAACTAACAAAACAGAGGCCAGAAGATGTAGGCATGCTCTCAAAAGAGAGAGCCTGGAAGAGTCTCGACTTTGCCTCCTGGGAGATATGGTTTTAAGATATGGCTTAAGATAGATAACTCAACTTAGTTTCAGGCTTATGACTCAAAAACTATAAGATTCAGCTCCCCATGGATTCAATAAAATGAAGATTCTGCTTATTTGTGGGTCAGCCATCAGGCCTACAGGGGCCTCCTTGGACCATTTGAGGAGGGTTGAATGTGTCAGCGTGAGAAAGGTCTAGACTTAGGCCTAACAGCTACCAGTTCCCATAGACATAAGACCTCCTGTGATAACCTGCCATGCCAACTTAAGAGAATGTAGAACCGCTTTTGGTACAAATCTCTGGGCATGTATGTCTATAAGGGAGTATGAATGGATTATGTACCCTAAACATGGACAGAACCATTTCGTGGGCTGGAGCCTCTGGTTACATAAGAATGAGAAAATGAGTTGAGTATCGGCATTCATTTCTCTCTCTCCCTCTGCATCCTGGCTGCAGCAGAAAGCCAGCTGCCTCCCACTCCTGCCTGCAAGCCTTCCCCACCATGATACACTGTACCCTCAAACTGTGAGCCAATTAGCCAGTCCTTCTTGTACTTCCAAGTTCTTCGTTTTTTATTCTTCTCTCATATATTACATCCCAATTACAGTTTCCTCTCTCTCCCCTCCCCCAGTCTCCCTCCTGCCTCCCATCTCCTCCAGATCTCCCCACCCCAGCCTGCCTCTGTCCCCACTCAGAGAAGGGCAGGCCTCCCAGAGACATCAAACAAATACAGCATAGCAAGCTACAATAAGACCAGGCACATACCATCAAATCAAAGCTGGACAAGACAACCCAGTAGGTAGAAAAGGGTCCCAAAGTCAGGCAAAAGAGTCAGAGAAACCCCCACAAGAACACCAAGCTACTCCGCCATAACATGTATGCAGAAGACCTAGATCAGACCCCTTATAGGTTCCCTGATCTCTGAGCCTCCATGAATCCCGGTCAGGTGATTCTGCGGGCCATGTTCTTATAGTGTTCCGGACCCTTCTGGTTCCTTGACCCTTCCTCCCCCTCCTTTTTAGGACTACCTGAGCTCTACCTACAATGCTTGGCTGTGGGATTCTGCATCTGCTCCCATTAGTTGTTGGGTGAAGTCTCTCTGCTCTCTCTAACGAGGATTCTTCTAGGCTCTGGTCTCAGAACACTCTGCAGGCATCACAAACTGTAAGTCGAAAGTTTTGCTGCAGGATTAGTGTCCCAATCCCTCTGATTCCCAGACCCATTCCATTGCCCCCAAATACTGTGGACTTCAGCTACCCAGGTGCAGGTCATGCTGTCAGAAGAACAGGTACAGGCCAAGCAAGCCAGAAAACCAGATAGGTGAACTCAGGCAGAGACTCCCTGATGGACCAGAGACCACACAGGCTGCAGGGACCTCAGATAGGCAGCCCAACAGCAAACTTCCTCTACTCACTCAGTGCCCCATCCCCACTCCCCTCCATGCCTTCCTTCTTTAAGGCACTCATGTCAGATCCATTGTCATACAACGGGAAAAGAAAGATAACCAAAATACCTGGTCTTCCGGGGCCCCTACCTTAGCTCTTCCTCCCATCTGGGTGGGATTTCCTTAGGCTGTGAGCCATTTGGGAAATGGTATTGTTTTCCTGGCACTTCCCCCCAAGGACTTAAGCACTTTTCCCCAAGGACTTACAAGAGTCTCAGGTGAGTGTAAGCTGTGTGTGGTCCAGTGTGGGGAGGAGACTTTTCCTTTGCTGTCTGTGTCTATGAAGGCTCTTGAGGAGGCATCCTGCTAACACCATGAAGGTCCTTGCTCCATTGTGCCAAGAAATGGTATCATCTTCAGTTGCTATGTAACCAAAATATGTGTCCACATAGAATCCTACAGTATCCTCAGTATCCAATTTCTCGTTGGGTGTATATGGAACTCAGTGCACGATATTCATGTGTGTATGGTATTCAGTACATGGTATTCATGTGTGTGTGGTATTCATGTGTGTATGGTACTCAGTACATAGTATTCATCTGTGTTTGGGTAGGTACTCAGTGCATGTGTGTATGGGTGGGTACTCAGTGCATGTGCGTATGGTACTCAGTGCACGTGTGTGCAGGTAACAAAACTCAAGTGTGATTCCTCAGAGCCTTCTACCTTGCCTTTTAAGGCAGGGCCTCTTTCTGGCCTGGAGGCCACTGATTAGGCTAGACTGACTAGCCAGTGAGTCCCAAGGAGCACCCATCCCTGTCTCATAGCTCTGGTATTACAAGTGCACACCATGTCCCTGCTTGATTTTTAGCATGTGTTCTAGAATACAAACTCAGGTCTTAGAGCTTTCACGAGAAGCACTACACACCCCTGAGCTGTAGCTTGTCTCCACTTCCTGAGGAAGGCACCTTGTCTCAGAAAAACAAAATTCATGTCAGGCAGTAAGAATTCCTTCTCTATTTGCTCACCTCCTCCTGCATTCCCCAGGCCTGTCCAGCCTGCTTTGGTGTGAGTTGGAAATCAATTGTCAATACTTTCCTCATCTTCTCCAGAACATCTCTTAACTCAAAGTACGGCATAGCATTACTAAGCAAAGACAGCAAGCCTAATTATTAATCCCAATAAAATAGTAGCATCTTTTTTATTCTCTTTTTTTGTTTATTAATTCCTTATACAATGTATTAGAAACCATTTCCAGAGTCTGAGAGATTTGAAGACAGTCTTCCAGTCAGAATTGTCAGTCTGGAGCCCTCATTAACCAGGTGTTTACAGGTACTGAAGACAAACCTTTGGAGACTCAGAAACGTATCAGTTTCCACGTCTAGATCGCCTGGTTCAGCTCTCTGTCCCCAGCAGCATGAGAAGGTCTGAGGTAGAGTTTTGCTTTGTATTATGTTTTTAAAGAAATTTGAAACTCATTTGAAATCTTATTCATCCATAAAACAAACTGGTATTTGATTTTTCATGAATAAGAGCTCTACAAAAGAGTTCGAGAATTTTATCTCCTGAAAATCATGTCTTCAACCTCCTCATCATTGCCAACACAACCAGCATTTGTCTATCATCCCCCATGGATCTATAAGAGTACATGAGCTTTGTGTGTAATAACTCATTTAGTCTGAACATGAACTCGTCGGTGGGAATAAATGTCAACCATATCTCATGAATGCAGAAACTGAGGTGCAGGAGAGCTCACCTCCAGGCACAAAGTCAGGACAGAGCAGGAGCATCATTTGGAACCAGGGGAGCCCTACTGCCAAGCTGAGGCTTTCACTGCGATTGATCAGATAGATGCCTCACCACAGTCCCAGCGTCTGAGACTGAGGAATTGTATCTGCTAGATTCAAGGATCTAGCGACAGATTAAAACACCCAGAACTCATTTGGTGATCAATGAGTACCAAAAAGAATCAGAAGACATTGCGAGCACATGACACTTTCAAACAGATCATGAAATTGTGACACTAGTCATTTGTTCTAAGAGAGAGAAAAAGAGAGGGGCCCGTGCTTTTAAAGCTCCTGTTTGGGGCGGGCTCTCTGCATCCATCGAGAAATGGAGAAGTCCCACTGCCTGTGCTTGCTAACACCCCAGGCAGCTGCTTGGGAACATGTTGACAACATTAAAGACAGATATTAAGAATGAGCTGCAAGGAGGAAAGATCTTTAAGAGCACATGCCAGTAAGCGAACTTTATTTTATACTATTCACTTTGTTTTTGAAACAAAGGTGTCAGTGGGAGAAGGAAAAGATTCTCCAAAATCTGCAGCTCCAGGCAGGACCAGGGCATTCCCATCCTCCACAGGCATCAGGTGCTACACTCTGGAGACAGAGATGGGACACTTGGAGGTGACGCCAAGTACAGACTGTTTCTTTCTGAACAGTCTTAGCATGAGAATATGGATCTCCAGGATTAAAAGGAAACGTTAGTGTGCTGCTACCTTGAAAAATTCTGGTACTGGCATCATGCTCTTCATTGTCAAATGAGTGAGGAAAACATGAAACTCTCATCATTGTCATCATTTCAACAGAGGGCTCACCTCCTAAAGATACAGAGAAAAAGACTGTGAAGTTGCTGGCAGGAGAAATCACTCTCCTCCTCCTTTCTCCTACTCCTCCCTTTTCTCCTTCTCCATTCTGGTCTCCTTATAATAGAGACTCACTATGCAGCCCAAGGTGGCCTCAAACTCAAGATCCTCCTGCCCCCATCCCACCTTGAGCACCAGGATGACAGGTGTATACCACTCTACCCAACTTAATGACTTCTGTTTTATACACCACTAGAAATGTAAAATTCTCTTTAGAATGTGATTCCCAATCTGTGTGGTATACCAAGAAAAGCAGAATTAAGACTTGACTTTTTGCTGGTTAATACCAGGCTTTTTACTAACCTATTCTCATAAATCTTTTATTTATGTACTCACTTTCATTCATGCTTTCCTTTAATCATCCAATAAATATTTAAAGAGTACACACCACATGGCAGGGAGCATCCAGCTAACAGAATACAAGGAGGAGGAAGGGCTGCACCTTTGATCTGAGCCTTCAAGAAGTTCCTATTCTAAGTCTATCTTGTGTGATTAATGAGTCTTTAACGGGGAAAGTACACAATACGGCAGGAACCAGCAAAGAATCTAACTCTGCTTGGGAAGATCAGAAAGGGCTTCACATAGGAAACAGGCTTTGGCTGAGAGTCGGAGTACAGAGAGGGCTGTTCTAGAAGGGAGCGGGCTCAGAAAGAACAATGAACGATAAGGTCTGCAAACCCAACACCCCATGTGGGTTAGAAATGCAGAATTGCTTAATCAAGAGAGAGAATAATCAGTCAATTGTATTGCACTTAAGATATTTTGAAGCTTGCTGAGGAACTGGCCAATACTAGTTTAGTAATGGTTAGGATGGTGGGCAGTACCTCATTCCCTTGTCACATAACTGTCCTCTATTGATTCATCTCCATGGCCCCAGCAGAGACAACCCATCTGCACCCTCTGAAAAACATGTCCAACAGAACACGCACAGTTTCACCAAGGGTGGAATCCTGAGCAGAGAAGGCCAGAGGGCTGCCTAAGCCAGCAGCCCCATTGTGGCCTGCCCAGCCTCCTTGCGGGAGCCGCTGTCCCTGAGGACTTTCTCTGCACCACCCTCCCACCTGGCCCTGCAGCACTGGCTTTTCCAACTGCATTGCTGCACTGCTGAGTCATGGGCCATCTGATCTCTCCCCAGCACAGCCCCTGTCCTCCTCCCTTCTCACTTGCTGCAATCTCTCTCTCCCCAGCGGTAAACAGGAGCTCCTTTAAACCTTTACTCTATCTTGTGTCAACTTCGACTCCAGGATACAGCTTTCCCGGGGCTGTTTTTAATCTCTTTTCTCAGTCACCCAATGTCACTTTGAACTGGGAGTCTCTTCCATCAGAAAGAGAGAGAGAGAGAGAGAGAGAGAGAGAGAGAGACAGAGAGAGAGAGAGAGAGAGAAAGAACCCAGTTTATACGACTTTGTCGTTGATGTGCTTGGATAACTTAATAAACGGCCCTGAGCTCTGCTCTGTGGGTGATTATGATACCATCTCCTCTGGGCTATAGCTAGCCATGTTCCTTGCCTGCTGTCCCAGTTTGCTGTCTGTTGCTATGGCAAAACAACATTTCCAAAACCCCCTTATAAAAGAAAGGTGATTGTATTGCTTACACATCCTAATCATGGTCCATCACTGAGTAGAGTCAAGGCAGGAACCTGGAGGCAGGAACTGAAGCAGAGGCCATGGAGGAACAGCACTTACTGGTTTGCTCCCCTCGCTTGCTCAGCCTGCCCTTCTACACAATCCAGGACCACTCAGGGGAGACACTGCCACTTGTGGACTGTGTCCTCTCACACTAATCTTTAATCAAGAAAATGCTCCACAGACTTGCCGGTAGGCCAATATGATGGAGGCATTTTCTCAACAGAGGTTCTCTCTTCCCAGATGACTCTAACTTGTGTCAAGTTGACTAAAAATTAACTAGCACACCCACTATCCACTTCCAAGCACTCTTCCAGATTAAATTTTCTATCCAGAAATATGCCTAGGATCTGTGGGTCTTCTTGATGACATTTCTAGATGGGTCCATGTTGTGCCACAAGGATCAGTTAAAAGCCGTCATCAAAGTGAAGAGAAATGGTGTCTACAGAATCCAAGATTCCCCTCTTGAACTAAATGGTGTTAGGGTTTCCTCATAGGGCTGCATCTCTACAAGCAAGAAGCAGAATGATAACTGCTATTGGCTGTCTTTAAAGCATTCAAAGAGTTGCATACCACAGTGAGGTAGGCGCTGCTCTGGATGAGGAAATGGAAGCTGGCAGAAGTGGAGAACAGTGCTCTTCATGTTAGCTCTTCACAAGCTAATGGTCCAACACAGATTCCTACATCAGCCAATATTATACAAGCTAGCTTCTGGAAGAGGGGGTTTGTGAGTTTCTTTCTGAGGCAGTTACAGCTGTTCAGTCTCTCGTTTGCTTTCTAGGCATGTGCCTGGCCTAATATTAACTCGTAATAATTGAGCTAATATCTCAGCAACAACAGCAGGCTGTTAGTGTCACAGGATCTAAGTCGATATGGCTGTTCAGACAAGAAATATAATCAGAGTATAGTCCATGGGGATAAACACTTGCCTGGGCCTAATAGTAGAGTTGGTAGGATGGGGTGATACCCATGATCAGGGTAACTAAGGCTTAAATCAACAATGTTCCAGTAGGAGAGGGCAGTGTTTTCACGAACCTTTCTCACTCCTCTTGACCCCATTCTTACATCTGTCCTTCAGTGAGCTGACAGTCAAAAAGAACTGTTTGGTTGTATCTTTATTATGTCAGTTTTCAGCACATTAGTTCTAATGTCCTAAATAACTGTGAATAGGAAAAAAGAATTAAAAGGATGGAATTAGAGTAAGAGGGATTTTAAACACCCATCATACGCCTTGCATTTTTTGTTCTTTGTGGTGGGAGCATATGTGTAAGGAAGCCCATGCCCATACCCTCAAGCATGGAGGCCAGAGGACAACAGCAGATGTTTTTTCTATCATTCTCCATCTTATTCCCTTGGCACAGGATCTCTCACTGAGCCTGGGGCTCGCCATTTCTGCTAGCCTTGCCAGCCAGTGTACCTCTTGTCTCCATTAACTCACTGCACTGGAGAGATGGGCCAGTGTGTAGCCACACCCAGCTTGTTTACTTACATGTATATTGAAGACTCGAACCCGGGTCCTCCTGACTGAACAGCAAGCAGTCTTGGTCATGGAGCCATCTTCCCAGCTCTAACTTACATTATTTATTTAAAATTAAAGAAACAAGTTATCCCTTAGTACTGACTTACAGGCATAATTAATTATTGTGAACTTAGTCAAGCCTATCCGACACAGCGATAAGGACTTAAGGAGCTGGTGAAGGACTCAGCCCCGAATCCCACAGAGTACCCAGTAGATGACTTGATCATGTGCTGTTTAGACTGTCCCCCTCAAAGAAAAAGCAGTGGTAACAAGGAGTGCAAGGCTCTGAAGAGATCAACAAAGAGAAGATGATGATGGTACTCTCAATGGAGAATCAGTTGAGAAGGCTCCATCACAGAGACAACCTTTGGTCAGTAATTCACCACTTAACAAATGAAGAACCGGCATGCATCAGTGGAATTCATGGGTTATATGAAGGGCAGGCAAGCTGAAGCAACTTTCCAGCCCCATGTGGGTCTATTTGAAGCCTCGCGAATTCTGTGACCTCACATCAAGATGAGCAACAATGTGAAATTTCCTTGGAATTACTCCATAAATTCCTAACAGAGCCAGTCTGGTTTGTTAGGTGACACCCTCCTATGTTAAGATAAAGATCCCACATAGTTTTCAAAAGGAGCTAAAGAGGCAGCTAGCAGTCTGGTTTTTCAAAGTATGGTCATTGTCACCATCATTTGCTTTTCTATGCCATCCATATTCATACCCTGGAGGGACTGCCAAAAAAACAAAAAAACAAAAAAAAACATTGATTAGGCACAGAGCACAAATTGCTTCCATTCTGTCTTTCATGGTGCTAAACTGAGTATACATGGCAAATAACGTTTTCAACAATACTTAACTTGTATTGAGTTAAATCTATCAAATGACGTTTGTGTATGCTTTTGAATACATCAAAATGAGCAGGAGCAACTGTGAGTTTCCTTCTACGCACTGCTTTGCATTTTGTCACATTCTTTCGGATATCCTTTTGTATGGTTCTCACAATGCTCCTTAACAAGTGGATGTGACATATTAGTGTGGCCACATTTCCAGACAATGAGGTTGAGTGCATGTGATGTTTCCAAAGTGACTTCAAAATTACAGTGTGCAAAGTTCAGAAGTGGCAGGTGTGATACTGAAATCCATGCTTCACAGCTATGAGTCTAGTACCTTTGCCTCTGAACTAGGTTGCTAAATATTAGCCAGAGCTGTTTATTAGGCTATTCCCTAGAACTGCTGCCCTGCATTTCTCCAGAGCTGGACAGCATTAGTAAAGGGGATTTCATGGATGGTATGATGGGGGATGTCCTTCTGTATATATATTTCTCGTATTGGTTAATGAATAAAACACTGTTCCGTCAATGAGGCAGGAATATAGGTGGGACTAGAAGATAAGGAGAATTCTGGGAGAGGTAGGCAGAGGGAGCCTGCTGAGGAGTTGCCATGCTGCCCACAGAATAACAATATGCTGGGGCATTACTGGGTAAGCCACAGACTCATGGCAATACATAGATTGACAGAAAAGGGATAATAATTAAGACAGAACTAGCCAGTAAGAAACCATAGTCATTGGCTAATATTTCATAATTAATATAGCATCTGTGTGTTTATTTGGGGCTAACGACTGTAGGACTAGCTTGGAAAAGCAACAATGGTAGCTGACCCATAAGTCAGTCAGCATGTGTTTACTGAGCAACTGTTAGTTTCTCTGCCCTTGCTAACTGTTCTAATAAAGAAAACTACAAAAATAAAAAAGGCATAGCCAATCCAACTTCGTCCCCAGTAAAAGAAATACAAACAAGTGTAATAGTATGCAGCACATAGTTAAATGTCCTTAAGACAAGAGAAAACCAGTATCACTTAGACAGGGTGAGGACACTATAACTTATACTGCATAACAACATTCTAACTTAGACTGTACGAATTTATAGTAAGTAACAGTATTCTAATTTATCCTGGGTATGGACGTTTTAACTTAGACTAGGTAGGGCTGGGCACAATTTCCTAAGAATGTGGTCCTAAGATGAGCTTTGGAAGTGAGCTGTGTGACATTCATGACCATGGGTTATATTTAACATACTCAGATCCACTGAGTAACTGACAATATATGACAGTTTTCTTTTTATCATGCAAATTGACCAGAATTGGGAACAATAACTTTAAGTTAATTGTGAGCAGTGCAAGGTAGTCATCATTACCCTGGAGAAGCAGCTGGGGCAGATGTTGCACCTGGGATAGACGTTTGGAGGAATAGTAGTAGGTCAAACTATCAACACTTTGGTAGACAAACAGAGAGGATGACAGACTCACGTTCACAGGAGAACAAGAGAGCAGGTACACACCTGGACTGTACCTGGCGGCAGATGGCAGCAGGAAGAGCAGGAGACAAAGGCAAAGGGAGAAACTACTTAGTACAGCTGTGGAATCGTGCTTACCTACTGAACTCCCATGGCCTCTTCGGAGTTTTCCCTACACACTCTCAGTTCAGGGCCTACGGGTGCAGTCTCCACAAGCTAAGCTTCCTGACAATCAGCAAGCAAGGAAGGCACCACAGGAGATGCTAGACCGCATGAAATGCCATGCACAGGTGAACACTCCTTCTGGCACTCACTTACCACTTCTGCAGCATCTTTTCTAACCAGACCTTCACCCCATCACCCCATGCTGTGAGGACATAATGGCAAGAACAAATAATGTAGCGGACACGGGCAACTAGAGTTCATGAAGCAGAACCAAGTAAAACCCATTAGCAGCTCCGTTTGGCGTGTATGCATGGGTTGTGAAGTGAGAGGGAATTCATGCATAGACAAAGAGACAGATGCTATCGTCATCAGAAGTGGGCCTCTCAGCAGGAAGAGAGAGCAACTGAGGCCATGAGTCTGTCCATGTCTTCATACATCTTTCGGTTAATACATGCTGCACATGCCCTCTTTTCCAGGCACAGTTCTGAACAGCAGACCTACACAGCCCACCTCCATGCTTGAGCAGTGATGCCAAAGAGATTCTTGGGCACCTGGGTGGGTGAGCATGTCTAAAAAGTGAGAATTCCCAAATGAAGGGAGACATATGTGTGGGCATGGGAGGTAAAGAGGGGACCGCAAGGAGCACAGAGGTACAAAGTGCTGTAGAGATCTAGGGGACGCCTGAACAGCCGTGCTCACTGTAGTTACTTAAGATGTCCATCAAGCGATGGAAACAACAGTAAGTGTCCATCAGTTTGTAAATGGGCAATAAGAACATGGAACCAGCTCACTGCAGAGTAGTATTTAACCATACAAAATGAATTTTGATCAATCACAGCAACACGGATGGAACTAGAGGTCATGTGTCAAGGTAAACAAGCCGGTACAGAGAGACAGATCAACCACTCATTTATGTAGTGTGAAAAAATTCATCTTAGTAAGAAAAGTTGGATGGGCACAGGTAGACAAAGAGGGAGAAGATTTTGATGGACATAGGTAGACAAAGAGGGAGAAGATTTGGACAGACATAGGTAAACAAAGGTGGAGAAGAATTGGATGGATATAGGTAGACGAAGAGGGAAAAAGAGAAAAAGTTGGTGGGTCTCTGAGATGGAGGCTTCTTGTTCCCAGACAACATTGTAAGGAAATCATAGGAAGGGAAATGAGACCATGAGGAACCGAAATCAGATTCCAGTCAGCAGGCTCCTGGCCTTAGGGCCCCTCCCATCCCAAAGAAATAGAGCAATCACTTTCTGCTTCTCTGAGGCTTGCACTTCTGTCTTTCCTCAGCATTAATTCTTTGTCTGCGCCGGGAAAGGAGCTTGGCAATCCCCTAGATGATCAACAACACCCCTATTACAGTTACTGGGGGCTCTCGTCTGGAGTTTGAGACACTCTCCACTCAAGGTCATACATTGGATGAAAATCACAGAGAAAGACTCAGATGTGACATTCCAGGGGCCATATCTGATCAAGGGAACAATTCACCCACACCTAGCAGGGTCGGAACTCCAGTCAGTCCTACCCCCACCAGGAGTCTGGAGAGTAGCAAGTGGGGATTTGAAGGAATAGGATGCTTTGAAATTTATGGTTGGATAGAGACTTCTCACTTGAGAACGAGAGCAGAGGCTCGGCTGTCACTCCGAAGTCAAGAGGCAAGGCAAACTAGACCTCAAGGTACCAACCCCCAAATAAATGTTAATCCATTCAGGGATGCAGAGTGAGAGAGGGCAGATTCCCGATTCACACACCTGGGAGAAGTCCCTGGGAAGGTCTGCCTCTGCTGTGCTCATTAGCTTCCTCATGCCACACCTGACCTCTGGGCTGTGAATGGTTAACTGTAAGAACCTAGAGGTGGGCAATCTTGATAACAAAAACCATGCTCAGCATTCTCTAAGTTTCCTGGGAAATTCTAGCATGCAAGAAAAACCCAAAGTCCTCTTGATACCAAGCTTGCTTTGAGTTTGAGATGCCTAAAATTCAAATGGAGGTAGCAATGAGTAAACTATAGGAGAGAAAGTTTGTCTCTCTGTGGAAAAGCCTTTTGGGGTCCTACCCAGCCCCCCCCAGGGATTTTAGTTATTTGTCTGTAATCCACATAGCTATTGCTTGGGTGGCAGAAGCAGGGTCTCCCTTAGCTGGACTCTGCGGTGGATGACAGCTCTGACATTACAGATGTCACCTTCACCTACATGCACCTCTTCCACCCCCAGGTAGCCCACTCCAACCCCCACCACGTCCCACCGTGTGTTCAAAACTCTCCTGGCCTTGCAAAAAACTCTCGGCTCAGGAGTCCCCATGTTAATGGAAACTGGGAAAAAATGAAATGGTGTGTCAGGAGCGCTGGCTGTGGGGATATGGGTGGAGCTCAACAGAAGGCTTGCCTACATAGGCACAGGCAGGCCCTGGGTTCCATCTCAGCACTGCAAGTCAGCCAGTGGGGAAAGTAGAGCATGATTGCCTCAGCCATAGTTTCCCAGGTGTCAGTAACAGCTAAAGGCAGAGTTGGATCACCTCGCTTGTGGGGGAGGATGGAGATGAGGGCTCCCACTGGGTGTCAATGCCAGCATCTCCAAGTCTATTTTTCTGTATTGTTTCCTTTTGCTGTCTATTTTTGTTTCTGCCCCATATTGCCCTGAACACCCACTTTTGTTTTTACTTTCCAGCTGCCTGACAGAAACGGCTGATGGAAAAGAGTACTCCATATTCTCTAGATGCATATATCCTTGAAGATTACAAATTTGGAGGGGGAAAAAAGACCAACAGGGGTTTTTACTCCAGAGATTTTTTTTGAATGGTGGATCTTACACAGACAAAATAAGAGTAGGAATTCATTAAGGTCACAGGGTCATGCAGAGTGAAATACTCTCTGCAGGCTCCTGCTTCTTCATGGTCACTGATGAAGGAGGGAAGGATGCAGGGACCCAGCTCCCGCTCAGTAAAATCTCCAGAAGACTCTGGAGAAGGAGATAGGATCCTGGAAGATGTTTCAATACATCCTTTCTTGTCCACAGAAGGGCTGGTCATCAGCCGAGGCTCCCTCCCCTTCACTGTTCCTTACCCTTGGGATTTCCAGCCCACGGGCTTTAAGAAAACAGTACCTGGACTTCGTCTGCACATGAACCTGGCCTAAATAAAAACTGGAGGATAAAGCAAAACAAAAACAAACAAAAAGCCGCTATGTTTTAATTGAAATTGTCTGAGGATTTCATGTTTAAGATATTTGTTCTTAAACTTTGATAAACAGTCTTCATGAAATTTAATTTTCTTGTGGTACTTAAGTTTTCATTAGATGTTAACGACACTGAAGTCCTTTTAAACCTACTATCCCAATCATGTAGCATTCCCTGATGAATTTGTTGAAGGCTGGGCTGCTACATTGATAGATGTGATGTTTTGTAAATAAAGCTTTCTGGGACCACGGATTCTCACTCAGGGCACCGCTGTGGTTTCTTTCCTCGTACTTAGCTTACAGTCTTTAAAGCCATCACCTCCAGGGAGCCTGACTTGCAGAGTCCCCTCTGCTCTGCTGCCCTCACAGGGGTTTCGGCTATGCTCAATCATGGCAAGTACTCAAGGTATCCTGACTTCATAAAGTCACAAAGAGTGAGTTCTTACCCACAGTCTTGGACTCTAGATGACAAAGAGATTTATTCCAGTCTTTTCTTTATGGTTCATATAAAATTTCACCTGCCCCTCTGCTTCTAGGGTTTGTCTCCCCTGAGTCACTCATTACTGGCTAGGCAGCTTTCCTGCTAATTCACTTATGAGCGCTCTTGTTTTCTTTTGAGGTCAGCTTTAGTGACTTACTGGGAAGTCCTGCTTTATCTACATTTTCAAACGATTTTTTCCTTTTTCTATTTTCTTATATGTGTGTGTGTGTGTGTGTGTGTGTGTGTGTGTGTGTGTGTGTGTTTATGCATGCTTGGAGGCCTGAAGCTGACATCAGGAATTATCCTCTGTTGTTCTACATTACTCACTGAGGCAGGGTCTCTCAATCACATCCAGAGCCCACTCTATGATTCATCTAGTTAGACCTGTACACCCTATGTCACCCTTCCTGGTACTGGAATTGTAGGTAGGCTTTTAGGACAACCCGATATTTGCATAGTTTTTTGAGAGCTGAATGCCATCCTCATGATTGACTGCCAAATGCTTTGACTACTGAACTATCTGCCTGTCCCCAAATTTTATTTTCTCCTAAAGATCTTAATCTCCTGTGTTTACAGTTACATCTTTTTGTTATATAGTTTTGCTCACTGTCTTTTCTTTAATCATGTTTGGAGAACTTACAATGATCCATGAAGTTTAACTTTTAAATTAGTTTCCTATTCAATTTTCCATTTCCTGTTTTATTAGTCACTGATGGTTTTTAATGGCTTGTCTATTGTATAGTTTCTCCTTTTTTATGTTGAAGGGTTCTTTTAGATTATGTTTTTAATTTATATATAAATATATCTTTATATTATAGAAGGTGTTGTGCTCATGATTGCAGTTCCTGGAAGGGTCAAAAGAGTGTCAGATCTTCTGTAGCTGGGGTTACAAATATAGTGAGCTGCCTGATGTGGGCATTGGGATCCAAAGCTCCCTTTGAAATTGAGGTGCAGGATGGAGTTCTCTTGTGGGTTGCATACCCTTCCCTAGCCTGGCTGTTTTTTGTTTGTTTGTTTGTTTCTGAGCCCATCTAGAATCCTCTGTTCCTTCTCCAGGAAGATTACCCTGACTCTAGAGGCCTCTGTGTCTTGATGACTGGCCTCTCCCTGTGCAGGGTCTGTGAATGTGTATGTGGGGATGCAAAGCTCCCCATGGCTTCTCTTCATCTATCTGCATTGATTGGTTCCAATAAATATCTATTTAATGCACATGAGTGTCTCAGGTGTGCTGCTATTTTAAGTCTATGACTGGAAAAATCTATGAATCCTGCTTACAATAAGTTTTGATACTTTTTCTGCTCAGGGAAAAGAATCTTTGGTAATTTAAAATAGTAAATCATTCTCCTTTTTTAAAAAAACTGTTCCTGCTTTGCCCTCATAGCTTCTATTTTTACCTGCCAGGGTTTTTTTTGTATCAAATTGTCAAGTATTATCACTTTCTGCCTCTTTATATTTTTACTCTGTGCCTCAAAATATATCATACCCTTGATCTTAGATCTTGACAGTGACTGGCCTCTTGGATATTTAATAAAAAGCTTTAGTTAAGAAGCCAAATATCTAACTTGGAAAATTGCAACCAGAGTTTGATTTTTCTTTAGTGGTTCACTCATACATACATACATACATACACACACACACACACACACACACACACTCATTATTTGCCTTCTCTATTTGCGGGTCATGCATTCATTTTGGATAACCTTTTACTTTCTAGCTTCTAAGTCAATACAGATGGACTCTAATTTTTCTGTTGTCTAGTTGGCCATCAGAAGCCCTCTTAGGAGGATCCAACAACAGCATTCTGAGAGGGTGATGGTTTCTACTTTCAGGAGACTAAATAGACAGAGTATCAGCCCACTTCCAGGCTCCTGGAGTAGGTTATTTTACTAGGTTTAGGCTAAAGAAGAGTCAACTCATATCAATGTTTTTAAATTCAATAATTGCCAAGCAAATTTTAGTAAGAAGTTTCAAGTGACCCCTCAGGTAGTATTCTGTTTTCTTATGCTAGCTGTGCATTTTCCAGCTGTCAATTTCCAGGCATTTATTTATTTATTTATTTATTTATTTATTTATTTATTTGGAGATCTTTTCCACTGGACATTCAATTGAACTTGAAACTCCTCCATCAGCAAGCCATCAATTGATAAGCTCAAGGAAAGGCTCACATTGAGATGCCTTCGTTGAACATAACTGTATCACAATCTCCTCTTCATCAGTATGGCACTGCACCCTGGGGTACATGTGGCTGCTTTCCCTTAGGTGTCTCTAATGTGGTTAGATCATGATGCCAACCTTAGTTAGCAAAGCACTGTGTAAGAACCCCTAGAGACATCAATTTTGACACATATCTCAGTATTTTCATGTTATTCTTGGTTTCCCTCATTATCTTTTGTAGTTTGTAATATTTACTCTCATTTAAAGTGATGTGATATTTCTAACTACTCAGTGATCCAGGTTGAAAACATAATTTTGGAATTAGTATAACTTTGAAGGATAAATTGGGAATGGTATTCAAACCACACACACACACACACACACACACACACACACACACACACACAATCTGAGCTACTTCACTGTCAGGAAATAAAATGTACACTCAAGTAGGGTGTGTTGCCACATGCTTGCAATCCCACTATTTAGGTCCTAAATCTTAGGAGGCAGAGGCTGAAAGATCTGAAGTTTAAGGTCAACCTCAGCTACATATGGAATCCAGTTTAGACTAAATGAGAAACTTTTTCAACAAAACAAAAATAAAGCTGGGGAGCAGAGGCCACACCTTTAATCCCAGCACTCAGGAGGCAGAGTCATGTGGAACTTTGTGAGTGTGAGGCCAGCCTGGTCTACAGAATAAGTTCAGAACAGCTAGGGCTGTTACACAGAGAAACCCTGTGTCAAAAAATAAATAAAACAAACAACAACAAAAGAAATGAAAAGTTAAAGACCAGCTCATAAACTCACATGTAATTTAACGCATGATTGAGCAAAATATTGGCAGAAAGCAGATTTGATTTGGGCAAGGTAAAGGTTTTCTTGCATAACGCCCAAGATCACACAGCATTGGAAAGGCAATGCACCTCTTCAGTACAGGAGCAACGTGTGTCTCCTTTGACGCACCAAGAAGCTATTTAGCTATCTTTTGTGTCGCATTCCCAATTCGTGATCTCTGTTCATTTTTACTAATGGCATAGAAGTTCTCTGATGACAGAGGAAGTGCCAAACTCCACATGACTTCCTGCCATAAAAATGTTTTGTTTCCTGGACTTTTCTTTGAAAGTCTGGATTTCAGGAGCCAAATAGATGGCTCGGAGGTTAAGAGCACTGGTGCTCTTCGAGAGGACCTGGGTTGGGTTTGCAGCACCCACATGGCAGCTCACAACCATCTGTAGCTCCAGTTCCAGGGAATCTGATGCCCTCCTCTGACTTCACAGGCACCAAATGAGGTACACAGACACGCATGCAGATAAATCACCCATACACATAAAATATGTTTTTAAATTAAAGTTCAGTTCAAATGATATCAAAAAGCTGTCTTACACACTTGCGACAGAGCTTTACCAAACAAAAAACAAAATTTTTGTTCTCAAAGCCAGTAAGCTGAATTTTCAAGACAACATGGTTTTAGCATGTTTGACACACACCAGACTTGAACATCCCGGGTCTCAAAGGACGTATTGGAAAGGTTCTACCGGAGGGCCAGTCTTGGCTGTGGTTCTTCCTTCATGGTAGCAAAGTTTTCTCATGCCCACTGCTGAAAGGAAAAGGACAGGATTAGCCACTCTCCTCCTCCTTCGTCTCCTCAATGTCCTCCTTTGTTACATGGCCTGCTTCTACAAGAGTTAAAGCAAGGACAGTAAGGAAGGGAAACCTGGGTGAGAGGGAGGAAAAGGGATCCTCTTCATCCATTCCAATGACCCTGACACAGTCCAACCCCACAGCAGGAGTGAGACTGAGATGGTCCAGCCTTCCATGGTGCAACTTAGCAGTGTACGGCGCTCATCACGGCAACCTGGCCATCCTACTGTGGGAATTTATCCTAAATAAAAACAACAGATATGTGCACAACTTCTGGACAAAGCCTTGGGCGAAGTATTATGCTTAATGGAAAGCAGAAAGGTCCATTCACCAGAGGGGTCACAGGGTCATCTAAAGAAATGGGGTTGGTTCCACTGACAAAAAGCACCAGTCAAAAAGTTTTGAGGATTTCAAAACAGAAAAACATAGTTTTAAAGGAAAAAATGAATTCATGAAATGGATAAGCAAGAGAGTGCTAACGTTTTATAATCTTCACAGGAGAAGCTCTTTCTGGCTTGTGGCTTAAAGTCCCTTCCTGTATATTCCAGCATTTTTTAATGGCAGGCACTCATCACTTTCATAGTAAGCTATGTGGGGTTTGTTTTTATTTTCTTCTTTTGCCTTTTAATTTTTCATATTTTATTTATTAATCTCACTTTCAGATTATTAAAGAAGTCCTTCCGTATATGTATGTGTGAATCTACTTATGCAGTGTG
This sequence comes from Mesocricetus auratus, assembly GCF_017639785.1. NCBI lineage: Eukaryota > Metazoa > Chordata > Mammalia > Rodentia > Cricetidae > Mesocricetus > Mesocricetus auratus. The sequence continues at coordinate 31,353,968 of NW_024429195.1, read as the reverse complement.
TGTGTGTGTGTGTGTGTGTGTGTGTGTGTGTGTGTGTGTGTGTGCTTGCATGCAAGTGTGTGCGCTCGTGCGGAGGACAGTGGATAATATTGAGTGCTGATCCTTGCTGCCCACTTTGTTTGAGACAGGGTCTTTATTGCTTCCCGCTGCATATGTCAAGCGGGCTGGCCCAAGGGTTTCCAGGGACTCTCTGCCTTTGTCTGCTTCCCATCTCACTGTGGCTCTGGAATCCCAGGAGGCGTCCTCACATGCTCTGGCTTGAATGGGTTTTGTGATCCAAACTCAGGTCCTCGCGTGTACTGCAGGAGCTTCACCCCTTATCCACCTCCGCAAGGCTGTCCCTTCAATTCTGAAGGCAGAACAGGCCAGAGCAGGGTATGTTCCAGCACCTCCATACACAGTCTGTTTTGTCCTCATTTGCAGGATGAGTGAAGCTCCCAGGCTTTGCCACCCTCCTTGGCTGTCAGTGTAGAGACAGCCACTCCATGTCCACCCCATGGTCATTTTCATTCATGAGCTATGAAATGAGAAAATGGTTAAGATTTTTCCAGACTTCTAGGACGTGGCAAATGCTTACAAATTTTTCAAATAGCAAAGATATGACAAAATTACCCAAATTCCACTCTTTTGACAAGCTGGGCTTATTTTTTCAACCCTTATGCACTGTTTGTTAAAAAGCATTTTGTTCCATAGCTCTCCCTCCTTCTAAGGTGCAGCAAAGTGAAGTGAGCTAAGAAAATATTGACATGATGACATCAGCATGCTGATGCTGTCCTTCTAACTGCAGAGCTGTTTGTGTTTGATGTAGTTGAGAAAACAAATGTCTTTTAATTAGCATACTGGATTAAAAGCAGCAGGTAACCCACCAACACTACGTAACAGCAGCCCGGAACACCATATTTGTACAGTCTGCATTTCTCAGGTTTGTATGAAAATCAAAGCCAGGCCCCAGGAAGTAGGAGAATCCAAATAAAATAAAACTCCAACTACCATCAACGCTCTCCCTTATGTTTTATTTTAAAACTGATTTATGCCCAATAGTCTGACAGACTTCAGAAGGATGGAAATGCAACCCCAATCACCTGCCTGCCAAATGCAATGGCGCAGTCAAAGAATGATGGCCTCCGAGAGTGTTAAAATAGCTCACGTGACTGCTGCCTCATGGCACCCAAGCCAGGGCCCTGGGCACTGGGTTGGTAGAAAGGAAAGTGAGAAATGCAGACCAATAAATATGTGTTGAGTTAGAAACACTCTCCTTCCGTTTCTACTGCAAGTACACTAAATTGTATTGCATGGAATGTGAAGGAGCAAGCAGCAGCCACAGGGTCCAAGGGATACCTGCAGGACTTCCCCTTCCAATTGCTATTAAAAGGGGGCAGGAAAATAGCTAGTGACCCAAATCACAGGCTTTCTGAAGCAGTCTGTGTTTCCAGACTAAACACAAGCACCCATTAGGATCCGTCAACCAACACTATTCAGTGTTGAGACCACCGTAAGAAGAGTAGAAGTAACCTTAACTCATCTTTGAACAGGTTCACCTACTCCATTTGAAAACATAAAAGTGCTACAAAGGGTTACAAAAGCTATGTTTGCCAAGGAAAAGAAGAAAGCCTATGCCAGCGGGTGATCTTTATTTTATGCTTTTAAATGTTTTTCAAGAGTTTTTGCATTTTAAATTTATTTTGTGTGTGGGGGGGGTAGATTTGTCATGTATGTGCATGTGTGTGGTTCCTACGGAGGCCAAAAGAGAGCGTCTCATCCCTTGGAGCCTCAGGCTGTTGTGAACTACCTGTCAGGGATGCTGAGAAAGTGAACCTGGGTCCTCTGCAAGAGCACTATGCTTACTTAACTGCTGAGCCATCTCTCCAGCCCCGATTTTACATATTTTAAGTTAAACTAGTTTCAACTGATGTATGAAAGTATGAGTACAATGCAATGAAACTTGTGGGTTTCGTGAGCAGCATTGATGTACTCAGAAGGCTTAAATCAGAGTAGCATGTCTCCTCAGACATTTATTGCTTATGGTGAACATTCAAACATCCTTTTTTTCTAGCTTTCAAAATACATAGTAGACTGTTACCCACAGTCACCCTAGATTGCAACAGCAAACCACAGGTTCTAACCTTTCCAAGTCCAGGTTCCTACCCAAACTTCCCTCCCACCCTCTCTCCCCAAGCTCTCCTAATACTCACCCCTCCGCTCTCTGCCTATTTCAGCTCTTTCAGTTCAGCCTATAGGAATGGACTTCTTGCTAGATGACAGAAGTAAAAAGTGTAGCACCACCTGTGAGTGAGACCGTGCTGCACCTGCTCTCTTTACGTAGCTCCTGTCCAGTGTATATTGTTGCAAAGAACACACTGTCACATGTTATTGTGAGTATGTGCCTCATTTTCTTTACCCGTTTATCAGCTCTTAGTGACCAGTGTTGTCATAAACATGTGAGTTCAGATGTATCTGACAGACTAGTTTCATTTTTTGACGGGGACTGCTATATCCAGATGTCCACATCCCCCATCTCTATGCTCCCTACCTGTTCATGCACAGTCCCTTGCATTGCTGGCACCCCATTCCAGAGCTTCAACTGGCAAACCTCCATTGTCTAGTGCCTGCCTTTCATAGTCAGACCCCACAGTGGTGTTCTACGCTACATGAGCCTGAGCAAATGTATAGCAACTTGTATTTGAACTTACAGTGCCACACAAAGGATTTTCATTGGCCCTAAAGACATTCTATCCCCATGCAGTCAGCACCCCCATGAGTCAGCTGCTGGCTAACATTGACTATTCACTGTCTCCCAAACACTACCATTCAGGTCAGCTATTTTCAATAAGTGTTTAGCTTGCTCCAGCAGGCGCCTCTTTGTTACTGATACCTATCTAAGTTTCCCCCATATCTCTTCATAGAATGCTGCTCATTTCTTTGTTGTAGTGGCTGCCCCTCACTGCCTGGTTTAGCAGAGTCTACCCCTTCACCTGCTAAGGATTTGGGCCAGTTTTGAGACAGGTGATTATAAAGGAAGTGTGGTAAGTTCTGTATAGCTTTCCACTGGAACATACATTTTCAGCCTGTGTAGGTAAATCCCAAGGAGCCTTGATGGATGGATCAAATGTGTCCCAGGGCATTTATTCTACTGTAACTGAATTCTTTAGAGGGGGTGGCTTTTAAGAACAGAGGTAAATTATACACAGTGCAGAAATTCAAGGATGGAGGCCCACCTACGCCCGGTGGAAGAGACTTCTTGCTAGACAGCAGAAGGTGGGAAAGTAGCACCAGGCTTTGTGGAAAACTATTCCCACCATAACTCGCCCACTACCATGACAATGTAGTCCCCATATGGGAGCAGAGCCTCCAGGACCCTGAGCTCTCAGGATCTCATCTTAACAATCCACCTCCTCACTGTTGGACTGGAAACCAGCCTTCCACGTGTTCACTGAGGGGCATTCATGGTCAATGGTATACTGATCGCTGACTCTTAATTTATATGCCAGACCACCAAATGAGTGAATCCTTAACAGACTACCAAATCATCCTTCTACATTCTGAACCACACTCACCCTCACCAAACCACCAAATCGCCCTCCCCTGTGCTGTACCACCCTCATCATGGTTAACAGTCCCTGTTGCCACCTGTCCCAGGAACCCTTCAGTGCCAGTAGTTCCCTTGACTCACTCTTTGTGCTCGAAGCCTGGTGACATCCACTTGTTTTGGTCTGCATTTCCCTGTTACTGTGGTGTGGAACAGCTTCTCTTCAGCTTCTTTCATCCTTGCATCTTTTCACTGGGCAGTTCCATGTTCAATTTGGGGCGTGTTTCTAACTAGGCTGGTCCCTTCTTGCTGAGCATTGAAAAGTTCATTGTCTGCTTCAGATACAGTCCTGCACGAGATGGATCTTTTGCAAATATTTTCACTTAGCCTGTGACTTCTCTCTTATTTTTCTATTTATAAATTCTTTCCAAGAATTTCCCTTCTGATGCTTGTATGCCTGGGTTTCACAAAGTAGAAGTTTTACCTGGCAAAAGTGTTATAAGAACACTGGATTGTAAGTTGGAAGACAGACATACCAGCTGCCTAATCTTTTTTTTTTTTTTTTTGGTTTTTACGAGACAGGGTTTCTCTGTATTGTTTTGGAGGCTATTGGTCCAGCCCGGCCTCGAACTCACAGAGATCCGCCTGCCTCTGCCTCCCAAGTGCTGGGATTAAAGGCGTGCGCCACCACCGCCCGGCCCCCAGCTGCCTAATCTTGAAGAAACTACTTAACCTCTCTCTTCAGTTTCCATTAATAGAGAAAGAGCTAATATTTCCCCTCTGGACAGATGGCCCAGTCAGTAAAGCACTTGCCAAACAAACATGAGGACAATTTCCAGAACTCATCTTTAAAAAAAGCTTTTAAAAAAAAAAGCATGGCAGTGTATTCTTGTAATCCCAGCACTGGAGAGGACTCTCAGGTCACTCTAGCCAGCTAGCCTTGCCTGCTTCGTGAATTCTGGGCCAGTAAGAGATGCTGTCTCGAAAGATAATGTAGATGGTGTCTGGGGAACAATATCCTGGGTTGTCTTCTGCCTCTCCAAGCATGCACACATATGGAAGATATACACACCTGTGTGCACGCGTGCATGCACGCTCGTGCACATGCATGCGCGCTCATACACACACACATCAGGGAGGGAGGGAGGGAGGGAGGGTGGGTGAGAGAGAGGATGAGAGGAGGGAGGAGAGATATCTGCATTGACTCTCATTAATTTTATTATGAAGATTAAAACCAGTGTAGGAGAGCAGGACATGATAGCTCATACCTAAAATTTTAATATTCCCAGGAGGATTGCCATATAGTGAGACTCTGTCCTTTGAAAAAAATGGGTGAATTTAGTCCATACATGTGAAGTTTTAAGGAATTATTATTTCATGAGTTAGCTTTTCCCATTGCTTCCTCCTCACCTCCAGGGTTACACATTTCAGTCTACCCTAGAGAATTACTTTCTTATGCACCTGAGTGGAAGACACTCACTGCAGAGTGAGTCAGCCTCTGAATTCACAGGATAGCAGGAAGGAAGCTGCTTCTAAACTCTCAGTTATTCCTAGAAAAATAGAGCAGAGCAAATGCTCACGCTGTACTCTTCAGAGTGTGAATTATACACCCCACAATGTCATTATCGCTTGCATCTGTAGCCAACAGCTACACCTTCAAGTTATATATCTATCAAATTTTCATTTTAATAGTGATGACTCATAATGAGTGGGTGTCCTCATTCTTCCATTCATTAAACTATACACTTGCCGCCTGCGCATATAGGCTGCCAATTCCAAGCTCACATTCCCCTCAACCAGTCTGTAGTACCCCCTCCATCTAATATTTGTTCATGCACACACACACACACACACACACACACACACACACACACACACACACGAGAACAAGTTTCCCCCTGCGCATTGCCAGAGCAGATGTTGTGGAAGGGCTCCCAAGTCGCAGAGGTTCTGCACATTCTTGCCCTCTGATGTATCTCTGCCTTCTACTGGTCCACACTTCCTCCTCCGGACAGGGAAGCTATGCTGGGAGAGACCAAATGCCCTCTTCATTTCAGCTCTTTTCAGGATGGCAGAACAAACTGTCAACATCCGTGCATAGGTTTCTCTCTTTCTGAAGGAGTGGACTTGAAAGATACCACGTGATCCGGATCTTCAGCTTAGGGTATAACTAAAGAAACAGAGCCAGAAAACAAAACAGAAACCAAAGGGGAGATGTTCTATAGGACCCAGAAGGCGATATTCTGGCCTCCTCTGTTCTCTGTGTACCCCCATTCCTACACTTTCTTTTGCCTTGGTTCCTAGTGCTGCCCTGTTGGCCTACTTAGTCATTCATCTCTCTTCCTGTGTGAATACAGCAAGAGTTTGAATTTTCTTTGTAATGAAGTTTACTTGTCCCTCACTGGTCCTGTGCCACATCCCTGCCAACTGGCAAGGTCACTCTGGCCCTTTCCTTTCCACACTGGATGCTCAAACAGGATAATGGTCTCAACTGTTTGCTCCAAACTCTGTGCCCTCTTCCAACACAGTGCCCCCTGAGAACACTCCTCCCTCTCCACTTTCCTCTTAGAGCTCTTTCCTCCCTCTTCATCTTCCTCTTAGATCTCCTTCTCTTCCCTCCTTCCTTCCCCTCCATTCCCCTCCCTTCCCTTTCCCTTTTTTTCTCTTCTTCCTTCCTTCACTCAACCATGCTCCTCCTTCCTCATAACAAAATGCTGTCTTACCTTGACCACACACTTAGGGGAATGCCACCTCTCAGAGAGATCCGTACAACTCACATCTATCCTAAAGCGTCTCTCCAGCTTCCCACTGCATGGCAGACTACAAGCAGAGTAGCTGCTGAGTTATCACAAGTGGACTAGAGGAAGGTGGTCCAATAGGAGCACCTTTGGGCTGAGATCCTTTTCTCTACTCCTCCCTTCCCCTCTCCTCCTTTTCTTTTCTGTTCTTCCCCTCTGTCCCTTCTCTCCAAACTATAGAGATGTTATTAAATTATAGAAACAGTCTGGAGTATATAATTTATGACATTACTTTTCCTTCTTCTAAAGAGAACATCATAATATTCTTTTACTGAAATAAACCTCCTCCCATTACAAATGGTGGGTGATATGCTTGCCTGTTTAAAACAAACAAACAAAAAGGATTTCCATAAAACCCTGAAGAATTCCCTCCCAACAATTTCATTGTGGAATTGTTGTGCCCTCTTGTGTGAGCAAGAGTGTCTGGAAAGAAGCTGTGTCCACAAAGACCCAGGGACTGATCAGAGCTTCAGTGATGTGGGAACGGTCGAATGTTGTAGGTTCCAACTTAATCATACTTTATCTTGGCCTAGCAACCACCCAAAAGCTAAGAATGTCATCAACTAGCATCCTCGGCAATGGGAGAGATTCCCCCATCTTGTTGTAACTGCCTCTCTGATGCCTCCACCAATGTATTTTTAAAACCCCTTGACTAATAACTGGTTTTTTCAAACTCTTAAGAAACTGCTTCCATGTGGGAATGTGGAAACTGAAGTAATCTAGCTCCGTGTTTTCTGGGCTTTGGTCATTCAAATTTGGCTTCAGAATAATCTTTTTTCCCTGTGAGACAGAGCTGTGTTTTGAGTCAACAGTTGTGTGAATTGCTCCAATTACCCTGAGACTAAGACACCAATGAGTCTTCAGTTCTACACTTTACAGCTGTGAATATTCAACTATACTGGTAAGAAATGTTTTGTCTTTGATGACTAGGTTGATGAGCAAAAGTTCCTTTTAAAAATGTTACTTTTCTACCAGAAGAAATGAAAACAAGAGAGAGAGAGAGAGAGAGAGAGAGAGAGAGAGAGAGAGAGAGAGCCTTCCTTCTGTTGTAGCAATCCAATGAAAGCAGGATTACCTTTCAAAATTCAAATTGCACATTGAGACCTCTGACAAAAATCATGTAAGGACACTCACTTAGAATAAAATATGATTGTTGTTTGTGATACAAGGAGGGTCTTTTTCCTACCAAATCACATTTTATTCCCAAGAAGAAACTATAACCAGTCAAATAACAACTAAAATTCGAATACAATCAGGTCATATTCAAACCAACAGCCAGGAGCTTGGGAAAGAAAGAGAAATGAAAGCAAAATCTTCAGACACATATAAGAGAAATTCTGATGTCCAGTTATTGCATAGAATAGGATATGGGTCTGCTCAGTGCAGTACTTCCAAACAACGCAAGTGCCCATAATTAAACTGTGGGGACTTACAATCACGCCCCATGAGTGCTGCTCCAGGGGCTCCTTGGCAGTGGGCTTATGCTGTTTGTTACCCAGTGCTTGATTTCTTTTCCACAGTCCAACATAGAACATTCCCATCCATATTGCATCTGCTGTTCTCTAAGCCCCTCCCTTGGAGCCGACCACTCTGTTTCCATAGTAACTACTGAGGTAGCAAGAGAGGAAAAAGAAAAACAGAAGAAAAAGACTAAACCTGGGTATTTGGAGCACAAAACATTCTCTACCAAGAACTTTTGTTTGTGCTTTCCTGTGAGGAAGAATACTTTTCAGAGTGACATTTGCATCCATGTAGTAACTTCGTCTCTGGTCAGTGCTTCCATAGTCATGATTGTGCAAACAAATGACATCAAGGCAGTGCCCCCATCCTGAGCCCCTCTACTCCCCATTCATTCTTCCCATGTAAATAGTGATGCAGGAAAAAAATGACCTCAAACTGGAGCGAGGAGCTTTGCAGCAGTCATTCCCTAACCAGTTAATCTGCTTACTGATGCATAGCATGCTCTCCATTTGATACATCGTTTGAGACTTCAGGTAAGTACATACGATAAGGCAACTTCAGTCACCCATGACAACTTTCCCTGTTTGAAAGGATGCTCTCACCTAGTTCTAGAGCTAACTTCTTTCTCTAACTTGTGAGAGCAAAAGTCCCTTGCTGGGAGTAAAAGGATCCCCTGGGGATTCCAAAGGTGTTTACTCCCAACATCAGGCTCCTGTGGCATCCTTATTTACAAGCGGAGTTCTTCCTCCCGAAGTTAGAGGATTTGGAAATCTGACCTCATAGGCTGGGTGGTGGCAGTGTGAGGGAGGTAGATCAGGTTCGCTCCCTTTTCGGTCTGAAAATTCGAAAGCAGTGGGGAAGAAATGCTGGACCTATCACAGAGATGCTAACAGACAGCCTATTACAGTATTTAATAAAAACAGAAGCAGCATGCCTGTCATAGGCTAATAAATCCTCCCTCCTGCACGCTTTTAAAAACAGTCTGAACGGGCTTCCACAGAGCTTCAGAGAACTAATCTTAAGCATGGCTGTCTAGAGTGCCCGTCACTCCTATTGTCCTTCGAAACTCTTGCAGACATTTTGAGCGAGGAGTATTAAAGCCATGAGTTAGCGAGGGTGTGACATCAATGGTCCACAAAGGCTGCCAGCACGAAGGGTAAAGATGAGTACCGGCGGCTGTGTGGAGGACTGTACGGGATCGCTGTCATTAAAAATTAAGCTTGTCTTTTGAGGAAGATGTGACAACTACCGGAGGTAGGATTTGCATGTAAAACAAAGGGATCTGTTGCTGTTTGGTGCTTTTTGTTGCTTGGTCGGCGCTGGGGTGCTGTGTGGGTCAGGGATTGCAACCAGGTGCGACGGAGAGGCTGGGTCGGCTTGGGGCTCTACGTTGACCAAAACACAAAACACAGTGGGCAGTGTGAGGTTTTATGGCTGGAAAGCCTCGCAGATAGACTGGCTCCCGGCTGGCTTGCAGCCTGCTGAGTGTGCACTCCACGTTGCTTGCCGTGGAGTAGAAGGCTTAGAGGTCATGGAGAAAACAGTTCGTTTCTTACCAGTGGTGCCAGATAGACTGGGGATGGGGCAACTGAAAGAAGACTTTGATGGGAGGGAGCCAGAGAGATCCAAGAAAAATAGAGGAGGAAGCCTTGCTGAACTTGAAACCTGTTAGGTAAATATTTTATTCCTGTAGTCAGTGTGTTTTGGTGGTCAGAGGGTAATTCGGAGATAGTGATGGATTTCCCCCCATAATCCACTACAAGAGAAAACTGGTTACCTCCGTCCATCTTGCATATTGAAAGGCTGATCCACACCATTCTGCTCCTATTAATGGCTTTGCTAAAAACAGACCTGGAGTTTGAGACTAAAGAAGGGGCTTTCTCTCTTGCCTTTCAGTTACTGCTGGACTGCAGACGGAAATGGGGGTTTGTTAGAGGTTAAGGGCTTGACCTCTTATTTTGCTGTTGAACAGCATGAAGCATAATTCTCCTTGAAGATGAGAGGGGTAGTTGTGTTCCACAGTCGGGGAGGAGGGGGTGATGAGTAGATTTGGCAAGGAACTACATATACTTCAGATGGGATCTGTGAGGCTCTACCAGACACGGACCCGCAGGAACCACCCGCTGAGATTTCAGAGGCAAAAGTACAATGATCCAAAACCAATGTTTCCGCAATTTGATCTGTGGTGCCAGTTTTGTTCTGTCATTGCATGTGACCCTGAGTATGAAGTGTCAGGGACAAAGTGAGCGCGTTCCTCTGTGCTGGTGTGTCCCTTCCCTGTGGACTTCACAAACTCCAAGCTATAAAGATAAAGCTTTCCATTTGGAAAAACAAACAAACAAAAACTCTGTGTTTCAACTCACGCATTTAGCTATAATGAACAGTAAAGAAGCTTCAAATATTCGCATTTATAAATAATGTAACACTGGTCTATAGCATCTGTATAATGCAGTATAAGTTAAAAATAAGTGTTAAGGACAATTACAGTATGTTAGTTTTCAACTAAATATAAATACTAGAAATAAGATTATGTGGGATTCCTGTGTTTTGAGCCCCTGTATACACACTGTCATTTACACACAAACTCAAGATCATTTTCCCATGATTGAGACACCTCTAGGCTTGAAGTTATATGTCTGTTATCATAGCAGAATGATGGACAATATCGAGCCAGCTATCCAGTCCTGCCTGCTATTTAAGTGACCTGGGGCACATGGCTGTGAATTACTGGATTTACAAATGGCTAAGACATAGCTTACGGGTTCTTTGTGGCTAGTGGAGAGCATGACCTTGACCTTGTGAAGTCCCCATCTCTAGCTAGTTGAGGTCTCCGGTGAAGAATCTACACCTAGAAAAAGACAAAGCTCAGACTTCACAAACACAAATTATGTCACAGAAGTTAGCAAGCGGGGTGCTACTGTTTTCTTTGAATTTTAAGAAGACTTTTCCTGGCTCCAGTCTAACCAATTTTACCTGAATTTGATCGTATCAAGTATTTCTTTGAGGGGCAATTTATGCCATGAAAACAACAGTTGAGGGATGATTTTATTGTAGTCATGCTCTAATACTTCACTGATAACTGAAATTATCCCCACACTATTCACAGATTTTGTAGGGAAAGCCCTTACATGAAAACTGGCTGGTGTGTGTCAATCTGGATGAAAATGAAAACCAGGAGGAAACAGGATGACTTGGGTTTTATTTTTGTCAGCTATGAGGAAAGATGAGCTGAGTAATTCGGTCAATCTACTTTGTGTGACAGATGAACTTCATCGCCCATTTACGTTGGTAGGTACCAAGCAGAGCCTCTCCCCCATCACCTCCCTTTCAGCTTCTGCTCCACCTAGTAATGAAAAGCAAAGCCTCCTCTGGCTACAGGAAGTGAGCCAGGCACCCAGCTGATATAAAAAGTAAACGAGACATCTGTCAGTCTTGTTGTCTCAGTCCTCCCTCCCGGCAGCAAACCACCATCTCAGTCATCAAGGGACCAAGAACCCACAGTAGTTCTTTCTTTTCAGCCCCGCTGGCCTGCACCTGGTCGACACAAGCAGCCGTCACTCTGCTTGTATCTCCTAGACGCGGCCTTTCTCACACGGACACTACCTTCTCTTCCAGAGTCTCTCTCTTTTTTTGAAATATAACAAAAATCTTTCCCCTCCAAATCTCTGCTATAGGATCAAGTAGAAAAGTAAACCACTATAATATATACTAATTACAAGAGCATATGTGCAATTGAACAATATAGTTCAGCTCGCAATATAGACATGCATATATCCCTAATTTTAAGAAAACATGTGTATATGAAAAAAGTAGAAAAAAAAAGTACACTAAAACACCAGCAGCCAGTTTTCTCAGTATGGTGTTCATACTTTCATACTTACTAAGATGTTTTGTGGGAAGTGTGATCCTAATAGTCACAAGGCATGTGTCAGAAAGCCCGACCATACCTCCTTTTCTATCCATGCTTCCGGTTTTGCCTCTTAGCTTACTTCACAGCACCAACTATGTCTTCATCTAAAATTCCAGAGTTATTTGTTTGTGCAAGCAAGACAGAGCAGGTGAAGTTTCTCTGCCAAGGCTCCCTGGGTTGTTTTATTTTCCTTCAATACACTTTGAGGAGCTCAACATTATCCTCTGTCAAATACTGACTCCCTTGTCTTATCTAGAGAGGAAATGTATGTGTGTAAAATTTCTATTTATTTTTAAAGTTTTAAGATTATTTTTAAATATGTGTATATTTCTGTATGTCTGTATGTGGGCATGTGGCGTGAGTACCAGGACCCATAGAGAGCAGAGGCATGGGACTCCCTCGCAGCTGGAGAGACAGACAGCTGTGAATTTCTTGAAGTGAATTCTGGGAAAGCAGTCCTGGCAGGTCCTCCCTAAGAGTAGCAAGTATCCAACCACTGATCTATTGCTCCAGGTCCGTTTAGTTATTTTTTAAATGGAGACCATTTTTCAATTCTTTCCCTCATTCTCTGCTAAATCTTAAAATGTTGGAGTGTTCCATGGATCAACTGTAAATCTCTTCTTTATCTATATTTAACCTCCAAACATGTCAAATCCTGTCTGGAACCCTTTAAGGCTATCTATATGCACACAGTTCGCAAATTCTCAGCTCTAACCTAGACTCCCTACTGACGTATCTGATTTCCTACAGACGAGTTTCCTAACCATCTTATCACCATCTCACTCCTCCTCTGTTCTAAATCAGGTGTCTGGATTTCCACCAGAGACCCTCCTTCCCAGAGTCACTGGTGACTCCATTGTTTTACTTTCTCATAAGAAAACCCTGAAGACTTCAAATCCCCCATTCCCTCACAAGCCATAGTGCCTATACTCATTGTCCCTAGTTTCAATAGAGACCTAATACCATCAACTGTTCATTCCGTTGCCTTTCACATAATTAGTGGATTTTTTTCCACAGTTGCTCTCTTCCTCTGCTTCTTCTTCTCCCATTCAATTCTGTCTCCCAAACCAGTGTTGTATCAAAATTGAAGTTAAACAGTATCTCTCGTTCAATAACCTCTTTCCTCTACTTACCCATCTGCCTTCAGGTTACAGTAAAAATCTTGCAGGGTCTGTGAGTCCAGCTCTTCCCTCACCGCTTCCCATGCACTGTAGTCATGCTGGCTGCAGTGTGAGTCCCCAAAGCCACCCACATTCAGATCTTACAGTCTTTGCCTCTACCATGCCCTCTCCCTAGAAACTCCTTCTTGATTCTGAGCCTCACTGTTTCAGGTATCTTTTTTTTTTTTTTTTTTTTTTTGGTTTTACGAGACAGGGTTTCTCTGTTTTGGAGGCTGTCGGTCCAGCCTGGCCTCGAACTCACAGAGATCCGCCTGCCTCTGCCTCCTGAGTGCTGGGATTAAAGGAGTGCGCCACCAACGCCCGGCCAGGTATCTGTTAAAAGCTCTCTTCTGGAGTAGGCATTCTGTAAGCAGTGGTCACATGGTTGAACACTTCGCCCAGTGTAGGAATTGAATGTTTTTCTTCATTAAAATCCATTGTAATGTTATATCTCAAGCATTCATTGTTTTCAACCCCGGGGCCTAAACTCTGTGCCTTAGTACCCTGTTGCTTTTCACAGAGAGATACCAAATACAAGTCAAGGAGATTTACTAAGAGGATTTTCTTCCTTTGATCTGCATAGTAGGGGAACACGTTCCTGATTCCAATCTGTGACAAAAGTAATATAAATTCAATTTTTCTGAATTTGATCTTATCCAAATGTTCAAAAGAACACTACACATCTCCTACAAGTGAATACGGGTGCAAAATGCCACATCTTTCCTCTGCCTTCCTGTGTTGATCCTGGAAAGAATAGTGAAGACATTTTAGAAGGTTCTAGTGGAGTCTAGGACACTGGGAATCAAACAGTTGTAACCAACATCTGTGCTATAATGTCACATTATTCCCTGCCACGAGGTCTGTTTAACAGTGGTGTTCTACTACACACGAAGCACATGTTTTCAAATAACTACATTACAGCACATGACTTTGTTGTCCAAAGTATGTAGAAGAGACTGTGTCCACTATTTCTCCAGTGTTTTAAAGTCTGGGGAGGTGATATGCTAGAGACACAGTACCCAAGAACAGAAGGTTCTTTTCTTTTTCTTTCATAGTGCTATTCAAAGTTTTACTTCCTAATGAGCCTCAATTTCCTCATGGTATTTGGTGATAAAAATGCTTACATCTGAATTGAAGTTTAAAGACGATTAAGTATGCCCCCTGCCCCACCAGAAGGCCTGGAGCAGAGAACTTTAAGAAATGTTTCTGTTACTGTTGCATTCGAGTGCCACACCGTGCCCCAGCTGTATACATGGCACTTCCCATTGAACAGATTCAGCAAACTGAGGCCAAAGGGCTCGAAAGCTGTCGCACTTACTCTCCTTTCATCTGTGTAGCTTCCCAGTAACTAGATGAGGTTAACCACCTTTAATGTAACAAGTGACTAAAGACTGTCATGATTAGAGAGGTTTCTATAGAACTTAAGAACAAGTTTCCCCTTCTATGAACAGTATTTCTTTCCTAGGCGAAAAGCACACTCCAATTTTGAGGAGGCAGTTTAAATGGGCACAGATGTGCAAACTCAGCATGATGGAACAGTAGAAATCGGCTTTGCCATTGTGAACACCGTACTGTGAATCCCAGCTCTGCCTGTTGTCTGCTGTCCAGTTTGCTGAGCCTCTGTCTGCTCAGCGGAAATGCAGACAGCATCAGTGCAGAATTCATGTGGCCGTGATGATTATGTGTTAAGACAGTGCCTGGTAAAGATAAAACGCGTAGTACATATTACTGATTGTGATCTGATATGAAATCACGAACATTAATTATACATGTAAAATATACAGAAGAATTTTGTTTAAAAGAGTATCCCATATATCCTTTTAATCCCAGCACCCAAGAAGCAGAGGCAGGTAGAACTTACTCTAAGTCGGAAGCCATCCCATTCTGCCTATCAGTTTCTAGGCCAACCAGGGCTACACAGTGAGACTCTTCTGTATCAAAAAGAAAAGGGGAAGAAAGAAAGAAAGAAAGAAAGGAAGGAAGGAAGGAAGGAAGGAAGGAAGGAAGGAAAGAAGGAAGGAAGAAAGAAAGAAAGGAAGAAAGAAAGAAAGGAAGGAAAGAAAAGAGAAAAGAAAAAGCATAGAACAAGAACAGCAAAGCTTTTATGGCTCTCACTTTGTTATGATTTTGGTCACACATTTTTTATGTTGTAGCTTGAACTTGGGGCTTCGTGCACACTAGGCAAATACCCCCTCCCCTTCTCTCACAAAGCCACATTCGCAGAAGTGTTTCTTCTCTGCTGCTGCATGCCTCCATGTCCATTCAGTAGGCAGCATGTGAGTCATTAGCATCGAGGTAATACACAGGAGTTCACGGCTGTGAAGTGTCCCACCAGGTCCAGAGGCAGATTCTGTTGAAGTGTGTGTGACATTTGTTCGTTTCTTATTAGGCCCCAAAGAAAGAAGCAGCCATGAAGAAAAAACAGGACAAAGGTCTGTCTCTCTGAGATGCCAAACTCAATTTTATAAACTCAACTACCTAAGACAGAACTACAGCCAAGTATCCTAAGCTCTGGCTTCAATGTTTCTGGGGTCTTTGCTCTGTTTGTGGCTACAGTGGCTGGCCCCTAAGGAGAAGTCCTGATGGAGGCACTATGACACAACATGATGTCACATGACATGATGTCATCCATTACACCATGTAAGTTCAGGGCACAGCATACATGCAGTTGGCAGGTGGCCTCACCAGTTATCACAGGTTTAGCGAGTGTGTTTTGTTTAAACGGTTGAGAAACTCTCCAAGGCTGAGGTCTATCAGAGGGAAACACTCGCCCTCTCTAGTCAACAGTGATTTCTGTCCTGCACTATGCCATCCAATTCTGAACTCTGAAGCTTCGTCTTAAAGCTAATACTTTGGGGATGCTTCCTTTAATGTTTCTTAAACCCACCTTTGTAAGAACAATCAGTTCCAACTGTATAATCCCAAGCTACAGATACACTGTTGTAAGAATTTCATGGAATCTTACAAGTTGGTATTTAAAAGGTCTTTACAAGGCAGTCCTTTCATCCCCAGAATACGTTTATGTATGGCATCATGCTGTGGGATTTGGTTCAGGATTCTCCCAGCTTCCTCAGCCATCAGGACTTAGAAGCACTCTGGGAAGCATTCACATGTTTCCTGAATGAATCCATGGTTGTTAGTCTATACTTGATGTCTCTGTGCCAGGTTGGACTTAAGGACAGATGAATGTCATACCACGGCAATAGATTCCTGAGTGGCATAGTCTTATGAATGAGCCTGGACCTGCAACCTCTCATCTGCTTGTCTTCTTGTCTGTTCTGTTTACATTACCAGACCATGGCAAGTGCATCCCCCAAGCTGGCTCCCTCTGCCTTCCTCCCTGCTATTGGTCCATGGTTGCTGGCTACCTTTATCTTTGTAAAGCACGTGGCGGATCTTGCCTTCAAAGCTGACTTCAAGGCAAACAGTTCACACAGCAAATACCTTAGTCCCTTACTCGTCAAAGCCAGGGCAACAGTGGAGCTTAGAAGAGAGTTTCAGTGCAGGATGAGGAATGTGAACACTTCATTATAGAAGATGGTTGTGATGCCAGGCAAGTAGACCATGGTTTAAATGGGCTGGCATGTGTACAACGTAGGGGAAATGTCAGATGCACCCATGTAGATTCCCTGACACCCTTGTGTTCTTCTTGAGTGGGAAGCAAAGCCTCAGATGGTTTTGGACCTGAAACCTCATGTTTAGTTTGTATCCCCTTTGGTGAAATGGGTTGAGAGGAATAGTTAAACTCATAATGAAACGTGTAATTAAAAAGTTAAGGAATACTTTTGTCTCTTTATCTTTGCCTGCGAGTTCATGTCTGTCACTGTGAAGAAACGCATACAGCCGTCTACTTGAGACCAGAGGAGTGCTTTGGGTGTTGGTCCTTGCCTTCTGCTTCCTTTGAGACAAGGTGTCTTGTTTGCTCCTGAGTGAGCCAGGGTGGCTGGCCTGGGAGTTTCTGGAGCTTGTGTTGTCTCTGCCTCCTGTGTCACAGTGGAGAGCTACTATTATAAACACACATGACTGGGGCAGGGTTCATATGGATTCTGGTCATCTGAATTTAGATCCTGATACGTGAATGGGATCACTGTGCCAAGCCTAAAACGAAGCTTTTAATCCAACAATTAAGGTAAAAAATTATTGAGAGCTAGTACACTGCTTTATAAACTCCCAGGTGAAGAGAACTGCATTAAGAATATATATATACTTACACATATATGTGTGTATATATTTGTGTATACATATATACGGATATATATTACTTTAAGATGTCTTTAAAATAACATGATCAATATACTCATTCCTCTTCACCTTCTTCCCTGAGTTAAACTATAAAGAAAACAGATAAATGTTTTATCGGTATTTACGAGGCAACGTGTGCAGCCAGGGATTTGGGATTCTACAAACCACATAAATCTTAATTCCACAGAATCCCCTTTGTGTGCTATGGAGTAAACAGGGCTCATCTGAAGGAGAAAGGAAAGAGAAGTTTGCAATGTCTGGTGATGCGGTGATGCCTGCTTGTTGCTAGACCATAAGACTCCAGGCATCTTAGTGATTGGGAATCATTAGCAAAACCAATCCACACCAGCATCTTTTTTAATTATGTATGTTTGTGTGTCTGTTGGTAGGGGTCCAGAGGTGTCAGGTCCCCAGAGGTCCCACTGATTGTGAGCTCCCTGACATGGGCTGGGTGCTCTGCTTGTGCTTTTAACTGCTGAGCCATCTCTCCACTCTCTACATAAGACTCTTTCAAAAAGAGGGCTGAATTTGGAAAATCTTCAAAATAATGCCCTTCAACACTGTGTGTCTGGGAATTTCAGTGAGTTCGGAGATGTAGATCAGAATGTTTCACTTCTCTTTTCATTCAGCTTTTCCCTGAAAAGCTGAGAAAGGTCAAGTGACAGACTCTTAAATTCTTATGCTGGAAGTGAAGTGTCCTTCCTAGTGAAACTCTTAGGAAGTTAAAAGTAGCAATTCTACCGCAAACATGGACTCTTGCTTGGCTTCCCATGAGAGGTTCACTCTGCGCATGCCAGGGAGGGCAGTTCATGGAGAGTGATTACTTAAGAGGTCGTACTTAGCATTCTGAGCTGGTTTTGAATAGGCACCTGAAGACTTCACACCATGTGAAGAACCAGGCAGGGCTGGGGAGGAAGCTCAGCTGGTAAAGTGAACTCCGCCATGCAAGCATGCGGACCCGTGTGAAAACAAGCTGGACAGAGCTGTGTGGGCTTGCCACCCCAGTGCCACGGAAGTGGAGACAGGCAGGGGCCACCTGACCACGCAGCCAGACCTACTCACTGAGTTCCAGGTAAAAGTGACAACTGGTCTCAAAAAACAAGGTCCTGAGGAATGACGTCAGAGGTTGTCTGGCCTGGGCACACAGATGTACCGCCTCCCACCCCCCACCACCCCCCCGCCCCTCCGAATGTGTCAGAGGCAAACCACAGTCAGGCTTCCTGAGGGGCTCTGCTTCTGGCCTTTGCGTGATTTTCATCTCCTGGTATATTCCAAATGAAGCAATCAGAAGAAGAAAAAAAGAAATCAGAACAGTACTCTGAAAGGAAAAAATTTGAGGCAGAATTCTAAAAGGATTAGTGTATTTCCTCCCTCCCTGTGAGAATGACTGATGATCGGTTTAACTTTGCTTCCTAGTGATTTATTTGATCCTGTATGCTGCTTGGGAACAGTCTGCGAGGCCGTGTTTAGACAACTCAAGGTAACTATTTGCTTTTAAGATGTAAAAATAGAGCAGAAGAGGAGCCACTTCCCTGCTGGAATGAATCCAGAGAGCAGCTGAGAGGCTGCATCTGAACCAGAGAGAGTTGCGATAGCATATTACTAAAAGTGAGGAAGCATTTGAAATACAGAACCATAGGCCTGTATATGAAATAGCCATAGGCCTGGTGCACAGCAAGCTGGCCAGAGAAAACCCATCGTAATAACCCACTTCTCCATCACCCGCTCTGCCTCTCCAGTGAGCGGATTTAGACTCTGCTGAACTGAAACTGACAAAGTCTAATATGAAGAAAGCAGATGTGCTCTCTTTTGTCCGCCCATTGAGAAAGCTGTCTTGTGTGTAATTTTGATTTCAGACCCATGATGCTGCTGAGTGTGGCCACTAGAAGGAGAATTTCCCATCAGGCTGTGAATGTGCCCAGGTGCCCACATCAGTTTTTAGACTGTTCTCCATCCTGTTAAAGCTTTACTTTATAGGCCTCATTCGTTTAGTCATCTGCATTTCTTGTCAATTCCACTACGGACGAGGCAGTGGACAATCACTAGGACTGCTAGGAAGGCAATCTCCCCCTACCGTGTTGGAGTTCATAGCCATGGAGGAGGCATAAGCAAATACGCCATTACACTTGAAGAAGCTCGTGGCGGGGGGTTCTAATTGGAGACATTAATATAGTTAAGATGTCAGAGAGAACTTTTTCTGAGAATGGAGATACTAAATAATAGAAACGTGTAAAAGTGAAAAGAAAGAACATGTGAGAAAACAGCAGGGGTTAGGGAAGACATTCTCCAATAGGTTTCTCTGTCTGTCTGTCTGTCTGTGTATGGGGGGAGCAAAAACAGCAGACTGAGACAGAGGAGACAGAAATCAGAAATGACAGGGATGGGTGTTGGAAGGCAGAGGCAGTACATCAGAATTTCTTGCATGTATGAAGGTTTTGTTACAATGAAAGACAGTAAAATTAATAAACTGAAGAAAAGGAAGTCAGTGACAGAGAGGAAGCAGAGACTGAGTCTGCGCAGAGGGCTGTGCGGTTCACAGGCAGGGACGGAGAGTAGAGCGGAGCCAGGTCAGACAGAACCTCATTGCACCCATTATGCTAATCGTGATGGAAAGCCACACAAAGCACTAAGCAGGGATACAATGTTTGGGATGGGCAAAGGAATGTCCACCACTGTGGAGCCAAAAGGAAAAGGAGTATTTGATGCCAGCTAGAAGGGCTATGTGTCAGTCCAGGTGGGATATAGCAGAGAGGCCAGAACCGGGTGAGGTCTTCACATTACAGATCTGGCAATGAACTAAATCTGGGCTGGGAGGGGCATGAGAAAGCAGGAGGAGGTGAATGATAACAGATCTCAGGCTTGAGAGGGTTCAAGTTTACAGAACACAAGAGCAGGACTAATTTCCTTTCACATAAAAGATTTGAAATTGTAATCTCCACTCACTGTCTCATTGTGCTGTCTCCCTCCTGATTTAGTTGTCTCTTTAACTACTGCTGACTCCCAAACCATCTCTCCAGATGCAACCTTGGCGTCTAACTCAAGTCCTGAAGTGACCGCTCCCTAGTAGACATTTCCTTACGACAACCATCTTTTGACCTCATAACAGCTGGCTCAACTAAGCCTTGTCTACCCTATCTCTTGCTTCTATCCCTGTCTCACCAAAGTCCTAGACTTCAAAGCCAGTAGTTGTCTTTAAGACCTCTTTCAACCATGGACCTGACTGTCCTGAGCTCTATGAATTAATTCTTCTCTCAAATTATCTTTTGGTTGTCTGTCTTTTCTTCCCCACACAAATAATATCCTTGCTCTCACGCCCCAGTAACTAACCTCCTCCTCCCCTCATCTGATATTTTTCAAATCACAGTTGTTGAGTAATATGTTCAAGAATGATTTGAAAAACTGAAAAAAATCATCTGGGTGGTGGTGGCACATGCCCTTAATCTTGGCACTCAGGAGACAGAGGCAGGTGGATCACTGTAAGTTCAAGACCATCCTGGTCTACAGAGCAAGTGCCAGGACAGACTCCAAAGCTTCACAGAGAAGCTTCACCCTGTCACAAACAAATAAACAAAAACATTCATTCATGTATCCAATACTGAACCACAATCTTTTGATTATCTTGTAAAGCTTTTTAAAAGAGGTTATCACATATAAATTTCTAGAAAAGTAATTCCAGTCTCTACATGTCCCATTCTTTTCTTCATAGCTTTCCCAAATAGTTTCAAAGTGCAACTCTGGTGGTGAACGTTCCATGAGCACCGACTTAGGCTCCTCCGTAACCCAGCAAATAAAGTCTCACAGACTGGGTTCCAGAACCTTTAATTCCTAGTGTTCAGACAAAGTTCAAACCTAATCCATATTCCCCCTTCTCATCACCCCCACACACATTACCTCCCTTCTACCCACCCCATCAAACACATCTGTTGTATACTCATGCCTCTCCCATTCATCCTCATAGATTTAAAACATCAAGGGAATTTGACCTGTTTGAGCCTACCCAGTCTCCAGTGGTCCTCTTGGACAACACTGGTCTCATTTTTCTTCTCTATCCATTCTTTTCCCTGTTGGGTAGTAGGGTTCTCTACAATTTTAAGTTCTTTCTGCATGATCCATCTTTTGGTACCTAATTTATCACTTGCTTATGTTTAAATGTGTTGCCTTTTTCTACTTATTCATCAAAGATAGAAAATTACATTCTATAAAATGAAAGACTGATGGAAAGTTGATTTTGTTGCCAAATCAATCTAATGTGCGTCTTTGAACAAATAATTTATCTTCTGTTAGTTAGGACAGTATCACAGAATTTTGGACAATATGAGTTGAAGTGTCTGATAAAGACACATAAAGTAACCAATATTTAATGATTTTCCTCGGTAAACTTCATCATTTAATTGTATCAAGTAAACCTCTATTTTAGTGTACTTTCCTTCAAAACATTGCATTTAAACTGGGTGCGTTATTTGAGGGCAACATCAGTCCCTTGCACACTGAGCATGTATCCAAATGTTACCAGAGTATCAACTATTGGCTGGAAGAAACAGAAGAGTGAAAATTTGAAAGTGGAGAGAGAGGAAACAGCATGGACATGAGCCTAGCCTGCATTAACCCACCTATCTGCTCATCCTTGAATGTTCCCTTTCCTTTAATGCAGGCAAGCAAACAGCAAGTTTAAAAATGCTCAAAGGCAAGCTGTTTTCTAAGGCAAGTTTCTTTTTAAATAAAGGTCTCAGGAAATGGCAGCACCCTCTGTAGTCTCTCACCTGCTGTCTGGGACCCCCACCCCTGCGCACCACCTTACCTGGACTGTATATCATCCACCACATTGTACTCCCTAGCTGTGATACACACACACACACACCCCTGCACACCACCTTACCTGGACTGTACATCATTCCCCACATTGTACTCCCTAGCTGTGACACACACACACATCCCTGCACCACCTTACCTGGACTGTACATAAACCACCACACTGCACTCCCTAGCTGTGACACACGCACACACACACACACACACACACACACACACACACACCTGCACACCACCTTACCTTGACTGTACATCATTCCCCACATTGTGCTCAGGCTTGGTTTCTCGTCTCTCAAAGCACATCTACAATGCAACTTCAAAGAATAAGCACCTTTTGGTCACCTCCGGCTATTTTTCTTACCTCCTGTGCTCTATAAAAGAACAGCAAAAACCCAAACAATTAACCCCAAGGAAGGTCTTGACGTAAGAAGGGCAGTGTTGTACTGATGATGGAGGTAACTGAGCCAAGAGGGAGCCCATGATGTTTTCATGGTCTTACTTCAAGGCTTGAGGCTTTATCAGCCCACGGTCAAAGCTCAAACTTCGCTTGCTAAAAATGGCTTCCTCCACTGAGGCATTATTTGAAAGAGGGTGCCCAGGGATTTCGGGCACTCACAAGGTGCATTGGGACACAGTGAATTGAGAAGGGAGCAATGGCATGAGTAGGTCCACGGTGCATTGGACATTTTCATACAAAAAGAAAGGCTACAAACAGAAGCTGAGATATTGGCAATACGCTTCGAGGAGCCTTAGTACGGGCAGGGTGCAGACTCCTTTAGTCACTTACATGTCATTCAAGGCACTGCTTATGTCAGCTGTGCAAAATGGGGTCATTTCTGTCACAAAAGTGTCGTGTAAGCTAAGGAAATTACCTGTGCAAAGAGGCTGAACAGTGTAGATCACGGTTGTCTGTTATTGTGAGGGGTTAACTGTCATGTCCAGGGTTACAGAGTTCAAAGATGAAGGGCTTTGGGATTTGAAAGTTGGGGTTTTAATGGTTCAGTGGCCAAGCTGGGGATGCTTTTCCAGGAAATTGTTAAAAGCCGAAATGACATTAAAGCATGGGGCAGCTGCCGGTGTGGAGGCAGACTTTCCTTTCAAAGAAACAGTCTCCCCAAGGAAAGAGTGAGGGTAATTGACCGAAGGCCAATGAGGACACGGAAGGGGTTCAGAATTTCCCTCAAAAGGCTGGCTGTGGGGCTGGAGAGACAGTGCAGCAGCTAAGAGGGTTTCTGTTGCAAGAGGGAGCAAACCAGTTTTCCTTTAAATCCATTTAACTCCAGCTCTGAAATCTGAGAGATCTGATGTCTTCTCTGGGCCTGCAGGCCTGCGCGTGCGCGTGTGTGCACACACACAGACAGACAGACAAACACACACACACACACACACACACACACACACACACACACAGAGGGGAGCAAACCAGTTTTCCTTTAAATCCATTTAACTCCAGCTCTGAAATCTGAGAGATCTGATGTCTTCTCTGGGCCTGCAGGCCTGCGCATGTGCATGTGCGAGCGTGCACACACACACACACACACCACACCACACACACATACACATACACACACACACACACACACAGAGAGAGAGAGAGAGAGAGACGGGTTAAATAAATCTTTAAAAGAAACGTCTTAAAAAGGTTGGTTGTGAGACCTCTTAGTAGTTGGTGAGCTAGCATGGTCCTGTGCTGTGTGGGTGGCACATTGATACTTCTCATCTATTTCCCATCATTCTTCCAGCTGTGGATTGGTTTTCATCACCCCCACCTATGGACAGAAAACTGAATATAAAGCACACCAAGAACTCTAGAGAACGAATCTCTCACCAGTTCCCCTGTCTCCAAACAGGGGCCACACTGCTTGGTTTAACTATGAACATATAACTCCTGCCTTTGGAACCTGAGTAATCAAACTATGCCATTCCCACGGCAGATCAAGGAGCAAAACCCATGCAGAATTGTTCGTATTTATAGAATTACTTGCTAATAAGAGCTTCCAAATACACACCAATAGCACACTGTATTGGCCAACAGGCACTGGGCTGGACACCAACCATCCCTAGGGAACATGTAGTCAGCGCTCACCTCAGTTCAAATTAACCCTAAAATTCTCATTTCTTGCACTTGAAGAAAAGAGACTCAGAAAAAGTGATCATATTGCCCCAAACCCACAGTTTGTTTGTAACGCTGTTGTGATTCAAGCTGCAGCCACCTGTACCTAAGACCCTGAAGAACTGTAAGGGATCCTTGCTGGTCCTTCAACACACCTGGCTGTAGCTCAGCAAGCACAGAAATGATACCCAAGATCTACAGACTTGAGTCATGATAACCCAAAATGACCATGTCGGGAGCTCCAGGGCAAGAGCAGAAGCAATTTTGTGTATTAAAATCTCTCCCTCCCTCCCTCCTTCCCTCCCTCCCTCCCTCCCTCCCTCCCTCCCTCCCTCCCTCCCTCCCTCTCTCTCTCCCTCCCTCTCTCTCTCTGTCTCTCCCTCTCCCTTCCTCCCTCTGTCCCTCTCTCTCCCTCTCCCCTCTCTCCTTTCCTCTCTCCCTCCCTCTCTCTTCATTTATCTTGTGTCTCTCTGTATGTTTCTGTGTCTCTATGTATGAGTGTCTGTCCATCTGTATGTCTGTCTTTCTGTCTCCGTCTCCATCTCTGTCTCTCTCTTTCCCTCTCTCTGCTTGCTAAGCAAACCCTCAACGCCTCATGATTATAGGTTCATTTCAAATGGTGAATGTGAAGAATGGTAGGATAACAGCATTCCCACCATGGACTCTATTCTAAGAAGGAACAAAAAAATGTGATGTGTTTTGTTACAGAGTTCACAATTTTTCCTTAATGTATCAAGTTGTTTGTCCATCCTTCTTGTATTTTGAAAAAAAATGATGTAAGTAGGATGAACATGTGGAAGATGGAAAGTATCTTCTGCTACCAATCTCTAAGATAATTGAGACTGGCAAACCATTTTTGAATAAAATACTAATCATATATTAATTTTGTTTGCCTGGTAGTTCCCATAACCTCAAATGTCAAGGACACTATGTACACTCTATTCTTCTTCTTTCTTTGGTTTTTCAAGACAGAATTTCTCTGTGTACCCTTGGCTGTCCTAGGACTCAATTTATAGACCAGTCTGGCCTGGAACTCACAGGGAGCCACAAGCCTCTTCCTCTGCCTCCTGAGTGCTGAGATTATAGGTGTGTGCCACCATACCTGGCTAGATTCTTCTTCTCTTGTTTTCCCCAAGTCAGTTTGCTTCCAAGCGCAGGACTGACTGTAACATCTCCCAGATCAGGAAGTGCTCAGGACACAGAGCATAGCTGTCTCTATGCCTATATGATATTTTTGTAGCTGCTACAATTCAAGAAAATATAACAATTATCCCTCATTTTGCTTTTTCTTTTAATTGTAAAAAATCAAACCCTTTCTTATTCTGAAAGGATCATAATGTATGTTCAAAAGCAATGGCCTAGTAAGCTCTACACTGAGAACCACAGTAGCTGACTGTACTTGTAAGTCAACACCACAGCCACTTCTGACTGCCCTAGGGGTGCTGTTTGTAGTGCATCCATCTTGGCCAAGTAGATCAGCGTTAGATGCCATCCATATTTCATAGACATAATAGGACCCAAGGCCTTCTCACTGGCGGAGCTTCGGTAACGTGGAGCAGAAGAGACTCCCCTGTCTGGTGTTGTCCTGGTGCACTTTGTCTCTGCCTGTCCCCCTGTCCCTAAGATGAAACTGTGCTGATTCATATAAATCAGTGCCAATAAAGCATTACAGCAGAATTCTGCCTGACCCTTCAGTTGAAACTTGAACTTAAAAATGTTCTTCTTTAAACTCACTAAAGATTTGTGCTAGGCACATAAAACATGAGGTGAGAAACATTTCTTTTGTTGTCCTACCCATGCAGACATTTGGCATCATGTTCAAAAGAAAACTAAGAGTTTGGGCTACTTCCTGATTTCAGATATGTGCTGCCATATCTAGTTTGACAAAAGGCTTTTTAAAAAGATGAAATAGATCCCAGAGTTTTTTTTAAATGCTTTCTAAAAACATCCAGAGATTGGGCAAATAGCGCGAATGCAAGGAAAGATGAGGACGGGAGAATGGGAGTGATGAAATCCATCACTAAGCACACTTGGGTCAGCTTCAACTTCTCCTCCCTTCCCCTCTCCCTCTCCCTCTCCCTCTCCCTGTCCCTGTCCCTCTCCCTCTCCCTCTCCCTCTCCCTCTCCCTCTCCCTCTTCCCCTCCCCCTCCCCCATGCTGTCCCTGTCCCTGTCCCTCTCCCTGTCCCTGTCCCTCTCCCTCTCCCTCTCACTGTCCCTGTCCCTCTCTCTTCCTCCCTCTACTTCTCCCTTTCTCTCTCTTTCTCCCCCATCCCTCTCTCTTTCTGCCTCTCTGCCTGCCTTTCTGTCTCTATGTGTATCTCTGTCTCTCTGTCTCTGTGTGTCTTTGTATCTCTCTCTTTCTCTGTCTCTCTGTCTGTGGTGTGTGTTTGTGGGTACATGTGTACATGCAGAGTCCAGGGTTAGGTTTCTTTTTGAGCCACATCCCACCTTATTTTTATTATATATTTTATTTTAATTAAAATATAATTATATCACTACCTTTTCCCCTTCTTTCCTGAAATCCTTCCCATGTGCCCCCTTACTCCTCAAACTGGTGGTCTCTTTTCTTTATTAATGTTACACACACACACACACACACACACACACACACACACACATATATATATATATGCATAAATGTATAACTACAACTTGTTGAGTCTGTGTAGTGTGACTGACTACACTGGTATGAAACAACCAGTTAGGGCATCATTCCTAGGGGAGACCAATCCTCCCTCTTTCAGCAGTCATCAGCTGTTCTTTGGGAGTGGGGCCCCATAAGGTTTCCCCATTTCATGTTAGCATGTCTGTTGGTATTGTCATTATTCAGGTCTTGTTTAGGCAGCCATATATCATGGATATAGCAGCACTGTCATTTCTAGTAGACACAATCTTACATCAGACTTCCTGGTCCTTTGGCTCTTACAATCTTTCCATCTCCTCTTCCTTGATCTTCCTTGAGTTTTAGTTGTTGTATTGAAGAAGTTGTATTACAGATGTATCCAATGAGACTAGGTTTCCCATAATCAATTGATCTCTGTGTTCATTTTAAGCACCACTTTCACTTGGGTGGCTGCTCCTAAGAGTCTCCTGACTCCACCTCCCCAGTGTTGAGACTATGGGCATATGTCCTCGCAGGTACTCGTGACTGAGCAGTGAGCCCTTAATTACTGAGCCATCTCTCCCCACCTTCAAATATACTAATGGTAGTGCAGAACTGTTCAAATTGTTTTTTCAAAAATATAACCTTCGGTATAAATGAGGGCAAGCAGAGAAGAAAGGACAGCAGTCACTGAAAATCAATATAAAACAGCCAAATTGTTTTAACAAAAACTCTTATACTTAATAATAGCTCTTTTGACTACTGGTTTCTGTATCAGGTGCTAGACAAAGCTCTCTGCATGATTATCTCGTCACATCTTGATGATAAAACTATATGCAGGATTTTTTTTTTAGTTTTCACAGGATGAGTTTGAGGCACGAAGAGGTTCTGCAACTTGGCTAAAATAGAACAGTTAACAGTGATTCAAAGTCAGGTTATCTAACCTTTATCCCAGACTTCACATGCTTAATCTCTCTTACAAAGATATTCCAAATATCTATGCCTATAAAACAATGACCTCCAGAGAAGATGGTTATGAGTAATTCCAATGAACGTCTAATAAGGATTCAGCTATGAGATACTTTCCAATCAAATCTTGAAATGGCCATTGCTACCAAAGCACCACACCTATTCATCACTTGCTGTCATAGAAAGAGGATGAAAACGAAGGGAAATTGAGAACATTCACATCATTCATATTTAAAGAGAAAAACATTTTTCTTATCAGAGTCATCTTGAACATTACCAGAAATGACAATTCCTTCCATTCTTTTCTGATGGAAGAAAAGTACCTATAAAAAACCAATTTAACTCCATTTTTCAACTTCCAGTATTGGATCTCTGCCAATAGCCGCACATGTAATTTTGTTTCTCCTGAAGAATGAAGACCACGACTTCACACAACTTCTGTGAAATCAGTATAACTTCTATTCATGGAAGAGTGCTTGCCCAGCATGTATGAAGTATTACAGTACATCCCCAGCATCACACAAAGCCTCCGTGAGTCCAGCACTCAGGAAGTGGAGGCAGGAGGATCAGAAATCTAGGTCATCCTCAGCTATATGGGGAATTTAAGGTCAACCTGTTCCATGAAGTTATTTACAAATTTGTATTGATTACTCCTCAGGAAAACACTGGATAAGATCCAAAAGCATATGGGTGTTGTGTAAAGGGCATGGGTTCCTGCTTTCTGAAAATGACTCCTCTATGGATTGGAGCTGTCTATGGAGGCCTTTACAAGGCTGAAGAATCGGCCACAGTTAATGAAGGAACCAGGACCCCGGCACACGGGATATCAATTCTTTCCCCTGTTAACATAAGACTTGACCTGGCTCTCATCAGCAGAATTCTGATAGCAGTTTTCTGTAGCACACCACTTTATCTACTAGGGTTTTTTTGTGTGTTTTTATTGTGTATTTAGATATTATAACCATTTCCTCAGAACAAATGTGCATTGGACCAAGGCTATGATAAATGACTGCTATTGGACACAAAGGTTTCTTTTTCCGAGATGAGAGCAAGGAGGTATTGGCTAGAGAAATAAGAAGGGTGGGAATTCCCAATGGATGACTTCAGAGTAAGAAAGCAGAATGGACAGGTTAGATTGGAATGTAAAATGTCTCCTGCAACTCTGGGAGGCTAGGCTACGGGGTATAGGGTTCTTTCCTAGTCTCTGTGACAGCCTAGATTTGTTCTACAAAATAGACCTTTCAAAAGGGCGTTAGAACAGAGATAGTCCTCTGTCCAACTGCTTTGGTTGGCAGTCCCTGAAAAGATACAGAAAGGGAATCACCACCCTTTTATTTACCTTAGGAGAAAGAAATTTGTAATCATAGATTCCCCCAAAGAAGCAGTTATGGAATATCAGGAAAAATACTATAGCAGGTTATCATGAGGAAAAGTTCTGAACTGTAGATTGGGCTGCCCATAAATGACTCTAAGCGCTCCTTAGAGGAATGTCAGAGTTTAGTTTGTGCCCCTGCTCCTCCCACAGATGTGACAGATGAACTGAGATTCAAAGAGGTCCTGGGACTTAGCCACCACCAAGGTAGTCAGCAGCATAAAACCTGGACATGAAGCCTTGTGAGAGTCACATGCCTAGGGCTCCCCTCCGGCTCTGCACTGGGTCTCTGGCTGAGCTTCTCAGTTAGCAAAATGACTGTATTTGTTCTGTGAGACTTAATAAGAAGATCCATAGATTGTTTATTAGCTCTTTACAAAGAAATGGGGAAGAGTTCAATTTCTTCTTCATTGCTATTACTAAGTGGACCAGATTGGATTCCTGTATCGCTTAGGGTTTCTTACAACTAGCGTGAAGTTCTCTATTTTAAACGAAGACAGTTTTTTAAATTAATTTTTATTTAAATTAAAAACAATCTTATTTTGCATACCAATCCCAGTTCCCTCTCCCTCCTGCCCTCCCATTCCTTTCATTGGCCTCCCATCCCAGCCCCCATCCACTCCTCAGGGAAGGTGAGGCCTCCTATGCGGGATCATCAAAGTCTGACACATCATTTGGGGCAGGACAGAGCCCCTCCACCATATATCTAAGCTGAGGGAGTATCCCTCCATAGGGAATGGGCTCCCAAATTCCATTTTCACACTAGTGATATATACTGGTTCCACTGCAAGAGGCTCCATAGACTGCCCAGGACCCCCAACTGACACCCACATTCAGGGAGCCTGGTTTGGTCCTATGATGATTCCCCAGGTGACCAAGACAGTTTTAAATTGCCCATGGAATACACAGATATAAAGAGTAATGATTTAGTTGCTATACTCGGTACATTGTTTGAAATCCAGACACAAGGAGAAAGGAAAGTCTTCAAGCCTAAAAAATGGCAAACATCTAAAGACTTATTTTAGGAAATTATGAAGCAGTGTAAACAGAGACAAGGCCAGTGAGTCTCCTCCCAGTAGTTGTTCCAGCTCTGAGAGAGGAATAGACAGATCATCTCTTTGACCTTTTTCATTTCTGACTTTTATCTCAGGTTTTGCCATCATTCTACCAAAGATGACAAAAATGATGCAATAGATGATAGCTGTGGAAAGTCATAAAAAGAATTATAAATACATTTGTTTCAGTGTCAGATGCTTCATCTAGAATGGTAGCATGCAAAATAACGAAGTACATGTTGTTGAATCGGCTCTGTTTCAATGGGCTCGTCACTACTTTCGTTGGCTGCACCCAGCCAGTTGCTGTTGACTTTGCATGGTTGAATGCCCTGCTCCCCAGGCCACAGTTCCAGGGAAGACAAGGACAATAGTCACTGTATTTTTGGACCAATGTACCTAGGCATCATTCTTTTGTGTGTATCATACTCCTGGACCACTGTGGGAGATGATAAAGGAGGAGAGGGAACAGGGTGAGAACACAGAGTAGCAAGGGCAGCACACACTGCGTATGAGCGGGAATCTCCCAGACAACTGTGCTGTGCACTCAGCCCTTGAGCTGGGAAGACTATCATTGCTACACACAGAGAAGATAAAGAGAGCAATATTGGTTTGGGTATTTCAAATATGGTCTAAAAGATGGAAAGCTATAGCTAGTGCAGTGTTTTGTCTCTGGACTTCTCTTGTAAGGTCAGAAGTGAGGGTATGCATTTTGCATAAAGAAGAAAAAAGTAAGAAGTGACTTTTTTTCTTCTCTGAGTTTGATTTAGACAGTCTTGACAGTTCTCATGTGTATTTTCTTGTATGTTAAAAATAGTATGGTATTCATTTACAGGTCTCACATTCCAATTCAAAATACTAGCGTCTTGAGATTTTTTTCTGAGCCTTTGAAATTCCCAATTATTTTACTGTCAGAATTTTCTTCTGTTTGATAAATTTCTGAAAGAAATTCTGTCTAGACATGTACCCAGAATTGGAAAAGAGATACAGACACCTAGATGAGTGGAGAAAGAAAACAGTTGAAAGGGTGTTTTTGTCAATAGCGCTTTAGACATCACAAGTATTAATTATTTAAAACTGTGCTGGTCTCTACTCTGATTTTACACACATATTAATGGCTTCATGAACACCCAACAGTGTCCTTGCTGTTAATTATTCACACACTGTGTTAGTCTTTATTCTGATTTTATACTTATAGGAATGGCCTCACAAACATTTCACTGGTTTTTTCTTCTTCCTCTAAAAATTAGATCAAGGTATTTGAGTGATGAGGAAACACATACAAATTCAAACTGGCAGCAATTCATGAGTCCCTAATATTCAAGGATGCCCTGGGATACATCACTCACTTCACAAAATGATTACTAATGGCCTGACCACAAAACTGCTTAAGGACCATTTCATTTCAAATTAGCCAGAGGATGCAGACATAGTAAGGTCTAATATTCCTTCCAGGAGAAAGAAAGACAGACACACAGAGAGACAGAGAACTGCGAAAAGAAAAAAAAAATAGAAAAGACAGCGAGCAAGAGAAAATTTGGCAAAGAATTAGTGAGATTATTTTGTGATTTCAGATCAACCAAAAATACTTCCCATTTGTCAGCTTTGTTCTACTTATCTGAAGTCCTTTCTCTAAAGGGCTCATGTTAGAGCTACAGCATTGTATTGGCAGCAAGGCAGGTGAGAAGCAAAGCAATTGGCAGCCAATGGGGAAGCCTGGGCCTAAGAACCTCCCCCCAGGGAACAGGAAAACATTGATAACCAAAGGCAAGCAGAGGCTCATATGTGGAGAACACCTCTTATGATGCAAATGGCTCAAGCACCCTGGGGAAGCCACTACTACCCACAACTTAAACCTTAGGCTTTCTCACCAAAGCCAGAAATTGTCTTGTGGGCAAGCAGGCTCCAATTCAAACTATTTAATCAGTCAACAGTCAATCAAATCAATAAAGTGCATGCACTTCCGGTGCAAAGCTAAGGCTTCTTTTTGGGGGCAGGGTGTGTATTTGGATAATTGCCTCTGTTCACCAGTATGTTTAGGGATGCAGACTTCACGGGCATTAAATGATAACACGTGTGAACATTAGCTAACCATTTTGTATCAGTTAGGAATCAGGAATGCACGAAATGATTTTTAAAAGTCTTTGAAATAACTTGATGAAGTAAGTGCCATTCTGTCTTCAGATGTGACACTGAGACTTGACCACATTCATTCACCCAAAAGAATACAGCTGGCAAATAACACAACCAAGGTGCAAACCCAGCACTGCCTAGCCTCAGAATGAGCTCCTGTTCCCATGATGCTATCCCCTCATTAGGGACAGCTTTGTATCAGGCTCCAGATGGTCCCAGACACTCAAAAGCTCACAACAGAATGCCAATCTTCTGACACTACAAACCATACCATTCCCTTGGAATGCAAGGTCAATGCCCGGTGCAGAGAAATGTTTGGAAATATACCTGTCAAACTGAATCCACACATGCAGACTCTCTGTTCTAATAATTTATCATCTCTTTATGCTAGGAAATTAAGTATGAATCCATAAAATTTAGTCATAAGGATAATGTTATTTGAGCAAGAGCAAGATGGCATTATGAATAATAGATTTCAATCTATTAAGCACAGAGCTACAGCAACCGTTTAACAGGATAATGCGAGGATTATTATAGAATCTAAAGAGATTACTGTAAGTGGTGCATGATCCCTTCCCTATCAATAAAAGTAAAACAACGCAGAGGAATGGGCCTTAGTGTTTATTTGCTGCTGTGTGAGTGCTGTTGGCCACATTCGTTAGGACACGCAGGCTCTATTCTGAACAACTCTACAATTCCCAGCAAAAGCTAATCCATTTGACCTTAAATGTCCTCCTGGCTGGAATTGGGTGAGGTCAGATCAGATGGTGTCTTCGATCTGCCGAGTTCAAAGACCCATCTATTAAAGGGCCAAAATGGGCTCTATGCCCATGCAACCGGACATTCTCCCTTCACTTTCTTTCCTTAATTTTACATGTATGAGTGCTATGTTGGTGTACCTCATAAGAGAAATGCACACAGGATCTAGAAAAGGGAGTTGGTCCCTATGGAACTGGAATTACAGATAGTAGTGAGCTGCCCAGTGGACTCTGGGAATCAAACTCAGGTCCTCTGAAAGGGCAGCCGGTGCTTTTAACCTCTGCGCTGTCTTTCTAGTCATTTGTTTCCCATATGTATATATATATTCAAAATACTCTTCATGACAAAGACCAGTAAGGAGAGAAACTAATAGCTTTTCAGCTCTGCTGTAGGATACATCCATGCCACAGTGTGTGCAAGGCCAAAGGAAGAGTGCCAATGATACTAGCAGAAAATGGTTAGTGTGTAAAACACTTCATCCATATAAAAAATTAGGTGTGGTGGTTCATGCTTGCAATCCCAATGCTGGGGAATTGGAGAGTGGAGGATATCTGGGGTTCACTAATCAGCCAGACTAGCCTACTTGAAAAGTTTAGGACAACTGAGAGACTCTGCTACCAATAATGGCAAGTGGCAACTTAGGAACAATATCTAATGTTGTCCTCTGGCCTCTACGTGCACACATATACATGTGCATGTGTACCTGAATGCACGCACACACATACATATATGCACAGAGATACATATGCACATGTTTAAACAGGTACACACACAAATATGTAAATACACACATATGCACATATACAGATGAACATGTACATGCACACACATATGGACATAAGCAAACAGGTACACACATGCACAAACAAATACATACATGCACACACATATGCACTCACACACACTCAACAAATCTTCCATCTTTCCAGGATGATAAACCAGTCAAGACATGATTTAGAGCATGGCAGTATTCATGGAGTGAATCAAAGAAACTTAGCCACTTTCTGGAATTTTCTTATCATACTCACAGCTGTGACGAAATTCTTTAGAATTCAGTTATTTGCTTTGGCTTAGATAAGACCAAAGGTAAAATACAACTACAGAGACTTTCCACAGTTACAATGAGAAAAAGCTCATGTTTGCATATGGTACTTCTAATATCACAGTGAGCAAGCCAGGCCCAGTACTGGGCTCCATGTCTGCCTCCATAGTAATCAGCTGTTGTCTTAGCTGATGTGTCCCTCTGAATCTGGACTTCTTTGTCCATAAGAAAAGAAAACCAGCTTAAAATCGTTGCCTCCTGTGATAGGAAAATATGTATTGCTGTTTGCAACTGTTCCCTGTCTTCTATAGCAGATAAAGCTCCTGAGGAGTAGCTCAGTGCTCATAAGTGTGGTCACCCTATTGGTACAGCTAAGCCGGCCTTAAATTGCCTCATATATTTAAAGGAGAGAGATGGGGAAAACCCTAGAGAGAGCATTCTGGGAATGAGCAGTAGCTCATGAAGCTAAGTGCTAATGGTAAAAGGAGGGGGAAGAGGGGAGAGAAGACCCAAGGGCCACAGCTAAGAAAATGGAGCTTAGGGGATTCCATGTTCCATTAATCCTTTCCTTAGCTTCTGATTCCAAACTCTCAATAAACGCTCTTTGACGATGCTTGAGTACAGGGGGACTTTTATTCTGAAGATAACTGTGATAAATCTAGCCTCAGAGACTTCATGGAGAGGAAATGCATGTCAAGGAGAAGTGCTGTGATCAACCAGTCTAAACTTGTGGGATCGATTGGGTAGCATCATAGCCTGAAGGAGGCCCCTGGCTGGGCTCTGGCCATCTTATATTTTTGGTTGTGAGCCTAGCCTTTAACGGCTGAGCCATCTCTCCAGCCCGGGCTCTGGCCGTCTTAAACCTGACTGCATGCAGAGTCTGTCCTGCATGTGACACTTTGTACATCTCCAACTCAGACACATTTGGAGATCAAACAGAAAATCTGGAACCGAAGTGCTAAACAGGGCACTGGGGAGAGCAGGCTCTGTAGAATGACTTTAAACTACTTGTGTTTTTTTTCCACTCAGAAAGAAAACAAATTGAAAAAGTACAAGCCAAGCAAAACACATCCAAGGGCTAGAATCTTTGAAAGAGACATTAATGAATGAAAGGACATTCAGGGGAGATTGGGTAAGACATGAAGTACCTCACAGCCCTGCAGGAGGTGGGACACACTGGGATCTGATAGCTTGGAGGAAGGACAAAATACACTTGGGAAGTGTGGTGCTTGAGTTAATGGTGTTAAGAGATTGTAACATGAAAACGGTACTAGGGTGTTGTCGCTTAAGGGCGGGAAGCAGAAATGAGTCAGCCATTAAGGAAAAAATGAGTGCGAATTTGCAAAGTGTCCAGCACAGAGTAAGCATCACAGAACTTAGTATTAAATACAACTAAATGAACTTTGTGTTCAGAGATGTCTGGAGATTAAACGAGTTGTCTCAGTGCTGGTAATGTGAAGGGGACAACCGGACAACTGTGACATAGGTAGGTAACAGTATTAGGATGAACAGAGAACTCATCCAGCCTTAGAGTGTATCAAATCCAGGCCAAGAAGGTTCCTTGAACTAGCTGCAAAACTTGGGTTCAGTTCCATGCACATAAAATACTTGAAGGTAAAGCCAACTTCCCTGTACCAAATGGTCTTGCATATCAGCTCCCTTCTCAAAACACTCAGCCTAGCCTTGAAAGAATAGTTAAGCAATATTGTGGGTTAAGTCCTAATGAAAATAAAATAGGGGAAAGGTACATGTTGGCCTAAAAGGAAGGGTAATGTACCTGGGAGGTGTCATGGAGTCCTTGGATAACATGGGCAGAATAATGAAAAAACATCAGAATTCAGAATTTACAGAATGACGTCATTGCACAGTGTGTGAGAGCACTTGATGCACAAAATGAGGACCTGAGTTCAAATCCCAAAAAGCCCAGGTGAAAAACTGTGCATAGTCACATATGCACCTGCAACCCTAGCACCATAGGGGGTGGGGACATTAGGACACCACCTGGCTAGTTTGAGGTTCAGTGAGAGTTTCTGTTGCAAGGGATTGGGGCAATGAGTGGTGGAATTGGTAAATCCAATATCCTCCTCTGACAACGGTGTGCTCTCATGGACACAAGCACTCACAGCACACATGTTGGTGCACACACACACACACTCACACGCACTCATACACATTTTAATTTTTTAAAAATATGAACTTTTACAGTAAAGTGATATATATGAAACTTCAGGGTAGCTCTTGCTATCATATCACCGTCTCTCCTTAGACCAAGCAGAGGTGGATACTTTCATTTCAAATCATTCAAACTGTTATCTGTGTATGAAACTATAAATACCATAGAAATGAAGAATCATAGCAGAAGGCAAAGAGGTTCTAAAGCATGAAGGGTTTGATCTTGGTGGTGGCATCTGCCACAAAAGAACAATGACCAGCAGAAGACAGAAAGTGCTGTGCCGCCTTGGATCTGAGTACCACAGTGCTGGGAACAACACCTGTAACCCACCTAGTAAAACATGGCTGAGGAAGGGTCATTCGCCACTGTGCCATCGCTCTTTGTAGAGTAGGGCAGTAGGAACACGGAAAAGGTGGGAGTGAAGCCGACCTAGGCGGATGGTTTGGTGCATCTGGGCATTAGATAATTTCTATGAGTCACCTCAGCTAATCCTCATCTTAACTAACTTAAGAAAAGAATGCATCCTCATTTTTCACACTAGAAAATTAGGGTTATGTTTAACACACTCGCTTGGTTGCCCTATGTGGATGGACTATGTAAATTGATAACTATTTTGAGAAGTCATCCAGAAGAATCTATCAGAATTTTTAAAGACCAGAGTGATTGCCTTAGAAATTCACTTTCCAGCTCAAAAATGCTTTCCCTAGCATGCAGGAAGCTCTTGTTCCTTTTGCTTTACAGCAGCATTATGGAAAATATTAAGAGCCAATCTAACCATTTTTTAACAAAATAACTTAGAATAATCTGAATTCCAATTGTTCTGAAGGAAATAAAAATGGTGAAAAGTGTGAAATTAAATTTAGCCAAGTGCCTGGGAAATATGTTTCCTTTTCTTAAATTTCTCTTAGTGTCTGTTTTGTGTAAAAAGGGTTGGATTCATGAGATTTTTACTCGTTTGTCATGTTATACTTTTTGAATGTGAACAAGTAAGATACAAAGTAGTAAGAATAGCTTTTAATTAACAAAACACATGTTAATGCTACAAAATATTAATCTCTATGAAAAACCCACTGCATGGCGGGTACTTAATACCATTTACTTGTAGAAGTAGGAGGTAAGGGCTGGGGTAGAAGAGACCTCTTCCCACTCCCTGCTCTTGTATTTTCACTGAATGATTTCAAATAAATATTCATTAAAAAACAAGGACAGAAAAGCTCAATGAATCCTAAGGCGCACAAACCACCACTGGCTATTCCAATTCACCCTAGTTTCTGATGTGCATCCTACTTCTGAGACTGTCCTCCCAATGAGCTCACTGTGACAAGAGGGGCAAATAAGGCATATTAGGATCAGTCTGGAAGAAAAGAGAGCTTTCCAAGGAAAATCAATAGCAGCATGGCTGGAGGCCACCCCAGCAGCACACACACTTGTGCCCAAGAGTAAATGTGCGTCTCAGGCACAAAGACAGCGTGTTCTCTCGAGAAACCACAGTTCTTCTAAGTATCCTTTTCAGTGACCCAGGCAGACAGTAAAGTTCATACAGCTGTCATTGATAGCACCACTTCCAAGTCCTCTAACATCGTGCCAGAATTCCCAAAGCCAGACCATTAGTGTCCCCTTGACTTGTCACAGGCATTTTACAGTGAGAGTCAGGGCTCTCATAAATCATGGCCCCACACCCAGCAAGCAGAAGAGTTGGGGCTTTGGAGATACTACGATATTTAGTAACATTTCATTATAATTATTAATGAGGTGCAGAATCCTGAAACAAAGTAATCAGGACAGAGTAGAATATGATTATAAGAAACTCGAAAATATGTCCAAAGTCCCGAGAATACTGAAAATGGAAAAATTAAGCTAAGTGATAAGAATTATCTCTTTGAAACAGAGCAGATTCCTGCTGGTAGAGGGGAGGTAGGAATAAATTGAACCATCAATTAAATGGTTCTCTTTCGTACATGTTCCAAACATATGGAAACAATAATGTGTGAAGTCTCTCAAATAAAAGCACCCAAGGTAAACTTACCAGTGCCCTTTTCAGGGTTATAAAGCAATGCTTGGTTTGTCTGTCTCCTAAAAGGCAAGATGAAATAACACTTCAAACACACAATGAAGAGAATTAATTCTCTGTTAGATGCAGTGATCAGTCTAAATCTGAAACTAATCTATATCTACAGGAATCAGTGCTCTCTGAGGCTAAACAGGCAGTGTCTTCTTCACCAAAACGGCACACATGCACACATACATATGTACACATGTATATCTGTGCACTGCCTATGGACAATTTTCTTCTCATGTTATGTATATAGATGTTTTGCCTTCATGTATGTGTGCCTCATGCCTGAGGCCAGAAGAGTGTGTTGGATCCCCTGGAATAGAGTTACAGACTGTTGTGGGCCACCATGTTGAGAATTGAACCCAGGTCCTCTGGAGAAGCAAACAGTATTCAGATCCATCTTTCTACCTACTTGGTGATTTAAGCTCAAAGAGAACTTGTATGGGCTGTTACAAGCAAGTCACTGAGAAATATACTCTGAAACCAAACCAATGCAAGTCAGACTATCCCTTCATAAACTAGATCTGTCCCATCTCCTTCCAGAAAATACCATTTTTTCCCTTCAGTTTTGAACCCAAAGTCAGGGAGGTGTTGGCTGCATTTATGTGTGTGCTTGGGCTTGAACCCAGAGCTTCTCTTTGCCACTGAAGTACATTGCAGTCACTTTGGGCTATTGTTTTTAAACAAGCAAGCATCATGATCCATCCTTGTTTTTCCATTTAGGCAAACATCTAAAACTCCGTGTGAATTTTACTCAGATGGGCATATTTGAACAAAACACCATTAAGAATATGTTTACAATGCAAACTTTGCAAAATGTGTAGTCACATTCCACAGATTAGTCAGCTAATGGCTCCAGGGGAACCATTACTGCAGAGTACACCGGTGTGGCACGAAGGAGATGCTCTCACTTAGAGACAAACTCCCTCTCTGTTACAGCTTCAGGTACTGAGGGTGCATAATAATAAGCGATCATATGAACTAATAAGATGGCGTTCACCCTTCCAACCCTTTAGGGAAGTGATTAAACTAGTTCCCTGCCTGTGCATTGCAACTCCATCAGAGACGTCCTTGGGATAGCACAAGCCTGTTTTTTCCGTTTTCATTTTTTCTCACTCAATATTTGAACAGAAATAGAAGATCAACATAAGCAGAGTCCCTGAGCTTGCTCATGGGTGAATGCACATCTGTATATGGGTGTCCATGCCTAAGCAGCTCACATAAGATGGTGTTCTAATAGCTATTGCAGTGTGTGACCAAAATATTTGCTGTGGATGTGTTCAGTTGGTAGAGTACTTGCCCAGCATTGATGAAGTCCTGAGTTCAGTCCCCAGCCCTGCATAAAGCAGATATGGTGGCACACCCTTGTAATGGCAGCACTCGGGGGTACAGGCAGGAGGAGTAGAACTAATAGAATGATAGAGTGACTTACAGACTGTGGTCCCACAGCTCCAATAATGGCTGTCACCTGACAGAAAGGCAAGAGTGCAGTAGCTGTCAGTTCACGAGACTGAATGTTCCGTATGTACACCATAATCCCAAAGAGTCGGAGTCTAATGCCAGTGAAGGAATGGAAACTTGTTAGGGAGAGTGAGGGCAAGCAGGAAGAGGGTGTGGCCCAGATCTAGGGTGGATCTCTACTCTCAACAATCCAGATTCAAGGTGTGTCTTCTGGCTTCAAGTGATCCGGACTTAAGTTCTAAAAACCCTTCATAGATTTACCCAGCTGCTTGGGGTTTCAGTTAATCACAGATGAAGTCAAGTTGACAACCAAGAATAGCCATCACAGCTACATGGTAAGTTTGAGGCCAGCCTGGAATACAGGAAAATCTGTCTCAAATTCATTCATTTATCCACCCATTTAGGAGCTGAAGGATGCTCAATGGTTAAGAGCACTGCTGCTCTTCCAGAGGACTAGAGTTTGATACCCAGCACCCACATGGCAACTCCTGTTTCAGGGGATCTGACGCCCTCTTCTGGCCTCCATGGGGATGCACAGAAGGCAAACACTCATATACAACAGCACATTGAGAGGGGATTTATCTTAGCTGGGTTCTAGGAGCTTCAACCCTTCATGGCAGGGAAGACAGGGTGTAGGTGATGGGTGGAAAACATGAGGCAAAACTGTTCTCATCACGACAGACCAGGAAGTTGGGAAGCAGTCGGACTAGGGCCAGGGCTAACCCTCAAAGCTCTTCCTCTAGTCATCTGCTTCCTTCTGCCAGTCCCATCTCTTAAAATCTCCTCAAACTAGAACCTCAAGCTGGGGGCTAAGTGCTGGAAACAGGGGTCTGTGGGGGGGCATTTCAGATCCGGACCATAACACCTGGTATTAGTTATCAGCCGATACTATCCTGCTTGAAATCTCCTTGAGACCCAGAAACAAAGAAGATGTCCTGAGTAGCCAACATAACACCTGGTATTAGTTATCAGCCGATACTATCCTGCTTGAAATCTCCTTGAGACCCAGAAACAAAGATGTCCTGAGTAGCCAACAGGAAAGCCTAACAGGAGGCTTTACCAGAGCAGTATAATTTTTCCAGCAGAGATTACTGTGACTGTGTCTTTCTCAGCCACACGGCCTCATTAGGCATCTGGGGTCACGCATCAGGGACACTCACTCAGTTTTACCAGAGATACAGAGGCTGCATTTTCTGAAGCCAAATCCACGTAGAAAGGCAGAGCTATTCTTACCAATCTAATAGCAAGGTGGACAAGAGAAAATACAAAAGACAAGGGCGACTCCAAGGAGGAGCACAAGGAGGAAGACAGCAGCCAAGGGGTGGGGGTGGGAGTTAGGGTGGAGAGGAGCTGTCGCTAGTCGTTGCAAAGAACACAGCTCATGTTCTTGATGAGGACACTGTGTTAAGAGCGGTGGCGACGGGGCGATGGACTCAAACCCAAGTCCCAGCTCTAACTCAATGTGTTTGTGATCCTGGCTGAGTCACAGAGCTCTGCAAGGCCTCCGTTTACTGCTCTCTTAAGTGGGAACTGTGTGTCTTCAAAAGGTCTGAATGAAATGCTCAGTGTCAATGGCCTAAATAAGGTCCATCTTATGGGACCTACCATGGAGCGTTATTGTTATTGTTCTTATTATTATTACCATACTTTGCTTAAAACAATGTGGAAATACATATACATCTAAGCAATCTCTTTCAAACAATATAAAGTCAAACAAGTATGTTACTTAAAGAGGTTTTCTATTTTCTAAAAAACTAAACTCAACATCACTCCCACATGATGCTTCTGTGAAAAGGTGGTAATATGTATTCTATCACAGATGGGGGAGAAGAATAGCAATCAAAAGCAGAAAGAGGAAATAATGTTCTTTGCTCCATTTCATCTGGGCCATGCCTCAGACTTCCCAAGTTGTGAAACCGTTGTTGAAACAGGGCGAGTCATAATGCCACTGTTAGAGGAGCTTAGGAATGGAACCCAGCCCAAGCAGATTAGGTGCTGGACCCCGGGCTACCCACAGTGGGGGAATAAGGAAGGGACAGACACATAGATGTACATACACTGCAGCTGGCATCAGATGGACTCCTCAGAGCTTCATGTCTGTTGGGTACAGCACAGCGGGCGGGTTAGCTGCTCTCCATAGCAGGTCTCTGTAGGGAGCAGTCTCAGGCTGTAAACATTCTGGAGGAGGAAACCATGGTTGCTAGACTTCACACAAACTGAGCAATCATCCATAAACACTCATGTTTGGCTCCAGAAAACCTTTGCCATTTCTCTTCTGGCCCATATGGATAATGTTTTGTCAATTTGTCCCATAGGTTCCAGGCTTTGGAGGCCCTGGTGTGGCTGTTTCCATGTCAGAATATGCATTCGTTAAGGACTTCAATCACTCAGGGCTTTCTCTGATCCCCACAGAAGTGTACTTTTGGTTTTACACTTTCCTGCTTATCTACTTGACCTCACATACAAAATAGCTGCCTCCAAAATATACACTACTAAGTAGCAGTTGTCTAAGTTTCCTCTTGTAGATGTGACAGAATGAATGACTTGACAAAAGTGTATGAAGGGAGGCAGGTTTTATTCTACCCTTTGTTCTACCTCACAGTTCAAGGGGACAGCCTATCATAGCAGGGGCCTCAAGGTGGCAGGAACTCTCAGCTGGCTGGTGGGTCACCTTGCTTCCACACCAGGAAGCAGGAGTAATGGATATCGGTGTTCTGCTCTCTGCCCTGGTTTATGCAGTCCAGGCCCCCAGTTCAAAGAGTGAGTTGTCTTTGACCTTCCTCGAGTTTGGCAACATCAACACTGTCCCAAAATACAGCCATCCAAAGAAGTGACAAGGGCTGCTGCCAGCCGAGATGTCATCTCCTGCATCCTTCAGTCCATGCCTTTGTATTTCAGTCTCTCCTCATTCACACTACCAAGGGTTGAACATAAAACTTTAAAATTCCTGGCATTACCTTAAAACAGAGCTCCTAACCCCCAGGTGGAAGCCTCATCCACCTATGCTGCATGGTGCAACAGACCAGGAAAGAGGCCATGCGGTCAGTTGTCATCAGATGTCCTCTGCTGTGACTTCCCCACAGATGACATTCTTTTTCCCACTCAGGACAAAACAATCTGTGTCACAGACTCTAAAAACCTCAGGATTCCTTGCAATCAGTTCAGTCTTTCACCTGCTTGTCCAAAATTCCATTTCTAAGCCATTTCTCAAGATGTCCTTGTTATCACAGGCTTGCAATTACATTGGGGAGAAAAGTAATTAGCAAATAATAAAATTGAAAGGAGGATGGTGTTTTAATACTTGTTTCTTATCACTCACAGTGTCCTGCAATCAAAATTGCCCCTTAGAATGTGTTTTACTTAGTCTGAAAACTGGCGTCGTAAGTGAACAAAATGTGAATACATTTGAGGCAAGATAAGGATAAAAGTTGTATTATGAAAAGGAACACTACAATAGCAGTTCATTTCCACACTTTTCCCACAGTGACCAGGGGCAATGACAGTGCCATTTCACACTTGTGACAAAGACCTCTCCTCCAGTGTCACTACATAGTTTTCAGCCATTGTTGCAGAGAAAGAAAAGAAACACGACTGTTTGATTTTAGAGCAAAGAGGAAGTACGAAAATGAGGAAAGTTGGCAGCAACAACAACATAGCTCACAAAATGATGGCAGAAAACACAAAGAGCTTTACTTCACAAAGAGGAGGAGAAGGAGACAGAATCAGTGGAGTATGGTAAGAAGGAAATGATCT
This sequence comes from Mesocricetus auratus, assembly GCF_017639785.1. Lineage (NCBI taxonomy): Eukaryota > Metazoa > Chordata > Mammalia > Rodentia > Cricetidae > Mesocricetus > Mesocricetus auratus. The sequence goes on along the minus strand of NW_024429195.1, from coordinate 31,310,575 downwards.
TTGGTCAACAATGTGAGTCCTTGTATTATAGCACTGGGCCATATGGGATCAAACTCCTTGTGCACATGACACAAGCACCCTTACCATGAGCTACCTCCCATCCTTCCTCATAAATCGTACTAAAGTCTACCTGCATTTCCTGCCTGATAGAGCATAACTGTTCAACTGGACAATGACACAAAAATTATATTTTCATCACTCTGCCAACTGGGAAACTGAGAATTAGACTTTGAAGTAGTTTTCCTGGGAGAGCAAGGCTAACCATCTTCTGATTCAAACATTGTGTTCTATTTCCACAGCTGCTTCATTTCCTCCCACAAATTAACCATGTTCTTTCAAACACTGGAATGCAACCTGCCCTTTAAAAAGAATCTCTAGTTTATTTTACTTACTTTGCTTTTCCTCATCCCATTTGTACATGGTCTACTTGTAATTTTACTCCTCAGCCACTTACTCTATAGCCCAGCCTCATCTAGAATGTGATAGCATTTAGCACTTTATTATGGAGGATGCAAGTTATGTTTCTGAAATAAGGTACCTGTAAGGATTCAGATATTATGCTGGCCTGCCCCTGTCACCTGGCAGAAGGCACTCAGGCAGTATTCTGGTCAGCCCAGGGTTCCATGAGTACTAGTCTGCATGCAGGTGAAAAGGACCCCTTCAAAAGAAAGATCCCTGCCCACTTATGCTCTCTTGCTGTCTTTCCAGCTCTTCTCTCTCTCTAGTCTCCTCTCTTTCTGCTCCTGTCTCTCTCTTCTCCTCTGTCCCTCCTCTGTGTCTCTGTGCCTCTTTACCTCTTTTTCTCTTTCCTCTCCCCCAACCCCTTTCTAATAAAACTTCTCACTCAAGCTCTGGCTGCCTGCCTGTGTTTGTCCCCCACTTCAGTCACCCTTATCTGCCATGATCTCCCATACAGGGCTCCATTCCAGCTTTATCCTAACATTGGAGTAAAAAAACACAGTACCAAAGTCATCTCTTAGGTTGGTTGCTTAATGGTGGTTATAAGAATTGACAAGGATGCCATTCAGTGAAATGCCTTCCTAGAGCCAGACACACTGATCTAACACAGTTCCACCATGGCTTTTTCCAAATGGGTGGGGGACTAAGGAAAGTGTTTTGTTGGTGAATAAGCATGAAAGACTTCAATTAACTTGCAACTCAATCATAAAGACAACGAAGATCCAACCTCCATGTCAACACATCTCACAATTCTGGCTCATCTAACCAGGGGTAGGATGACTTATGGTCTCTGGTCCTCATCTCCACAAATACTTATCCCAAGGTCATTGCTTCAACTATCCCAAGAGTATAGAAATGAGTTTCTCAACTTGTGGGTCACAACCCATTTGGGGAGTCAAAAAACCCTTTTACAGGGGTCGCCTAATACCATCAGAAATCACAGATATTTACATTACAATTCCTAACAGTAACAAAATTACATTTATGAAGTATCAATGAGAATAGTTTTATGGTTAGGGTCACCACAACATGAGGAACTGTATTAAAGGGCTGCAGCATTAGGAAAGTTGAGAACCACTGGTATAGACCAGTAATTCAGTTCAGGACGTTGGACAGCTCAGTGACTTATTGCAAAATGGAGAGCCATCTGTTGGCCAGAAGTCTAAGCAATCGTAGTCCAATTTCTCATACCAGGACTCTAAGACAAAATAAAAGAAGAAGAAAACTTTCTGTGAGCCTCATTTTTCCTACAATGAGGAGGTCTAAAGAAACTCACTTCAGTATCTTTCGGTAGCCCAGAAGTTGAGGTTCATGTATAACACTGCCGAGGTGTCCTCCCAGGCAAACTCCAAGTATTTAATGAAAGTTGAAGAAATATTTATAAGATAACTTCTGTAAATGTAGTTTTGTCTCACAGTAGTAATTTTGTAGCTAGTTGATCCACTTAATAAGTGATATTATTGCCAAGAGTGCCCCTTCCTCTATAGTAACCTAAGGAATATACCACACTCACACAAACGTGCATGAGTACCCCATACACACACCTTATACCAAGGAGCCTCACTCTTTTTCACAGTATATAAGTTCTATACTGTTGTCCCTGAAAACTGATTGTTTTCTTGAGAATTGATCATTGCATAACAACCAGAATGGTGGAATTTTTAAATCCAAAATTCATGAAATGGTTTAGAGTGGGAAATAGACGAGGCAGGAGAAAACCTGGGGATGGAACCAAGGCTCTCAGCAGGCATGTGTGCAGTCAGAGCACTTTGGAGAGATGTTCTAGTAATGCTGTGTTTTATGGATTCTCGCTGTTGGCATTCTTCGGAGATGACTTGATTTTGAAAGACTGCATGTATTAAGATCGCGTGCTGAGGATACTGTCTTGCATATACTCTTGTGGTAACACTTTGAAACATTTGTAGATGGAGAAATGGCTCAATTGGTAAGGTACTTGCCATTCACACATGAAGACCTGAGTTCAGTTTCCTCTAGAACCCGAAGAGGTCTGAGTCAGTGCTGGGAAGGTAGGGATAGGAGCATTCCCGGGGCTTTCTAGGTGAATCGGAAAGCTCCAGGTACAGTGATGAGATTCTGTCTCAAAACAAATGTGAAAACAATTTAAGAGGACACCTGACGTCAACCTCTGGCCTCCTTAAGTGCACCTACACACACACACACACACACACACACACACACACACTTGAGGTGCTTTCTAAAGAGGCTCAGAAAAAGCAATTACTTGTGATGCTTTGTAGTAGAACTGGGTGTCATGCCCAGCATCTGTGACTCAAGTTCTGCTTTATACCATTACGAGGCTGTAGTAGAGGAACTAGACACGCCCGCCCAGCCCAGACAGTGTCAAACCCCCTGTCCTCTGTGCTCCTGAACTCTGCAGTGCCCCTGCATCCTTTTCTTCCCTTCCCACTGCCGGTGTGAACTGGAACTATGGATAGACAAATTGGCAGGTAGGCATGGTGTGAATGATTTTTGTGTTGTTTTGGTGTGAGACTATACCACCTTTCTCAGCCCTGAAATGACATTTAACATTCATGTGCCACTTGTTTTAGATAGTAATATTTAATTTCCAACCCTGAGAATTGCTGAGTTCTTGAGGACTGATAGTGGCAAATGACAGTGTGATGATCCAACTGATAACTATGCGTGAGGGGCTCTGACAGAACACTAACTTGTGATGACACCTCCCTGTCCCCACCTTCTCCTGCCCTTCATACTGTGAAACACTGCCCTTGCTGCTGTCTCCTGTGAGTCCTCCAGTGTGTGTTCCCTAACTTCTCTCCCAATGCTCTTTTTTTCTTTCCAGCTGCACTGAATACCTTTGCAGTGGCCGGGGGCAGCCCCTTGTCACTGCTCATCATTCTTCCTCCTTCAGACAGCAGCTGGCATGTTCATGGTGATATGACCATAGATCATTTCACTTCTTTAAAAGGGGGGCATTTTATGGCTTTTCAGGCTAAACACTTTTTGTTTCTGTGAATTCAACTAATTTTTGCTTAAACCCATATTTCCATTCTTTCACAAAGTGCGGCTCCCAAGTCTGTCCTTTAGGCATTTACAACACTTTCTGATAACTAGTATGTTCTGTCTTGAAACCTGCTATGACACTTGGCAATCAGTTGTTTCTATATCCCCTTTGTGTCTTCTCCCCCTGTTCCCCACATAGTATATAGCAAGATGTCATAGCTGTTCAATAAATATGAATTGGATAACAATGAATACACAAATACTCATTTAATAAAGTAGTTAATAGAACAAAAGATCACTGATTTCTTTCTGAAGGATAGAACCACCTAAATGCCAGATGCTTTCTTTTTGTTTCTGGTACTAATATAATATTACCTGGACTTCCAGTCATATGGAACCAGTACACCACACAGTTTCTTAGAATCTCTCATGTACCCAGTTAGAAAACAGAAATAGAAATGTGGTGTTCCAGGGTTGTCTCCACAGCCATTCAGGAGGCATCAGGATTGGTTTCCTTTTGGTTGTTGATTAGCTTCCTCTGTCTTTTCATTCAATGTCTTTAAAATCCAAACAGCAATATGAAACAAAGGGGAAATCTACCATTTTGTGGTAAATGTGGGTGCTGTGGGAATGACCTTACCTACTCTACTCTGTCCTCAGGATGCCACTTACACAGGAAGAAAGGCAATCATCACATCTACAGAACCACATTGAGACATGGTATGAAGCACTATGACTTGAAAGAATAGAGACCTAAGCAAGGGCTTAAAAGCTCAAGGCAGACAATCTAGAAACACATAGAGTGAGGGATGCTTGGATTGTTGTGTTTGTTCTTTAAAGATCATCTGAATGAGGACTATAAGAAATTCTCCAGAGACTGGTAATGACAAACACAGTCATGAGCATACTTGAAGAAGGAAAAGTCCTAAATCACAACTCTAAAAGTTTGTAATTCAGAATCAGCTAAGTCCTAGAGGTGACTGCAGTTAGAATTCATGACATCACTCCACATCTAGTCTTGAAAGTGCTTTAGTATCCTTTGAAGGTTTTATTGGAAGCTACTGCATGAGGTACAATGCTGAGACAAACTGAGTTCTGGGTACTTAGTGGCTAAGATAAAGTTCCTGATCAACTAGAGTGATGGTCCAGGTCACAAGGGAGCAACCTCGCCTAGGAGAAGTCAAGAACACTGTTGAACAGTGGTTCTGCTATGGGAAGCAAAGAGCAGAATTACATTAAGACATTGAAAACCATAAAATGCTGTTCTATTGCTTGATTCCTTACAAATGCACAGAATAAATATATTGTACTCTAAGGTGGATATCAATCAAAGTAGTTGAATTTAAATTTTTCAGAGTTCAGAACAGAGGTTCCCTAAGAGCACAAGGCTCAATGAAACCGACATTGTTATCCCATAAGATACAGGTCCTGTAGAAGAAGAGCCTGAGGCAAAAGCTTGTTTGGAGATGAAGGGTACCAAGCATAAAGCCAGTAGTCAACGTCTCCATCTTTGGACCCACTTTCACTTTGTTCTTCATAGGAGCCTTTCCTCCCACTGTGGAGACATGTAGACCTCTTGCTCCATGAACATCTTTTCTCTCTGTCTTTTGAACATGCCTTCTTCATATTCAACTTGCCCTCACCCTACCAGCCTCCGTGTCTAACTTAGGGATCCCCTTTAAACATGTTTTCATTTCAGTAGTTATTATGTGATGTCAACTCCCTTTATTCCATTTGTTCCGAATACCAAGAAAAATATCTCCATGGGGCTTTCACCCCTTACGTCAGGTGCCCAGCCATCCTTCAAACAGCTTTGCTTATAAAAGAATAGTCATAGCCAGGCGGTGGTGGCACACGCCTTTAATCCCAGCACTCGTGAGGCAGACGCAGGCGGATCTCTGTGAGTTCGAGGCTGGGCTGGTCCAGTATAAAAGCTTCCAAAACAATACAGAAAAATCCTGTCTCGTAAAAACAAACAAACAAACAAACAAACAAAGAATAGTCATGTGACTCCTTACGTTCCCTGCAAAAAGGATGCAATAAATGGATAACATATTTTTTTCAAAATATGTAGCTTTAGGATGCTTTCATTCTAGTTGGGAGAGGCAATAATAAAAAAGTTAAAAACAACCAAGATAAACTCAGCTAGTGACAAATGTTGTAGAAATACTAAAATACAAATCGAAACTCACTATATGAAGAGAAGGGATCAGGTTGCTCCTTTGACTGCATGGTTAAGTTGGAAGATTGTGCCTTTACACCATAAGCAAGGCATACTGAAGCCTCTGTGTTCTCAATCAGTACTCCCCACATAGCAGGGTGAAAATTAGCATACTAAGATTAAATTTCACCTTACAATGCATTTATACCCTGATACGCTCATCATGAAAGCTGAGAATATAGTGAAGTTTAAAAAATGCATTATATAACTGGTCTACTGAGCATCATAGTGACACAACACACTGTAGTGTCAGTGGCTTGTTCTCAGTCATGTGTGGCTGGAAAGCAGGGGAATAGTGCATGGCACTGATCATTGCTGCTCTGGAAAAAATGAAATTAAAAATCTGAAGTTCAGGCTCTATCAAATATATGTCATTCTCACAATGTTGTGTAGTTGGAGAATCATAAGTGAACCAACTTAAAGCCAAGCATCATCTGTGCCCACTGTCATGAGCTGTGGACCAGCAGTTCCTGGACACATGGGAGGGGACATACATCCAGGAAATTTAAGGAGACTGTCTAAGAGAAGGCAGAGACAGCAATAACTTGCTGTGATTCCTACTCTGAAATATAATTTAGTGGCTAAAAATTAACTAGAAAAAAGCTGCAAGACATTTAATATAAATGCTCAGGTCACACTAAAGTATTGGGAAGCATACTGGCTCCCAGGCACAGTGGTGCCCACCAACCTCGCATTCTGAAATCTGAGCAGTCTTAATACCTAGGATGTCTGCTCGGGTGTTTGACAAAAAGAGCCTCATGCAGCCTAAGCTTCACTAACTGGAAAGGTTTTATCTGCATTTGTCTGTGTTACCCCTTCTTTGAAACCCTCTTTAAAATCAAAGTGTTCATTTCACCATTAGCCTAAGGATGTCACAATTCCCAGACCTGGTACTCATGAAAAAATACAACTTTTTGTTAAAGTCAGAAGTTTGTCCCTGATTAATAAGTTTCCTGTCACCATTTATTTCTTTCATCTGGTCTACAAATACGTGTGGAAACTGTTGAACAGGGCCTGTGTAGACTGACCAACCACCCCATCACCCGTTCCTCCATAGATTACGGTGTTGAGCTCGGCCCTGGAGAATCATCTTTTAAATTCTTCCTTACTCACTGGGCATGCTTCTATTGACCTTCCCAAGCCTGGAAGATTTGTATATGTTTCTGTTTACACACACTTTTAAGAACCAAACAGCAATTTTATTTATGAAACAAGATTATACAAAAAAAATGGTCCTGGCTAGAACATTATTTTTACTGACTGCAAAAAACAATGTGTGATCATAAATAAACTAGCTAACTTTCCTGATATTCCCCAATTGCAAAACTGAAGATGGAAAGAGATGGTGTCTGTTAGTTTTTTACACACAAGAAAACAGCCCAGTTATATATGTCTTCTTTCAAAATAAACCAACTATCTTCGTGTTCAGCTGACTATAGGAAGAACTCAAATGCTGTGTTTTTAACTCAGTACAGTGTGTGGGTTAGGTCACTAAGTGACAAGGCTGAAAGCACACATTTACTTGAAAAGTAATGGTTAACTCGAGATATGAGGCTCCACATGGAATGTGTATTTCCGAAACTTTAGAACGCTATTAAAATTGCCATTATGCTTATGGAATAACTGGCTGTTTAAAATGTACTCTTCTTGCCACCTGCATTTCATAAAGAAACACAAGCAATTGCATTAGGCTACACTAATCACCGGCCAAATTTTATTTTCTTGTCTAAACCAGAATTCAATTATACAGATATGAAAAGGGAACTTAATAACACTGACTTCCAATCTCTTCTTGGCTGGGAATTTACCAAAAAACATTATCTAATTCAGCAGTGGGAGATTATATTCTATGGTTAGAATATTAAGTTAGAAATTTAATATTTTTGTTTCCAATATGACTGAGTTACTAAGTGTTTAACCAATGATGCTTTCCTTTGGTTCGGCCTTTTACTCTGAAGATCTTAAGAGGACAGAATTTGGGAAGAGAAAATGTTTTCTTCTCAAAACTTGTGGGTGTTATCTATACACTACACAGCATGGCTCTCTTGAAGGATAAATGAACCAATGTGCTTGACAGCACTCAGAAAACTAAATCAGGGAATGCCCAGAGTTCCTGGATCCTTTGTTTCAAGACACAGTACTCAACAGAGGTTATCGTGTTCTTCCACCAGGAAGGTGGTACAACAGTTGGGTGAAACTGGGTTCTATGAGGTCCCAACTAAACCATTTGTCCCTTCCCACAAAAGCTAGGTTGAGAATAGTTATTCCACCAGAAATGATACTGTTTTACAAATGGATTGTGGTGTCCAACTTCTCCAAGAAGACAAAGAGGATATACAGAACTAAAAGTCAATTTCCAAGGAACCACTGCCTTGGGCAGTGCTACATTAATCTGCCTCAAAAAGGTGATGAGGTAGATGGCTCATTTCAGGAGGACACAGTCATTACCCAATGACTTACAGGATCTTGTGACTCCAGAGAAATCCACCGTTCAGCATTAAATCACTCAGCAAGTACGAGAAGCTGGTCAGGGGAAGAGAATTGGAAGAGTTCCCCTGCCTCAGACTCAGACATATTGGTGAGGCTCAATTAGCAACAAGAGGGAACCAAAGGCAGAACACTTTGCCCCAGACAGTATTTATTCTGCAGTTGCAAGATACTCCTTCCAAGTCCCTGTACTCTTACCCTCCTCCCATTCCAAAAACTAACATGTATGAAACAGCATCCCGATCTCCTGGTTTCAGACCAAATAGACTTCTACTGCATGAATTATACAACATCTCCCATGCAAACTTAGTCTCTTGATAAAGGTGCAAGTTAATTATTATACTTGCTCTTTCTCATTGGCACAGATATCACTAGCTTCTTTCCACTTCCCCCAAACAACAACAGAAACCATATGAGGCACAGCCACATATACATACCATTCTTGGACTGCCTGCCTACAATGCTTTCTTTTATAACAGGGAATGTCTGTCTGCCAGTGTTTTTAGCTTCAGCAGCTGGGCTCCTCTTGACTGACTGAGAGAGGGGTCCACATGGGGGGGGAAACATTATCATCTGATTAAGGCTTTCAAGCAAATTAAAACTCTCTGGACAGGATCATCTTTCCCTGTCTTAGATCTCAGTGAACAGAAAGGAGATCATCCCTCTGGGCAATTATCAACTCTGAAAGTGCTTGTGGTTTGAGACTCCAGCAGAACTTACTGCACACAGCATCATCGTAATGTACTTGCATAGACTCAAATTTCAGTGGCTCTTCTGTTCCACGTGACCCAATGTGACATTTGTGAAGACCTGTTTCCTTCCCTCAGGTCATTTCTTCTTTGTTTGCATAGAACCATTCTTCCTCATTTAAGTTCAAGCCTTGTATTAACCAGCCCTTTCAACAGACTAGACAATTTCTAATTGTCCATATCATGGCCACCATGCATCAAAGGTAGGACCATTATTTTTTTACTTCTGTTCTCTTGAAGAAACTCAAATTCTTGTAGGCGGAGGAGTTTGCACTGTTGGGAAAAAAAGAGATAGTAGGAGGCTGGAAACAGTCTCCATGCTCTCACCAGGGGCTGTGAATATATGGAGGCTGGGTTATTTCACACAACATCACATGCAGACTTAGTCTGCTGTCTTTTCCTCATAGATGTAGGTGATTTGACTAGAATCTGATCCACAGAGTTGGGAACCAATAAGAGCTGCCTGAATAACTTTGATCCTTTCTTATTAAAGCAATATAACGTTAGTTTTCTAGGGCACTGTCGTTTCACTTACATCCAGTATAAACTGCTTAATTAGAGATTATAGCACTGCTGGGACAGAAAGCAGCAGCACTTATTTATATGATAATATGAGCTGATAATTTAGGAATAATTCATTCACATAAGTGTCCAACATTGCCACACACGTTTATTACAGTGTATGGCAGAGTGGACATTCTACCCACATGGCAAAGTCTCTCTTAAAACAATGTGCAATTGGCTTGTAATTTTTTCCTGTATGACAGAGTGGTACAGGAACGCACTGGGATGTCAGAGTGAGAGATTGTTGTCATTCCCCTTCGTGCTGTTTTTCTGCCCTGCCTTCTGATCTTTGCTTCATTCACACAAGCTGGGATGGCTGGGGAAAACATGCTAATGGATGAAAGGGGACTTTTGTGGAGACAGTTCAAGTTCGGGATGGGAGAAATGATGGGTTGGGCTAAAGGGTCCTTGTAGTCTTGACTTTCTCTTACTATAAATGCAAGATGAAAATAATTCCAAGCTGCAAATGCCAGCAGAGATCAAATTAGAAAAGATTTTTGTGATATGTCATTATCAAGGCAAGAAAAAGTAAAAACACAAAATAGTAATTGTGGTCATGAATCACGCATGACAAGGAGTTTAAGAGCTCGTGGTTCACATTCCAATGTCCAAGGGTGTTTAAAAGTCCCTTTTAAAAGGCAATCACTTGTTTGTCAGGAGAGGGAAAGGGGTGTGGGGAAGAAGACTGTCTAAAGGCAAAGTAACAGAGATGAAATAACCTCCAGCAATAAGAGAACTAGCACAGGTACATGTGAACATAAGAGAGCAAGGAGAATCCACACTGGTTTCCAGACAGATAGATGAATGAATAAATGGAAAGAATAGGCACAGGGATGATAAATTCTCCAACATTCCTCCAGTCATGTTTCTTTTCCATGGTTTTTTCAACAGCCCAAATAGCATGTGTCATGTGTTTTCTAGGTTGTGCCTGCTAGACATATCATTGCTAACACACAACTGGACTACTTTTTCCTGTACTTAGATACATAATATATCATTCTTTTTATCTTTATAGTAAAACATGCCAGTCTTTTCCTGCATGGTTTCTGGGTTTGTTGACAAACTTTAAAAGGATTCCCCTATATCTTTTTCAGTACAATATGTTTTTATGCCTTAAACTCTAGTTCACTTGCATTTTATTTTGGATATTTCTTTGTTTTTCTCCAAACATATATAATAAAATACCCTTTCTTCCTTGGCTGATCTGAAACACCAAATTGGTTATGCAATGGGGTTGTAGGGCAGAGGACATTATCCTACCCTGATTCTGCTCCCTTGGTCTGTTCATCATTCCGTGATATCATACGTATACCTTTTATTTGCAGGCTGTATGTTCCAAGAAAACTCTTCCCTATATGCCTACATTTATCTGTTTTTAAACAGATAATTCATAATCAATGTTACAGACTGTGTTAAGGCTGGTAAAGTGTTGGAGGGCAAAGGGCAAAAGAAAGATTTGAGGTCTAAGGATGTTTCTCACTGAAGGTCAGCATTTAGAGTACTTGACATCTTTCTCCAGGGATCTTCCTTGGAGGTGTCTAGAGTGCTCTACTTGGCCTCACACTGATGCAAGTAATAACCATAACCAGTACACATTTCCAAGTTCCTGGACAGTGGATGTAAACTTGACCTGGTTGACCTTGATTTAACAGTTAACAGTTTAGTTGATAAGGAAAGTTCTCCACAGTGGAGTAAAACCCTCATTTCAGCTATTAATGATAATGAAGATACAACATAGAAGAGTACTAGCACTTAACACAGACAAGGCAGTGTGTAGGAACCTTAGACAGAAAGATGAGGAAGACTACTTAGAAATATGCTCTGGGAGTATAAGGACAGCCTCAGACAACACCTCTTCATTCACCCTTGGGCTTTCTTAGGTATACATATTCCTCTAGAGAAGCAACCTGGAATCTATAAGAAGGTAGTTCCCATGAAGATAACACCATTGACCAAATGGTTCCTGTGTAGCATGCATACACAAAGTATATGTAAGGGATGGATGCATAAATAGATGATGGATGGATGGATGGATGGATGGACAGAGGGACGGACAGACAGACTATAGACCATTTTAAGTTTTATCACTGTCATGCATGTGTACATAGATGTGTATACACAAACGCATTCCTCACAGCCACACCAGGAACAACTGTTAGCACTTTCACTCCACACCTGGCACACTGAGGCTAAGCTCTCCATTGCCACACTACTTATCAGAACCTCTGATGACGAGTCAGGTCCCTGAGTCCCAGGAACCTCTTGGGTAAAACACGAAGAGCCACTCAAAGGATTCTAGTACTTTATGAGGTGATAGATGTGAGGCCTGTAGCAAGGGACTAGTGCATGATCATCAGATGATAGATATTCAGCTCACACAGCTAGTAAATGGCCTTGTGGATCCTAGAGGAACTTAGTGAATTCCTCAAGCACATATCAGAACTAAGTCTCTGTCTCTCTCTGTCTGTCTCTGTCTCTGTCTCTGTCTCTGTCTCTGTCTCTCTCTCTCTCTCTCTCTCTCTCTCTCTGTGTGTGTGTGTGTGTGTGTGTGTGTGTGTGTGTGTGTGTGGTGACCAGAGGACAATCTGTCATTTCCCTCATACCATCCACATTGGTTTTTGAAACTTAATCCCTCATTGGTCTGGACCTCACTTTTTAAGAGTTTGGGGGAATCAAACTAGGTCCTCATGCTTACAAGGCAATCACTTACTGACTGATCTGTCACAGTAGCCCTAGACAGCCATCTTCTAGAGCTTTGAGAAGGACTCTAAGCAAGAAGGAGGTACATTCTATTTAAAACCTTGATGTGGTGCAAATTCAAGGATGCCTTAGCCTAACATTGCAGTAGCTCACCTTCTGCTATGGTCCAGCCCTAAGTAGCTGTTTGTCCCAATTTGAGAGCCCCAGTTTCCCTTCCAAGATCTTGGAAAAGTCATCACATTTTACTAATAAGTTTGATTCTGCATGTTCCTACAACCAACACAGCATCATATATCAATTGAATTGAATGCTGTCTCCACACCACACCTGGACATCTCCATGGACATCCCTGGTGTCCCAAACAGAGCATGCAGACTATAGAGGAATATACCACAGCCAGACCTCAGCCCAAGGCCTGGCCAGAATCCCTTCATAGCCAAAAGAGACTCCAGGTGGCCATAAGGAAGGGCAGTAACTTGTCCATGTCAGAGGTTTTATAACCTATGACCAGGCTAGACATCTACAAATCTGTACTGATTGGTTGGACAGAGCCTCACCAATCACTGAAGGAAGTCATAACAGTCTAACTAGTTCATTCTGGAATGGTTTTCTATACCCACAGCCTTGTCTGTACCTACAACCTCATCTGCACCCACAACCTCTTTTTTTTTATTCACAGCCTCCACTATAGCCACAGCCTCCCTCTTCTGTACCACAGCTCTGTGCCCACAGTCTCCTCTTTACCCACAACCTAGTGTATACCTACAGCCTTATCTAATCCTACAAAGCAGTGAGATCTGGACTCCTATCTCCATACTAACCACCACTGGTCTGCAAGTGTAACGGTGAGGGGAGCTGGCATGAGGTTAAAATGTCACCCCCCGTGAGATTTGGGGAAGCCTAAGCTGAGACTTGTATTTGAACACCCTCACTCTTCCTTCTCTTCCTTCTCCTCCTCCATCTCCCATTCCATGCTGGAAGTCACAATGACAAACAGTCAGTTAAGAAGAAGGAAAAGGAAATGAGGATTTTTTGGGGAAAAGGGGTGAAAGGAATCTGTCTATCCATTCTGTTTTCTCTCCTTTACAGAAACACGGTGTTTTCACTCAAAAGTTCAGCCTCAGGTTGATACTGATTTTGAGAAAGAGAGGAACTTAACAATTTTTTAACTTTCAGTTTTAAACCCAGATATCATTTTTAATGTGTCTATGACCTTACCTTCTATAACATAAATTTTAAAAACTGCATTAAAATTTTACTAAACAAAGGACAGTATCATCTGTTATGGACAAAATAGTAGCATTCCCTGAAGCCTTTCTGTGTGCTAGTCATTTCAACAGCTGTATACACCAGCACTAGGATGTCCTCAACAATACTAGGATGCAGTAATTGCTAGTAAATCTCATCTAAGGCACAGAGTAGTGAAAATGTACCAGAAAATCTGATTCCAACCCTCAACTAACTTAGTTTCATATAATAAATATTTCAAACACTTTTGAAAATAGAGTTGTACCAAGCATGGTGGTACATGTGTTTCTAGGCCAGTCGGGTCTATAAAGTAGGTTCCACATCAGCTAGAACAGGTAATGAGATTTTTACAATAGAGCCATTGCTACATTGCAGTGGAAACATTGAACAGGACTGGAATGATTTTTCTAATTTGAAAGAAAGAAAAGGCAAGTCTACTAATTTTATTTCAAAGTGCTCTGTGATGCCACATGAGCCTTTAGCCACTAAACCACAAAACGTGAAATTCTAGTGACTGGCAGCAAAATACTTCTGAATTTTACCTGGGTTTTTGTTGGATTTGGGGATGGGTATATTTTATTTTGTTTCGATTCGATGGCACAAGCTAAAATGGCGTAGTTCATATACTACAAGTCACTTTTGGGTGAGTTTTCCACAGATCAGTAGTCCTTGTCAGTCCATCCTGGCCAGATGAGAACCTGGGACCTGTCCAGTAGAATCAGTACCCAGCGCCTGCTTTATTGCCTGATCCCATGGCTGGTAACAGGACTGCTGCAACCTCTTTCCCAGATCCAAGGATGAGAGGCAGCTGTCCCCATGCTCCAGTGAGCCTTCTGGACTGCCAGGAATTCCTAAACACCCTCTACTTGCTGCTCATTAAATGAAGGGCTGAGTCTCCACCCGAGCTGTGCTGTGAAGCTCGGCCCTATGACAAGCCCTTTGTCATGACCCAGCTTTCTCCTGTACCCCGCACCCCGTCCCAGCTTCTCAGAGCAGCTCTGTCTTTACCACTTTGTAGTTGGAGGTCTGTATACAACCGGGAAAAATGATTTTGCTACTATTTTTTTTCTGCTAAAAGTTAATGGATTAAAAGATTCCTGGATTCTGTTTCACTCCCATGCAATTAAGAAAATTCAATTTCATGTCTTTCCAGACAAAGCCAAGAGAATGTTTGTCCTCTTACACCTGTTATCAGAAGCAGTCATTGTTTTCCATGGGCTTTGTCTTCTTTGATTTAACTGGCCATGTTTATAGACAGCCTGAGTTGTCTTAAGTCACAACAGCAGCTACAGATGAAATTTCAGCGACGTAATATGTTCTCTCCCAATCCGGTCCTCTCAGGAGCTGCAGAGGCACCACACTGTTTCAGACGGTAAGAAAGCAAAATCCTACATGGATATAGTGTCACACTGCTCAGCCTCTGCCTCCCCAAGAGATTCCCTTCATGGAGGCAGAGGCTCAGCCAGGACAAAGACACCATTTAATATTTATGTTCATATTCAATTCTCTTAACAGCTATGCATATGTGTAATGCATCAAAGTTAGGGGAATTTGACTTAAATTGCAGGAAAGACACAGCTGGGCTTAGTTATCATCTGAGGTCAGCACTAGCAATGAAAGACTCTCTGATGGGCTACAAACAGCTTCTGGTTAACAAAACAGACTTCACCAAGTGATAAGGCTTTATGCCTTAATAAATTATTGTTTATGTCAAGAAGTTTTGTTCCATTTAAATTATTCTTGGTGTATAGAAGCTGGGCCATTTACATCAGCACCAAGGTGCAGGTTTGTACTGAATTTTCATCTCTGTACAAAGGGCTAGGAAGCAGCTGTACTCTCTGGGGCTTATGAAGCCTGCCAAAACCATCTTTTGTGTGTGTGTGTGTGACACCTTTGCTGCCACACAGCCTCAGAAAATGCCTTTATGGATTCTAAATGCTTTAGCCACCAGAGGTATTGGACTCACCAGTGCTAGTCAACATGCAATTTCATTTTTAAAATGAAATGGAGTGCTGGGGCTTTAGTTCAGAGCTAGAGCTCTTGCCTAGTATGTGAAGACCTGGGTTCAATGCTCAGTACCAAAAAATAAAATGAAATGGACTGAATGTGGCAACTCAACTCTGTAATGTCAGCACTTGAGAGACTAAGGCAATAGTATTGCTGTGAGTTTGAGGTTAGTCCTCTTGGGCTACATAGTGATATCCAGGCCAGCCTAAGCTATAGAATAAGAACTTGCCTTAGGATGGAGAAGGAGGAGGGGCAGAAGGAGGCAGAAGAGGAATAAGGCCTCTGATATTGGGATAGGTGTTGTAGCTGAAGTCTGCTAAACTTATCACAATACTTCTGAGTTTGAGATTAATTTAAACTTGGAGAACAGAGCAATTTATTACCTGGATACTTTTCAGTTTGAGCTATTACCCATTATATGGCACATATTCAACCTGCAGAGACAGAAACTGTTAAAATATTTATGTAGATATTTATGGGGTGTGAAATGGAAAATGATACACCTGGGAACAAGTACCAAAAAATGAAAAAATAAAACAAGCGGGCCACTGAGAAGTCACCGAGCTCTCTTCCTCCTAGAGGGGCAAGAGAAGATATGTCTTATCTACAGCTATGTGGTGCAGGATCTACAAAGGCGGTGCTGCTTCAGAGTAGGAGACTTAGTCTGTTATGAGTCTATTTTTCATGGCATAAGCTACACGTGCTAGATATGAGTCTAAGGAGTTATTTCAGACCATCCATTGAACTCTCTCATGGCTGTCTAACTGGAAACACAATGGATTGTTCTGTTGGTTTTCACCAATGAGATGGCACGCTCTTGCTTCCCATCTCGACTATACCACACAGTGTGGCATGCCATACTTAAACATCCTTCTCTCTGCTGCCAGTGTCCCCGGGCACTGCCCCTCTGGATATGTCATAGCGTAATTCTCCAACAGCTCTCTTACCTTTCTCAATATACCTTCTACCTTAAATTCTTAAAATGAAAACCTGATCCTAATATCAACTTGCTTTAACTCTTTTTTATTTATTTATTTATTTTTTAGTTTAAATTTAGATAAGAAACAAGGTTGCTTCACAAGTCAGATCCAGGTCCCTCTCCCTTTCCCTCCCCTCCTCCCGTGCCCTCCCCCCAACCCCCCCATTATCCCCTCATTTCCCCAGGGAGGGTGAGGCCCTCCATGGGGGTGTCCATAGTCTGTCATTTCATATAGGGCAGGGCCTAGACCCTTCCCTAAGAGTTCAGGGTGAGAGTGCACCTCACATTGTTCTATGGGAGTCCAAAGTCCGTGTGTATACTTGGGATGGGTACTGATCTGCTGTCCAAGGCTCAACCCCCTGAATGTGAGTGTCAGTGAGGAGGCCTAGGGAATCTATTGCTTTAATTCTTTGTTTATGAAATTTATCTATCGGATAAAGTTCAACACTTTGGCCAAAAGAGACTACCTATTACCTGGATAAGTCTTTTTTTTCCTAAAAAAAAAATCCAACACATTTCCCACTCCTCACAAACACTGGAATTTATCTTTAAGCTCCACAACTTCTAGGATACCATTCTCTCCTCCTTACCTACCCAGAATGCCTGGCATGTTTGGCCTATAGGCAGGAGGCCACGGAGGCAAGAGTACGGGAGGAATAAAAATGGGTGGAAGGCAACACAGAGCAGTTCAAGTAGGTTGCGTGTCCTTATTGATCCGGAAAGTCCATAGAGAGATGTAAATGGGCCTGGCACGGTCTGCCTCATACTTTAAAGCCACCCCTGGCTACAGAATCGGAATGTTTGTGCCAGTGAAGTGTGAGAAGAGCAGAAGCTGAGCAATCAATTAGAAAGACATGACAAGAGCCTGAGCAGGACATCGCTGAGGAAGTGGTAGTGGTGACAGGAAAGAGCCGTAGCAGGAAGTGGAGATGACAGGAAGCTGAGATGGCGGGACAGAGCAATGGTGAGAGGGAAGTGGGGCTGGTAGGAAGGTGGTAGAATCTGCATATACTCTGAAGCCAGAACTGACAAGGTTTGATAATACGCTAATGTATCATACGTGAGAAGAAGCCCGCAAGCGTAATTGCCGAGTTTGGGGTAAAAGAATTAGAAAATTGGGGCAGCCATTGTCTGGGATAGAGGAGGAGGATGCTTCATGGAATACTAGCAAATTCAAAGCTGGTTCCTTCCCGGGTGTTAGATTTGAGATGCTTTCTAGCAATGAAAGTAGGTGGATAGATCTGTGAGTCAGGAACTGAAGGGAAGCTCACAAGTAGAGAATTCAATTTGAAAGTTGTCAACATACAGGCATTATTTATGAATATAGATAGAGAAGAAAAATGTTAAGACATTATAAACCACTAAAGAGTGAAATGGATAAAGACATGATACTGACGGAGACCCAAATTTGAGCTGTAAGTAACACACAGATCTGATCTCTGTGTCATTCCAGGGATTTTACTGTTCATTGCCTTCTCTTATGGAAACGTGTTGGCAGCTCTCATTTCCAAGGACACACTGCTAATGGAGTTATTTATTATGTTAACGTAGAATAGCAAATACAGTTGTCTCTTCTAATATTCAGTCATTCGTGTCCTCCTCGTCTCTGTCTTTGTAGTCATATATTCGCAAACAACAGAACAAAAATCAATATGCCAGTCTGATGGAGTCACCTAGTTTCAGATGGCTATCACAGCTAACGAATGCTTGGGCACATGAACAATCCCTCTCATCGTCACACAGTGGCTTCCAGTTTCTAATGGGCTCAATCGGCCATTGTGTCTCCTTGACTTTGTGCCTCACCTCATCTATCCATAGGCTGTGTCATTAATAATTCTTCTGCCTTCTCTAAGTTTGAGAAGCTATGTTTAAAGAGGTAAATGGGTCACTGTGGATTGAACCCTGGTAGTCTAAGTGTTCCTTCCACCTCTATTTGTCACCTCCATGAGGAACTCAAGGTCATCCTCACCTTAGCTTCTGTGGCGGTAAATGTTCACATGCTAAGGTCTTTGTTCAATTTCCAAATGAAGACGAAAAAACAAATGGTACTCATAGGATGTCATACACAAGGTCAGCACAGCTGTGGGTGTTCCAGAATTAAGCATGGCCTGAAATGCCTAGGGCACACCCACCCAGACAGCTCAGCCCTTCATCAACCCTTCCTAACACTAAGCCCCTACCTGCCCCTGCAGATTATCTTTATGTCACATCCTTATCCCTTAGATACTTGCACTTTATGACATAAGTTGGCGAATCTATCCACAGAGTCCATGCATCCAGATTCAGATAGCCTTTTGGGGTGGGATAGTGCATCGAAAGGATAAATCTTACTGATTTTACATACACTCGCCCGTGCCCTTTACCTGCATTGTATAGCTCAGAATTTCTCAATCTGTGGATCATGACCCCTCTGGGGTCACCTAAGACCATTGGAAAATACATTATGATTTACATTATGATTCATAACAGTATCAAAATTACAGTTGGGGTCACTACAACATGAGGAACTGTATTAAAGAGTTGCGGCATTAAGAAGGTTGAGAACGACTGGTAGTTGATCTATTAACCCACAAAAAATTTTCTCCTTTTCAAATGAGGAAGGAAATTCATAATGATACACACACACACACACACATATGAGAGAAACAGAGACAGGAAAACCGTTTCATCTCCAGATTGGTCACAAACTCACATGTAACTGAGGATGAACTTGAACCTTAAGCCCTCCTATTTCTGCATCCTGGATGCCGTGATTTTACCCAGCCTGGTTTAGCCGGTACTTGGAATGAAACCTGGGTCTTTGTGCAAGCACTCCCCCAATGGAGCAACATCGCTAGCCCCTAAAATAAACTTGAGGGTTTGGAGTGTATGTTCAAGTCTGTTTAACTCCAAGACAGCTTTCTTCCCTAACTGCACTACTGCTCCCTCACCTTAGCCCCACCCACTACTGCTCCCTCACCTTAGCCCCACCCACTACTGCTCCCTCACCTTAGCCCCACCCCACCAGCATAGCAGAATAGCCAACAGGAGCCAAACTATGGTCTCTTTATCATTCGCTTCAACCTCTCCCCACTTCTGTCCTAAAAGACTCAAAGTTTCCAATGTCTTCTCCAACCTCTATGCCACAGACCTACCATGGCTACCACGGGAATTTCCAAACCCTTGTACCGTCAGTGAAGGGCAAGGTGAACCAGGTTTATTAGAGGATAGATTCAAGCGACTCTGTGTAGTAAGCAGGTAGAACTTTTGATTTTGTTTCAGACACTAAGTGTGATGCAAGTAGATCCCATGAATTTGTGCGCAAGTCAAAAGACAGGACTTAACAGAGAGTCCTGTCTAGTTATCACGCCCTCCCTTGTCTCAACCCACACACCACATGAGTGGCATACGGTCGGAGAGGAGGAATGAAGGAGGGTGGGCTCTATCTTGTGACTGCATTGCCATAGGAGTTGCTGCCTGAGACTCTCCAATGGGTGCCACACATCAGAGACTCACAGAAGAAAGCTAGTCTCAGTCTTAAGATGCCTGCCCTGAATAGGTGTCCTGGAGCACTTTAGAGTCTCCAGCGTGAGCTGTCACTTCTCATGCCCACCGAGGGCCTCTATCACTTCATAAGCTGCTTCTCAGTCACTTGGAAAGCATTGCTTTGCCCAGTCAGCTGTGTTGTGGGGCCTCTCTGAATCATTGTTATGTTAGTTGGGAAAAGACAGTCAGGGACAGCTCAGTAACTATACCATTACCAGCTAGTTTAGTTTAGGGGGGAAAGGAACCACAGGTCACAGTTACTAGGCGAGTGAAGCTTGCTTCTAGTGTCAGCTACCTTCCAAACCTCACTCCCACACCACCTGGACAATAGAGTGTGCACAGGTGGCTCCGTTGAATCACCTGAAGGAAAGTTTCCATCAGGATAGGATTGGCATGCAAAGCATGTGTGTGGGGATAAATTCACATTGTCATTTCCGCTCACTGACTGTGATACGACAGGCTCGTCACTGTGTGCTGCATTCAGAAACACTGGAGTATGCTGCGCCACTAATTCCTCATAAATGCCTTTAAATGGGATGCTCAGAGCTCCTTTCCCCACCATGCTCTCTGACTTACATGGTTGCAGGCAAGGTTATTAGAAGCTGGCTTTCATCTTTCCCTTTCTGACAGAGCTACACTAGTAAACACTGGGTCTGTTTATAATCTCTGTGGCTCCTTTTTTTGTGAGAATCTCAGAGGAAAAGGAATAGCAACAAAACCAAACCACGGGGGCTGGGGATGTGCCGCAGTAAAATACACACACAAAGCCCTGACTTCCACTCCCAGCAACATGGAAGCCAGAGATGATGGTGCACACCATCATCCTAGCACTTGGGAGGTAGAGGTGGAAGAGTCAGAAGCTCAAGGTCATCCTCAGATGTGTGGGCAGTTTAATGACAACTCTGGTTACATGAGATGGATGAGATGGAAGGAAGGAAGAAAAGAAGGAGGGAGGGAGGGAGGTAGGAAGGGAGAAAAGGAGGGAGGGAGGGAGGATGGAAGGTCTGTACCCTCAGGAAATGTGGACTGCTCTGTGGATGTAGGATGCACAGATTTCCTAGTGCTATTATAGGTACTCTTTCATATGGTTTCATTCATGCAATAGGAGGAAATCTGTCTCAAGGATATGTATCAATGATGAAACAAACACCAGTGAGAGAGACAAAGAGAAACCTGTGACTATAATGATTAATTAATCCAGAAGGAAGGAGGGAGAAGGGACCAACATCAGACAGTGGTGTCTGATCTGTGGAGTCATGTGCCATGAGTTCATTCTGTCAGTGTTAGAACAGAAAATGTCAGAGCCAGTGGAAATGACCTGAGGAGCCAGAAAATATTGAGCACACAGGGGTTCTGGGGTGTAGGGCCATGTTGAAGGCAAGCATAGCTGGGGAGACATCGGGTTTTGTGTATCAGGTTAGCAGCCTGTACAACCTCCTCTAAGCTAGTTAGCTGTTTTCAGGTCTGGCTGCATATTACACTCAGGGGCAGGTGAACTTTAGTAAAATCCTCAGTGCCCATCCCAAAAAATCTGATTTGTTTGGGTAGAAGGGCTTGAGGTTGGCATTTTCAATGTTGTGCAGAGGTCTACAGGACTGGGCCAACACTTCAGAGATGGAGTCACACTGAGGACGTTTGTCCAGGGAAATGTCGAAGTCAGTTAGGTCCTCCATGGAGACCAGTCCAGCAGATGTGAGGACTGGTGGAAGAAGGAACCTGGTGGGTTGACCTGGTCCAGGGGTACTGTAGTTTTCAAGCTGATTCACCAACTCTAGGGTTCTAGGAGGTTTTGCCAGAGTTATAAAACTTTTGTTTTCAAAAACATTTTTTACATACAACTTATCTTTAATACATCTGTCCCTGGAAACAAATTCTCCTTGGTATTGTGAATAATGTTACTAGGAATGTGAATGATTGAACAAATCTTCAAGACATGCCTCTAATTCTTCTGGATATATGATGATACCAGAAGAAGAATTGTTGGTTAATATGGTAATTTTGTTCTTACTTTCATTTGGAAATTCACTGACTTAATAAGAAGTAAAAGTTGCCCTTTAGGAAATATAACCTCATGGAAAACAGCTTTATATATTTTATAGAACATAGTTCTATGAAGAACTTTCTTCCTGGAGGATGGGGAAGAAACCACTTCCTTGGAAAGAAAGGGATGCTGTGGGGACTCCAGGACAGAGGGAACGGGACAGGGTAGACCAAGAGATTGAGTAGGTGAGTAGAGTTTTTGGGATCTGTGTCCTGCTGCTACCACCATGGTTTTGATACAGTGAGAAGTTCAGGACCTCTGGACAGCATTATCTTTGAACTATTGAATGTTCTTGTCTGCAGCTGTGGTGGTCTGAATGAAAATGGGCCGCATAGGCTTATGGTGGATGGCACAATTGGTGTGACCTTGTTGGAGGAAATGTGTCACTAGGGGCAGGCTATGAGGTTTCAGAAGTTCAAGTCAGGCCCAGCGTCCTGATCTCTTCCTGCTGACTGCTGATCTAGAACTAGAATTCTCAACTACCTCTCCAACACCGTCATGCTTCTCACCATGATGACAGTGGACCAAACCTTCTGAACTGTAAGCCAGTCTCAATTAAATATTTTCCTTTACAAGAGTTGCCATGGTCAGGGTGTCTCTTCACTGCATTAGAGACCCTAACTAAGAAAACAGGTGACTCTATAAGTGCTATAGAAAAGTTAAAAGTTATCAATTGCGCCACTGGCTGACCTCTAGTGATCTACGGGGATAACACCAATTGGCAAGCTAAGCAATAGTGGAGAGACCACCTCGAATGCCCATTCCTGATAATGAACTTGATGTCTATAACCATCCGGGAGCCTTCATCCTGTGACTGATGGAAGCAAAGGCAAACACACAATTAAGCACTGAACTGAACCCAAGGAACCCAGTGACAGAGAGAGGAGTGATGAGCAAATTGGCAAAGAATGGGCTGGCAAAACCAGCAGAGACAGCTGATCTGAACAGGGGAGAGCTCTTGGACCCCAGACTGACAGCGGGGAGGCCAGCATGGGACTGATCTGGACCCCCCAAATGTGAGTGTCAGCGAGAAGGCCTGGGCAACCTATGGGGTCCTGAGCTGTGGATCAGTGTCTATCCCTGGAATACAAACAGTCATCGTGTGCCCATAACACAAAGAGGGATGCTCTCTCAGCCTGGACTCTTAGGGGAGTGCCTGGACCCTACCCAGAGTGAAATGACAGACTCTAGATATCCCCTATGTGGAAGGAATTGGTAATAGGGTGGGAGGCTGGGGGGGGGGGGAAGGGAAGTGCGGGAGGAGGGGAGGGACAGGGAAGTGGATTGACATGTAAAACAAGCCATTTAAAATTAAAATAAAAAATGATAAAAGAAAAAAAAACGCAAGTTAAACCAAAAAAAAAAAAAAGTTAAAAGTTGTGTCTGATTTCCCAGTCTCTTCTAGAAAAGGACTCTCCTTTAAAAGTCATGGAATGAAAAGGTATATAGAAGGCCCTCATCTCCTGTGATGTCCAAAACTTGCAGCAGCACCAATAAATTCTGCATTACGTTTTGAAAAGGCAACTTACCCAATTTTTACATGTCAACAGAGAGGGCTCCTATCAGAGTCTGGGAGCTAACACTGGGGCTCTCAAGCAATTAGTAAGAGTCACAAAAGAACAAAGGAAACAACAGGAAAGCCATTATGCAAATATCCAGCCAATAATTGCCAGCCCACTTTGGAAGAACCTCAGTATAGAATAGAGTAAGTTTCTGACTGAAAGAGTTTAAGGTGAGACCAAATTAGACCCCTTGGTGTTAATAAAATGTTTGGGATGATTTTTCTTCAGGCTTACTGTTTTGCTATGGAAAAGGTGTAGGGCATAAAAAAGAGAGACTGAGGTTCACTCCCTCATCACCAACTAAGCTGGTCACCAATTTAACTAGCCATCAACTTAGCAATATAGCAGAGGAACTGAATTAGGGCAAAGTATGTGTTTAGGAGAGGTGGAAGAGCTTGCCTACCTAGGGCAGGTACAACCTGCAACTGGAAAGTAGTATGCAACCACAATGGACACAAGCTGAAATTCAACTATTTGACCAAAGCATCTAGGATGGGGAGACCTATTGTGTACCAGGAACCATCCTGATATAATGATGTTTTAGTCAAGTAATTCACTAGTGGACAGAATAAGTGTCCTGAACAAGTCTTCATGTCCCTGAGATCCCACCCTGGACTTCCCTGGATCTTAGGCATCTATGAATGAAAAGAACAGCATGCAGCATGGAAAATGGGCAGAGGCTATCATAGAATAAAGTGTAGTGCTGTCAAGGGTGAGCACGGACAGTGGCCAAAGACACCACCATGCCAATCTTAATGTATAGGCAAGTTGTGTACTATTTCTACAAGCTCTATCAGCTTCTTCTGGGTAGTCCAGTGATTGGCAGGCCCATTTGGATTAACTTTAAAGTGAGGGAACAGGGCCTTTATTTTCTTACCAGAAAGCCTCTGCCCAGTAGGAACCTCTTGATCTCTTGGCAGTTCAGAATGCCAAATCTCCACTCAGGGTCAGAGTCTCAGATCCCATTCTTTTGACCAGTGATTAGAGTCTCAAAAGTTCCATTCCTGATCTTGCAAGAAGCTTGTCCTCAATGACTTCAAGCTGCTACTATCTATCTATCTATCTATCTATCTATCTATCTATCTATCTACCTACCTACCTAGCTACCACTGAGAATCCCCAAGGATTATGAAAGCCAGGGGATTGGAATCACAACAAGGAGAGTTCATGGAATGTTGTCACAGAGTTCTGGGAGAGGTTCT
Source organism: Mesocricetus auratus (assembly GCF_017639785.1). Classification (NCBI taxonomy): domain Eukaryota; kingdom Metazoa; phylum Chordata; class Mammalia; order Rodentia; family Cricetidae; genus Mesocricetus; species Mesocricetus auratus. The sequence goes on along the minus strand of NW_024429195.1, from coordinate 31,285,846 downwards.
TCAAGGGAGTTGGCATCTAAGCATATACTGAAGAACAAGAGCTAAGGCTGGGGTCACAAGTGAAGAGGAACAGCAGAATGGCAGCACACAAGAAAACCATGTTTTGGAAAGGGACAAATGTGCTGGGAAGAGGACCATAGTTGAGTAGAAGAAACATGAGTCTCTGAGGGTAGCAAGCGTCTCACACTTCAGTGAACACCAAAGCCAGCTGCAGAGTGAAAAAGTGCATGCATCTGGAGAACACACATTTGACAAGCTCCTGTTTGAGGCTGACATCCATTCTGGGACTGAATATTGAGAAGTGCCCATACTGAAGGCCGTCAAGTTGAAAAACATTATAGAGAATGGAATGGTTAAGTCTGTATTTCTGACCATTCTCAATGAATAGGACAATGGGTTGTTTGGAATGTGGAAGCAGAAAGGCTACATTACTCAGTAAAGGAAGATAGAAAGGGGTGAGCCAGAAATGACACTGGGTCTGAGGGTACTGCTTTTAAATTTACTGAGTACAAAATAGTAAGCAATGATGCATTATTTCAACAGTTTCTATCAACTGCCCCTTAAAGTAGATAAAAGATGGAGACATGGGTTAAAGTAGGAAAGAAGTGCAATTTGATTATAGACAGAGAATTTGAAGATGTGTGAATGAGCTGCAAGACGGTGGAGATTAATCCACTATAGAACTATTTCTTGGGGTGGGGGGTTAATTTGAAGAATGGTCAAAGAGAAAGCAGAAAAAGAAAACCAAAATTTCATAGAGGTCACCAAAAGTATCCAAGAGACAGAGTCCTCCATACACTTTCCAGATCACTGAGAAGACTGACTAGAGAGACCCAGAAAGCCATAGGATTTGGAGATATGGAGGGATGGGACCTCTGGAAGAGCAGAGCATTGACAGAGAATAGTAGGAGAGATGACAGAGACAGTGCCGGCACAGCAATAACATTTCATACAGAGGAAACTGTCAGAACTGGAAATTCCACTGGCGATGCTCTGCCTCAAGTGCCTTAATTTTATGTTCAGGGGTACATTTTTAAATGTCATTTCTATGGGAAGGCAGCCAGGAAAGCTGGTAAGTGACATAGATTATACTTATATTGGTATAAAGGGGAAAGAGCTGGCAACCCATCCAAATGTCAGAGCCAATAGTCTTCACATGGGCCGAGGGCAGCAATGACAGCGGAGGCTGTGTCACCTGACATGTTCTGTTCATGTTCTTCTTTGTTTGTGGGCACCCTGTCTCTCACTGTCCACCTGTCCTCAGTGTGCACATATCAGGGACTGAGTGAAGAGAAATGCTAATCCTTGTCAAAGGTAAACACTGTTGGGGTCAGAGGATAAATGGAAAAGGTCAGATGTGACTGAAGTAAATTATAAAATTAACTCCAAAAATACAGAAGACCCTACCCAAATAGGTTAACTGAATATCATACAATCTAGAAAATATGTTGGAAGAGCTATTAAACCTGGTTTATAAAATGCAACAAGTGCTAGTATTGTTGTATCTGGAAGACACTTCTTCCTTGGAGTCATTCACCACCTTTGGCTCTTACAATCATTCCATCTCACCTCCCACGGAGATCCCTGAGCCTTGAAGGGAGGGTTTGATAAACACATCCCATTTATGGCTCCAAAGTCTCTCACTCTCTGCACTCTGTCCAGTCGTGTATCTGTGTTAATTGTGGTCTATTGCAAGAAGAAGCTTCTGTTATGAGGACTGAGCAATGCTCTGGTCTATGGGCATAGTGATACGTCATTAGTAGTCATCTCATTACTATACTCCTTTAGTAGAATAACAGTATTTTTCCCTAGGTAAGTAATCCATCCAGTCTCAGGCCTTTCCCACTTTGTCAATGTCAGATACAGGTTGTGTCTTATAGAATGGGCCTTAAATCCAAAAGCATAATTGGTTGGTTTCACCTGTAGCATTTGTGCCACTACTGTACAGTGTATCTTCCAGGAAGGTCTCTGTTGTAGATCACAGGATTTGTGGCTGGGTGGTTTTCATGATTAATTTTCTCCTCTGATCCACCTACAAACTCATAGAAACAGTGACAGCATGCACAATACCTACAGGTTCAAAGCAGACAAAATGCTAGCACTGAGAAGGAGAAACAGGCCAAAGTCATACCCTAACCATAAAGCTGTTTACAACTGCTACCCTCTGGGAAAAGGAAAATCACTTTTCACTTTTCTCCAATGGACTGTCATTGGATATATCAACCACATTCCAGGACAGACCCCATGCCCAAGAGTAGTTGGCAAACACAAAACTAACTTCATGTCTTTTTGTGGGTGCTTTTTCTTTTGTTTTGATATTTTGTTTTGTTTTTGTCTTACTGGTTTTCTTTACTTTTTTTTTTGTACTTTTGTGGGTTGTTCTTCTGAGAGAGAAAGAATATAAAGTTGAGGTGGAGAGGATCTGGGAGGAGTTGGGGATTGAAAAGGATATGATCAAAATGCATATCATGAGAAATACTTAAATAAAAAATTTAGTGCAATCTGTAACCTGGCACCACAAATACATTGCAGCATTTGACCAGCAGCACTTACAGTTATCTTAAAAGTCCATATCTTTCTCTTCAAAATCCAAATTTAATTTTTTATCTTGGTTCCAACAGTCAAGTACAATATTAAAGGTTCTAAGGAGTTTTCAAAATGAACTAAGGAAATGTAAAGTATCTTACAGTTTGGGATGACTCAGTTTGACTCTTAAAATTATAGGAATCCTGGGGGAAGACCTTATTTTAATCAACACCTACTAGCTTGCCCTTTACTAAAGCATTTACCTGATTTTTTCAAGATTAATAACACTTATTTTTACAGTGATTTGACTTATATGAGAAAGCTCAGAATCCCAGAATTATTATAGCTTATATACTTACTATAGCTTATATATTATTATGCTTATAAGTTACTATAGCTTATTACTTATTTTTTTTACAAAATATTGGTCTTTTGGTCCATTGTTATAATAAGCAAAATTATATAATTTGATTAAATGATCTGTAAGCCCCTAGCTAGCCTAAGAACTATGTAACATAACAAATTATACCAACAATGGTAATATAATATTTATGACTTGCAGAATAATAAAGGTGATGAAAATCTAGATAGATCAAATCTAACATGTTGATCCATAAAAAGAGGCTGCAAAGGATTTTGAATACCTTGCTTAATGTCAAGTAGTATTTTGAGGACTGGAAATCAGTTGAATTTTCATGTCCCTCAAATTCCCTTGTTGGAATACAATGGTGTTAAGAGTGGATTTTGATGACGAAGTCATCAAAAGAGCCACCTATCCTCCTACATGAGGACCAGTGATGACACTCCTGAACTGTGGACAATGCATCTCTGCTGTCTGTAGCCACTCAGTTCATTATAACAGCTGAACAGAGTATTGTAGACCAGACCAGAGTCAGTCTCGGGACAAGCATTTGTCTGGAGCATAGGCCTCGTATAGGGAAATGAGGACATACCAAATTAGGGAGCCAAAACTTGGCAGTGAGTGGGAGGTAAGGCAAGGATGCAATGGTAGTTTGCCACATGTTTGGGCAGAGCTCAAAAGACTTGAAATACATGAATTGCCAAGTGGATTGTAAATTAAGAAACCTAAAGATAAAAAGGCTTATGGGCATTGATGAGAGTGGGGAGATACCTTAGTAAAGTATTTGCCTGCCAAGCCTGAGGACCTGAGTTCAAATCCTAAAACTCGTGTAAACAGTTAGACATGATGGTGCACATCTAGTGAGGCAGGGCAAGAGGATCCCTGGGCTTTCCTTGGAAGTTAGCCTGGTGGTGAGTTCCAGGTCCCAGTGGGAGCCAATGTGTTCAAGCAATAGGTGGACATCTCTATGGAACAACACCCAAAGATGACTTCTAATCTCTACATGCACCCACACCCACACCCACACCCACACACACACACACACACACACACACACACACACACACATCCATATAATGAAAATAACTAAATTTTTAAAAAAGGATTGTGGATGAGTAACCATCAAAAACTAACATTTGTGTTTATGAGTGTCTTCAAAAGTCTCCTAAGCTACTGGTTATCAGTCCACTGGCTACTTCTTCTGAAGTACACACATTAGAGGCATGGTGATGGCTGTGTGCATCTCAAACTCAGTAACAGATTGATTTTGTCTGAGATGCTAGATGTAGGGTTGTTCAAGAGGCAAGGAAAGTATGATGATCTCTTCAATTGGTAATTGTCTATCATAGATCCTACAGAAAATGTGTGGGTGTATGTGTGCATGCACGCATGTGTGTGTGTGTGTGTGTGTGTGTGTGTGTGTGTGTGTGTGTTCCCACTCATGATCATGCCCAAGTTAATGAGTTTTAGGTACACTGACAATACTGTCAATAAATCTATAAGAAGCATTCCTAGGCAAAAGTTTCTAGCACTTGATGCTGTTGCAGAGGACCAATGTTGGGAGATCAAACACCTCTTTTGTTCTCTGTGGGCACACACATGCCTACTAGAAAGAAGACACACATTTATAAATAAAAAGATTTAGTTAATTTTATTTTAAAGAAGTATTACTGATTCCTTGGGTCAAACTAAGGAATATCTAGCAGGAATTATTTCAAGACATCTGGGTTCTAGATTTTGTCAGTAAAGTTCCTGAGAAGTATATTAGCTGAACGATTTTAAGAATTAATCAATTTATGTGGGTTCCATGTTCCATATAGCTAGCAGGAATGCTTTGCCTAGGGTAGTTCTAGAATTCTCCTTTAAATAAAGTTTTAGTCCTTGGAAATCTTGGAGGGCACACAGGGCACAGGGAATTAAAAAGAGGTCACAGAATGAGTTATGCTAAGCGAACATGAAAATGTACGTTGAGTGGAAAAGACAGCCCAGGGCGGAGGTCCTGAATGGAGATGTGAGAGCAGAGACTGGGGATGAGTAGAGCGAAGCAACCTTCGAAAGAAAAGCAGCAGGTGTCAACCACAGCTGTAAAGAGCTGGACTCTCCTGGTATATTTAACTTAAGAAATGAGCAAGGATACAGTGCTTTATAGCTTTACACAGAGGATGCAAAACATAGAGGTGGCTTTCAAGGTTCAAATTCTCTTCAATTTCTCTCATTAACACAGCCTTCCTGTGTTTTTAAGGTGTGTGTTAGTTCACTTTCCATCACTGTGGCAGGCCTGAGAAAACAGCAAGAGGAAAGGCTAACTTGGGACCACAGCTTCAGAAGTTCTAGATTATAGTCATTTATCCAGTTGTTCCTTGACCTGTGGGAGGAATAATGTCATGGTGGAAGAAAGCAGCAGAGCAAATCTTGTCACCGAATGGTGTCTGGAAAGGGTGAGAAGCACAGAGGGAGAGGGAGAAAGAGAATGAGAAACAAGGGAGAAGGGAAGAGCAGGGCCCTTTAAATGCATACTCCAGTGGCATACCCTTCCAATTAGGTCCCATCTCCTAATATCTCCACCATCTCCAAGAAGCACCTGCAGCTGGGGACTGAGCCTTAAAATCATAAGCCTTTAAGGGAGCATTCCAGACTCAAGTCATAATGGGTGGGTTCCCCCTTTTCATAGATAGGAGGAAGCTTTCATGATGTTCCTGTGCATGTGTGCTAAATCATTTCTACAAGTGGGATATGAGGTCTGATTGCCTGTGTCTTGCTGTGCACTTTTCTTACTAGGTGAAGCTAACATTGATGGCCAGGGGATTAGTTCCATCTTCTTTCTTGAAGAGATTCTGAATTGAGATATATGAACCCAGTGGAGAAATGAGATGGAGATGCTTTATTGTTTAGTCAGATAGGATTTTTTGAAGACGACTGCATGCCTGTGCTTGCTATTTGTAAAAATTGCTCAAATCTCTATTACCAAGAATTAATCATTATTAGAATATTTATTTCCTTCCTTCCTCCTTTCTTCCTTCCTTCCTTCTTTCTTCCTTCCTTCCTTCCTTTCTTTCTTTTTTTACTCCATGTGATGGCTAAGTAATACTCAACTTTACACAATCTAGGGTCACATGGGGAGAGTCTAAAGGAGAGATTTTGTAGATCAGGTTGGCCTGCTGGGTGTCTGTGGAAGGCTATCTTGATTTTGATTATTGATATGTGAAGATTCAGGCCACTGTTCTAGACACCATTTTCTGGGTTTGGTCCCAGGCTGTATAAGAGTGGGCAAGGAGAGCTGAGAAGCATGCATGTGTTTGCTCTCTGTGCTCATGAGTGCAAATGTGACACACCCACTGTGTCAAGCTTCTGCAACTGTGAGTTTCCTGTTATGATGGACTGCAACCTGACACTGCAAACCAAATAAACCCCTTTCTCCACTACTTGATTTCTGTAAGATTATTTTATCACAGCAGTAGAAATGAAAGTAGAACAGTTTTTAAAGAACCATTACAGTATTCTAAAGATGCTAAGATTTTCATTTAATGCACTAAAAATGCAAGGATGGACATTTTAAGATAACCCTACCTAATGATGACCTTTTTCCCAGTTGTGATCATTGCAGACCTTAAGAAACCACTATCTATTGTGTTTTTCAATACATATGCAAGTACAGATAAGAGTAGATGTTTAAAATTTAAGTAAGTTATGAACAAACCATCCATAGCAAATCTAACAGATTTTATTTTGTAGGAATAGCAAAATTATAGTTTGAATATAAGCCACAATAGCCAAAATTATTAAATATTGAAACATACAAATTCAAATTCTAGTTTCCTAGTGTGGAAGATTATTTGCCCAGCATGTAAACCATGGGTCTATTCATACCTTTTCTCCAGAAAACTTCTTAACAACACAGATATTAGTTTTTATTTGTTTCAACAGGGCTCTGATCTTTTCTTATCACCACCATCATCTTCATACTATTTCGTTGTTATGGCTTTACTGTGTACCAGGTACCTGCCTAAGATTTTCTTTACATTAATCATTTTATTTTATTTTTACCACCTTATTGACTTAAGTACAAGTGTATGAGTTATCCTATTCTCCTGAGGACTTCGGTGTAGTTCCAGAAGGAAAGTTAAGTGCATATCACCCAGAACAGGGATGGGAGCTCATTCTTAGCTGCAAAAGATAAATGAAAGGATTTGGACACTTTTCTTCCTCTGATGCTTCCTTTCTCACTTAACTCACAAGTAAAAAAAGAGATTAATGGGCAGCAATCTTTCAGCTTGATGAACAGAAATGCCCCTTCCTTTCATTTTATTTTATTTTATTATGAAAGTTTTTGGAAAGCCCCAATGTCACTGTTCTTTTCCAAACTTCCTACTGCTTTCCACAGCCATCCCCATGCATATTGTGCTCTCTTCTGGACTAATCTCAGAAGAGAAGTGAATAACATTTTTAAAGATTCAATTGGGACACCTTAAAGAGAAAAGAACACATCTTTGTAGTGTATGTTCCATGTGCCAAATCCTATGATATGTATTATTTCCTTTTGTACCTATAACAAGGTAAGAATTACTTTCTCAGTGTAATGATAAGAAATTGCAAACTAGAGAAGTCAGGCAATGGTGTCCAGTTAGTGGTATCCAAATTCTGCGTCCTAAATACCTGTCTCTAACAGCATGTAGAAAGTAGATTTATCATTAGTGCATTCAACTAATACTATTGCAGTTTGAATATGAATTGTCTGCCAGGGGCTCCTGTGTTGAGCACTGGGTGGGTCCCCAGCTGGAGGTGCTCTTTAGGGAGTGCTGTGGTTTGAACATGAAGTGCTCAAGTATTAGAACACTTGGTCCTCAGATGGACATGTGTTTGGAAAGGCTGTGAATTATTTAAGAGGTGCTGCCTTGTTGGAGGAAATGAGTCACTGGGAGCAGGCCTTGGGGTTTTAAAGCCAAGCCCTACTTCCTGCTTGCTCAATGCTTTCTGTCAGCCAACATAGTATGACCAATGGCCTCCTGTTTCTGCTGCTGGGCTTTTCCTGCCACAGTGGACTGTATCCCTTTAAACTGTAAACCAAAATAAACACATTTTATCTGTCTGGTCATAGCAATGAGAAAAGTAATATGGGGAGATTCTGGAAGCTTTCAAAGATTGAATCTAGCCGGAGGAAGAAGGGCATTGAGGCATGCAGACCCTTTAAGATTGTATCTGGTCACTAGCTCTCCCTCTTTCTTTCTGCTTCCTGTCCACCATGAGATGAACGGCTTCATGCCTGCAATGGTCCCACTACCGTAGCCTTCTTCCTTACCCTAGCCCCAGAGTCCGAAGAGCCAAGGAGTATAGACTGAAACCATGTAGCCAAATGAATCCTTCCTCCATCAAGTTGTCTATGGCATGTGCTTTGTCCCATGATGTGAAAAATACCAGACAGATCAGGTGCCCTGTGTCAGACACAGTTTAGTCTGGGGACACACTGCAGGGCAGCCCCTGATTTGGGGAACTTGCAGGGTGTAGGAGAATGAAGGCCTCATAGCCAGTCTCTCACACAGGCAGGGGCTGCAGATCTATTTCACATGGGGAACTGGTTTTCTTTAAGAATAGAAAGCTAAAGAAACCACGTAGATATTAAAATACTGAGATTACAGGGATTATTGAGAAGGCTGCCCAGTGTGATCAGGGTGAAAGGAAACTAAAGAAACAGTCCAGCTGTGATACACACATGCTTAGTAGAGAAAAGGATGGCTGTTATGTGAGATTATCAAAGATTTGTAGGCTTTAAACAGAGCAGAAGGATATGCTCTTGGGCTTGGGGGGACTGGAATGAAATAAGACGATCTCTAAGCCATATAACACAGAGGTTTATTATAGTGTAAAGAAACTAAGCCAAAGGTACTTCGAGCCCCATCGATGAAACCAGGAAACTCTAAAGCCACAATTACATGTAGAACGAAGGATCAGAAAAAAACATAAGTGACTTTAAATCACCCATCAACTCTAACCCACATTTTAATAAACATTCGGCCTCTTCTTTGCCCCAATGAATGGCTTAAAGTATGAATTTGTATCTCTTAGATATTTATTTTTACTAAGTCTGGGGTCTGTGCTGTGTGAGGAACTGAAAGACTGTCTCTTGCAGGCAGAACTAAGAATGGTTTTAGGAGCTAGGAAACCCTTTAGGGACCAGTTTCCCACCCTCCCCATTACACACCATGGCCCTCATCTGACAGCCGATTGGCCAGGAGAGAATTTTCTGGGACAAGGGATCATGACCATCATCCATTAAACATCTAACATCCTCATTATGGATGCAAAACACTTTGATACTCACCTCATTAATCTTCACAATGTTCTCACTGACTCCGTTTATGGATAAAGAAACAAGTGCCCATAAAGAACTAATTTTACGATATGTCTCTAGACTTGAATATTATACAGCCCTTCAAATAATATTTTCAATGACTTTTGTGGATATAACATAATATCCACAAATGAAACATATATAAGAATTAATATACAACAGTAGAATGATGATTATGAAAGTGTTCTGTAAATAGCTTTTTTTTAATTTAAGAAAAGCAATTTTGTTTTATATTTTTAGAGGACATGTTTCAGTTATGATGTTTTTGTCTATGTAGTCTACTCTAACGAAATGGCATGAACTAGATGGCATTATAAAGCCACAGAAATTTTGATCTCATAGGCATGGAGTCTGGAAGGTCTAAAATTAAGGCAGCAGGTTCACTGAGGTTTCAGGGGAAGGTGCTCTCCTCAATTAAAGGGACTTCTCTCTCTTGCCCCAGAATTGGAGTCAATTACTTCTCTAGAGTCTCTTTAATAGAAGCAGTGATTCCAATTATAAGGCCTATATCTATATAAGTCTACCCAAGGTTCGTCATGATCTTGGAAGATAAAATTTCAATACATGACTTTTGGAGAGACACAGTATCCCAACCAGAGCAAATAATAACCAATGTACAGAATTCAAGAGAAGGTAATAACTTCTAAGGAGAGGAGTGTGTGAGGGAAAGAAAGAGGGGGGGGGAGAGGGAGCCAGGTAAAGAGAGCAGGGTAACCAAAATGGCTGGATTACATTGGGCAGCCACTAGCTTAGGCTTGTCCAACTAGCTCTAATAACCTAAACTGACCCATTTATATTAGCTAGGTCCTGCCATATGCTGTTACCTCATCTTCCTACTGCCCATCCTACATCTTCTGAGTCTGGCTGGTAACTCTGCTTCTCTTCTTCCCAGAGTTCTCTCTCTGCCTGGAAATTCTGCCTATACCTCCTGTCTAGCTAGATATTGATCATTCAGTTTTTTGTTGCATTCCTCACAGCAATACATCTTCACACAGTGTACAAATATCCCATAGAAGGGCAAAGAAAGATTCTCTACGACTGCTTCCCGCTGACACTGGGGAATTGTTGTTGGGCTTCTAAAGAAGCTGGAATGCTGGTAGAGTCCAAAAAGAGCAGGCTGTTTCTTTCACTGTTCATCTAGGGATCTGGGGAGGCACAGATAGCAGGTCAAGCAGTTTATGATGTTGGACCACTTAAGGCTAGCCACAATAGGGCTTCTGAGATTCGCATTCCGAGGGAGCACCTGGAACAGATTGGAGCAGTCTGCAGTTGATTTGAAATTTGCTGGGATGGATAAACTTCCTTTGGGATGGGGGAGGGGAGTGCCAAGAACAGGGAAAGGGGGAGAGATTCCCACCCTTAGGCAGTATTCAGGAAAACTTAGTCTGTTGTTTGACCAGAGTACTTATCTGGAGTCTATTTGACCCATGAGAGGTGAATCCAAGGCAATCCCTAGAAGTTTACAAGGATGTTTCTAAGTTTGCACAGAGACAAAATCTTTTTAGATGTGTTAACACTACCAGTGTTTGCAACCTGTATTGAAATCCACATTGTAGAAAGAGTAGTAGACTTATGCCTTTGAGTCATAGTAGAAGCTTGAGATGCTTCTACTATTTTAGCCCAAAATGATACTGGGCTAAAAGCATGAACGTTCTTTCCTCTATCCAGAGACTGGATGTATACAGATTGGACAGGTGTGTTTAGCACAATGAGAAGCACTTTTAAGTCTATGCTTAGAAGACAATCAGAGGAAATTTAAAACCTTGAGCTTGTGATTATGATAACCGTAACCAGTGCTTACCAGAGCTAGATTAACAGTTTAACAGAACTCCATTGATTAATATTAAAACTCTGAACTTTTGAAGCATAGCTAGGGGAAGAAATCTGAGCTATCTTTTATATATACCTTACATCACTTCTTTATACCTTATACCTTTACAAATGTCATTTATGTACCTTAAACCACCTTCTTAGACCCTCACAACTTAAGTTCTCACATCCTCAGACCTTTATAACCTGCATTTATATACCTTAAAACATTTTCTTACACCCTGCAACTTACTTACACTCTTACATCCTCAGAACTTTACCATCTGCAGTTACATACCTTAAAACACCCTTTTAGACCTTTATAACTTGGATAAACTTTAATCTTTTTTTCTGTCTGATCATTTACCATGAGACACAGGTGGCTGGTTACTGAGTGCAAAACAAGTTCCTTTAAAAATTCCTGAAATATTTCAGATTTTTTCCTTTGCCATGTTCTTGCTATATTAACACTGCAAAAGTTTAGAGTTTTAACATTAATCAATGGAGTTCTTTCTAGTAAGCTATTAATCTGAAGCAATTAAACCTGCTTTGTGAGTTTAACTACTGTTTGGAATCTGGCAGCTAGGTGAACTGTCTTTCTCAGCTGGAGGTATAGGTGGGTCAGAGATGTAGCTGTTCACGTTTCCATCCTTTTCCACATGAATCAGGGGTCACCTGTTTATGTCCCTCTACTTATTTCAAGCTAAGCACAAACAAAGACACTAGGCATAAAATAAGACGTGATTTTGTCACAGATATTAGCGCTGCTGCTCCATTCCTCCACCTCATTCACTAGCCTGTGAAACAGTCCACAGGAAATGGATGATGCTTTAGAAAGAAACTGGCAAACGGTGCCCAGCTGAACGACCATTTCAGAATGTCTTTGGTGCTTGAACTCACCCTAAAGAAACAGCTGAGGAAACTCAAAGCAGCCCCCAATGCTTCATTAAGCCTCATGTATATGGGTGTACACTCTGATCTTTGCAGCAAACCAAAGACCACGTGGGCACGTCCAACAGGAGTTTTTCTCTGTATTAACTGGTAACCTCAAGCAAGTTGTTAGTGTTTCCGAGCACTGGTCCCTCATCTGTACAGTGAAAGCTAATGAAGTCTCCCTCGAGGTATAATGGGAAGACTTAAATAAAGCAGTGAAAGCCAATGACTGCGTGGTTCCTGGACACACAGGTGCATTCAACAACTGGTAGCTTGCTGTAGCCATGTGATCCTTACACTGGCAAGGACAACATTTAAGATTAACAAGGGCATTTTGGAGAGTGGCTAGCCTTGCCTCCTTGACAGCTTCCTTTGCATTTATGTAATTATGTGATTAATTTTCTCCTAGTTAAAAGCCAACATTTCTGAGGTGACCAAAAAGAAAGGTTGACAATCTTATTATTCATTTGGGATAGTGCTTGTCTTTTGTGTGTATGTATGAGGAGGGGAGGATGTATAGGAGACGGGGAGAGAACTTGTGGAGACCAGAGGACAACAGCTAAGAGTTGTTCTCATCCTTTGAGGCAGGGTTTCCCTCATGCTCTGCTGCATTTCATACCCCAGGATAGCTGGAGTGTGAAACAAGTTGATTCGCCTGTCCCCATTTGTCACTTTCCTTGTAGGAGTGCTGCGGGTACAGATGGATGGAATCCCATCCCACGTCTTAGGAGGCTCCCAGGGACGCAACTCTGGCTTGCTGTCTGGCTCTCACGGTGGTGCTTTAATGAACCATCTCCTCCCACACACACCCCACACTCCTCCTCCTTCCTTAACAGGGAGCTTTTACACTTATTCTCTTAAGGTGGCAGAAAAGAAATGGTATCTCATTTGACTTCATTTGCACACAACATGAAACAAACTGCCCACCACACCCTAGTGCTCAGCCTCTTCTCATTGCTGTCCCCAAGAAGCCTTTTGATTCACAGTCACAGGTAGGACAGACAGACCTATAGCTTCTAATTGTGGACTACTGTGTTGTACTGCCTGAGCCTCGCCAGCCTAAAATATGCTGATCTGCTAATACTGTACTTGAACGTAACAGTGTTTCTCAGACTCATAAGATACTATGGAGCTAGCCGCCAGGGCAGCCTGACATTCTGCTCTGATGTCACAGTCACTGCACTTCCAGAGAACTAAGAGCACAAATATTGCTGCAGAGGGAAAAGTGAAGCATGAACACCATGAAAACAGGGAAGAGTCAGGAGCAGCGCAGCCGTGGAAGAGATGCAGGACTCTCCTAGCCAATGCTGCTGAGCATATGCTCATCAGGCTTCCCAGGACTAGCTGCCTGAGTTCTCCTGTTCCAGACAGCTCACAGAGCACTCGGAACCTGCCTTGTATGGGGAAGGAGTTTAGAGCAGGCTATTGTGTGTATCATGCACCTTGGTCCTGTCCCCAAACTTCTTCCCTCCATCCTCTTCCCCGAAATCCTCCTCCTTTGGGTACCACTGTACCAGCAGAGGCGGTCAGGAGCATCTGCCTTCCCCTCCAAATGTCATACTTTCTGAATTTTCTAAGTTAGTGTTCTTTGAAGAAGAATCCATGAAAAGAAGAAAAATGACAGTTCTGGTTTCCACCAATGAAACTACATTCATCTTAGCATTTTATTTCCTATAGCTCAGAACATACCAGAAAATAAACATGAATCAAATGTTGTAGAGGTTAGATGAACCAACAACATTTCTAAGGTTAGCAAGTGAGATTCAGTGATTGTGATTGGGCAATATTCTCAAGGAATTACAGTCTAAAAATAGTGGGGAAAATCTGAGGTCTTCAGTATCCAGCTCAGGCTACAATTGAAATGAATTGAAGATGCAACTGTCAGAGACTTACAGCATAAATAGCAGGCTGCCCCATCAGAGGATACTTTCTGACATTCATATTAACAAAAACTGTGGCTTTCACTCAGACGGTGGGAAGGAAAATTCATTTTAGTGAAAAGGGGGTGGTCTGTGTCGGAGTTCTTTAAAGAACTGCAGTTGAGATGCTGTGTAGAAAGTGCTTCCAACCACCTGTAAGTTACAACCATTGCACTTGATTCTAAGAAAATGCACGTCTAGCTTAAATATCTCAAGACCCAGGAGTGTGGCTGATGCCACTGTAAGTTCTTCCTCCTTACATACTTTCTCCTGATGTTTCTAACAACACAGTCTGAACCTGTTGAATTGAAACTTAATTGGGTTTAATGTAATCACTATTTTCACTCAATGCACTGCTGTTCTCTAATAATGTATTATCAATGTAATAACCCCAAACCTGCTTCAGGCCACCATTAGCTTTTCTAAGTTCTAGTCTTTGATCTGTTTTCTGTATTTTTTAATTTCATCACTGGCAAATTTTTCACTGTTCTCTGAGGAGTGTAAATTTTTCAAGTGCATTTGTTCACACCACTTATTCCTCGTGGCTGGCTTGTCAATCATAATAGTGGCTTCTGAATGCAGATAAAAAAAATTCTGCCAGAAACTTTAGCAAAGGACAGAGTTCTTTCCAAAAGGAGGAAAGTAATAGACACATCCTTTGTTAACAGTTTTAGGGGAGCCTGGGAAGATGGTCATGCAAACATAAAGACCTGAGCTTATGTTCCCAGAACCCACATAAAGGGCCAGACACTAAGCAAGCACCTGTAACACCAGGAGGCTGTAGGAGGATCCCAGGACAGCTCATGGGCCAACTAGACCATTGGAATCAGTGAGCTCAGGGTTCGCTGGGCTGCATGCGTCAAACAAGATGGGGAGCAACTGAAGAAGACACTTGCCATCAATCTCTAACCTCCACAGTGCATTCATATGTACATGCACATACACTACACATACACACAACCCCCCCACACACACCACACAAACAGACAGCCTACCCCCCACACAAAACCTAAACACACATACACACACACCTACATACAACCTACACACACACACACCACAAACAAAAATTGTTCTAAGGAAATGGGTCAAGTTGAATAGTAGTGAAATCACCATATCTGAACACAGCACAGGGTTTTGATGGTGAGGTCAGATGGGTCGGGAAGCAGAGTGGATACTGAGGTCACATTAAGTCTATCTTGAATCAGAGACATCTAAAACAACACAAAAGAGTCCTGCTCTAGGGAATGAGGCTGCCAGAACTCTAGATCCCAGGCATCTCTGTGTTTTGTTATGGAACACTTAGTGAGCATCTTCTACATGAAACACCCTGACACATACACAATGAGAAATAAGACAATCCCCTTGATCTTGAAGAATGATGCAGTGAGCACTTATAACTCAAGACAAGAATGGGAGGCCAAGGTGGAAGAATGAGTTTGGACTCATGAAAACTGCCAATCTGGAATTTCCAAATTGAAAGGCAGTCAGGTCAAGAGAGAGTAAGGTTAAAGCACCTCTACCCCACTCTCAGTCGCTAAAAAAAAACTCATACTTCCACCCCCAGTGTTAGTTTTGCATTACAAAGCATTTCATAGTAGCCAGTGGATATATATGACTGTTGTTCTAACCTAGAAAGACACATGATGTTTAATACACTGCCAGTGTTGCCCAGTGACTGGACTGAATTTCCTGATACTGTAATAAAAGACCTGAATAAAAGCAACTTGAGGATAAAGGGGCTTATTTGGGTGCATAATTGAAGGGCACTGACCCTCGTGGTGGGAAATGTCCTGGCAACTGGAACTTGAATCATCTGGTCAGTTGCACCTACAATCAGGAAGCAGACAAAGATTAGTGCAGATACTCAGTGAGCACTCTCCCTTTTGTGCGGTCTAGAATGAAAGCCCAGGGAACGGTACCACCCACTTTTGCATCCTCCCATCACAATTAAGATAATTCCCTCACAGGTGTGGTTAGAAACTAAATGGCCCTAGATCACCCTACACAGGCATGGCCAAAGGTTTGACCTCTAAGGTGAATTCCTGATTCTGTCCAGGTGTCAGCCCACATAAGCCATCTCATTCTGCACGACCAACAGGCTCACATTTAAAGTGCTAGCTAATGTTCGTCTCTGTCTTCTCTATTATGGGAGATCTCACAGCCATCTTGCTGTTTTCTTGCACACTTCCATGTGTGAAAGACCAAGTCTACTTCTTCAGAGCTCCTACTAGGAGATTTTGCATCTATTTTTCATTTCTGTTCTTACTAAAACCATGGCAACAATGACAGTGCCAGTGGTGTCTGATATGAACTTCAATCCCCACTGGTCCCCACACTTCTCACCTAGAAGCAACCACCAAATGGGCATATAACCTAAGTTAAAATTCATGTTGGAATGCAAAATCAGCATTCTCTGCCTAACAAGATTACCACCCTGAGCCCTCCTATGAAAGAGTTCTAAAATCATGAACTCTGGGATTTTGTGGATGCTAATCACTGAGGAAATGGCCTCCTCCAAACTCTGCACTGTACATTGTCACTGCTCCTTAGCTTGGGTTGGACCTGTAGCAACTGGCAGCCTGCCCTTCTTCTGGCTAAAGAATATGATGTAAGTCTAAGATGTGAGAAGGTGAGTCACACACAGGCCATTCCCTCCATCCTTGTTCTGTCCGTCCTCTCTTATCTCTTCCAAATACAAAGCAGGCCATTGTGTGCTCCAGCAGATGAGCTGATACAGAGATTAACTGATGTTCTGAGTCTCAAATCTTCTAGGCAACACGTCCCATTGCAGTAGTAGCTGACTTTCTAAGATCAGAAATGCTGAAATTATTTTAATCAAAAGTCAACCAACTCTAATAGCTTCAGTGTTTTAAGAAGCAAATTGAATTAAGTGGGAAAATGATATCTGTAAAATGTCTTCTTTTTCATAATGCTCAATAAGTGGGACATTATTTACAAACAAACAAACCCAAACTCATACTATAATAAAATGCAGCAAAGTAGCAAGCCTCATGCAGAGGAGGCATTTCCAGTGTTAGCTGCTGGAAGCTTAATTTTCAAAAGGATTTTTATGGTTGAACATAAAGAAAGGCAGAGATCCTTTTCATTCTTCCATGCATGATTCTTGGAGGTGAAAATTACCTCTCACTCATAGCCCAGTCTTCTTAGCTGTCTTCCTGTGTCAGTCCAGCCTCTCTGTGGCTGATAGGCATCTCTGTACCTTTCTGGAAAGGTGTCACTCACAGTGGTACCTCTTGCCTAACATAAGCCAAAAGGGGAATGCTGAATTATTAGTGTTGTCAGTCACAGCTACACTGAGAACAAGGGCTAGAAGGCGTGGTTTCATAGCTAAAAGGACATGAATGTAGTTTATTGTTATAGTCAATGAGCAGAGAAAGAGCTGCATCAGTGGTTCTCAACTTGTGAGTCGAAACCCCTGTGGGATCAAATGCCCCTTTCACAGGGTCTGAGATCATCAGAAAACACAGATGTTTACATTATGATTCATAACAGGAGCAAAATTACAGTTATGAAGTAGCAATGAAGCTAATTTTATGGTTGGGAGTCACCACAGCATGAGGGACTCTATTAAAGGGCCACAGCATTAGGAAGGTTGAGAACCACTGCTCTACAGCTTCTTGTCAGCACAGATGGAATCGTGTGATATTCTCTTGCTGTTCATGCTTAGGCATGGTGAAAAATGGAAAGATGGATGGATGGGTGGATGATGGTGGGTGAACAGATGGATGGATGGGTAGATGTTGGTAGATGGATCGATGACTCATGGATGCTGGATGGATGGATGCATGCATGCATGAATGCATACTAGATGAATGAATAGATGTGGATGATGGATAGGTAGTGGATAGATAATGAATGAATAATAGATGATGAATAGACACATGATGGATGGATGCAAGTAGATGATGGGTGGAGTTAGATAGATGCATGGGTACTACATGGATGGATGAATGCATGCATGCGTGCCAGGTGGATTAATAGATTATGAATGATGGATGGATAACAGATTATGGAAAGCTGGATGCACAGACGTTGGTTGGCTAGATGGATGGTTACATGCCTGCATGCTGGATGGAAGAATAGAAGATGGATGGTGGATGGATGGTTGGTGATATATGGATGATAGATGATAACGTGTGGATAGATTTGACAGAAACCAGTGAAAACAGAAAATGAAGCAGAAACTCAAAGCCCAATTTTTGCAAGTCAGCAACTTAAGTGAAATTAAGTGAAAGTCACCAAAGTAAAATTCATTCCCTTTGACTAATTTGGATTTTTCTATGAATTAACTGTGCTGATAAAATTCTAAAGCCACCCAAATATGCCCAACACAATGAAGCTGTGTATGTGGTGAAAATAGCAATTCTATCCCAGCTTCATTGCATGCATGGCTCCCAGCTTTTCCAGAAGATGTTTTTAGTTAAAATGAAAATGTGGACTGTTTAACTGGCAGTCACTGTAGCAGGTCACCACTGCAGGAGGTGTGGAAGCAGTTTAACTGAGATCATTAATTATTATGTCATCTGGGAGGTGAGGCCTGGCTGTGGTGGTTTTGACTCTTTGGAAACAGAAAGAACATGCAGGAAAAGTATGCATCTCAATACAGAAGCTCAAAATGCAGCGCTCTGCCTGACTGTGTGAAGTGTCCTTCTGCTTTTGGCTCCATAACTAGACACTCAAAAATTGTTTCTAGCTAGGATGAGAAGACAACACACACATAAAACACCCAGATTAAACCAAGACAGTTTCCCAGCAGTGTAAATCCCATCTCCAGCCTCTCAAAAATACGAGGTAGACAGCTGCCACCTTCCTGATGTGAAATCTCAGAGGGTTATGCTTAAGGCAGAAGAGTAATCATGAATTGGTTTGTGTGTCTCTGAGACTCTGGGCCTCTATTTAAAATGAGGGCTTTAAAGGAAAACATCTTAATCTCTTCTGCCTGGACTAAGCAGGAAGTGGCTGTGGAGAGAGCAGCAGTAGTCATTACACAATAGAAATATGGATGCTACTTTTCCTGCTCCATCCGAAGTGTACTGAAGCTATGGATTGAGGAAACTAAAAAATTAATCTCTCTTTGATGTATGATTTGTCAGCCTATGACTCAGCAGGATATAATGTCCTGTACAACATAGTACTCTACTGTGGCAGAAAAGTCAGCAACATCAGGGCAAAGGATGACTGGGGAAAGCTCAACAGCCCTGGAGATGAGCCAACACCCCTGCCTGGGGAAGAAACTTACCCAGTCTGCTTATCTGTGAGAGCAAAATGCCAACACAATTCTGATACAAAATACTGATTTGTTCTTTGCCCTACCTGGTTGGTGAAGTTAGTCAGACAAGACGCCAGCAGACAGGATTCTGGCATGCAGCAACCATAGTATGTCTTATACATTTGTGAGTGCACATGCATACACACATACACAGAAGCATGATTCTCATAGTAAGTTCACTCCACACAGGGCAGAGGGGAAAACAAGGGACAGATTTACATGAAGCTTCTCTGAGAAGCTGCACACTACAGGATTCTATAAATTATAAGACACATTCAGTGTCTAAAACTCTACACACCAGCATCCCATCACACGCTATGTGTTCCTGCTCTGTTTCCATTGTTCTATTTGTTCTCCCTCAAGGGTTCATAGTCAAGTTAGACAACTGAAAACCCTGTGAACATATGTCCATTCTGTGTCTCCTACATGCACCAGTCATTCATCTCCGAGTCTCTGTGTCTTTGAGTATAAAATGATCTTATTACTTACTACTATCATAAGTATCATTGATATCACCAAAGATAAATGACTATAATTACAAGTTTCCAATGCTTTGATTGCTGCTCATTACCTACTAATTGATGGTAATCACTGTATCCATTATGTAATAACACAACTCGTTAATGAAAAACTAAGGTTTCACAATTGTGTAGACATCACAGTTTTTATAAAGGGTAAAAAAGGATATCCTACCTCCATGACTCACTTTTCTATGACTCATTTAGTACTTTAAATTAGATACAGTAAATAAAGTTAATAGTTTTAGGACTTGATAAAGTTGAAATCTATATGCAGCCTCAGAAATGGAGATAGTCCAGCACCTAACTTCATTCAAGTTTTCCAACCAAGGGAGTTGTGACGAACTACTTCTCATAGAGACATCCCTTTCAGAATTATGTCTTTCAGAATTAAAACTGAGGGAACATGTCCCAGTTCCTTGGCTTGCAATGCCACTTGTGTATTGAAGACTTAAAAGCTGTATAATCGAGAAGCTGGGCCATAGCTCAGTCATGTGCTTGTCACGCTAAGTGTGAAGGCCTAATTTCAGTCCCAGTACTCATCGAAAGAGCAAGGTCTGGGGGCATGAGTTCACAATACCAGCGCTGAGCAGGTGGAAACAGATACCCTGGGCTTGCTGGCCAGTCAGCTTAGATTAATTGGTGTGCCTAGGACCCAGTGAGAGACTCTGGCTCAATACACAAGGTAGATGGTTCCAGAAGAACAATACCCAAAGCCTTCACACACGCACACATTCAAACACAAGTGCACCATGCACACCTATGAGCACATATGCATATACATAAATACATACATACACTAAAACCCCCACTAATCCCTCAGCTTCTTGATGTCCTGACAATCCCAGCTTCCCCCTCCTCTGAATGAAGCAAATAGAAAATACTAGCATCAGACTAAATGAGTCATTACAGTGGGGTCTCTTCTGAGCATTGCAATTTCTTTTGCTGGGGTCAGAGGACAAGGATAATGGTGGAAGAATAATGAATAGATTCATCGTTAGTATCCATTACTCTCTGAGGGCTACTTGAATGACAGCATTTGTAGTTCCCCCATCTACAGATAATCTTGTAGAATGAGACAAACCTCTGATTCCCCATACCTGTTCTCCAAAAATATATGTTGCCCAATATAAATGACATAGTGTAAGTGAGATAGTATCCACAAAGGGGAAGACAGTAAATTAAGAAACCACCAATAAACTCATAGGGCAAAGCTGGGGATCACTAGTCAATCATGCCGATGGCAAAGAGCACTCACATCTTCCATCAAATACTGTGCATGGTGGTTCTTTCCCAATGTTGATAGACCATCTCCTCTTCCCATCCTTTAGCTGAACACACCTGCATGGAGCTCTATAAAATGGCCTTCATGATTTCAGATTTCTGTCAGCCCCACCCCTTCTATTATCTCTGTTTCTGCTGAGGGCCCCAGCTCCCTCCAAGTCATGCTCTTTTGAAGTTTACTGGGCTCCTCTCCATTCCTGGAAACACATCTGAACAGGGCTGAAAGCCAGCTGATTCTTTCCAATTGCTCATTGCTGTCTTGTCCTCTTCGCCTTCAGCACCTCAGTCCAGACCTCATTGTGGACACCACATTGCCTAAGTCAGCGCCTCATGCCCTCTCTGCCGCCCAGCCTGAGTCATCTCCCAAAGGGCAGGGAAAAGACCATTATTCCAAAGTACATTCAATTGCTCCCTTAACCTGTGTGTAAAACCCACCCACGCTTTTCAAGACAATGCTGTGAGATTTGGTAGGCCCAGATTCCAGACAACTTCTGTCTTTGTATTCTTTCAAACTCTTTCACATATGCTTCTAACTTACTGAACATCCTTGAAATTCTTTTAGATTTTTCCTGTTTTTGCTGTCTTCTAGATTGCTTCTCTCATTATCTCCACATGTCTAAATCTGTTTTGGTGTCAAGGCACCAATCAATGCCATCTCTTCTCTGGATATTTCCAAGTCTTCCTACTAAAAACAATCCTCACTGCCTCCAAACACCCAAAGTATTTAATCTACACCATGCTGTGGCATTTCTTACTCATTATGTTCAAGCATTTACTTCAAAAACTCTCTTCAGTGACACCTGCCTGTACCCTCAGAGCTTAGGAAGCTGGAGCAGGAGGATTGCCCTGAATCTGAAGCAATCTGGATTACATAGAGAATTTCAGACCAGCCAAACCGATATAAAAAGACCATGTCAAAAGCTAAAGTCTCACTGGATAGGAAATGAAAGTCTCTGAGTAATTAAGGTAGTGCCCAACTTGATTTTTCTTTCCTTTTTTTATTAGTTCTTTGAGAATATCATGTAATGTATTTTGACCATATTCACCTAATGGGGGATGTCCTTCTGCATGTTGTGAATATATGTTTCTCTTATTGGCTGATGAATAAAGCTGTTTCAGCCAATAGACAGGCAGGATTTAGCCAGAAGGGAAATCCGAACAGGGATAGAGAAAGGTAGTAGTAGGAGTCAAGAAGATGCCATGTAGCTGCTCAGGAAACAAGAGACCTGGGCATCACTGACAAGCCAAGACCACTTGGAGATGCATAGATTAATAGAAAT
Organism: Mesocricetus auratus; assembly: GCF_017639785.1. Classification (NCBI taxonomy): domain Eukaryota; kingdom Metazoa; phylum Chordata; class Mammalia; order Rodentia; family Cricetidae; genus Mesocricetus; species Mesocricetus auratus. The sequence continues at coordinate 31,263,577 of NW_024429195.1, read as the reverse complement.
GGGTTAATAATTAAAGGAAATACACAAATAAGAAAGAAGCCTGAGCCATTGGTCAAGCAGTTTATAATTAATATAAGCCTCTGTGTGTTTATTTGGGACTAAACTGCTATAGGACAGGTGGGACAGAAAGTTCTGTGCACATCCACCTCCTCTGCAAAATACTCCAAGATCCATCCACTTCTATAACCAGCCAACTTTTTATTTGTTTGTGTGTCTAAACCCATCAAGTTCAATTTATGATGCCCATAAAGTCTTGGGTGTGTGGCTATCTGCTGGAGCCTGCCAAAGTATCAGGGGAAGCATCCTTTAAGAAAACTGACTATCCTGGGAACTTCCAACTGCCATTTAGATCTCAGGTAGGGTTTTGTGATCACCTTTCAACCCCTTGCTGAGTTTTTGTCTGGCTTGGGTAGGACTAGGGTATGCTGTCAAAACTGCTGCAAGTTCATATATACAACTTCCCTGTTGTGTCTGGAGAATGCTGTTTCCTAACAGTACTCTACCACATCTGGCTCTTACAGTTTTTATGCCCCTTCTTCTACCATGATTTCTGATCCTTTGGAAAAGGGAGTATATTATGGTGTCCCACTTAGAGCATTCCATAGTGTCCCATTCTCTGCATCTTGGCCAATTGTGGGTCTCTGTGTTAACTGATATCTACTGCAAAAAGAAGTATCTGTATAGAAGTTTGAGAGGTACACTATGGGTCTAACAGTAAGTCATTCAGTTGGTTTTGTTTGTTTGTTTGTTTGTTTGTTTGTCTGTTTTTTACTCTTTGCTCTCTGTGGGCCCACCACCCAGCTCCTAAATAAATACATGAAGACTTTTTCTTACTTATGAATGCCCAGCCTTAGCTTGGCTTGTTTCTAGCCAGCTTTTCTTAACTTAAATTATACCATCTATCTTTTGCCTCAGAGCTTTTATCTTTCTCTATTCAATATACCTTTCTTTACTTCTTTTACCCCATGGCTTGCTATAGAGCTGTGTGCCTGGCCCCTGGTGTCCTCTCTCTTTCTCCTTTTCTCACTCCTCCCTCTTCTCTATATTCTCTCTGCCCACCAGCCCCACCTATTTCTCTCCTGCCTACCTATTGACCATTGACCCCTTTATTAGAATAATCAGGTGATTTAGACAGGCAAAGTGACACAGCTTCACAGAGTTAAACAAATCCAACAAAAAAAAATAGCCAAACAAAAAAATACAAGAAACACATGTAGACACAGAGACACACATTCGTTTACACAGGAATTGCATAAAAACACAACCCAAGACCTGCACAAAGGACCTGGAAGATATCTTTTAAATCCCCTGAATTAACATTATGAGACAAAGAACCTCCAAAGATTTCATTGGATTCATTTTGGGTTGGCCATCTACTGCTGGGCATGCAGCCTCCCCCTAACAGTTGTTTGTTTCCCCAGTGAGACTCCCTTGGAGAAAACTGACTTCATTTGCAAGTTGCTTTTGGTTCTGGGTTAGGGATGGGGCTTGTGTCTACTTCTCCCTTGAGTTCTAGGACCTCATCTGGTACAGACCTGTGCAGTCACTGTGCCTGCTGCCAGAGTCTCTGTAAGTTCCTATGTGGGTCAGCCTTGCTGTGTCTGGAAGGCCTTTAATCTTTGGTGACCTCCCTCCCTCTGAATCTTACACTCTTCCCATCACTTCCTTCTGAGCCCTGAAAAGAGGGATTTGATGGAGACATCCATCACTCCTCTTTATACTACAGTGTTCTATCTTCCCTCCCTGGAAGCCAACCCTCCTCCCCATACCCCTAGTTTCCTGACCTCTAGGAATATTCCAAATGAAACAAACAAATCTAAAGTTCACATCTGAAATTCTTGAATACGAAGATAAATTTAAGAAAAACAGCTACATTGCAATTCAGCCAGAAATTCTTTCCTCTGGCGGTGGAAAGAACACAGAAATCAGTGGGTTGTGTAGGCTGCTCCTTATCAAATCATTTCCATCTAAGCCTTTTAAAGCGGCGTTGATCAGACACTTTCATGTCTTCAAACACTAAAATTCTGCTTAGATGTTTTGTGGTGTTTTGAGAATCCAGCAAATACTTTCAAATATTGTTTGTTCTTTATGAAGAAAGTCATATTAAAGTAATCCTACCTATTTGTGTTTATCCTGTACGTGTGCCAAATGACAGTCAAAGAATGGCATTAATTGTCCCATTTAATGTTCTTATTGCTGTAAGATGCCATCTGATTTTCCTATGTGACTCTTAGGTACAGCTACATTGAATATTTTCATGAGATCTCACAGAAAATAACTGAAGACCCCGGAAAGAGAGTCACAAATAGCTTGGCATCTGGTTCTGCCCATTTGCTCATTGTTCTACATGAGTTACTACATGAGAAACTTGACAGTTGGCTTTGGGTTTAGACAAAGGTTCAGTCCTTTTTCTGAAAATTACTATTAGTTGTGTGACTTTGAGAAACTTCTGTAATTTCTCTGGTGCTGATTTCATCTTCTATGAGATGATTCAAATATGGAAGAGTCCTTAATAGAAAATGAATAAACCAGTGTTTATAAAATCCAGCCCCAAGATTCTAACCCTCTTACCTTCTTCGCCTTTGAGAAGTCACTCCACAGTCTCCTAAATGGTGCATTTGCTTCTTACATGTTTCTCCTCTTCTTCACACTCCTTGTGAGGTAACAGTTACTTCTAAAGTTTGCTAGAATTCTGGAAAGAATAAGAATAGAATGAAGCCTGATGTGCAAACATACCTAGACCCAGTCAGTTCTGAAAAACACCGGCTCCTTTTGGAGCAAAGCTTCTCTCCATCATTGGCTGCATTCTGGGCTTGAAAACCATTCTCTTGTTATTTATTGATACAGTGAGTGTGAATACTGCTGGGTGTGTTTAAAGTCAGGACTGAAGGAGGCAGAGGAAGGAGTTTCCTCTTGCAAGTCCATACATATCAATGTAATGCCTGACACAGAACAGGCTTTCAATGCATATTAGACTGTTGATTTCTTCCCGACTCCAAAGGAAAACTAACTGACATTTAACATCAAGATCAGAAATGCCAGCAAGGATGTTTGTGAACATTGTACTCCTCCACCACTACAACCCAGTGTGACAGTCATAGTGGCTGCCCATCACAAGTCTCAATGCCTTTAGTCCTCCTTTTCCTGATCATGTTACAATATTTATCCTGACCACAGAGCCAAAGTGATTGTTGGTAAACTAGAGATTAACTAACCAACCACTTTTCTTTCATGGGTTGTGCTTGAGGGACTACACCTAAAAATTCATTGTGTAACTTTTCTAATATTTAATTCTGGAAGCTTTTTGGTTTTGCACTTAGGTATATGACCTAAGCTTATAGGCCCATGTAATTTTTATGCAAATGTGGATTCCACTGTTCTAACATCATTTATTAAAAATACCGCTTTCTCCATTACAATGTCTTTTCTCCTTTGTCAAAGATCAGTTAACTCATCTCCAAGTGCTTTAAACATGTTCTACTGATACATGTGTTTATTATTTCCCCAGATCACACTGTCTTTGTAGACACTGAAATCATGTACTGTGAATCTATTTTGTTCTTCGGTATCATATTAGTGATTGTAGAACCTTTGTCTATTTGTGTGAACATTAGAATTGTTATTAATATCTCCAAATAGCTTTCTTTGATTTTAATCAGGATTTTAACCCTATAGTTAATCTGGGGAGGATTTGATGTCATCACAGTATCAAATCTTCTATGAACATGGAACATCTCCCATATACTTGTATTTTCTCTGACTCCTTTTATCAGACTTCCCCAGCTTCCATGTGCTATATCTTCGGTTTGTTAGAGTTATATCCAGTCTTTCAGAACACATGGATTGGTGCATGTATGGTTTAACTATGACGTCCTTGGAAGCCTCATGTGTAGGTGGGTGCAGATAGATGGGCTTCAAGATAGGTCTTTCAGACTCTGATATATCTGACATGTTAGCCTCTGGATGAAGTTATAGGTTGAATAGTCACTGGGAGGTGGGTGACCTGTGGGAGATGGGGGCCACTTGGAGGAATAAACTCACTGGGGACTTGCTTTGTTACTGGCCTCTTCCTCTCTTCCTCTCTTCCTCTTTCTCTTCCAGATCACCCTGCGCTAAGGAGCTTTATTCTAACAAGGGCTTCCACTACCATGATAGTCTTTATTTCAGGTTCAAATCAATAGAGCCAGTCAATGACAGACTGAGACTTCTGAAACTGTGAGCCATGATGAACTTTTTCTCTGCTGGTTGTCTCCGATGTTTTGTCACAGTAGTGGAAAGTCTAACACATGCTGTATATTTAAATCTTACTCATTCTCTCCCTCTCTCTCTCTCTCTCTCTCTCTCTCTCTCTCTCTCTCTCTCTCTCTCTCTCTCTCTCTGTGTGTGTGTGTGTGTGTGTGTGTGTGTGTGTGTGTGTGTGTGTGCTAACAAATCTAGGTGGGGAGCTGCAGATTGGTTGGGGGAGATGTGAGGCTTGGAATGAGCAGCTCACACAGGCAGGTAGGTGGCAAGTGGTTGTTTTAAAGAATGGAAGCACAGAGTATCTGTACATGATGTTGAAGGGACATTTATGCCATGGGCCATGTGTGGGATGTTTTAAAGAACGGAAGCACAGAGTATCTGGACATGATGTTGAAGGGACATTTATGCCATGGGCCATGTGTGGAAGTGACACAACAACATTGTGCAGTCAGTTCTCCCCTTCTGCCTTTACATGGGTTCTCAGTGTGTAACTCAGCTTGCCAGGCTACGTTTACCCCGTGGGCCATCTCACCATTCTAATACTGTATGCTTTCTTTCTGAGCTTCACGTATTTTATTGTTGGTGCATGGGAAAACATTTGATATTTACACACCAGCCTCACATCATCCATCATCACTTATTAGTTATAGGGAAATGTTTCAGCAATTCCTTGGGATTTTCTACATACATAACCTCAACATCCATGAGTAAAGATAATCGTATTTCTTATTTAGCAAGCTACAAATATTTTCTTTCTCTTCCCTAGTTTTTTATTTTTATTTACATGTATGTGCATGTGTCTGTATGTTGATATGTACATATGGATGTGGGTGCCTGTGGAGACCAGAAGAAGACATCAGATCCCTTAGCGCTGCTGATTGTGGATCACACAATGTGGGGCCTGGGAATTGAACTGTGGTTCTCTGTGAGGACTATTCACCATGGAACCATCACTTGAGTCCTCTCTTTCTTATTTTTACTGCAGTAACTAGGACTTTGGGTAACATGTTGAATGGGAGTGGTAAGAGAGGAAATTCTTACCTTATTCCTTATCTGAAGAGCAAAATGCTCTATTTCTTCCCTTGCTCTGGTATGAAATGTGAAAGGCAAGTTCTTTACCAGGTGGAGGAACCTTGTGCTCTTCCTGTTGGTTGAGTTTTTCAGCATGTGTGAGAACACCTCATCTTTGAAGACTCGGGTTTTCCTTTTTAACGTTTCCTTTTCATTCTATATGGTTCCAAGTTGCGCTTATCTATCCATTTTATTTTTATGTCCTTTGTTGCTAAAATGGTATAATGAAGCCATCTGGAGATTTTTTTATAAGACTTCGTAAACAGCTAAAATTTTGCCCCCAGGTAAAATAAATTACAGCAATCCTGTGTAAGAGTGAACAGTAGTTTGCTCTAAGTATCTTTGGAAATTTTGTGAGGGAAACAATCAGAGAAGACCGTCTGTTTACAAATACCAGACTCGGCCAGTGAATGCCATAGAGATACATATAGAGACATGTTGGCATTTGTAAAAGTCAAATGACAAAGTAGTCTGCAAGATAAAAAGCAAATATTTCTTTCTAATTGTTTATTGTTTGACAGTTTCATACAATTATATAATAAATTTCAGACACTTCACACACACACACACACACATACACACGTTCACACATACCTCATTCATGTCTCTCATCCCCTCTATTTCCCTCTGAAAGTCTTCTTCCCAATAAATGCCCCTCCTACGAGGACTGTCAGCGAGGCAGGGACAGGGATGCCCGGAGGAAATCAGTGTCCCTGGCTCACTTCTCTGCACACTGTCACTTCTTGTGGTCTGAACTGGATTGTTTTGCATTCAGAACCCATGTCTCTTTGGAAAGCAAGAACTTTGAATGCAGGCTCCTACACACACGTAGTTGCCAGAGATAGATGGGGACTTGTCTTCCACCTAGCTGGAAAGAATATATCTTCATAATCTACATCAAAGAAGACCCTGTAAAACAAACACAATGAAACAAAAACAAAAGAAAACACAGGATATGTTTTCCATCCTCTCTCAGCGGGTGCTGAAATCTCATGCCTTCTTTTTTGACTCCAGGGATTGATTTAAAGTTTCTTGCTCAAGGGTGAGTGGAAGGTTTTTTACTGGAGCAAGAGCACCTCAGTGGCTACACCACTGATGAAAATAACACCACATGCCCTAACAACTATTCATTCCTCAGAAGGTGTGAAGCCTCATGGGTCATTCTCGTTATGATGGAATGTTGAGGGTGCAATATTGTGTAGATAGCCACAGATATGAGCTTGTTTACATGTAAAAGACCACAGTCCGATAGGTCAAATACAGAATGAAGACTAGAGTTATAGTCAGATTCATTCATAGTTATACAATTCTGAACTAGATGAATAACACTTCCTTACTCTGTGGTCTCATTCTCAAGGGCAATGACCTATCACCACCTCCATGTCCTGCCCACTTACCTCCTGGGATTAATTCAGGTCTATGTAAAATGAGGAGCATGGAACATCCTTTTATAGGAAACAGTACAAAGAAAGAGTCAGACTGAGATCCAGAAAGAAGGGCCACCAGAAAGGGCCAATATGAACCAGTTGCTTCTGTGGTCCAGTGCACACAAAATCAGGGGGGCCTGGAAGACATCTCAGAAGGGTATGGGGAAAGTGGAGATCTTTATCTAACTACTGGGTAGGTGTGCTCTTGGTGAAGCATTAATGACACCTTCTTCCAGCTGTGCAAGTAGCATAATAGACATGAGGAACCTGAGTGAGAACACAGGCAAGCAGGTGGTTATGCACTGTAGACACGTTGAAGGCACACTCTGAGTAATGTGGATGGAGAGAGATGTGGGCCAAGCATTGTGTGGCAGGATGAGAAAAAATACGTCTGTATCAAAAAGTCAACATTTGCCAGGTATCACAGCTCACACTCTTAATTCCAGCACTCGAGGCAGAGGTAAACAGATTTCTATGAGTTCAAAGATATCGAGGTCTATATAGCAAGTATCAGGCCAACCAGGGCTACATAACGAAATTCTGTTTCATATAAAAACAATTCAGTGCCAGATGTTGGTACCACATACCTTGAATCTCAGCACCTGGGAGGAAGAGGCAGGTGGATCTCTATGAGTTGAGACTAGCCTGATCTACAGAGTGAGTTCTAGGACAGGCTCCAAAGCAACACAGAGAAACCCTGTCTCAAAAAATAAAACAAACAAACAAAAACAATTCAACATCTTAGTGTACATGTTTAAATTTTTACTTAAGAAAAATTTATAGACAAGTAACAGGACTACTAGAATTCTGGCATCTGTTGAAGTGGGATGGAGACATATCTTTGTGTGTGTGTGTGTGTGTGTGTGTGTGTGTGTGTGTGTGTGTGTGTGTGTTATAGTTTTGGAGCGTGTATTTGAAGACATTTTTTTCTAGCTAAGAGTAAGACAAGTCCTCACTTGTCTCTGAAAACCACCTGTGTGCAGGAGCCTGCATCTAAAGTTGTCACTTTCCAAAGGAACACATGATCTGAACACAAGTCAATTGAATTCAGATCACAAAGATGACAGTGTATGGAGAAGTGTGCCTGGAACACTGATTTCCTCAGGGCATCCGTGTTCCTGCCTAACTGAAAGTGCTAGAGAGACAGTTTCAAAATCACAGGGAAATCAAACAGCTGCAGGCAGAGCCAGAGGCACAGAACCTCCTGTGCCAGGCAGCCGCCTCTGTTAAAGCTCTGGAAACAGCCAGTGCCTGGCAGGAGCTCCGCATCAGAGACATGGGTTGTAATGAATAATCGGGCATGTTAATCTGTCTCCTCTGCTTTGTACAGCTTGCTTGCTAAAATGAGCTCACAGCTTCATCTTAGCCTGGACTCACAATGACCTGGTTACGCTGGCCAGGAACGCGTAGACTGAGTCTTTAGGGGTGAAGCATACCTGCGTTTCTGAATAACAGGAACATAACACCAAAGCAGCCGTGGGGCAATCATGTCTGTCTGCTCTCATAGAGCCTGCCAAAGTCACTCCTCTGGGATGGCAGCTCTGAGAACTCATCCCTTAGGGTGGCAGAGAAGCAGGTGGCCACGGGGCCATGGCATCAATCCCGCACAACTCTGTGTGCTAAGTTAATGGTGTGTTGCACTGTTAATGAACTTGGTCTGGCCATGATGACAGAACTTAGTAGTGAACATTCATCCTCAATTGAATAAGGAGAAAAATGGCTTCAATAAAAATGACATTGGGTTCACAGATAAATTATCTATATTAAAATGGCATTTCCTAGCCGTCTACCTTGTTATATATTCACATAATTAATGTCCTAAATGAATATCCCTTATATAGAGTTAGATAGATGCTAAAAAGTTTTAAGAGAAATAAGTAAGATTAAGTGTAATTGAAATGTGTGTGAAAGTATGTTTGTACTCTGACTCTGCTGCCACAGTTTATAATCCAGCCTGCTCTAAACCGAAGAAGCCTGGCCTGACTCTGGCTTGTGTGCAACTGGTGCCAGATGTTAGGACAAGACCGGAGGAATAGATCCCCTCTAGGGAGCAAGTTCATAGCCTGCTTGCTTTTCCATCTCCCCTCTCACCCTTCTCAGAGTCTAGATATATATTTGCTGCAAAAGTTAGAGACTAAAATGAAAGAAAATACACTCAGAGGTAGGAAGACAGTAAGTTTAAGACCAACCTTAGCTACATAGTAAGACTGTATATAAAAAAGTAAAAAGTGAATGTAACTCTTGTGTGGGTGGGGGAATAGTATATGAATGTGGCATACATGTGTATAATACGTGTGTGTGTGTGTGTGTGTGTGTGTGTGTGCCTGTGATGTATGTGTAGAATGCATGTTGGGGGGTTGTGGGTGTGTGTATGTGTATTAATGCAAGTCTGCATGTATGTCAGTGCATGTGGAAGCCAGAAGACATCCTTAGGTACCACCCACCTTTGTTTTGTTTTCTTGAGACAGCATCTGTCACTGTCCCGAAACTCACCAATTGTACGAACTTGGCCTGCCAGTGAGCTCCAGGGATCTGCCTGTGCCTGTCTCTGAGTGAGTGCTGGGATTATAAGCCTCTGCCACCACACCTTCCTTTTATGTGAGTCTTAGGGATTGAGCTCAAGTCCTGGTGCTTGCACAGCAAGAACTGTACCTACTGAGCTGTCTTCCATCCAGAATATGGTTGCTTTCCATCATGACCTAGTAATACCTTGTAACCACAAGAATTCTAGAGTCAAAACGGTCAAAGTTAAAATCCTGGTACCCACCTCCTAGAAACATAGAAAAGCCATCAAGTCTCTCAGCTCATGTTTCACCTAAAAAGTAAATGAGAAAGCATCATAGTTTTGGTGAACTGCGTGTTCACATAAGGTATTCTAAGTAATTAACAGTTAAGTAGTCTTCATTTTGTGTTCTTTTGGATAATGGTGTTCATTTTACGTATTCACTTAGTAAATCTTTATTGAACATCTATCATGGGCCAGCAATAATGTTCTAAGTTCTTGCAACATACCCATCTGGGATACCATCTCACTCCTGTCAGAATGGCTAAAACCAAAAACACCAATGACAATTTATGCTGGAGAGGATGTGATGTAAGGGGGACACTCCTCCATTGCTAGTGGGAGTGCCAACTGGTTCAGCCACTTTGGAAATCAGTATGGAGATTCCTCAGAAAAATGGGAATAAACCTACCACAAGACCCAGCAACTCCACTCTTAGGCATATATCCAAAAGATGCCCATTCATACAACAAAGATGTCTGTTCCACTATGTTCATAGCAGCTTTATTTGTAATAGCCAGAACTTGGAAGCAACCTAGATGTCCCTCACCCGAAGAGTGGATAGAGAAAATGTGGTACATCTACACAATGGAGTACTATTCAGCAGAAAAAAGTAATGGAATCATGAGATTCACAGGCAAGTGGATGACACTAGAAGAAACCATCCTGAGTGAGGTAACCCAGTCACAAAAAGAGAAACATGGCATGTACTCTCTCATATATGGATTTTAGACATAGATCTGGGGAGTGCCAGCCTACAATCCTATGGCCAGAGAGTCTGGGAAACAGAAACTTCATTTAGTGGCTGATCGAAGAGGAGGCAGACTCCCTTGGTTAAGTACTGAGCTGAACTCAAGAAAGCCAGTAACAGAGAGGGAGAACTGATGATCAAAGGGATTAAGACTGGGCTGGTTTAACCCCCAGAAACAGCTGACCAGACAAAGGTTAACTCTTGAATCCCAGGCATCAGCCTGGGAATCCAGCATGGGACTGATCAAGACCCCCTGAATGTGGGTGTCAGTGAGGAGGCCTAGGTAATCTATTGAGCCTTGGGCAGCAGATCAGTACCCATCCCAAGTATACACACGGACTTTGGACTCCCATAGAACAATGTGAGGTGCACTCTCACCCTGAACTCTTGGGGAAGGGTCTAGGCCCTGCCCTATATGAAATGACAGACTATGGACACCCCCATGGAGAGCCTCACCCTCTCTTGGGGAATGAGGGGATAACGGGGGGGGGCTGGGGGGAGGGCACGGGAGGAGGGGAGGGAATGGGAGAGGGACCTGGAACTGACTTGTGAAGCAACCTTGTTTCTTATCTAAATTTAAACTGGAAAATAAAATAAAAAAATAAAAAAAGAGAAATTAATGATTTTAAACAAGCAATAAATAAATAAATAAATAGAGTTGATTTGGTCCGGACCCCATTAAAATACTGTAGGGAGCTGGGTAGATGGCTCAGTTTTAACAAGAGCTTGCCACACAAGCGCAAGGATTGGAGTTCAATCCCCAGCACTATGAGTTGTGACATGTGACTGTAACCCCTGCACTGAGAAGGCAGAGACAGGGACGTCTGGGGGCTTGCTGCCCAGGCAGCCTACCTGAATCTAGAAGACTCAGGCTCTGTGAGAGACTCTGCCTCAGAAATAAAGCCTAGAGTTATTGAAGAAAACACCTGAAATCAACCCAAACTGTCCACATATGTGGACAGTTTGTGTATATATGTATATATATATATATGTATATATATACACCCATGTGGACGTATATACATGTATACACAAAACAGCAAAAATGTATAGTATGGAAAATAATCACTGAACAAATATTTTCTATAATGAATTCATAATTAATAAGGGTCTTATTTTCAAACAGTTAACCACAGTGACTAAATCAATCCTAAGAGTATAATCAGTATTCTAATATGATAACAGATAAAATAATTTATTTCACTTTCATGTCATCACCGACCTCATCCAAAATCCATACAAGTTCTATTTTGACCTTTGCCCCTTATTAATTCTGACTACAGGTCCTCCTCTAGAGTCTTGGTACATCCACGTTCATGCATTCATTCAGGACTTCTCACACTTTTCAAATGTTGTATTGGATTCACAAGTGCTATGACTTAGTCTAGAGTATCCCATCAAAGACCCAAGAGTTCAAAGCTTCATCTGCATTCCATGAAACTTCTGTGGACAACATAAGACATGGGGTCTGGTCATGAGGCATGACGCTCAAGTATTGTAGAACTCTAGTCTTTGTTCTTTTGGGTTCCTCGTATGATATGCATGGACTCTTTTTACCAACTACTACCCTCCCTAGTCTACTGTTTCACCAAAAGTGAAAGGCAATAAGGCATAAATGTGGGGGGAAAATCTTCAAAACCATTAGCTAGAAAAAGCCATTCTCTTTTTACAGTGATTATCTCAGATGGTCTGTTACAATAACAGAAAACTGAGCAGTGTGTCATGCCACTTATGTTTAAAGACCCTGGTATAAATAAGTTGTCTCTCCTTACTAATTAGCACCACTATTCAGTTAAGCATTTTGTTATCTTAGAGACTTCTATGCTGTGGTATGCATAGACAACACTTTGCTCCTCTGTTCTACAGTGGACAGGCAAGAATCTTCCTTCCGTGCTGCCACAACAAACACCTTTACACACCTGACCCTTGTGGACCTGTTGGGGGAGTGTGGTTTGTTTACATAGCCAGGTATCAGAAGTTGCAGGTGTAATGTCTGTGATAGGTCACTGCATCATTTTCTAATCTTCCTGTCCTTGCCAAGGCATGGCATTATTTGATGTGCTAATACTTGTCACTTGGTGGAAATTAGTGGCATTTCATTGTTTTTGAAGTTTGCATCTCTCCAAACACATGTGCTCCCTTATGTCTTCAGATTACTCTCAAGCTAATCACACACAAACACACATACACACACACACACACAAACACACATACACACACACACACACATACACACACACACACACACACCACACTATTACAGTGCCATTGCATATGAAGGGAACATTGTCCCCTTTCCCTGGGTCTCCTACCATTTCTTACTGATTCTAATTTCCCATGGTGAGTTTACATGTCAGTATTAGTTGGCATTCTACAGAAGAAAAAAAATCTCTGAGTTTTTCATCTTCTGCTAAGATTCCTATTTTGATTTAATCTAGTCTGTCAGCCAATCGCTTTTGTGCTTTAAAGTTTTTCAGTCTTGTTTAGAGTTTTTTCCACTTAAAAATTAGGGGTATTTTCACCAGATATTACCTTCTATGATGTTTATATTTTTGCTCATCTGTTTAGAACTTAAACTTTTCCAGAAGCCAGATAGGGTGGCAAAGTTCTTCCTTGCAAGCATTAGATGGGTAGAGGAAGGAGGACCCAAAGTTCAAGGCTAACTTCTGATATAAGGCAAGTCCAAGGTCAGCCTGTGCTTGCTGAGACCCTGTCTCAGAAACAAAGCAAAAGAACAAAGCCTGTTCCATCTATCTCCCCCTACCCATCTTGGGTAGAGTTCTGTTAGATTGCCTAGACTGGATTTGAACTCTGGGATCACTGGTTCCTCCTGTCTCTGTTTTCTGAGTAGCTTCAGTTACAGGCAGCACTGACTGCTATGTCTGGCTTTGGAATTTATTTCAATTAGAGATACTTCACATGTAATGTGAGGTAGAGTTTCATGTGGTGCCACACCATGGGCCAGTTCTCTGATCTATAAAATATGGTGGTTTGTGTTGCTGCTTTTAACATAGGACTGTGTCTTTGGTAATGTGTTTTAAATTCAGTCAACAATGTGCTAGTTACGAGATATACCCTCTTTGTAAGTTTCCCTTCCAAGTGGTATTTTAATGGTATTTATAGCAATAGGCTAATTTACATGTAGTTAGGAAGCATTAACACCTTTAGAACAGCACCCTCTCTAAATGTAAGCACAGCATGAAGGCTCATCTACACAGGCTTTCTGTAGTCACTAGTAAGATTTTACATTCTGTACACGACAAGGGCAGAGGTGTTAACGGTATCAGTTGTTTTACATCCATAGCTTTTGATGGTGTATTTTCTATTAGATTTTTGGTAATATTGAAAACTACTATGTCTCTCTCAATCCCAGTCAGGTTGCTAACCAGTAATTACTTTCCACAGTTTATTTGTTGATTCCTTTCCTGTTTGATGCAAGCATTCATGTCACTGGCAAATGAGGACAGTCCCATCTCTCCTCTTTCAGCACTTTCCTTTTATAAAACGCCTCAGCGCATAGTTACGTTGTCACACCCTGTAGAGACTAGAATGGCCTTGTTTATGCCCAACTCCGAGTCATCTCTCTTAAGACTGAGGTTTGGTGCAGCCTTTAAGAGACCATGAAAGAAAGTGAAGGAAGGCCTGGTTCTCCCTGGGACTTGTAGAAACATAAACAGTTGGTTGTGCTTCAACAAAAACAAAAATTGATTTGACTATAATTTTCTGTCATGTATTGCACTGATATATTAATATCAACTCCTCTTTATGTTTTGGGTATTCCATTGTGTTTGGCAATGGTGTCTGCAAATTACAACTGGATTTGGTTAGCGTCATCCCACTTGTATTCACTAGCCATCAACGAAATTGGTTTTTAACTAAGGGTGAATATGTACATGTATGCATGGGTGTGTATGTGTGCTTGTGTACATGGCTGTGCATGTGTCATGTATGTGCTGTGCTTATTTACCTCGGTCACAGAATAGTGCTAGCTTCAAAAAATTAGACAATCTCACCATTTTTTGAGAACTTCTTTATACCGGAAAATCACTGATTTTTTTTTCTTTTTCTTTTCTTTTTTATTTTGTGAGTTTAACTGAGTTCCTCTGTGAGCTAGGTGGGATTGGCAGCCTACCTTTCTTCCAGAATGCTTCTTTTTCTGGACTGATGACAGCACTCCACACACTTTCATTTACAACAATCCCTTCTGCCCTCCCTTCATACCGTCTGTGCCCTTCAGGTCCCAGGACACCAACCCTCTGCCGCTCTGTATTGCACATATTATGATCTTTAAAAAACTATTCTCACTATTCCCACCATAAGTTGATTTTAGCTTATGTTGTCAACGATTTTTGTTTACTTGTTTTTTTAGGTCTCTTGGGGTTTTGTTGTTGTGTGTTATGTTCTATTTTTTGGTTATTTTTGTTGTTTTGTGGTGGGTTTTTTTTGGAGGGGATTGTGTTTTTTAAATCAGGATCCCACTATGTAGCCCAGGATGAACCAAAATTCACTATGTAAACCAGGCTAGTCTTGTATTCACAAAGATCTGCATGCCTTTACCTCCCAAGTGTTAGGATTAAACGTACTCACAAGCACACACAATTCAAAGATTTTTATTTTACTTAATAAAATTGATAAGCTATTTAATTCTGAAAACTAATAACAACATCTCATATCGACATAAGGGGACACAGCTAGAAAGGTATTTAGAGAAAAATTCATAATTTGGGATACATTCAACGTACAAGAAGATCCAAACATTTGAATGGAGTGATTCAACTTGAAGCAGTGACACAGCAGCCCAAAGAAACAAGAGAAGCAGAGTAAAGCAATTAACAGCAAAACTCGCTGAGGGGGAGAAGCAGGAAACACAGCCAAAGCCAAGCCTGCTCTTCTCAAAGCACGTGTATGTGCAGGGTTTTCTGGTGTTTGACTTTATACTATATTCTAACAGTGGTACAAAAAAGGGAAAAGAACTGGAATATTTGCTGTTTTTCTTACTATTGTTGAAGATTTTGGTTGGGAAAATCATCTGAAGGTGAGTTTCCACGTCAACAAGCAGAAAGCAAGGCTAATCTTCATTGCTGCACTTTCGGGGAGATGCCAGCACACTTGCACTAAGGTGTTAGCTCTCCAGTCAGCCTGAAATGTGGGGCGGCACCAGTGTCCCCAATGTATTCTCACATCTCTAAAACAATCATGGAAACGAAAAGAAATGAAATATGCAACACATTCAGAGCTGTGTTCGTAAAATCAGCTCTCCTCTGTTAAGGAGAATATGTTGTATTCAAATGGGTTTCCTTCTTTTAAACTGCTCTCAGACAAACTAGCAAGACACGCTTGAGTGTATATTCACTTCTTTGACTGAAGTAGCACCTGCGTGCGCATGAATGTTCTCGGGGTCAGACTTAAAGTTGCATCAAGCAGCTTCAAACCACAGGCGAGAACAATGGCAAATAGCTGATGCCGAAAGATGCCTGGATTCCATCCATGTGCTACGGAAAGAGGAATTGGAAACGGAGCATCACAGCTGTGGCCCAGATGGAGCGTGGAGACGCTGAAAGGGAAGGCCTTTTGAGTAACTACAAAGACTCAAACAATGTAGGAGAGTAGAGATCCTAGTGGGTGCTCCCTTGTGAGCTTGCCCAATATTATTAAAAGGATATTTCAGAAAACCAAACAAAACATATCCAAAATGAAGAATCGGGGTAAGATGATATGCAGCTGCAATGCCTACACTCAGAAGGCTGAGGAAGAATGACCACAAGTTCAAAGCCAGCCGGGGCTACAGGTGGGACCTTGTCTCAAAGCTAACAATAAAATGAAAGTGTGGGCAGAGAGATGCCTGCAAGAAGGGATGGAGCCTTTTGCTGGCCTGCAGAGAAATAGTGAGTATCTACGTGGCACCAGGTGGCTGCAGGTGGGACCAACTATGTGTCCAGCCTCACCTTGTTCCATCACCAAAACCTACTTCTAAGCAGAAAATTAAGTCATCTGAGGAGTCCTCTCACATGGTGCTGAAAAATGAAGGCACTGGCATCTTAGACTTCCTGGGTTTCACAGGCTGTGTCAGAGCTGATGTCCCTACAGCAAACAAGAGATAACTAACTGCCTTACTGTCCAACGAGGGAAACAAGATAAACCCCTTACAGGAAAACAAGAGGTATTCCTCATGGGAAATAAGAGGTACCCCTCACAGGAAAACCAGATAAGTCCCCTTCTGGTTAACAAGAAGTACTCCATTACAGGTAAGCAAGATAAACCCTCTTACAGGTAAACAAGAGCTACCCTCTTACAGGAAAACAAGATATACCCCCTACAGACAAACAAGTGGTGCCCCCTCCCCCCATCAGGGATTGGACCAGTAGTCTGATGGATCTGGACATCTTCTCCATGAAGGAAGTCATGAAAATACGAGTTGATCCACTTTGAAAGTGACAAGATTCACCTGCTCAGACATGTTAAGACAGTCTCACATGGAAAGGGATCTAGAAAATGCTGAACACGATTTTGATTCCACTACCTTAGCACATGTACGTTGTGCATAATTTCTATTAAGATGTCTTCCTGTTCTCCTGAACGTAGCCCTAAGTCTGTTACTGGCAGCTTGAGTCCAGGAGGATGGAGTAAGAGGCCTCCAAGAATGAGTCTGTGCAAACAGGCGAGCTCTTTCCTTCCTAGATTAACAAGCATTAATGTTAATGAATTCTGAATTGAAGTGACATCCCGACAAAGTGGAAATTATCACCTGAGACTTCAGCTTGAGTAATGGCATGATAACATGTGTCGGGGATGTGGTAATTGCTCTAATAGAGGAGGGGGCAGTGTTCTCCTAATCAGCTGCAGGAAGACTGCACTCATTCCAGCCTAAGTAAGGTTCAAGTGTGAAGTTCAAATCCGACACATCACAGTGGTTAAAGTGGGCCTTCCCTCAGCCCAAAGGACAGGAGTGGGCTCAGCCGAAGTTTGAGAAAGAGGCCCTTGGTGGAAGGAGCAATCTGAGTTTACCTCTGAGAGCACTCGCTCTTCGCTGGGGTGGGGCTGAGGGCAGACTCTGCTGCTCTCTATCTCTCGGGACCTTGCTGGATCTCTATAAGATGAGGAAAGTGTTGCACATGGCTTGGAAGCAGCTTTTCTAAGGTGACAGAGCTAGTATGTGGCAGAGACAATGGCAAGCTTCCTTTAAACTCTACGTCCTGTCTGCTGTGCTGGCCTGAAAGGTGTCCAGGGATCCCACACCACAAGGAAGGTCCTCTGTGTGCGTGAGTCTTTCTCTCTGTGCTCCCCGCTAACGGCTCTGCAGTCTTTACTGGAGGATGCTAATATTTATTTGTCTCAAGTTTCTGGTCCTGAATTGATTCCACCCTGGATCTGAAGTCTATTGCTCTCAGGTGAGCTGTCTGGGGAAGCACCGTGCCTATGAATGACATGATAAAGCGATCTCATCTCTCCGGGTACTTGGCTTTACCTGTAAAATTGAGGCGTTTATGCCTCCATCACAGAAGTCCGTTTTCAAACAAGGTGACTTGGTCCATGGCAGGCTGGCTATGAGCAATTGAGAGGCCCTCGTAACTGAGTCATGGAATGAATTATGCTTTTGCTCCACAATTAATGTCTTGTTTGTATATTCTCCAAATGTCTGGCAAAGTTGATCAGGGTCGATGTTGTCATTGCTTTCAACTGGGAAGCAGTG
Source organism: Mesocricetus auratus (assembly GCF_017639785.1). Lineage (NCBI taxonomy): Eukaryota > Metazoa > Chordata > Mammalia > Rodentia > Cricetidae > Mesocricetus > Mesocricetus auratus. The sequence goes on along the minus strand of NW_024429195.1, from coordinate 31,245,614 downwards.
TGTTAGAATCCCACCCTGCTTAAATGTGTGCCGCACATCTAGGAAAGAGAAATGAGAAATGGACGAGAAAGAAAGAGGAAGAGAAGGGAGCAGCCATTGTTGCTTCCAATCCTTCACAACATATCAGAAACATTCAATTTTTCTCTGGTCGTTTGTCAAACATCTGACTATTATGTATAAAGAGGGAGGTTTATAGGTGCAGGGGTGTGGCTCAGATGCTAGAGTGCTCACCAAGCAGCAGGAAGCCCTGACAATACACTCCTGACATCCTGGCAAGAGGGTCAGAAGTTCAAAGTCACCATCAGCCACACAGTGAGGTAAAGGTCAGCCTGGGATACTTAAGAACATCTCAAAAAATCAAAAACTACATTTTTTCCTGACCTGGCCCCAACACTGCTGCTCTTTTCATCACTGGGGAATTGGCATCAGAACAGGCTGTTCAAGGCCATTGTGAAGTCATGATAACACTTTCTGTCCTAATAGGTTCCTTCCTTTAAGCTCTGGACAGCTCATCTCCATAGTTGATTGGAAAAAGAATCTCCTCACACTCTCCTCACACCCTCACCCCACACTCACCACACACTCTCCTCACAGTCTCCTCACACTCTCCTCACCCTCACCTCACACTCTCCTCACACTCACCACACACTCTCCTCACACTCTCCTCACACCCTCTCATCACATTCTCCTCACACCCTCACCCCACACTCTCCTCACACTCTCCTCACACTCTCCTCACACTCTCCTCACACCCTCACCACACCCTCACCACACCCTCACCACACACTCTCCTCACACTCTCCTCACACTCTCCTCACACCCTCACCACACAACTCTCCTCACACTCTCCTCACCTCACACTCTCCTCACACTCTCCTCACACTCTCCTCACACCCTCACCCCACACTCTCCTCACATTCTCCTCACACTCTCCTCACACTCTCCTCACACTCTCCTCACACCCTCACCACACCCTCACCACACACTCTCCTCACACTCTCCTCACACTCTCCACACACTCACCTCACACTCTCCTCACACCCTCACCCCACACTCTCCTCATGCTCCACCCCCTACCTCCGCTGCACTGGTAAAAGCCAAGTTTTCTTTCTGATCAGTTGTGCGTGGGCCTAGGTCAGTGGCTCTAAACCTGTGGCTGTGACCCCTTTGGGAGTCAAATGAGCCTTTCACAGGGGTTACTCGTCAGATACCCTGCATATCAGATATTTACATTATGGTTCGTAACAGCAGAATTATAGTTACAAAGTAACAAGGAAAATGATTTTATGTTTAGTTTGGGGGTCACCACAGCATAAAGAACTGTAGGAAGGGGTCACAGCAGGAGGAAAGTTGAGAACCACTGTTCTAGAAGGAATACATAGGGGGAGAATAAGGGGACCACACTGCGTGTCCTTCCAAATTCATCCTAGGCCTCCGTTCTGTAGTCAGTCCATACCACAGTATGGTGTTATACCATATACAGTATATATGCTGAGGATATAGTGCTCAGAGTCACACATTTAAACACATTTAAAGGACTGTTCAGATAAACGGCAAGGGCTCACAACATGCCTAGACCAAGGGTGACTGTGGGAGTCAACTCCCTTCTCGTCCATCAGACCATTCCTTTGGACGGACGTCTGACTGAACCTCAAAGAAATCCGTGAACAAGATGAAGGGGCTCTCTCCCCGTGGCCTCCCCCCCCCCATGCTAAGGCACCTTCTCAGAACAACAGGCTAAGGATGCTCCCCGCATTTCAGACCAGAATTTCAGCTCTTCCGTGAAGCTGTTACTCTGGAAGCACTGCATGTCTCCAGAACAGAGGCCCGATCCGATGTGACAACCGCCAGGTGAAAACCACAGAAGCATAAGGTGATGCGGTTTGATTCCAAAGCATGTTCCTGTGTGCTCAGGTCGGCAGCCAGACCAGGCATCTGTGACATGCAGACCCACACATAGACTGAGACGCCCTCACCTTCAAATGTTCTCATGAGCTTTGAAAGTCAGTGTTCTCTGCACAGTGCTAAAATCTACCATTTTAAAGATCCATTTTTCCAAAACAACACTAGTCTATTGCATTTCAGTTTATCAAAATCTTACAACGCTGGTGTTGAGACAGCTATGAAACATTCTCTCTCTCTCTCTCTCTCTCTCTCTCTCTCTCTCTCTCTCTGTGTGTGTGTGTGTGTGTGTGTGTGTGTTGTGTGTGGTGTGTTTGTGGTAAGTGTGTGTGTGTGGTAAGTGTGTGTGTGTGTGTGTGTGGTGTGTGTGTGTGTGTATGTGTGTACTATTATACCCAGGGTGGAGGCACATATGGTGTGAGTGTGGATGTAATTTTGTGGGGTCTCTCCTTTTGCCTTTACGTGGCTTCTGGGGATTGAACTCATGTTGCCAGACTTGCATGTCAAGCACGTGTATCTGCTTAGCCTTCTCCCTGCACCTCCTCCACACACAATGAGGTAATTTCCAGTACTACCTCCTCTATTTAAGACGTTTTAAATGAACAGTAAAGGGGCATGTGACCTCTGTAAACCCACTTCCAGGATTGACCACGTTGTAACCTGGGCCCGTCTGCATGGCTTGATCCAGAATGGAAACCACTTGGTCTTTGAGAACAAAATATTCTTAAAATGAGTAGGATAAAATGGAGGGTGTAACACATGGCAGATTTTGATGTGAACCTTTTTCCTGCAACATAAGACCCACAATAGTCTCTCATCTCATCTCAAGTGATGTCTTTTTAGGGAAACACTTTTCACCAGCAAGAGGAAATGTCTTAGTTAGGGTTCCTATTGCTGTGACCAAAAGCAACTTGTGGAGGAAAGGATTTATTTGCCTTATACTTTTGTAGTCCATCACTGAAGGAAGTCAAGACAGGAACTCACACAGGGCAGGAACCTGGAGCAGGAGATGATGTAGAGGCCATGGAGGGTGCTGCTTACTGGCTTGCTCCCCATGGCCTACTCAACCTGCTTTTATTTTTCCTCACTCCCCCAGCCTGTTTTTTTATAGATCCCAGGACTACCAGCCCAGGGATGGCACCACTCACAATAGGCTGGGCTCTACCCCACTAGTCACTAAGAAAATGCCCTACAGACTTGCCTATAGCCTGGCCTTATGGAAGCATTTTTCTTAATTGCGGTTCCCTCCTCTCAGAGGACTTTAACTTGTGTCAAGTTGACAAAAACTATCCAGCAGAGGAAAGAATGCTGAGATTCTCACAAGTGCCTGCCTTCCCAGGGGGACTTCCAGCTGTTATCTGGTTGAGCCTGAGTTACTTACTGAGTGTGTGTGTTACATGCATGTGAGTGTATGGGTTCAAGTGCACGCATGGTCTTGCACATGCAGAGGACACAGAAGGACATTGGTGTCTTCCTCTGTCATTATCCCGCAGTGCTGTCTAAAGATAGGGACTGCCACTGAGCCAGAAGTTTGTACTCTGGGCCAGGCTCAGGCCGGCGAGCTTTCAGGACCTGCCTGTGTGTATATATGCCACTACGCTTGATAGTTTGTGTGGATTCTGAGAGTCCACACTCAAGTCTCCAGGCTTTCAGGGCAGGCACTCTTACTCCCAGGCTTTACTTACTTAATTTTACTGAGCATTACCTTCTTTGCCTTACCTCCCTATCCCCATTCCCACTTAAACTTTTATTTAAAAAGCATAGCCAGAGCTTGTCCTATGGCGCCGAGTCCAAACTTAGAAAATGCTTTTTCATGGAGCCAGTGAGATGGTTCAGCAACTAAATGCACCTGGTGTGCACACTTTGGCAATCTGAGTTCAATCTCCAAAGTCAGCATGAATGTGGAACAAAAGAATGAATTCCACAAAGCTGCCTTTTGACCTCCACATGCACCCATCCACACAGCATGCACACCACACACACACACACACACACACACACACACACACACACGACAACAACAATAATAAAACATTTGTCTGTGAAGCATAGCTTTTCATTTCTACCTTCTAATACGCATGGACAATGAAACCCCTCACAGAAACTGTAAGTACCAAGTAAGAAGCATGTAAATGGCTTGAAGTACAGCTTACAAATGGAGCATGTGCTTAGTATGGGATGTGATCATAGGTTCAAAAATCCCCCCCAAACAATAGCTCAACTAAAATGTGAAAATATTGTATTATGCCACTCCAAATTGAGTGGCCTTTTAAGCATTATAATAATTTCTGTATAAAATATAATCATTCTATTTAATGTTTGCTGATTATTTACTTATTCATTTGAGTGTTTCTAAATGTTTTGTCCCATTCAATCTTCACAACTCTAAATTCCTAAAATTAGCCCCAATTATTTTCTGATTCTGATTAACTTGAAACAACTGTGCATATTTATGACCATGAGATACAATGTGACACTATACCACATAGGCACAGACTGTGTCAGTCAAATCAGGGGGTAGCATGCATCTCCCTGTTTCTTTGTGATTGAAGCCTTTGAATGTTTCTCTTCCAGAATTTAAAATATTTAGTAGGTTGTTGTGAGCTGTAATCACCCTATTGTTCTATGGAAGAGTAAAGTATATTTGCTCTACTTATCTGTATTTGGTTATCCAACTTCCATCTAGCATACTCCCTTCAACATTTCCACCCTGTAGTACTCATAATCCCACTTGGATACAATAAAACAAATCTAAGTTAAGTAACCAGTCATCTGGTATACCAGCCAGCTATTATTGGTACAAAATCACCCTGAAACATAATCGCTTAATATTTTGTTCCCAATTCTTTTGGTCAACAGTTTAGGCTGGGCTAAACTAGGTTGGTTCATCTATGCTCCATGTAGCTTGGCATCTGAGAGGACTGGGGGCCCTCTTCCCATGGTGTCTCTACTTGAAAGAAGTCAGCTCTTCAATTGGTGAGATGACTCAGCGGTCCCCAGGGAGTACCCAGTTAATGAATAAGTGCCTGTCAAGCCTCCCACTGTGTCTACTTGAGTCTCAAATCTGAAATCAAGATGATAAGACCTCAACAAGAGTATGTGTCTTAGAGGCAAAATTCCTTGAAAGTTACTGTATTGAACTGCCTTTCTTATCCAGAATGCAAATGCATGTTCTGAGTTAAACCTTTGTGACTTTAGCACCCAGGATTGTAACCACCACACAGTATTTGCCACAAAAGCAAGCTCGTATACACACACACACACACACACACACACACACACATTTTCCATTTACATTGTGGTTTTAACTCTTAAGCAACTGCCTTCTTAAGCAGGACAGGCATTCCAAATAACATGTCCGACAATTCCTTTACCTCCAAAAATCCCAGGAAATGTATGATAGACTTTAATAGCAGGAGATTGCTTTTCACTTCTTAATATGAGAAAGACTGAACTTTATATAAGCCTCTCTAGGGATGGACCTAATACCAAAAGTGGCATTAATGCACTGAAACATGGCAGTATTGCCTCACTCTGTGTAACACTGTAACACTGGTGCATTCTGAACTCTTCCTCCAGCATCTTAAAGTTAGGCAGCCTTTCTTAGCACGGCATAAGAGAATGTTTTAAGGTAATTCGGTTGCTGCAAAACAAGCATCAGAGCTGAGTCACTAGAGGCAAATAAACTAATAGATCATGTTGCTCAGAGAGGTGTTATTAACATAGAAAAGATAGAAATGGTCCTGGTCACCATTTGAAGGGAACGGCAACTGGTAGGGTTTTAAGGTAAGACCCCTACTTTGAATGTCTGGCATGTGTTTCTTTTCAGGGTACACAGTGCTTTCATACAGGAATCCCCTGACTGGCTGTGGTGGTTTGAAAGGAAATAGCCCCCAATGGGAGTGACACTGTTAGGAGGTATGCCCTTGTTGGAATAGGTATTGACTTGTTGGAGGAAGTGTGCCACTGTGGAGGTGGACTTTGAGGTCTCATATATGCCCAAGTCATACCGAGTATCTTAGACTACTTCCTGTTGCCTGCCTATCAAGATGTAGGATTCTTAGCTCTAACACCATGTCTGCCTCCACACCACTATGGTGCACCATGATGATAATAAACTAAACTTCTGAACTGTAAGCCACCCCAATTAAATGTTTTTCTTTTATAAGAGTGGCTGTGGTCATGGCATCTCTTCACAGCAATAGAGACCCTAACTAACAGGCCAGGGATGTCACCTCAGTGAGGTAACTTGTGTGCTGGACGCAGACCCACGAGATCATGTTGGCTGATCCCTAGGATACCAGAGATGCTGGAGAGAGTCCAGGACTAGGATTGTGATAGGAATATGAAACATTGTTGGGGACTGCTAGAACCTTGAACAAAATGGAGTCTGTCAACCGTTTTTTTGGCCTTCCGCCTACGTGACTGCGAGCACACATGCCCTTAAGACAAAGGAAAAGGCTAATCATTAAAGTTAAATTTACACAGGGCAGCCCACCCGCCTAGCCAGGGGGAAATACCCTTACAGAGCAATTGTCTTTGTTAACAAAATTATAGTGTTCTGCTGTACACTTCCTATCCTTCCCTAATTCTTGCACCTGACTTACACTGACAAGCATTTGTGGAATGTAACTAATGACTGATGGAAAATTACAGCTTTGTCTTTACCGTATTTGGTGTATATTTGAATTGAGACTTGATTGACATGCTTGTACCACCCCCTGAGGTCCTTCCTCTATAAATTCCAGCGCGCCCCAAAAAATAAAGGCTCTTGATCAGCGAACGTTGTCTTGAGCCTGATTCCATTAACCTCTTGAAGTTCACTTTCCAGATCGGATCTGCTCGTGAAGGCCCACTAAATTAGTAGCGACCCTCATCACCTCACCCCCGCGGGTCAGGGGTCCCTTCCCCCGGGGGTCGCAAAACATGTTGTCATGAGATGGGCATTGCAGAAAGAGTGCTCAAGTAACAGAGGATGCTGAGTACCAGTTGGCTTATGAAGACAGCACTGAAAATGCAGGTCTGAGCAACACAGGAGGGCTCTGGAGTCAGAAAAGCTGGGCATGCATTCCTCTATGCTAACATCTATATAAGTTTGGGGGTTTATTACATAGACACAGGTAATGGCTAGGTAATAAAATCATGGGAGCTGGGGTAAAATAAGAAAGATTGGCCTGTACTTTCTCTGTGATATCTGTATTAGTAAATAATACAAAGGAAACCTTTGTATCCTCAGATGATTGAGAAACACCTGAGATCTATAATGTCTGCCTTTAAAAATATCCCATAATTTACCAAAAATAAAAGAAAAAAAGAAAAAGATAAAAGGAAGAAAGAAAAGAGGAAAGGAAGAAGGGAAAGAGAAAGACAAAGGGAAGGAGGGGAAGGAAGAGGAGGGAAGAGATGGAGAAAGAAGGAGGGAAAAGGAGAGGGAAGGAGGTCATCGCTGTATAAACGATAAAGGCATGCTTAGAGAAAACAGTGGGGAAAAAATTAAGTTAATATAGCACTCAGAGATGCTCTGTTAGTATCATTATACAATGGATGTCCAAAACAGACATACTGCTGTAGCCTATTGTCACAAAATCTCATCTATAGAAAAGAACAAAAGAAAGGATTTTAATAAAACATTTTGCCCTGAGCGAATGTGCTTCCTGGACCATCCACAAGAAAGGACAGCTGTTTGATAGAACCTGAGTTGTGGCCTTGCTTTGGGACTCTTCCTGACTTAATGCCATTGAAAGTAAATTCATGGGCTCCCGAAGGTGCCCAATCCATCCTGCCTCCTGGCTTCCTTTGACCACAGAGGTGCTCAAGGAGGGGTCTTTCCCTGTGATTGTTTACACTGCAAGCTTCAAGGAATCCCCAGTGACCCTGAAGGTTTTGCCAAAGTCATTTCTCATAGAAAGAACTCTGAGGGCAACTTTGAAAGCATTTACTAACAAAGGGACAGGAGTGTAGAGAGCTGCGAAGTGCCGCACCCTTAAGATGGTGCTGGCTTCCGCCTCTGCTAGCTCGATAGCAAGTGTTCTCTGTGATAAACAACTCCTTATTTGGTCAAGGCTGGATATCAGGCTTGCTTCCTCATATGTGGACCTATCTGCTGTCACCACATGGCTTACCAGGGTTGGCCGCCCAAGGGCCTTTTTAAGCTGTGGGCGGGCACTCCCTGGGGTCAGAAGATTTGTTCAAGGTTCCTGAATAAACTGCTTGTGAGAAGAGTCCGAGTGTTGAGTCTTCCTTGCTGGTCGAGGTGGGCGCGACACAGGAGTTCCTGTGTGCATCTATAATTCAACAACTTGGGCTTTCAGATGTAGATAATTTACTTAAAATTACTCTAAACACAAAGACAACATCTGCTCAAAGACAATTGAAACTTTTTACAATGTTAAAATAGCAAGCCAGGAAACAGCAAACTGGCTACTTTTTAAAAAATCTTTCTGATGTCCAGGCTGATGTCCTTGGGTTCAGTAGAGCTTTTGAGCATATTCTGTCTCTATTTCCCGTGATACAAAACCATGCACATTCATCACTGATTAGCACATCTTTGCAAGCAACATTGTGGTTAACAAATTGCCTTTCGGTCTGAAAGGACCAACCTACCAGTGACTGCACAAGACACCCCAGACCCAGTTCTCAGCACAAAGGAGATTTATTTGCCCCAGAGAGACAAAAGGAAGGGAATAAGAGACACAGACAGAAGATAGAGGAAGAAAGGAAAGGGAACGAGAAAGCGGGTGGGGATATTTGCCCTGAGGGACGAAGTACTGCCTGTAGATAGAGAAAAGACAAACGTGATCCATAAATAAGCAAATGGCAGTTTATAAAGGGAAGAGGGGAAACCTGTGTTAGGATAAGTTGCTTTCTTTGGTCTGGTCATGTTAATTAGGTGAGCCAAAAGGGGGGTTTTGATCACTAGACTTCAATACTTTGATAGCTGAACCGTGGAAGTCAGGCTCAGGAGGAGGAAGTGGGCAAATGAGGGAACAGACCTTAGTGGCTAGCTTTAGAAACGTCATCTACGGGTAACAAAGCGAAGGGAATGGGGGTAGGGGAAGGGCAAGGCCTGCCAGAGCTGTTCAAGGTGCTTGGGCCTGGCAGAGCCCTTCACTGTGTCTACAGATTTTCTCAATTCCTGGAGGTGAGACAGAACATACGTGTGGGGCACAATATGATACAGGAGCATTTTAGCCTCAGACACTCATGTGACCAGTGATAGGGACAGAGGCAGCAGCTTGAGACATCGCCTTTTTTCCTTGGGGCAAAACTGGGGTTTGTGACTTCACAAAAAAGAATTGCAGGATGAAGCAGAGTTGACGATTTTACTAAAAGGCATTATTTCATAGACCTGAACATCATGAGACTTAATAGAAAGAGGTACTCAGGGGAAGAATAAGACATACCCAGACGTGATTGTGGGTTTCACCAGGAAAAACCACAGTTCTGTTTCTTTATAGTAGGCATATAAGAGAGTTTGGTGACTCCCAAGTTACAGCCCAAAGGGTGCTAAGCACCCCTCCCCCTTTTTAACATTGCTTAGAGACTGTAGCTTCCACAATGCTAAAAGTTGAAGGATTTCCTCTGTAAACAAAGTAAAGAAGTAGAAGTATGGGAGGAGCTTAGTTTAGGAATTAAAACAGAGTGCTAGAAACTCAAGGTTACACATCATCTTGGCCCCAAGGAAGCATGACCCACTCACTGTCCTGAAAAGATGGCATTTGGAAAGCATATATTGTCTCTATAGACAATTGGGCTCCACGGTAGTGTCTGAAATCTTTTGAGTGTCAGTGGATAGGAAAGCCAGACCTTCCGCCCTCATGCTCTGTGTCCCATGTCCCTATCGTGTATCTTGCCACACTCTGATTTGCTTAACATCAAGAATTGCCCTGAACATTGACTGTTGAGTTTTAAATAAGCAGGCCATTGTCTTTACCTCATAGTGCTTATCTTCTATAATGAATATTTCCAAATAGGTGAAGAAGTATTAACTATGTAGTATAATATCAAGGGACAGCAGATGGTGAGGCTGAGACCATGGCGATCTGCCAATGATTTTTTCCCTGCATCTTTCCATCACTGTAATCCCTAGAATGGCCCTGGAACAGCAGTCCACTTTATGTCCTGCTATAACTCCCACCAAAGCAAACAGATACATATAGCACAGCTTTCTTTCCCTCTACACGTGAGCTCTGGTTGTCTAGTGCACCGAGGTGATTCTGTGCCCATGGATTGTTGCAGGCCATCAGCAAGGGTAATGACGAATGTTCTAGAAAAGTTCCCTGCATTGGAGACATTGAAGACAATGGAAGTTCTAGGCATCAGCATGGCTTTTTGCTGTTGTTTGTTTTGAAGTTTTCGTTTTTGTTTCTGAAAAATGAGACCAGCATATCAACTTCTCCTAAATACACAAGCTCAGGGGAGAGATAGATGAGGATAGTGCTGCAGAAATAGTGGTTCTGTGTTGTATCTGACTATTTGTGCACACGCACATGTGTACGTATGTGTGCATGTGAGTACATGTGCATATGTGTACATGTAGAAGTTAGAAGACAAACTCACATGCCATGTTTCCACCTTGTTTTTGGAGATAGAATTCCTCACTGACCTGGTACTACCCAATTAATCTAGGCTGGCCAGTGAGTCCAGAGAACTATCTGTCTCTGCCTCCCCAATGCAAGGAACACTAGTGCAGGCCACCACACCCACATATTTCCATGGATTCTGGGGATGGAACTCAGGTTCTCATGCTTGCATGATAAGCACTTTACCAACTGAGCTATGTCCTCAGCTGGTTCCATACTTAAGAGCCACCTGAAATCATCTTATGGGTAACGTTAGAAATAACTATACAAACAAACATCATGACTGTGCCTGGTAACAAAGTTAAGAAGGTACTCTGAATGGTTAAGTGAATTTAAAATCACTCAAATACCCATATCCAAAAGCATTGCTGTTGTCAACTCACCAGAAAACTGCACAGTGGAAACCTCAATCTCCATCCCCTGATCCATTTTCTGAGCTTATTTCAGCTTCCATGCTGGAGGACGTGATGGGATCTTTACACTTCAGACTCCATCCTCAGTTCACCATACTCATTATGCTACTCTCACAGGAGGTGCTGAACTAACACAGCCAAGGCCTTGGAGAACCCGTGCCCTCTGGAAGTCCTGTGGCTAACCACTGCTGTCTTAGTGACCATTCCATTACCAGCCAGTCTGTGACCCCCGCAAAGTTTCTTTGTTGATTTCCCAATCTTGGTACCTCAGAATGGTACTGAATTTAGAGACAGGTCCTTTAAGAGGCAATTCAGTTGAAATGAGACTGTTAGGATGAACTGAGGTCCAACATGAGTGTATCACCATGTGCTTATGCAATGATGAGGACTCTGGTGGTGTGCGTAATAGGCAAACATACAACCAGCTGAGCTACGTCCCAGGCTGATGTCTTCTAAGAGATCAGGCCACAGACACACAAAGAAACAAGAGGTGCTAGGGCTTTAATGCATACCGTTCAAATGCCAGGTGTTGACAGTGTGGCAATGTTAAGAGATGGGACCACTTGGAGCTCCTTGTGCTGAGAGGGCTCCTTCCTCACCCACAGCGCATGCGTTGTGAGGGGCAGGGCTGCCTCGCCCTTCCTGCTTCCACAGAGTGTAGATCCAGCTAGAAGACCCAACAGATGCTGGTGCCTTGGGTTAGTTTCTCAGTCTCCAGAGCCACAAGGAAATAAAACCCCAGTGTTTATAAGGTACCTGTAACAGCCCAAAATGGCTCAACATAAAGGTGGATATCCATCTACAACCACAGAGTGAGCCCTGGAAGAACCCACCCTGCTGATGCCTGAATCTTGATTTCCAACCTCCAGATTGGGAAGGAATCAGCTGCCAATGGTTAAGCCATCCAGTGTGTGGTACTTCATTACCACAACTGTATTAAGGCAATGTCCACCCCAGTCAGGGCCTCTTCCACCCTGGGCTTTGCCCTTTAAAGACCTGTCAGCTTCTTGCCCCAACTTCTACTTCTGCCACGAACCCAGGGTTTCTGACAGAGACTTGGTCAAAATGATTACTTTGGGGAGTGCTGAAAACTAATGATTTCCTCATACTCCTAAGGGTGTTTAGGAGGAGAGAATTTGAATCTATTTTCGCATTAAAGCAATATTATTCCTGGATTAATCACTTTGGGTTAAAGTGGCACAGACATGTAGTACAAAACCGATTCCTGGGATGCCAATTTTCCTGTGAACTCGCAAGCTGAGCTGTCTGTTCAGTTGCTGAGCATGTGTCTACTGGGCCTGCTCATACCGAGCCCTGCTCACCAGGCCACTATTCTAGTCCTTTCACATACCTAGTTAGCTTCAAGACATGAAGCGGCAGGTATGTCAAGAGGGCAAGAGGAGCCCACGATAGGCAAAGCCTTCCAGGAAATGGGTGACAGTTTGGGCCATCATGTATTTGGGGAGACAAAGGATTTTGCTGCGCCTTCAGGGAAATATGGATTGAATGCAGGAGCCCGGAGGTATGTTCCAACCTAAGGGTCTCTCTGCTTCATTCACGTGGTTGAACCTCACGCCATAAAAATGGAGAATTATCTTTTAAATCACAGCCCTGGCTGAGTGAGTCCGGAGAACAGGAAGGAAGAACAGTGTACAGTTTGAAAGTTCTGTGAGGCCCTGAGGTAATGAGTCTCAATTTCTCCCTGGATGATGAAGTAATGAAATGGTGTGTCAGCATGATTACCCACTATTAATGCAGTGGTGGGATTGAATGGCATTCTAACTCTCTGCCCCAGAGAGTGGATGCTGCGTGAATGTGAGCAGGTCCAAGACCAAGTGTCCTCCTCAACACCAAAGGTACACCTATATCGTTCTAGCTACTGACTGCAACTATGGATGTCTTGGTGCGTGGGTGCGTGAGTGTGTGCGTGCGTGTGTGTGTGTGTGTGTGTGTGTGTGTGTGCGCGCACGCGCACGCGTGCGCGTGCATGCATGCAGCTTATGGATGTCAAAGGAGACCCCCAAGTGCGAACCCTCATCTTTTACCGTGTTTGAGCAGGGTCTCGTGTTCACCACTCTATCCTCCTAAAAAGCTGGTCCTCAAGCTCCTGTGGACCCTCCTGTCTGCTTCTCATGTCACCACAGGAACACTGCAATTCCATGTGTGGACCACTGCACCCAGCTTTACGTGGGTTTGGGGATTTGAACTCAGGTCCTTGGGCTTGTTCAGTAAGGACCTTACCCACTGATCTACCTCCCCAGCCCACGTCTTAGTTTTCAATACCAAATGACGATGACATTAAAGTCTTCATATATTAACATCACTTTTTAATGCTGAGGTTTTATAAAATGCCCATTTCAACCATAGATCACAGGAGCAAGGTTCACTTTGCCTTCAATAGTGATGCTCTCCTGTCTAGTGGCTGCATCTGCATACCTTAACAAGGCTTCCCCCTCATTTTGTTTTTTATAAGGAACAAAGAGATCTGAGTCAGATGTAAGATGAAACCCCGGGCCAAAATGACACGAAAATCCTCTCTGATTGGTAAAGTGGTGAGAGATGGTAGCACACGAGGCAAGTCGTAAGCCTCACAGCCTCTCAAACAGAATGGCAGACAGATGAGCATGCGACCCACGGGGGAATTCAGGACTCCATCTTAGTTTATAAATAGTAGCTGCCACCTTTTATCACAGCCTTAAAATAGCCCGGAACATTAACAGAAAAGAACAGACAAATGAAGTGTGTCGTGACAGACTTTGTCAATGGAAATAATTAACCTTCAACATAAAAAGAGGAGAGATGAGAGTAGGAAGGGGAGGGGGAGGGGCTGTGAAGGTAGCAGCTGGGGACACTGAAACAGGAGCTCTGATGCTGGCCTAAGGTCTCCATGAGCAAGTGCAGGGACCCTGATGGGGCATGGGAGTTAGTCACGGGGACAACATTGCAATTGGACAGCTGTTGGTACAGCCTTCACTGTAGGCAGCACACTGAGCTAAACTCTGCACATGAGTTGAATGAAGACTGAAGACGAGCTCATCCTGCCTTTCTGGGGATCGCTGCCTAGGAGAGGGGATTATCTTACAGGGCAGGGTGGCAGGTTTGTCATGAGGCATAAACCATTGGGCTTCCAGTCAGAGGTCAGGAGGAGACATTTGAGTGATTTGGAAGAGCCATGGAGAAGGAGCCATGTATGATGTGGGTCTTACAAGAAGAGTAAGATTGTAGTAGAAACCACGACGGATGGTGGAAGTGAGACAGTAAATGATAATAAATGTAACTGCTTCTTTTGTAAGTACAGCAGGATTTTCTGATTATTCTATGCTGGAAAAAAATGTAAAAGTCACTTATCTGAGGAAGGGAAATGGAACCTAAACTTTATACAAGGTTAAATTTACCCGGTAAGAATTAATATCCTCCTCCAACTCCACTCGCAAGCAAAGTGGCAAAGCCATCGTTGCTGCAGGTGCAAACTAGTTTGCAAGGAGACAAACAGGCACTGCCAGGGACTGCAGGAGCACGGTTACATCTTCACCACCACCCCAGTCATCCTCTCCTTTCCGTTCCCTAACAAAATACCAGAATTAATGTGCTTACAAAGGAAAAAGGCTGATTTGGGAGGCTTAACTCCATGGCCTATTGTCCTCATTACAACAGGTCTCGGCAGGTATGACAGACCAACAGTTTTCGTAGTAGCTGAGGTGAATAATTTAATCAGGAAAACACCAAAGACCCACAGTCCTCTTCTAGGACACACTTCCAGTGACCTGCCTCTCAATGGGACCCATTTCTTAATTCACCACCTCACAATAGCACCACCCTGGGGACGAAGCCTTGAGCACACAGTCCTTTGAGCATCATTTAATTTTTTATTTTATTTATTATTTATTTATTTTGGTTTTTTTTTTCAAGACAGGGTTTCTCTGTGTAGCCCTAGTTGTCCTGAAACTCACTGTATAGACCAGGCTGGCATCAAACTCGGAGATCCACCTGGCACTGCCTCCCGAATGCTGGGATTAAAGGCGTGCGCCACCACTGCCCAACTCCAGCATCATTTTAAACCTCAACAGCCACTGTGCCCTCGGCAGGGAGTCTGGGAACATCTCAGGGACCCTTCTTACTAGAACCATTAACTTCTGGCCGTGTGGACAAAGCCTAAGGAAGGGCTGCCACATGAAACAGAGGGGACAATTTTAAAGCTAGGCGACTGCTTAGTGATCTTAGCAGCAGGATCCCAAGGTCTTTGTCATGGTGGTGCTGGGTGGCTTTAGATTGAGCCACAAATTAGCATACCTAAGACCATACCCTGGGATGTAGCTTAGCTGGTAGAACACTAACCTAACGTGCACAAAGCCCTGTGTTTGGTCCCCAGCACAACATAAACTGGGCATGGTTACCCACACCTGTAATCCCAGGACGCAGGAGACAGAGGCAGGCAGATCAGAAGTTCGAGATCATCTTGGACTACTTGAGACCTTGTCTCAAAAAGACAAAATGGGCTGAAGGCAAGGGCTGGAAAGAGATGGCTCCATGGTCCGCACTGCTTGCTCTTTCAGAGGACTCAATTCCCAGAACCCACGTGGCTGCTCAGAACCGTCTATAACTCCAGTTTCAAGTGATCCAGTGTTCTCTCTGGTTTCATGGGCAGTGGGCACACATGATACAGACACGCACACAAGTAATACACACAAAACACCATGGGTCATTGTCCAAGTTGAAACAGGACTGTGCCTTAGAACACTTCAACACTGAAAAGCTAAAACAGTTGTCACCCCATTCTCCAGGTGATAAAACTGAGGTCCAAAGCCACTTGACTCTTAAATTTTAAATTTTAAACCAGGACTTGAATGAGTAGTAAGCACTGCCCTATTGATGGGATTGTAAAGTCTCTCAATCAAAAATTTGTTTCTCACTCTGAGTAGAAAGCAGAGGCTGGGAAGTGCTGAGATGGGTCACTAATTTGTGGGTACCTGCTCTGGTACTAAAATCTATGGATAGTTGCTAGACTCACTTAGAGTGCTTGTCCAAGAGGTGCAAAACCCTGGCTACTATTCCCTGCACCAAATAAACAAGGTGTGGTCAGAGACAGGAGTATCCTGTCCCAAAAAACAAAACAAAACAACAAAGCCCTCCAAACTTACGGCTCCCACTACAGATGTTTCTTCAATCCCTAGAGTTCCTTGGGATCATTCAAGAGAGGCTGACACCTACTTTGTGGTCTACTAATGTATTCTTGGCTACAGGAGAGGTTGGAGTGAGCAACAAGTGACAGCCTACAGGGAAAACACTTTCAGTCCCAATCTGAAATCCGATTCCTTTGTTAGAACAATTATCATGAACACTTACATACACACAGAGGAGTGGGGGGCATACACTTACATAGGCATACACACTTACACACAGGCACACACGCAAGCACATACACACAGAAATAGATTACTTGGTTGTTACTGGTTGAATCTGAAAGGCTCTAGGCCCTAAAAGAGTCAAGCACCTGCATGCATTACTTTCAGAAACTTCTAGGAGCGTTGTAAGAAACCTTTATGATTCAAGTTCCCCATTCAGGATAATTCCACTAAATTCCCAACCTGAAGGACAGGAAGATGTACTTCTTGGTTGCTTGAGAGTTGACATAAGATGTTTCCATTCCATCCCTCCCTTAATTGTATAACCTTGTGGCACTTACAGGAAGGATCTGACTCTCTGGCACTGTCCTACCTCTAGCGAGCCAGCCTGCCCCATGGCGGGTGCTCCCATCTTCCGGGCACAGCAAATGAGCAGTCTAGACTCATTATCTCAGCCCCAGAGCCTCCAAGCGTGAGCTCCCAGTTCAGGGAGAAAGCACAGAGGCAGAAGACAGAATGATCGGACCACACTGTTTTCTGACCGGTCAAAGGCTGTGGCACTTACATTTTAGCTCAGTTCACTCTGCTATGTCTGTCCCTGTTACCCCTGGCTTAATCACAGCTGACACAGAAGCCCAGAGCAGCGGTACAGTTTCATTCCTCAGGAAATATGCAGATCAAGTTGCTAAGAGGTGAATATTTTGACTCAAAGAACTCAAGTAGTCTGTTCTAATAAAAATTGGAATCATTCCCTCCTCATTTCTCACTGGGGGTCACTGGAGACCTTCAAACCCCCACCCCTACCCAAGCATTGCTACACTGGCTGACAGTTGCAGAAATACAGTCCAGGAAGAGCTAAAACAGGAAGTCTTATTCTCTTCATGCATGAGTGGTTAGCACTGACCAGTGTCAGAACTATACTGAGTGAGCACTGCACAGGTAAAGATTTATCTTCCTTGGTTGCCACACCTAAATGCCACACCTCATTTTGCATATGCATCAACGAGTTCAAGTGTCTTTCCTGGGGTATATAGCTAACGTGAGGGAAGGATGTGAGGGCCATAGGCTTGAGACTTTAGAATAGGTGTTCATGATCTCTGTGGACTCCAAAAGGGCATCGTGCCAGCCTTTGAAATTTCTATGACTAATTGTGGTGTCCTTATTCTTAAAGAGCTGGTGGCTGAGTCGGGAAAGCAGATAATAAAGAGAAGTGACTGCAGTGTGGCACTGTCCTGGAGGGATTCAGTTTGCCCAAGGAAGCTCAGAGGGACATCCCAAAAGGGTGGCCAAAGAAACAACTGTGAAAGAATTCCTTCAGCTCCTATAGTCACATTTACCCAGCGACCACCATCTGTGCCCTAAGTTCCCCCTCCCACTACTGTGTCAGCCCTGCATCTGTTCATTGTGCCCCACCCCCGAATGTGTTGTATCTTAAGCCCATCCAAAGCGTACATCCTCATTTCCTACACGAACACCGACTCCTGGATTTTACAAATGCAAGCCACTGAGAGCAACATTTGATGCATACCTGCAGAGAAAACTGATAATGCACTCTAACAGATGCCTTGCTATCTAAAGTAGAGGAACTCATTAAATCCTTAGTACATACAGTGGATGAGTGCGACAGTGTTGACTGACAACTTGACAGAATCCGGAGTCATTTAGAAGGCAAGCTACCAGCACACCCAGGAAGGATGTTCAGGGTAGCCTGTGGGTATGCTTGGAAAGGATTACCTTAATATGTCAACGGGGAGACAAGATCCACCCTAAAAGAAGATGGCCCCACCCCTGCTCTTGGGTCCTGGAGCTCCTAAAAAGGAGAACAGGAGCTAGTAAGCACATTGACTGCTCTCTGCTTCCTCATCACAGCTACAATGTGGCCAACTACAATGACTTCCCTGCCACAATGAGCTGTGTGTACCCTCAAACCATGAGCCTACATAAACCCATCCTTCCTTAAGTTGCTTTTGTCTGGGTATTTCATTACCGCAACAGATCACACATCTTCCAGAACCCTGGAAGTCCGGTCCTCCGATATTTCCATCCCCATCTCGGGGTTGTGACTACGAGCCTGTCTGCCAACACCTCAGTATGTCCGTAATCTAAGCTTGCAGGATACTTCCCTACTGACTGCCACACACAGCCCATTCTGTCCCAGTTCTGGGACACATTCTGTATCTACCCAAAAACCATTTGTGCACAGTTCATGACTGACGACTTCCCACCCTCCTTCGCCTCTCCACACCTCTTCTCTTGGACGGCTTCAGCTCCACACCAGCCATTTCTCATTACATCTCCTTCACATACATCCTTCCCCCACTCATTTGGCAGGATCCCAGTCCTGGCTGAATTTACCTCCACACTTACCTTACCCCTGTGCCCATGTGGTTAGTACAGCCAGAGAGAAGCTGTCTCACTTTTTATTCATAGCCGTGAACCTCAATGGGCCTAAGGGCAAGCATTATTGCATTCCCTATTGTGTTGCAAAATGCAATATTCCTTTGCTCTCTATCTTATTGTTTCTCATATTCCTAGCCTCTATGCCTGCATCGGCCATCCTCAGCTGATGGCCTTAATTCTGATTTCGTTGACGGGAGTCGGGGAGCAACTGTATAAAGAATTCCTCAGGGCTGCCACAGTCTCACTCCCCACCTCCCAGTGCCTGTCCCTGGGAGGGCCACGGTCACAATCCACTCACAGCATCCTCAGTGGCGCCCTTCCACTGCACTGTTGAACTCTGAACTGCTGAACTTTCCTTTCCTTATGACCTCTAGCAGCAACCCAAAGGCAGACTGCCGTCTCCGCTCTCTGGAGAACCTCCTCTTGGTTCCCCTTCTCTGTCGAGACGGCCTCCCGTTTCTGCCTTTTTTGCAGCACTGTCTCCCTGGCCACACTCTGGAGTCTCTTCCCTATCCTGTGTCAGCCAGCTCTCAGTGCTGTACCCAGGAGAAATGATTGACAAAGAAGAAAGGTTCACATGGTCTTGTGACTTGAGAGGTAGACTGGATCTGTTGTAGTATGAGGTGAGGCAGGGTATCATGATGTCAGTGTAGAGTGAAGACTGCTCACCTCCAGGCAGCCAGGAAGCAGAGAGGAGACAGGAAGGGGCCAGGACAGGATGCAACCTAGAAAGGCACACTGCTATAAAAGGAGGGAGTTCTGCAGGGGCAGGCAATTTCATTGCTATTGGTCTTCAGCACCACATGTCTTTAATATTGAATGCAGAATAATATAATTTTAAAACATCTTTGATTCATTTTATTCACTCATCCCCATGCAAAGCTGTACAGCATTTTAAAGCCCAGGGAGCCTTTTAAAATCACATTGAAAAACATGGTGTATTCAAATTGCTGAGTAGCAACGTCAGCCAAGACACCAGGACCTGATGGTATTAACAATGATGGAGTTTATCCTTCTGCATTGAATCAAGCCAGGTACTCTCCATGACTGAAGACACTCCAAGGAGACCAGGGTGAAGTTCAGTACTGAAGGACGGATTGCCAGATTTCCAACCAGCTCCATTTCTGTATGTGTCAGGACTTCTGACACGTCTGCTTGGAGTGGGCTCAGGACAAAGCTGAGCGAGGACAGGTGTGGGCAAGTCATCTCTGGGCATATTTTCATCATTTAACATTCACAAGTACGCTTTGACAAGTGCATGGATCTCTGATCCATGTTCCATGTATTCCTGGAAAGGCATATCTAAAGAGGAACTGCTATGGTCTGCTGATACTTCTGAGGACAAGGGAGAGGCTCTACGTTAGAAACAGCCTTCAACAACCAAGTCAGAATAGAACTCAGAGCATCCAGGACATCACTGTAACACAAGCTTCAGGTACAGCTATGGAGGACTCTCAGACACCCGACAGGAACACTTGTTTTTTATGAAGTCTGTCCACGTGGAATAACTACAGTGCATTGACTACGTAACTAAGCCAGGATCCTGGGTGGGGCCATTAGGTACTTGCTTGTCTCATGAGTACTGAAGACACATCACCACCATTCTAAAGATGAGAACACTGAAATCCAGAAAATGTAGGCAGCTTGTCTAGGTTTACTCAGAGACACCACAGAGCAGTCAGAATTCAGAGTTGAGTCTCTTGAGCCATTGTTGATGATCTTGTACGAGGATGAAGCAGCTGTTCATAGTAAGCAAACAGCTTGGAAAGGAGAATTGGTTTGGCTTGCAAATAGGCATCACAGCCAGTAAAGGCTCAGACAAGGAACCGGGGGCCACCCAGGGCACATGTCCATCTAAAATACTGGACACACTCAGTGCTACAAGTCTCAAGATCTTGACTGGAGGGCACATCCAACAAAGCCTTCATGCCAACTTTGGTACTTTAGTCAGGTCCTGACAGATAGAGATGTGGAAAGACAAATGGAAAATCAGTTACACAGAGAGGAAAAACATACCTGACACTGAGAGCAGGGTCACTCATCCCTCTCTTTTCTCCCTAAAATCTAAGACACCATTTCATCCTGCCCAGCGTCCTCCATCTCCCTCCCCAGGTCCACTGGAAACAAGGGACCTGCTCTTAATGCAGTCTTCTTCTCCACAGCTTGCCACTCAGCACCACGTCCAAGGTTTCCAAGAGCAGCTGGGGAGCATAAGCCCCAAAGATGTGGAAACTAAGCCACATGGCCACACATTCCCAGAGCTGACCTCTATAAAGCAATCCCAAAGCCTAACCCACTGACCCAAGGTGGCCAAGTCAACACACACACTAAACTATTTTTTTCTGTGTTGCTTGACACTCCTGACTTTCCCAGGGTTACAAACCAACTACAGCACATTTTCCTCTCCGAATCCTCACTGGACATGGGAGGCAGATCCTCCCATCCAAGTCAGATGAACCTCACGTGAGGGAATGCTGGTTCTCAGAACATGGCTGTGCTCAGTATTGGGCCTGCCACCTGATACTCCCAAGGCAAGCGCTCACTACTGAACTACATTCCCATTCTTCATTTCTGTTTGATAGACAGCTTCACTAAGTACCTAAACTGGAATTCACTCTAGCCCAAGTTGGCCTTGTAACTGTAATCCTCCTACCTCAGTCTCCCAAGAAGCTGGGATTAGGCCCTGCAAGAGATGCATTCTCTTTAGCCTAGCTTGAATTTCCTCGTGTGACAACTTTTTCCAGTTCCGTTTTCAGAGCTGTGGGAATAGCTCAGTGTGTGCCTTCAATTCACAGAACCCGTTGGGTATTGAATTTCTGCATGCTTCATTGTTGTTTGGTAAATGGCATTGCTAAGAAAGTTCTGGAAGCCATCAGAGAACATCTTCATGAATGACAGCTGTAGACTCTGAACAAGGAATGAACCGAAGGATAAGGACAATGGACAGGCAAAGAGATGAGACCAGGAGGACATACATGTCATGCCTCCCTCCTGCACTTGGTTCCTGTGCTGTCTTCCCTGGCCTCCTCCCAATACTGCCAAGCTGGACTTGAGAGAACTGTACTTCACCAAAAGAGAGAAAAGATGTCCAAGTTTGGGAAAGGTGGTGGGAGGGAGGGGGGTCTGGCGAAGCTGTCTTGAGCACACCCAGCAACTTTGTGTTGACCTTCAGCTTGTAGAAACCTTTGATCAGAAAGGGGGCTTACACTGAGGAGAATTTCATGAATTCCAGTCCCCTCCTTTCCAATGTGATCCAGAACCAGGAACCTGGGGGTCACTGTTTTCTGAAAACTTAGACCCCCCCATTCCTTCGGTAACCAGATCAGAAAGAGGCAACCAGACATGACACGTGTGCATGTTTTGTACCCTCGTGTGCTAGGTACTGAGTCCCTTTGAGGAAGACGATTTCCTAGCTGATCACAAGGACCAACCGATTCTCTCTCCCAGCTCCCACAATCCCTGCAGCTGTTTTTCTTTTATTAAATGGCCCCAGATGATCATCAGCTATATTAGCATACATTACTAGTGTAATATAGTATCATTAAGGTTCGACTTATACCAGGAAAATGAACGACTCAGTATTAAAATAACTAGAGACTGTGTATATATTTCAAGGACTTTTGCATGCAGAGGGAAGTTGTGCCCTACCTTCTCTGCCTGGCCCACCCTGCTTGACCTAGCAAGTATCAGTTAAAACAGAGATGACCAAATGTCAGGACCAAAGCCCAGCAAGCACATGTAGTGACCTGAGATATGAACTCTCCAAAGGACAGTTGGCAAGCAACTGACCTCTCCAGGACCTCTAACATCTAAGTTCATTGCCTGCACTTCTTTCTGATGAGGACTTGAGTGAGATGGAGTGGGGGGGTTCAAGTGCCCCATTCTGAAGATGCCCTGACCTTAAAGTGTCTTCTAATGACGTCTCAAAGCTCTTTGCCATGTGGTTGGATGCACAGTGGACTGAGGGAGGGAGGGAGGATAGGACCTACCCAAACTACAGGGCTGTTATCAGGCAGAACTGAGACCTTGAGGAGCCCTAGAGCACCCCCTGCACACAAATTAGCAGTCAATTGTTTCCACTTTTACCTTCAGGGAATAGGACTGCACACAGCCTTCCCAGTCCCAATAATGTTACAGCAAAGTCTGTGGGGGAGAGATAAGGTTAGGCAGCCGACAGAGTAGCAGGGCTGGGCTTCTTCCTTTAATCTGGCTACCTTTGCCTGCCGAGTGAGGGTTCATCAGGCTAAAAGCACGTTTTATTTTACACATCCTCCTGCTGTGGTGACAGCTTCTACACCTCCTAGCACGGCTTTGTGGAACCCATGTAAGCTGTTGAAATAGATAGATCCGGGGAGAGAGAGAGAGAGAGAGAGAGAGAGAGAGAGAGAGAGAGAGAGAGAGAGAGAGAGAGAGAGAGAGAGAGAGAGAGAGAGAGAGAGAGAGAGAGAGAGAGAGAGAGAGGGAGAGAGAGGCAGGGAGGGAGGGAGGGAGAGAGAGAGAGAGAGAGAGGGAGAGAGAGACAGAGACAGAGAGAGACAGACAGAGACAGAGACAGAGAGAGACAGTGAGAGACAGAGACAGAGAGAGACAGTGAGAGACAGAGACAGAGAGAGACAGAGAGACAGAGACAGAGAGACAGAGACAGAGACAGAGACAGAGACAGAGAGAGACAGAGAGACAGAGACAGAGAGAGACAGAGACAGAGAGAGACAGAGAGACAGAGACAGAGAGAGAGACAGAGACAGAGAGAGAGACAGAGACAGAGAGAGAGGCTGTGTCCCTATCTGCACCTGTGAAGGTCAGAGGTCAACCTCATTTTCTTCAGTCACTTTCCACCCTTTTGTTATTGTGCTGCTTTGTTTTGAGACAGAAACTGTCACTAAACCTGAGCTTGCCATTTCAAATAGGCTGTCTGGCCAGAGAGCCCCAGGGATCCACCTGTCGCTCCAGGAAGGCACTGTTGCTCCTGTGGTCCACGGCGGTGTTAGGGATCCTAACTCAAGCCCTCATCCCTGTCTAGCTGGCAGTTTACCCACTGAGCCATCCCTGCAGCTCAAGAGCTTTTTAATTTGCCATTTTGAAAATTGAAAACAAAAGAAAATAGACACAAAACTGAAATACCTTATAATTTCATGAAAAAGGGAATGCTGGCACTCAAACTTCATACAGGTAAATTGTAATCTGGCTTCCTGGTGCTCCTAGAAGACTTTTCTCTTACATCTTCCCTCTCTGGGCTCTCACCAGCAACATTCCCACGTAGTCTTACAGCCTACGGGCCCTCAGAGGCCGACTCTGCTCACTCCTCAGTCACCTGCCTTGTCTGGGGGCTCCCTGACAGATTCTTCCATCCCTATTGCTTCAGCAATGTGCAGCAAATGAAGAATGGCTTGCTCGCTAACAAGGCTGTTGGAATAAACTCACCTGCCCTGTTTCTTCAGTAGCCACCTCTGGAGAACACCAAGAGATGTGAAGGGGCAGAGTGGAGGGTTTGGGTGGCCCTGTTTGCCTGGGAACAGAAATGACACCCATCATTAGAAGCTCTGGGAGGCAGACTGGGAACCTTCTCGCTGCCAGAGCCCGGCTGCCTCACAGGACACCACAGGCATGTGAGAGCGTGTAGCAGCAGCGGGGCCTAAGCCTGCATCCACTTGGTAGCTGTCCAAAGTTCTGTGTATACAGCCACCCAGGTTACTCCGAACCTCACCCTGCAGGCAGCCGGAGAGTAAAGAGTGTGTATACTTAGGACCCCCCACTCATACTAACTCACAAAGCTATACTTCCTCATTTATAAATTGTACTGAGCACACCGACTGGACAGCTACTTGTACGCATATTTTCAGAGCTGACCGTTTGGTGTTGGATAACTAATTGGTGTGCTCTTCCCTGGGGAAAACTATTTTCTCCAGCTTCCAGCATTCCTTAGGCCTCGTGAGCTTTCCCCCATCCAATCAGAATGTCTCTTGGTGTACTCCTCATTCAGGTCATGCTTAGGAAGCCATGTTGATGAGATTTTATGGGTGTAGTTCCTGACATTCCTAAGAGATATAGTCTCACAGAAAATAGCATATCCCTCTGGCTCTTACAATCTATCTTTTGCCCCCTTTTCCACAATAATCCCTGAGCCTTTAGTGCAGGGGTTATGTTGTAGATGTATCTGTTGGGAATAGTCCTTGATACCTTAAAAAAACACTCTATTATATTACAGTGTGTGTGTGTGTGTGTGTGTGTGTGTGTGTGTGTGTGTGCCCATGAACAAGCAGAGCTCAGAGGACTAAGGAGAGAAGTCAGTTCCCTCCTCCCTATGTAGCCCATGGATAGAACCTGGGTCATCAGGCTTGATAGACATGCCTTTACAGACTGTGTCATTTCATCAGCACCTTTCCAATGACTTTAAAATGGCTCAGTCAGTAGCTTTCCTACTTGGGTGTGACTAGGTATATAGGTATAAGTTGGAGGCCTGATGCAATGCCTTAGTTTTTATTGTCAAATTGTGTTAAGAGAAGCTTTTTTTGAGTGGAGCCTTTCCGCCCGCCTGGTTCTAGATCCGCAATAGTCCCAAATAAACACACAGGAGGCTATATTCATTATGAAGCTGTTGGCCTTGCTTGTTTCTAACTGGCTAGCTCTGACTTAAGTAATTACCCCATAATTGTTAATCCAAGTATGTCTCTTACCGGAGAATAGTTCCAGGCTTCCTACCCCCCATGGCGTTACATGTTGACTCTCTTGTGTTTCTCCTTCCCAGAATCCTCCTGGACTCCTAGCCCCACCTATCTAGATTCCTATAGGCTCAACAGTACTTTATTGACAAATAACAGGCAAATAACAGGACTTCCCCAACATCTCCTCTTTTCTGTTTAAACAAAAAGAAAGGTCTTAACTTTAACATAGTCAAATCATATATAACAGAACAGTTATCAAATAAGAACACAGTTACAACATTTTGTCTATTAACATTTAGCAAGATCTAAAGAAAATATCATCCATCCCATCCTTGTGAGTCCAAAGTCCTATATGTAGTTTATCTTTTATCATAACTAAGGAAAACTATAATTATAACTATCTGTCTTCAACTCCATCAAAGACCACAGAAGGATAATATATAAACACTAGGATTGACAGAGGTATCTTACTGCCTGGACAGTCACCCGAAGTTCCTCTGTAACGTTGGGGCATCCATCTTCAGCCCATAGGCCACAATGTGTCCAGAAGATTTCTCAGGAAAGCAGGAAATTTCAAACTGTCCATCTGCATTGGCAGTCTGTCAGTCATTTCTCTGTGTCCTGCAGAACGTCTCCTAGACTCTTCCATGAAGCAGAAACCCTGTAAGACTGAGTTCAGCAGTCACTTTCCTGTGGGTCCTGCATGTCCAGATTATACAGCAACAGTCAGTCTAGGCAAGAGCAGTTTCTTGCCCAAATGGCTAATCTTGCCATGTTGAAAGCAAACTCCATAACAAGTTTCTTCGATGCCCATCTTCCTCTCAGACGTAATTGGTGCTGCCAGGAGCAGACATTTCTCATTGTCAAGAAAAACCCTAAACCATTTTAAATGCCATTTTCTGAAGGTCTTTGAGAGATTTGAAGACTGTTTATCTATCTCAAATATATTTCTGTATATCTAGAAAACCTAACTTACCTAACTATAAATTCTATTATAAGTAACTATCTATAGTCTGTATTCAATTATGCATTACGTTTTAAAAGATCAGTATAAGCACAATACTTAATCAAGAGGAGAAATATACATATCACAAAATTGACCTTGAATTTGTGTCAATAAATGAAAAACAATACCCATACCATAAAAATTGGACACAACATAGAGCATCCTGAGAAAGAGAAACCTCTCAATGGAAAAATTGCCTCAATATAATTGGTCTTTGAAGAATCATCTCAATTGGTGATTGATGTGGGAGGGCCTGGCCCACTGTGATTGGCAGCATCCATAGTGAGGTGGACCAGGGCCTTATACAGAAGCAACCAGATACTTATGATAGAGAGCAAAGAGCTGGAGGGCAAGCCAGTGAGCTGCCTCCCTCCTTGCTGACCCTGCCTGACTACCTCAATGATGAACTAAAGCCTTCAAGATGGAAGCAACCCTTTTCTCCCAAGTTGCTTTTGGCTGTGGTATTTATCACAGCAACAGAAAGCAAACCAGGATGCCTGATGACCTCTCTGAATTTGGCGTGCCCACAGCAGTGGCTCTATTCTGTTCTTGCCTCAACCCAGCTGGTGAATGGACTTCCAAGTCTGGTACATAATTTTACAATTCACAACGCTCATTCAATGCTGACAGATCTCAATTTTCACTCCTACTCTTGCAATATCCCAACTTTCTAAGCGCTGCTAGGGTGACACATTCAGTAGAAGCCACGATTTAAGTGTTGGGTGTTGATCTTGTCCTCTCAGCAGGCAGTGTGCAGCTGAGTACTGTCCTGTGGTGCTGAGCAGCAGCCATGAGATCAAAGAAGACACAGTCAGGCTGGCACTCTGCACTGCACAGTGCGGCTGAGCTGTGATGTTCAATGAGCTAGGCTTACTAAATTCACTTTTGACTCGTAGTTTAAGAATTAAAAGGGTTAATAAGGACACAGTCCCATCATAATTTCAGGGGCATCATCAATACATCGTCCATTCTGTATTTTTAGCCTCTCAACTTCTATGGTGGGTAGGAAAGATAACAGTACACCAGGGGCTAGGGAATGTAGCTCAGTTGGTAGAGCTTTTGTTTTTTCCTTTGAGACAGGGTTTCTCTTTGTAACAACCATAACTACCCTGGAACTCACTCTGTAGACCTAGCTGACCTCAAACTCACAGAGATCTGCCTTCCTCTGCCTCTCAAGTGCTGGGATTAAAGATGTATACAACGCCACCCAGCCATTGGTCGAGCTTTTGGCTAGCATAGTAGAAGCCCTGGATTCCATCTCCAGATTGCATAAATCAGGCATGGTGGCACATATTGACAATCCCAGCACACAAGAGATGGAAGCAGGAAGACAAGAAATTCAAGGCCATCCTCTGCTACAGAGAGTTCAAAGTCAACCAGATGCATGGCACTATATCACAGAATGAATGAATGAATGAATGAATAAAATAAGTGTATACCAGCTTTATAGATAAGAAACCTTGGCACTGGAAGACATAAGTGATTTGCACAAGGTCACACTGAAGATCCTGTGTGAGAAAGAACGCGGGCCTCTGGCACCCACTGAGGTGCTGCTGTTTCCACCACAGCTACCGTGTTGCCTCCCAATGGCTCCTGAGACTGCTCACAGAAATGGGAGGCTGGACTTTTATTTTATAGCCCTTTTACCTCATCCTATTAGACAATGTCTTACGTATAGTGGAAGTCCACTACATCTATGTGACTGAAATGAATTCTGGTAACGGGCTTGGGGACCCTGAGATTTTCTTTTAACCATCAAAACTCCAATTTAGGACTCAGGATTTTATCTTACTATTCTCTCTATCCCCAAGTATCTTGAGTCTAAGATAGCTTGAAAATGCTTTGTCTAACTTCTCAGAGCTGATCTTTGGCTGTAGTGTTTCCAGGTGTTTCTATTGCCAGAGTGAGTTGCTCATATTGTTCTCTGTTTCTTTGACCAGATGCAAGCGCATTGTATGTTAGTGACTTTTCTCATCGTTGAGACCAAACACCTGAGAAGGGCGAGTTTAAGGGAAAAGGACCTGTGTGGATAGAAGTATGAGGGAAACAATCCGTTCTTGGGGGGCAGCAAGGAGGAGTATGAGACAGTGGTCACATTGTATCCATAGTTAGGAAGCAGGGAATAGACAGGAAATGGGGCATAGCTATAGCCCCACAAAGCCTGTCCCCAGGGACTCACTTCCTGTATCGAGGCTCCACTTCCTAAATGTTTCACAACACAGCAAATGAACTTAGTAGTCAAACACATGCACTTATGGGAGACATTTCCCATTCGATCTATGCAGGCATGAAGAGTTCTGAATTAGAATCTCCATGTATGTTTCACTAGACCAACTTAGTGGGGAAAGTTATTTTCCATTGCTAAACTTCACCCTTTTCTGTAAAGCAGAAAGCACAGACAGAGCAAGGTACTTGTGGGACTAAGAGAAAACCCTACGTTTGTCACATAATCAGTGAACAATAATCATTATTGGTCATCACTACTCCATTTGGCATCTTTGTGTAATTTTTTTAGAGCTACAGCAACAAACCACATTCAAGTACAGTTTCCTTTATCCCTTATTTACTCAACAAGAGTGTGTTCATGAGGTCAGCCCAGGTCCAATAGCAATACTATGAGAGTCACAAATGCAAGCCACAGTAATTTCAAATTGTCCAATGGCTACACTGAATCAAAGGAAATTGTTTAACTTTGATGACTTACTTTAGTTAACTTAAAATGTCATATAAAAGTCGCCTTTTTATATCATTTTCAAATTCTGGGGTGTGTTCGTGTGTGTTTGTGTGTGTGTGTGTGTGTGTGTGTGTGTGTTTGTGTGTTGTGTTGTGTTGTGTTGTGTTATTTACAGGACATCCCAGCATACTCTGGACACATTTTCAAAGCTCATTGGCCTTGTGTGACTACGGTTACTCTTTGTTAGTGTCCCCAACTTTGCAGTCCTAGAAAATGCTTAAAGAAAACTCTGCTGTGTGTTCTCTTTATTAGCTACACAAGTGCCTAAGGTTCCCATTGGGAAGGCGCACCTCATTTTCTTAGCCTCTCTCTCAGAACCTTGTGTCTTAGGAGGCTCCCCAGGGAGGTGTGGCTAATTGTACCGGGTTCCTCTGGGTCTGTGCTCACAGATGGAGAAGAGGCCTGTTGATTACAAGATATAGAGTGATCTGGTAGAGAATAAGGCCTCAGACACCATCTGTCTCGAGCTACAGGCATGGAGCCGAGGCTGGGACCAATAGTCAGTGTTTTAAATGCTCATAGGCTGTAATCGACCACCATAATCCCAAAGTTTAGCCTAAAAGCTATGCTCAGTGACAAAATAGTTCATTAGATAAAGAAACCTGGCATACAAGTCTGCCAGTCTGTTCTATCCCTGGAACCTGTAGCAAAATGAGGGGAGAGAGCTGACTCCACAAAGTTGTCCTTTGACCTTCACATGCTGGCCATGGAAATCACACTCCCACCCCATGATAATAAATAGATATTAAAAAAATAACCAATAGTGATTGTTTTCATCATGCATTTCTTTTCTTGGCATTTTCATACAAATATGTAATTTATTTCACTTATATTTACTCTATTAATTTCCCTTTTCCCCTTCTCTTCCCATTGGATCCCATCTTCTCAAAGAGTAACATTTCTTCTTTCATTTGTGTCTGTGTGTGTATCCATTGGGTTTCATTAGGATTGCCTGCATGGTCCTGGTGAGGCGCTATTTATAGGAGCATGGGTAACTTACCAGTGCTGATACTACTGAGAAAAAGTCCCCCTCCAGCAGTCATTAGCTGCCAATAGCTCCTCATGGAAGCGTATGACCCTGTGATCTCCTGTGATATCTATGACAGAATGTCAACAGGGTCCAGTCTTGTGCAGCTCTTGTGTAAATAATCACAGATGATGTGTGTTCATGATGACAATGGCTGGATCCATTCAGAACAGAGCATTTCATAGCACTTTCTTCCGTCATCCAGCTCTTATATTCTTTCCATCCCTTTTCCATGATGATCCCAGAGCCTTTGGAACTTGACGGACATGACCTATTTAGGGCTGAGCATACAACAGTCACCTGTCCTCAGTCCTTTGGCCAATTATGAATTTCTGCACCAATGGAAAGTCTTTGACAGGCATATCACCTTGTGACACTGAGGCATGAGATTAGCACGTGCCTGATTGGCATTAAGATCACTAAAAGACAGGCAGGAGGCAAAGCAGCTATTAACCATTCATCTTTGCCAGGTTACCAGCACTGGTTCCATTTTTAAATTAAGAGGTTAATATTTAATATTTTAGTCTACCTTGTTTTGGATGACATCATCTATTGCCTGGCAGGAATATTGAAATGTAGATGGTATAGTTATTAACTCCAAACCAGAATAATTTTTATCTCCTCGCCACAGAGTTCTTAAAAAATGTCCCCACAGTCTGGCAAGTGCTGCCTCCTTCAAAGTTTCACTCTAGAGAAATAAGAGGTTTGCTTAGGAGGCAGTGTGGGGAAACCTAATTAAGTATCTCATAAGTCCATGCAACATCTCCTAAGCAAATTATCCTTTAGTCTTTCCAGTCAGAAAGAAGTGTTGCTGATAGCAATAGCTGTTTAATCAAAGCAGACCCCCCGTGTTGCAGAAAAATAGTGCTATTACAATCCTATGCTCTTGTAAAACCACTATGGTATATTGATTGTAAATCCGTCTAGCATTCTTCTGTAATCGATTCCTAATCATTTTACTGAGAAAGAAACAAAGAAAACCTTGATGGTCACACACATCTGCAAACAGAAAACTAGACTTTAACAGGAAAGGAATAAGAATGTCTGTGCTCATCCATTCCAGGTTCATGACTGAGATTTCTACGATAAAAGATAAGTTAACAAGGAAAAAAACATTCAATTGAAATAAAATAAATTTCATAATGCAGGAACCCCCATAAGGAAGTGAAAAGTAAAATTAAATACTGCTTGTGCATTCGTAAAGCTAGTTTTGGTGAAGAAATGGGTATTCGTGGAGAACTGTAATTAGATTATAACCTACAGTAATGAGTTATGAGAAATGTTGAAGGCCAGTCTGCTCACACTGTTCTCTGTGACCTCGATATTCAGAGACAAGGATGACCCTTCCTTTTGGTTTAGGGAAGGCACTTCTCTCATGAGGGTCTTATGACTCCTCTTCAGAGAAGACCAGAAAAGTCCTCCCTAGGTTAGATGACTTGCTTCAGAAGAGGGGGAGGTGGAGGTGGCCTTCCTGTGTGTCAAATGCTGCAGGGTCACCTTTGGTAGGTGGCATGTGGACAGCCCTGCCATTCAGAGGTGTGTGCGTGTTTCCAGGCCCATGTCTTTATCTGGTGTGCCACTGCTGTGTTTATCTTTCATTGTAATTACTGTCCCCAAATACAAACCGTCAGAGAGGTTGGTTGCCAACAGGGCTCGCTGGTGGGTCAAGAGTGTATCTAAACATACTCTATCTGGTTAGTCCAGGCAACCATGCATTTACAAGAGGAAAAGCCACCTTCCAGTGAGCTTCAGATCGTGAGTTTATGCGAAGTGAAACACAGGTGGCTTTGTTGTTGTTAAGTTTCATAAACTATGGAAGCAAGTGAGCGAGCACCTTGTGTTGTCTCTGCGATATGTACGGGTGTGGAATTTCTCTTAAGTTGACTTGATTTAGGAAAACAAACACTATTCAAGGACAAAGATGTCCATGTAGGCTACAAAGGAAAACACAAGTGACCTGCATTTCCATACAGCAGCCTGCACAAGGATGATCTTGGGCATCAGAATGGAGACCCTTCTTCTACATCTCTGGCTGCCTCCACGACATTCTCCAAATGGAAGACAATGTCATTGAAAGGAGGCTAACCCTGGTTTGCTTCCACAGGAGACCAAGGAACTTCATGAATGACAATGTGGAAAGTCAGATCAGATATTGTTGGGTCAAATCCTGATAAAAGGAAGATTAATGTTCATGCTCAGAGTTTCCTTGTTGAACCCCATTATATTTTTATGCTAGACCTGTGTATAGGTATAGCAGTTTCTGCATTGCTGCTCGATGGGAATCAAGTAGACTTTACTACCAAGGACTTTTGCAGAGATAAGGAGAGGCATGCATCCTGCAGGAAGCTCTAGTGTCCCGCTGTTGTGGCAATTAGCATAAGGCCTCAGTAGGAATCCAGTAAGGAGACCTGCAAAGGGCACTGCAGAGCCTGGAGAGAGACCTGAACAGTTTTACTGATGGACCTGAACTTTGTTATTTACCCTCACGATTCCTCTTTCTGTTTCCCAACAACACAGACTAGAGGGAAAACACTACAGAAGTTTAGGACCATTCCATGCTGTTAGAAAACACGACAGGCAATACTGTATTTTGATTTTTTTTATTTTACTTCTCTAAAAACACCCTTAAAATGTAAGTGAAAAAAAAGAATGAAAAAAAATGAAATAAAAGGTAAACATGAACCTTTGGTAAGAGAAAATTTCTACAAACTGCTTCTTTTTCTTTTTCTCAGTTTTTCAAGACAGGGTTTCTCCGGGTGGCTTTGGGGTCTGTCCTGCAACTTGCTGGCTCTGTAAACCAGGCTGGCCTAGAATTTACAGAGATTCACCTGTCTCTGCTTTCCAATGCTGAGATTAGATGTGTGTGCCACTACCACCAGGCTCAAAGTATTTATTTTAAAACAAGCTTTCTTCTTAAAAAAGAGAGTGAAAGTGAATATAATTGGAGAGGCCATACCCCTTCCTGGTGAATATAGTGAATACAGTGCATATAGTTGGTAGGGTGGTACCCCTTCCTGGTGAATATAGTGAATGTAGTTGGTAAGGCGGTGCCCCTTCCTGGCACAGTCAAAATCTTTCTACTGAGAGCTGCAGTCACACCGTTGCTAAGGTGAGTTGATCAGCTGAAATTTGGGTATTATTCCTGGGCTTGTGAATTAGATATGAGGCAGGAAAAAAGATTAGGCAAACGTGAGAAAATCAAGAATGGAGAATTAGGGAAGAACCCTGACTGACAGCTCCCTGCTTTGGTGTTAAGTTCCAGATGAGACGATGGCTGGGAAAGATGAGAGAGCAATGAGACCCCAGCATTCAGGTGCAAGGTGTTCCAGGTTCAATAATTTAAGGGTTAGTTTGAGAACACAACTTCTGCCTTCCTGTCTCTAGCTAAATGGAGCTCACATGGAAATTGTAGCCTGAATTTTTAAACTTCAATTATATGATTATATTTTTATGACAGCTTTGGGAATGTTGTCATCAAACATTATTGATTGATGATATCTTCGGTTCTGAATTAAGTGACAGAACAGTAAATAACAGTTTACTGGAAGATTTTGAATTCATAGTGCGGAGAATCCATGAAATAGAATTTATGCAACACAGAACTAGATAAATATACCTACTCTGAGGCTGATGATCCTAGAACATTTTCACTCTAACAGCAGAACCTCTTCCTCAAAGACCTGGGATAGTGTTTGTTTGTTTGTTTGTTTTGTTTTTATTCTATCTGAAGTTTTAGAAGCAATGAAAGGAAATGAAAAGGTAAGGAGGGATACATGAAGGTATACTTTGCAATGTTTCTACCACAAATTTGAGCTGCTAGCTCAGATCCATATTTTTGTGAAACTATTAAATTTAGCAGTACTGTATATACGTTCATTCTTTCAGGAGAGACAAAGGAAGTTACTATTCTAAGAAGTAGAGTTGATTAGTTAGCATGTTGTGTACTCTCTGTGTCCCTGAAGCCAGGGTGCCTCAGGGTTTTGTTCCAGTGCTGCTGCTTCAGAAACAGCAAATGTTTCCACAGGCTCTTCACATGTAAAAGAAAACTCAAAGGAATGTAAAATGTAAGGAATGGAGGAAAAAATCTTGCAAACCAGGGTACAATGGCTCATGCAAATAATCCCAGAACTCATGAAACTGAGGCAGGAGGATTGCAGTGAGCTCAAGGCCAGTCTCTGCTACAGTGTGAGATCTATTCTCAACATCAGTTTTGGTGCAAAATGCTCAGAGACATCTATTTCTTATAAAGTTTTAAATGAAAAATTATAAGATTCTAAAAATGCCAACCTTATGTGCTACAGTGTAAATTTCTCTTACCAGAGTCAATTTATGACATTCTCTAATCAAAAATGGTAATAAAATAAAAGAAACACATACTATATTTTTCTCAGTGGCAAATTATGCTGCATTAGTGTATACTCACCTCTTGGTAGCCCCTGATTCAGGAATCAAGGAAACCAAATTTACAATAAGAAAATATATGACAATATATGAAAAGCAATGAATTTCCACATAACTTATGCACATCCTCCTGTGCACTGCCAGTCAACTGCAGGACACTCATGATGCTTCGTACAATGTAATATGGTGTAAGTCTCCTGCATTGCTCAAGGGACAATGACAACGACAGTTGATCTTTCTCTTTTTAAAAACTCATTTCTTTTCACTCCCTGAGTCCAGTTGGCACTGCCATTTTGCACTGGGGCCTGGGACACATACCAGATGCCACACCTCCAGGAAAAGCAACTTTTTCCTTCCTCCCGTAGCTATCATCTATCAAAAGCTCCTGTACAACAGTGGGGCCTCAGGAGCCTCTCCCCTTCCCTACTGTGATCTTGTGCAGGGCTCATTCAGGGGAGCACAGCTACTAGGAGTTCATGTGGGTCCAGAGGACAGCATTTCACAGCATGGCTCCCCATCCTCTGGCTCTTTGTCTAGCATCTCCCAGAACTAGGAATGCCAGCCAGCAGGGAAAGTCTCCTGGTCTTTTCAAGAAGTTCTCTATGTCTTACAACTAAAGTGAGTGGTGTCCTAAGCAACAGTATCTTACCACCTAGTTATGATGGGCAATAAAGAGCAATGCCAATGACATATATTGTTTTGGGTGCCTCTGGGACTTCCTTGGATAGTAACTTGTGGAAAGGTATCTCATGAGTGGCACTGAGATTTTCGTTTAATCCCCTATGTCTTCTGGGAATAGCGTTGTTCACTAATGTGATATATATATATATATATATATATATATATTTCTATTTAAACTCCATTTTGCTAATTATATATTTTAATTTGCTCACAAACAAGTATGGTTTCACAAGACTTTTCCATACACTCTTAGTTTTTATTACTCCACCCCTTATTATCCATTACTTCCACTTCCGTGTCTGTCCCCATCACCAATTAAACCATTATTTTCCAGTATTCTCCCTCTATTCATTCATATGCTCATATGCAGTGTATTCTACCACCTATTCTGCCATCTACTCTTATTATGTTTTCAGAGTGACTATTATAGGTTCCCAAGTAGTTCTTCCATGCATACTTCATTTTGGTTAAGGATTCCCTGGGCCCCTGATTTCCCTATTTCCACCACTCCATTACCTTCTCCGCCCTTCTGCCTCCAGCATTCTCTTCTCTACCTTCATTCCATCTGTATTTTACTGTTCCAGCCTCCCAACACACACACACACACTCACACACACTCACTCACACATTCACACACACACTCACTTACACACACTTACACACATACACACACTCACACTCACACACACTGTAAAGAGAAGCTTTATCTTGCTAGCCGCTTTGGTTTATCCCCCACCAATTGCCTGGGCTCTGCTGCTTTGCAGTCCCCAAATAAACACACAAGACGCTCTATTAATTATGAAGCTGTTGGCCTTTGCTTGTTTCTTACTGGCTTGCTCTGACTTAAGTAATTACCCCATAATTGTTAATCTAAGTATTTCTCTTACCGGAGAATAGTTCTGGGCTTCCTACTCCATGGCATTACAAGTCGAACTCTTGTGTTTCTCCTTCCCAGAATCCTCCTGGACTCCTAGCCCCTCCCATCTAAATTCCCTATAGGCCAGACAGTGCTTTATTGGCATAAGACTTCCCCAACATCTCCTCTTTTCTGTTTAAACAAAAAGAAAGGTCTTAACTTTAACACAGTCAAATTGTATATAACAGAACAGTTATCAAGTAAGAACACAGTTACAACATTTTGTCTATTAACATTTAGCAAGATTTAAAGAAAATATCATCTATCTCATTCTTGTGAGTCCAAAATCCTATATGTAGTTTATCTCTTATCATAACTAAGGAAAACTATAATTATAACTCTCTGTCTTCAACTCCATCAAAGACCACAGAAGGATAATATACAATCACTAGGATTGACAGAGATATCTTACTGCCTGGACAGTCACCCGAAGTTCCTCTGTAACGTTGGGGCATCCATCTTCAGCCCATAGGCCACAATGTGTCCAGAAGATTTCTCAGGAAAGCAGGAAATTTCAAACTGTCCATCAGCATTGGCAGTCTGTCAGTCATTTCTCTGTGTCCTGCAGAACGTCTCCTAGACTCTTCCATGAAGCAGAAACCCTGTAAGACTGAGTTCAGCAGTCACTTTCCTGTGGGTCCTGCATGTCCAGTTTATACAACACCAGTCAAGCAGTACAGGCAAGAGTAGTTTCTTGCTCAAATGGCTAATCTTGCCATGTTGAAAGCAAACTTCATAACGAGTTTCTTCAATGCCCATCTTCCTCTCAGATGTAATTGGTGCTGCCAGGAACAGACATTTCTCATTGTCAAGAAAAACCCTAAACCATTTTAAATGCCATTTTCTGAAGGTCTTTGAGAGGTTTGAAGACTGTTTATCTATCTCAAATATATTTCTGTATATCTAGAAAACCTAACTTACCTAACTATAAATTCTGACTATTATAAGTAACTATCTATAATCTGTATTTAATTACGCATTACATTTTAAAAGATCAGTATAAGCACAATACTTAATCAAGAGGAGAAATATACATATCACAAAATTGACCTTGAATTTGTATCAATAAATGAAAAACAATACCCATACCATAATTCCCCTTTTTACCATTAAAAGGAGATTGGTTGTGATCATTAATCAATTATAAACAATCCCATTTAAATGAAAACAAAGATTTATAAACAAGATGGGAATTGGGACGTCGTTCATTCCAAACTGCTTCCTGCTGGAAGGGGGCGCTGTTCACACGATGGGGATCATGACAAAACTCAGAAACCTGTATAAGTCCTTATTTTTGTGGTCTGTAAAGCTCCATCATCTTAGCTGTCTCAATTGTTGAAACGCCTGGCCCACTGCTTCCGGGGGTCTTGGTTCATCAAACCACAGAAGCCTGGAAGGAATCCTCAGCTTTTCATTTTCTGTGGAAACATAAACTAAAACTCCTTTTCCGAGTAACATATCCTTATACTTAAATTTTGAAGTCAAGGCATTTTCAAAAGGTATAAGTTGAATTAATTCAGCAGCATTTATAATCAAGCGTACTTTAGCATTTGTTCCTTCCTTAGCAATGAAAAAACTGAAAAACACAATAGCATATAGTATCCAGACTCTCTGTGTATTTTCCATCTTTGTGTGGCTTATTTATTTACCTATTATTACTTTATTTATTTTACTTTTATTTATTTTCCTCTGAGACAGGGTTTCTCTTTGGAAATCTGCCTGCCTCTGCCTCTGGAGTAAATCCTACCGGCATGCGCCACAACAGCCGGGCCGTTTCTTTTTATCTCAATCTTACATATATTTTTAAACACACTGTAACCCTTTAGAGGTTTTTCTTTATCCAAGTCTGACTTTACAGTAAATCTTTACGTTTTTCTGGCCACGTGTCTTATCTGTAAAACCGCGGCTGTTTTAAACTGCCGGGTTTTTTTTTTCCGTCAAGATGGCGGGCGTAAGTGTGATTTCAGCTTAGTGCCTCAGTCCATGCTGACCTCCAGCAAAAGCTGCCACTTCCAGCTGTACGTACACCCCTTTTAATTGTTAGCAGAGTCTCTTAAAACAACCTTGCTGTTTTTTTTTTTCTTTTTATGCCCAGTCAGGAAGACTCCGGTAAGCGAGCCACGTGAATCTCGGCTTGTCGCTAGCAAAACAGAGCACACCTGAGAAAATTGCTGCTACCAAAATCTGTGCTTCTCTCTGTTCTTCTGTTTCTAAAATTCCTTTAAAGCTTTCGTTTTTTTTACGTGGAAATTCAATCCCACTCCTGACACCATTCTGTAAAGAGAAGCTTTTTCTTGCTAACCGCTTTGGTTTATCCCCCGCCAGTTGCCTGGGCTCTGCCGCTTTGTAGTCCCCAAATAAACACACAAGACGCTGTATTAATTATGAAGCTGTTGGCCTTTGCTTGTTTCTTACTGGCTTGCTCTGACTTAAGTAATTACTCCATAATTGTTAATCTAAGTATTTCTCTTACCGGAGAATAGTTCCGGGCTTCCTACCCCATGGTGTTACATGTCGAACTCTTGTGTTTCTCCTTCCCAGAATCCTCCTGGACTCCTAGTCCCTCCCATCTAGATTCCCTATGGGCCAGACAGTGCTTTATTGGCATAAAACTTCCCCAACAACACACTCACACACACTTGCCAATGTCTATTTCTAGTCTCCCTTCTTCCACATAAAACACACAAAACAGAAGTTTGGAAGCTAGGGCTCTCTAATGAGAGAGGACATATGGTCTTTGTCTTCTGTGACCTAGGTAACCTCCCTCAGTATAACTTTATCTGGTGCCATCCATTTTCCTGCAAACTTTATGATTTCATTTTCTTTATAGCTGGGTAATACTTCATTATATAGTTGAAGTACATTTTTATCATTCACTCTTCAGATGATGGACATCTAGGTCGACTCCATTTCCTGGCTGTTGTGGATAGACATCAAAGAACATGGGTATGAGTGGAGGATGGGGTTTCTTTTGGTGACTATTTTTGATGCACAGTTGTTCAGACCCATGAGTTTGAATCCCCAGGATCCAGAGAGCTAATTTTATACATTGACTTGATAACAATAATCATGCTAAAAATCATGGAATTTTAAGAATAATTTGGTCCCACTTTACAATGATTTGTTCAGTGTTCAAAGAAGGAATCTTTTGATAGTAGTAATAATCACATTGAATTTACATAGATGTTTAGAGGTTATGGAACAAGGTCACTCAAATGATATCATTTAATATCCAAATCCTCTGGGGAATGCTGGGATCTCCCTTCTTTTCTCTGAGAAGAAATTATAGACTGCACATGTCTTAGTGTCTTCTAAGATCTTGGAGAAGTAAGTAATGGAAGTTAATTGCAAATTTTGACTTCCACTCCATTCACGTTATCCAAAATATTTATTCCACAGCATCTCCTTTGGAGGTAGAAATGGAAGCCAACCAAAGGGGAAGGGGTAACATCAGGGACTTGAGCAGCAGCTGGACCTTCACTCATGGGGAGTTAGACACATATGAAACGTTCATGTAAAGGAAATTGGGAGTGTTTGCTCAAGAGCTTATGTTCTTTTTGATTCCTTATGTATGTTGCACTTTTCATTTTTATAAAATATAAAGCTTGGCTGAACTGAGGTTCCAGAAATATCAGCTGAAATATGGAAAGTCCCTGCCAAAAGCACACCTCGTGTTACCTCTAATGTGGTATGATCAGAATTCTGTGCAAATTACGTGCATTTAAAACTATATGACAGAAATTATTAAGTAATTTAGTGCAAAAGTGTATATAGTTAAAAATCTCTCCTTTGTGGGGAGAGGGTTGGTTTTGGAGTCATGAGTTTCACTGCATAGCTTTGGCTGTCCTGGAACTCATACTGTAGACTAGGTTGACCTTGGACTCACAGAGATCCATCTGCCTCTGCCCCAAAGATGGGATTAAAGGCATGTGCCACTATTGCCAGGCATCTTTTCTAAAAATAAAAAAAATGAAATTTAGAAGTTAGCAAACAGGGTGAATTATAAATTGTAAAGCTTTCATTGAGCACTACTAATTACTATCTTTTGATAGAAGCATGTGACCACACTGCTGTACGTATCAAAATGATGGTTGATAGTGTTGATGATTATTTTGTTGTATTAACACTCATTGTTTTGGTTGTATATAGTCTTTTTATACTCTCAAGTGGTTTTTATCCTTTCATCAAGTTACAATAAAAAACCCAAAGGAGTTTGAAACAGATTTAATATGCTAAAACAATCTAAAGAAAGTCACACAACTGCCACCAAAGAGTGAACAGCTGAGCTAATCTCAGGGAGAACAGAGTCTGAACCTAAGCCAACAAAGCATCTTTGAAGGAGAAAGAAGATGGTGTGGGAGCTGGAGGAGAGAATGGGAGGAAAAGAAGGCTCAAAGGGGAGGGCTGAGATGAGGAGGGAGCCAGGGAGCACCTGCTAAGATAGATGGAGAGATCCGTTCTCTTCAAGCTTAGTCCTTTGGGGAAATTAGCCTTACATTATTCAAATGATGCCTTATAAAAAACACTTAGGAACAGATCACTCACATGAAACAGGGATCCCATTAGAAAGCCTTGTGCGTAGTTGCAGCACTTGGAGAGTTCGCCCACAGAAGATTTGGCCTCACAGGTTCCAGGTTGGAAGGAAGCTTAGAAACCATCTACTTTGACCAACTTGCAGTACAAACATGGAGGCCTCTCTGAAGATGCCCCCAATGACTCCTGCCCACTGGACAGCATGCCTTCGGGTTCACAAGTCCCTCCACACTCCCAATGCATACAGACATTCTCACACACACAGGTGTGTGCATACACCACATATAGGAAGAGAGAAAGGGGGAGGGAAAAGGAGAGAGAGAGGGAGGACAGGGGAGGAGGGAATTATTCTTGTATTGAAATACTCTAAAATCAGGTTCCTAAAGCAACAGCATTTGCCTGACTGACTGTGGCACTGAGCCAAAGGCCCTCCCTTCAGCTTTTCACTGGAACAACCAATCTAAGCTACTTGGTGCTGTCGACATTCTATGTGGGTTTTCAAAGCAAAAATATATTTCATCCAATGATTTTTCTTTGAAATTCCAGTATCATTCACTTCTAAATAAATGTCAGTGCCCAGAATTGTCTATCAAGGCAGGTGAAGCCCTCTGAGACTTGACTACCACATCTCCATCTTCCAGAGAAGCATTTGTGGTTGGGGCATGGACTGTATGCCTGAGAGTGTCTAATTCAAAGTGCACGAGTATGTTCTCCTGCCTAAGCAGCTTCATTCTGGATGCTTCCTTTTACCTTATCAGCAAGGTACAGATAAAGGTAGCCACGTGCTAATTTTGTAAGATGACCACATATCTTCATTCCAAGGACAAGAGGAGATAGCTCCGAAGAGAGGATAGGGATAATTACACAGACTTCATTGTCACACAATGAAGAAAAATGTGAAAAGGATAGTTAAGAGTAACAGGGGAAGAAAGGAATCGAAAAATGAGGAATACCAAATGAGAAAAGAAGCGGGGGAGGGGGACCGCCAACTCCATTGGCAACAGTTTTCCAGCTACCAGACACGTTAAGCTCTCCATAGGACTTGCATTGGCGGGCACACATATGCTTCCATGGGTGAGCACAGATTGGCTCTTTTGCATGAAGCATGATTGTCACAGAGCGAGACTTCTCAAAATTGTGAGGGATCCAAGGGAGTGATTTCCAGTATTGATCATGAGGTGTTTACGTAGAGGCAAGATTGCCTGGACGAGGGCATTCACCTGCACAATTCTAAGAGCTTGGAGCTAAAAGAAAACTGGGGAGGGGAAGGCATGTCTCAGGTGAAAATCTTATGCAACAAAAGAAATGCCTTTCTTTAGGGACCAGGCTTCGGACTCAGATGGAAATCCATTGAGGCTATAAAACTTGTATTTGAGAAATATGACTTCAGGAATCAATAAAGCATTTACTTGGATAACTTCCATGTGACACATTTCCTTAGAAAACAGTATAGTTTCAAGTGTCTGGCTTAAAAATATATGACATGCCCTATGTTTAATTTGTTTTATATTTTAATTTATGCTCCCAAGTAAATATCTGTGGTAATATATTATTTATGATTTATTAAAGCTTGCCTGAGGATTCAGAAAGCAAAGTCAGTCACAAGCCATAAAAGTCAGGCACACACCTTTAATCCCAGTAGCCAGAAGCTAAGAGGTTGTGGTGCACACCTTTAATCCTAGGATTTGGGATTAAGAGGTAGAGGGAACTCTCTGAGTTCAAGGCCACCCTGGGATACACAAAATTGAATCAGTCTAAAAGAGTAACAGAGCTCATGCCTTTAACCCCTAAGACAGGAGCAAGACCTTAGTATCTAGTATTCATTCTCTGCCCTGGCCAGCAGGGCACAACGGGGGGGGGGGGGGGGGGGGGGGGGGGGCGGGCACGGGAACCTGGAAAGATGGGACAAGAGACAAGAGAAGGTGGACAGCAAAACAGCATGGCTGATCAAGCTGCATTTAACGAGAATTTTGTACAGGCTTAAATAGGGGAAGTGAGGGAAGGGGATGTGGCAGAGGAATGCAGGACAACAAGGGAGGGGTTGTTGCCTAGTAATCAGGCCAAGGAGTGTTGTTGGTCACTTCTGAGGGGTGTTGATAGTGGCAGACCACCACCCAGGCTGAGCAGCAGGAATGAAGATAAGAGGTGTTAGTAGGTAGGTACTAAATAACCTACTTGTAGGGAGGAGGGTTGAGTAACCTAACTGTAGATTGCTGTCAGCTATTCCTGTGAGCCTAGGTTTTATTCGTTAGGAAGCTGGGGAGGGGATGGATTATTCTTTTAAAAGCTGGCAATATTTACAAGAGGTTCTAAATAACAATGATTGCTCCTGACAATTCTCCAGTCACATTGAGGATAAGAAGACATTCAGTCTCAGGATTCTCCAGCCACACTGAGGAGAGGCAGCAGGATCAGCCCATTCAGCCTGAGGTAGTGGTAAGAACTAGTGGCCCCATACTTTGCTTTTCTGATCACCAGCTTGAAGTTTGAACCCCAATATCAGTCTTCGGCTCTTTTATTTTTCATGTTACAAATGTTCTTGGTAGTTCAGATAGTCGTGATAGCTCCCAGGGAGACATACTATTTTGTAAAAGACAAATTCTTTTGTTTTATGCTAATTATAAATACATGGGACATCATTCCTACATGTGTTCTATGTACAGAGGTACACCATGGGTTCAAAGCCATCCAGACCAGGGCTGTCCAAATGGGAGCCATCTGTCATAGGTACGGTACTTTCAGTGCTCAGTAGTCACACCTGTCTGGCGGTGCTGCAAAGGTCAGCATTGCTGTCGTCAAACATTTTCCCATCTTTAAAGACCCCATGAAAAGGGGAGAACAAAAGAGTAAATCCCTCCATCGTCTCTTACATACCTCTTCTCATGCCATAACACCAGCTATTGATGGGCCTTCTCATGCCATAACACCAGTTAACCAGGGGAGAATTCTCCAGTTCATCTCCTCTGGGTCACACGCACCTTGCACCTTCACAAGGTCTTTTAACTTCATTCCAGAAAGCAAGACATGCTACCTGTGTTTGAAGGACCAGGCCACTTTCTACTGGACCTGGCTGACTGCTGTCCATGGCTGACTCCTGTAAAATGAAACTTTCACAGATTTCCAGATCCTCTCCGTTCTATTTCCACCTCCCCAGGGACCTGTCACCACCACAACCATAAGGATCAATCATATTTTTCTTTCTTCAGACTCAAAAACATACTTTCTTTTGAGCTCCTATCTAGGGTTCTCTGAGGCAAAATTCAAGTCCCCTAAGAGCCTCTGCCTCTAACATAAACACTCAACTTGGGCTCCTCCTCCAACCACATCCTGGTAACCTGTCTGCTAACTAGAGTCCATATCACTTTCTGGTGGCTTCACCCCACACTCTTGGGCAGACACCTCCCC
Source organism: Mesocricetus auratus (assembly GCF_017639785.1). Taxonomy (NCBI): domain Eukaryota; kingdom Metazoa; phylum Chordata; class Mammalia; order Rodentia; family Cricetidae; genus Mesocricetus; species Mesocricetus auratus. The sequence goes on along the minus strand of NW_024429195.1, from coordinate 31,201,610 downwards.
CAAGTCCCTGACTGTCAACTCAGCATTGCCTGCCCGCACATATGTGTCTTCATGGATACATTCCTGGGAGTCAGAACCTTTAGAAACCATACTGCCAGCTCCAAGCCGTTTCTTGGGAGTGGAACAGTCCATGTGGACATTGGGGACACCTGCCAGGTTTGAGGCTGCCTAGGTATCAAATCCTCCTACAAATAAGATCAGCTTCACCAAGAATAGGATCAGACACCACGTCGCTGTGTACAGTGCCTTGTGCCTGTTGTCAGCTGGCAAGCTAAGAGTGGGTTTTGTTTCCACGAAATCAATGATTACAGAAGTGTTGAAATTGGAGCTGAATCACACAGGAAGCAAAGTTTGAAAATGAGTTCCCAATACACACACACACACACACACACACACACACACACACACATACACACCAGAAGGGTTATGCAATGTTTGTATTTTGGGAAAGACTAAAAAAAGAATGCTTTTTATAGTTGTCTATTGCAGTCTTGTCCTTTCTAACAATTTTTTTAATTATCCATTTCTAAGCTTTCAAGTATTTAGAATCAGTATAGCTGAAATAATTACACTTAACACAAAACGTCCAAATCAGGTAAAACCATCTCCTTCAGAAAACAGGATGGTAGGAGTGACCATGCCTTAATCCTGCTAATTGACTTTTCTTAGAAAAATAGAAACAGAGGGGGATACCTAGGTTATAAATGTAGAAATATACTCTGAACTTCAGCTTATCCATGCCCTGGTTCCTATCCCTATACCATGCCAAAGCAAAGACACTTACAAGTGTTCAAAAGGGAAAAGGGAAGTTGGCAGGGACAAGCATGTGTGCATGTACGCGCATGTGAGACCAAGGGTCAGCCTTGGGTGACTTCCTTCAGGCATCAACCATCTTGCTTACTGAGTTTTGTCATTGACCTGAGCCCAGGGGTCACTAGTCTGTGCCTCTGCCATGCTGGGATTGGGAACAGAGGACACTATACCCAGTTTTCTTTTTTAGTGTAGATTATAAGCATTGAACTCAGGTTTTTTGCTTGTATCATAAGCATTTTACTGACTGAACTGTTTCCCCATCCCTGAAGGAGAACTCTCATCCTTCAAATATTCATTTGGTTACGGTTGAACATGAGTTACCACCTCCAGCACACACCCTGCTATCTCTTCATTTCCTCAGTGTCTCTGCACTTGGAGGCAGGAAATATTTGTCTAGTTCTCAAATTTCCAACCAGTTCACGTTCTGCAAAACACTTTTGGGCATTCACAATCCAGTGCTTTTATTTGTGGCAAAGCTATCACAATCCTAAATGCATAGCATTCTGTGATTAAATGAGATAATATATGCAAAATGCCCAGAGCAGTAGGGCCTCCTCAGACAGCAGCTGTTGGTTCTTCCTGTGATTTGAGGCTGTTTGGACTGTGGAGCAGTGTTAGCCACTCTCACAGGCCAGTCTTTTTGAGAACGCTGAAACAAAGTAGAGCCTACAGAAAGTACAGTTTGTTCTAAAACCCAAGCGGTGGAGCTAATCAGGAAGATGTCTCCCTCGTCTTTATGAGCTCACAGTCTGACTTCTATTCAAAGCTGGCGCTTCTGAAAGCTAAGAAAGGAAGACGTTGCTCTTGCCTGGCTCGTGTCCCTGGGCCAGGCCCCTTCAAGAGCAGCTGTGCCCCAGACCCGGCCCGGGTCTACCCGCAGCTCTCTTCCCTCACCCCTCTCAGCCCCCTTCAGGGTCGCCTCCCGCCTACGCAATGCTTCCGTGTCTCTACTCCACGGATGATACCCTGCCTTATTTGATGTGTCCACACAAAACCCAGCCCCAGAGGGAGCAAACCACGCCTTCCATTTACAAGTAGAGGTGGAAGGAGAAAGGGCCTGAAGGAGGATGTGGATAAGGACCACTGACTTCCAGACTCTAGCTTACTGCTTACTAGCAATGAAATTCTCAGTGAAGGGGTTAAGTGATTTTATTGATGCTTTCTTTGTTGTGTAAATAAGATAAAGGTATGCAGATTTTAGCACTGTTAGGATGGTTAAGTAAGAAGGTAGATTCCAGAGAAATGTCAGTACCCTCTTGAAAAGTGAGATGTTTTGTTACTTGTGCTAGCTCTCTGTCAGGGTGGCAAACTACCTGAGGGAGCAAATTTACATTAAGGAAAGGGTCAGGCCGTGGTTAGCGGCTCTGTTGCTTTGGGACCTGCTGTGGCATAGTGAATCATGGTGGAGTCTGTGGAAGAGGAAACTCTTCACCTGTTGGTGGGCAGGAAACAAAAAGGGCCAAGGTCCCAATGACCCTACTCAAACACACCCTTGATGATGGGCTTTCTCCTACTAGGCCCACCTTGTAAAATTTTACCACCTCTTGACCACTCTATGGTCTGGGAACCAAGCCTTTGACCCATGATTCTTCATGAAGCACTCTGGATCTAAACTATAGCACCACACTGCAATTGCTGCTCTGAAATTCTACAGTCACAGCTGGGGTCAGGGTGAGAGAGACACCCACAGCTCTCTTGAGACACTTCTGCCAACTGTGGTGTAGTGATTACTATAATCCCACACTTGGCTGCCTATTGAAACCATTGGAGAACTTTAAAAACATCCTGAAGACACATTACATCCACAGTTCTTAGACCCTCTGTAGGGAGACTGCGAACACCAAATATTTTTAAAAACAATTCTAATGTGTAGCCAAGCCTAAGCACCATTAAAATAATGATACCAGAGCCTTTTAGAATAGGTGTTTCTAAAGCCCTGGGTCTTCCTAAGCACATAGAAATCTAGCTCACATCTGACTCCTGAGAGTGCTAGTTGAAGGAAAATGGAACTGGAGTCTAGCACATTCCAATCAGGTGACAAGGCCTTGGGTCAACTGTCTCGGATTCCCCCCCTCTATGATAGTCTGGCAAGGTAGTTGCTCAAACTGAAGCTAGTCCTCAGCATCCACCCTGCACATGTCTTCTTCACATGTTTCCTGGGCGGAGCTCCAAACTTCCACTTGTTAGGAGCTACCCAGTTCATGAGCTCTGTGTGCTGAAATTTTAATTTGAGTGTCTATTGTTTGTTCCTGTCTCCATTTTGTCCCCAGTTCCTGTTGGCTCCGTAAGGAAGGCCACACCCTTGCTGGGATATCTACAGCCTTCTGTTCATACCTTCTGGTCTCTTAGAGGTAGGCACTTCCTAGTTCTCCAAGCTAGGTATGATTCTGAGATGCCCATATTTCCACATAATTGCTCAGAGACGGGGGCATGATTTGTCCATCTTGGTAATCCTGTCAGCAGTGGTGGACAGTGATGATGCCCATGCCAGCAGCCAACTTCCAGCAAGCACTAACACTATGGGTGTAGCGTTGAGTTAGCTGCTGAAAGAACAGCCTTCTCTCCTTTAATTCTCACAGCGATGCCACCAGCCAATCACTCCATCTTATACCAAACACCGAGACACTGACAGCTATAAAACTTACTGAAAGTTATACAAGTAGTCTGGTTACACAGGTGATACTCATTGCCATTAAATGGACCCTTATAAACAAATTTAACACATGCAATCATATCTCAGTCAATTGAGAGCTCCCTCTTTCACGAACTGTGCTGGTCTCATTCCTTAGTTCCTTTCATTCTTATCTATAAAGCCCCTAGAAAATAGGCCCTATTATTGTTTCCACTACTGTTCCCCCTCTAGGAGAAACTGGAACTTGGTAAGAGGGTAAAAATAAAAACTCTAAACGTGGTCACTGAGAATGAGACCAGCATTTGAATACTGGTCTGTCAGATTTGTGGTTCTTAATTACTAAACAATATGGCTTCGGTTAGTCTACCAGTGAGTAAAGGGATGAGTAAATGGATGAATGAATGATGTCCTGATGTCGTTTTTTCTATTTGCGCTTTTCTTGTCAACATTCTCAGCAAGCATCCCTGGTTTATAAGAAGCTTAACTCCCCTCATAGGTTAAAGGAAACAAAAATAGCACTGTACAAGTTCTATTTAAGGGAGGGAAAGGAAAAATCAACATGAAGGAAATGAGTCTTTGCAAACTCCCAGATTTGGAGTCGAAGCCAATTTGTTAGTTTGCAAATGCAAGTGCTGTCTCCACTTTCCACTACTCTGTTTTATGCCTTTAAAATGCAAACAGGAGGCTTAGCATCTGCTCAGTGTATTAGAAAATCAAGAGGGCTACAAACACCAAACCCAAGACATACTTAATCTTGCTGAATGTTTCTGGTTGCTAGGCAACAAGTCTTCCTGATTTCCAGGCATCCTGGCTAAGTCACCTGTGCTTTAGCTATGAGAAGTGTTGAACTGAACATTTGGATATAGACTACAACAAGTGTTGAAACCGAGCCATAGAAGATGGTGTTGAACTTTGTACAGGTTTTCTGAAGCTAGCTATTAGTGCAGGGCAATAACAAAGGCTGGAGTAACACATGGTTGTTCTAGAAATAGTTCTTTATACAGTAATATTTTTAAACACAACCACCAGAAGGGACTATGCATGCATGTATGTATGTATGTATACACACCACACACACACACACACACACACACACACGTATGTACATATATATGAATGTCTTAAAATATCATGTCGCCCATTTGGTTAAGTTTGGTGACTTCAAGTAAACAATTGAATTGCCAGGTAGAAGTTAGAAATATTCTAGATAAAGCCTAGCAGTGGTTGTGTACGCCTTTAATCCCAGCACTTGGGAGACAGAAGCAGGCAGATCTCTCTGAGTTTGAGACCAGCCTGGACTACAAGAGCTAGTTCCAAGACAGCCTCCAAAGCCACAGAGAAACCCTGTCTCAAAAACAAAACAAAATAAAAATTCTAGATAGAAGTTAGATCTTTCTAAAAGCTAACACATTGACGTCTCAGTCCTGATGGTCTTCCTCGCCCTCATCCCAGGATTTCATTTGTGGTGTAGTGCTCATTCTAGCAGCTCCACGTATATCTTGTTCCATCTGCATCCCAATTCTGGAAGGGAAATATTTTGCGCATCTTACACCTAAAGCATCTGGGTTCTCATGGGTAGAATTCCTTTCTGGAATTCAATCTTGGGAGCTATACACTTTCAGAGATGCCACAGGAAAAAAAAAAACGTGCTTTCAGCCAGCGACTCTGACATCTCAGACCAAGCCCTGGAAATGCTCACCTCCCTTGTCTGAGCCCTGAAGCCTACTGGAGTCCCACTGCCCTAACCAGGCACTTGTGCTTTTTACTGAACTAGCTTGTCTGGATCCCTCCCAGCCACGCCATGTGGTCTCAACTGTCTGAAAGAATGCAGCCATTTACCCTGAATACCATGGCGGGAGGAAACCCGGGAAAGAATGGCCGGGTACCCTCAAGCTGCAGAGTCAGCAAAGGACAACTCTTGCTTGTGCACAGAGTGAGGGGTGCTTTCTAGGGTCCTGGGAACAGCTCCTTTGAGCCTCCCTGGAGCTCTTCTCTGTCCTAACACAGTCCCTGGACTGCTCACATCCAAACTGGGAGTGGAACCAGGACATTGTTGGACACCGGAGAAAATCTCACGAGGATGGCACGCTTCTCAGATACATGGTTCCAAACCACCACAGTCCCGAGCTGCAGAACTGTAGGTCAGCTAGAGGAATTCAGAGGCCTGAAGATGAGGCTGTTATCAATGACTTCCTGTGTGTGTGTGTGTGTGTGTGTGTGTGTGTGTGTGTGTACAGAAATGAACCCAAAGAAAAGCAATTATCCCCACAGAAAGCTTAGAGGGTTTCGGTTGGTTCCATTTTATTTACTTCCCTTTATAATGTCACTATTATAATTCAGTCTCCCGTTTTGAGGTCTTGCCCTTCTAATGCTTCCTATGTCAGACTTGTCATGCATTCATTCATCTTTCTGGCCCACATTTAATGGGCATTGGTGGCCTGCTTGTGTACAATGCAGTGAAGAACTGGATGGACTTGGGTCCTGTCCTCATGGAGATGCTGTCAAGAGGATGTCAATCAAGCATCCATGACATTCCATAACTATGTCACCCCTTCCTACCTTGTGATTGCACTCAACTCCCACTACAGTCACAAAAGTCAATACTTCTTGACAGATGATAAAATTGGTGAAGCGATGACACTTGTTTCACGGAGACTCAAAATTCAAACTAAGGGCCAGTGAGATAGCTCAGTGGGTCAAACGTTTGCCATGCAAGCCTGAGGACCTACACCTAATCCCTGGAACCCACATAAGGGTGGAAGGAGAGAACTCACTCCACACAGTTGTCCTCTAGATATGTGCCGTGACATGGTGCTCACCTCTCTCTCTCTCTCTCTCTCTCTCTCTCTCTCTCTCTCTCTCTCTCTCTCTCTCTCACACACACACACACACACACACACACACACACACACACACGAGTGCAAACAGATCAATGCAGCATTTCCGCACCATGTCACCTGCCTCTATTTTCATCGTGGAGATAAAATGCCATAAAGCAAATAAAGCTGTAATGCCAAGGCTGGCATTTGGTCTGTGACAGTTATTTCTGTTCCTCCATCCTACACAGGCAGACCCTAAGTAATCTCGAGCTCCCTGAACTTCCACTTCATCTGAGACTCCTCGGTCATGACACCAAACTGCCTTGCTCCTGGTCTCGCACTGCCAGGAGCCCTGCAGAACAGCTTTGCATTAACCCTGTGATATCCCAGCAGGAATGTGGGGCTCATGCTGCCTATTGCCACAACCTAATAAGCAGAAACAGACTGAATCTTCAAGTGCACTTCATGCAATCTGAGCAGACAACAGGACAATACTGGGAAAAGTGCATTACAGCTGATTTCCAGCCAGCAAGCTAGGGCATAGGGTGTGGGGGATGCAGGCAATGGCAGTCAGTCACTCCAGAGTTCAGTCTTGTCCCTCTGTTTCTGAGACCTTCATGCCTGTGCCTCTCCTGTGATCATTCCTGTGTTCTCCCTTCATTCTTTGGCTATCTGGGCTGAGCTGCTTCTTACGGTACTGGTCTAGTTAGTGTCTGCATACATCGACCTTGTATTCTCTGGGGGCATCTGGGCTGGGCACAGTTTAACTCAGAACAAACAAAGCACTAACATGGGCTAAGCTGCTAATAACATGTATATGCAGGTTCTTCTGTACAGTATGCAATATAACATGAATGTGTGCATGTGTATCCTTACCCATCCCTGCCATCCCCCGTCAAAGTATAAAAACTCAGAATACAAATGGCATTCTGGGTTAGTTTTATTTGGGGGTTAGAGGCCCTCGGATGTTTTAGTCTCTCCAGAAAGCAAGAGAATAAATGAGTCTTTGGGATAGTGCAGAATGCTACTTAGAACTCAAGAGACCCAGACATCATGGCTGTCATCTCTGGCCTGCCAGAAGAAATAAGCATGAGATAGACTTTTATTTAATACTTTCCATTTATGGAAAATTTTATATCAGACATAGTTCAAGGTAGAAAGCATAATTGTGCTCTATTTGTGCCAATTATGTGTCTAAACTTGACTTCTCTATCTGTAAGATGGGAAGTATAAACTCTGTGGTTATGGGAACACCAGAAAACCAATTGCACACTCTCAAGAGGACACCAAGCACCCTCAGCTCCTCCATCCCCATCCATCAGATAAGATGTCTGCTTGTGTTCCTGTAACTCACACATAATCAGATCTACTTTCGGTCTGATTTCATGACTAATATCTTATCACTTGGCCACTTAAGTTGTAAAGTGTCTCCACCTTGAGGGAGGACCAGAGGGTGGGGAACTCAGTATCAGGACATGCATGTATGAAAATGCCTCAAGGAAACCCACTAATTCATTTACCAACCTAAAAGAATGAATTTTAAAACTGTTTTCACCTTAGCATCCCCTTTCACACCAGAGATTAGTAGTCCCTCCTACTCAAGAGAGAGCAGTGAGATTAACATCTCAAGGGAACTAACCACCTAGATGCTGTACACTATAGATGTTGTGTATAATTGGTACAACTTGGAACTGGTTAGAATTTGCATATTTTAGAGCTAAAAGATGGCTCAGCAGTTGAGAACAGCTGATACTTTTGCAGAAGGCTACGCTCAGTTCCCAGCACCCAGAGGGCAGCTCATACTCATCCATAACTCCAGTTTCAGAGGATCCAATGCCCTCTTCTGGCCTTCTCCAGCATCAGGCACATACATGGTATTCATAGATACATGCAGGGAAAACACCTATATACATACAAATAAAAATAAATAGTTATTTTTTAATTTGGTATTTTGGACAACTATTTTGGGACAGCTCGTGAATGCTGCTGTTAGTGGTATATATCCTCTAGAAGGAGGCCAAGTAACATTAATGGGTGTGGAAGTTGACATGACTCAACACATATTCATCAAATATTTCCAGGTGGCACTGGGTGGTCTGGGTGTTTAGGACATGCAAGAGGCAGACAGGAAAGTTGCTCTTCTGACAATGCTAGGAATGACAGGTGACATTAATGACACACATATAGCACCAGGTGTTGGGATGCATTCTGTTTTCTTAAGAACCCAGAGCAACTGAATTCATGTACTCCATCTTATAGAAAGGAGCCTATAACCCAAAGAGGTCCAATCATCTGCCCAAGGCCACTCACATGATAAACACCAGAGCCAGTTCAAGTCAAGCCCAGAGACTGTTGCTTCAATCACAGTGCAAAGGTCATTTGTATGCAACTTGGAGCTTTCAGCATGTGTTCCCTTATTCAGAGAGATTTCACAGTTTAGCTTGTGTCCCAGAGTGTACATGTAGCACAGGGTAGACGTTATCCCTAAAAGCTAAAACTAAAACAAATGGCAGGCTTACAGCTCTAGTGGGCTTGGAATGGGACACAAAATCTACATTTTGTCTTTAGAATTGTTATGCTTTACACAGGTACACACTGAATTTGGAAAAGGGGGGTACTGCATGAAGTTTTCTGGTGGAGCTATGAACAAATTTCTCCTTATTCCAGATAGGGCACCAGCAACCACCTAAAGGAATAAGTCTACCCAAGTCCAGTTTGATGAACAAGGGAATGTACTGGGCTTACTTACAGTAGCATACATGGATGAGAGGATTAGCTATTTGCAGGCCCGTAGGGAGCCCCCTCCTGAAGCAGCCACATCACTAAAGAGTCTCACCAGATCAACGATGGTAACTTTCCCATGGTGACAGTTAACCATCTATATTCACTAGGCTACTGCCTCCCAAGGCCACAAGTAGCTAGAACAGAATTGCAAACAGCTGGAGGGAAACAGGAGAAAGAGGTTGGAATCCCAGGTGAGGGTCTAATGACCCTCCCCACACCCTCCTGTGAGGGAATGTCAACATACCCAACCTTGAGGGTGTCTCAAGGTTAGTCACAACTGCTTGAATTAAGATAGCATGGCTGTTGTGCTCAGAGAACAGATTCCACATTGGGCAAGTGACACTTGAATATGAACTGAGCTGTGTGATCTTAAATGATGCTCTGTGTGCTTGCACAGCCAGAGTCCTGCATGGTGTTCCAGGGATCAGCATGTGATGATGACACCATACATGTCAGAGCTGCACTCTAGGTCTTCATCCTTTCACATCTTACATGGGCAGACACTCAGAGAAACTGCATTTTGTTCCTCCAAGTTTCGGAAGTCAAGTTTAAGTCCCACTCCTTACAGATGCCACCCAAAAGCTCTAGAATCCAAACCAGAGCTACACACTATCTCACCCACAGATCCACATCAAGTCGGGGTTAAATGGGACTATACTCTTTCTCAGTCGCCCATCTCTGTCACCCTTTCTACTGTACCAAGACGCTCAGGGGGACCATACTAATCCACCTGATAAACACCCTGTGATACCTACAGGCAAAGCTAACACTAGATGGTACCATTTAATAAAAGGCATAATTAGGGTCGTTCTGAGAATGACAAAGGTATCACACTGCAGCCTTATAGGGCTGCTCTGAGAATGACCAGGGTTATAACACTACAGCCCTGTGGGGATGCTCTGAGAACCAAGGTATCACACTGCAGCCCTGTAGGGCTGCTCTGAGAATGACCAGGGTTATAACACTGCAGCCCTATAAAGGTGTTCTGAGAATGGCCTCGGGTATAACATCACAGCCCTTTTGAGAAAGCCTTATGAAAGTGTATAAGTCAAACCCCAGAATGTGGGAATGTCTCATCATGACCCTGTGAGTGAAGTATGTGTCTGAGTAGTTTCATTAAATTCTGCTTATGCTTTAAAATAAAAATAAAATTTCTCAGCATATGTGAAATCTTGAATTATTCTGGTTAAGCTTAAATTTCCCTATACCATTTTCCTATTGCCCATGAGAAATAGAGCCCTTCCAAAAATAGCTACTAGCCAGAAAACCTTAATATTAATTTTCCAAAGAAAAGATTCATGGTTTTGGTTCAGTTGCCTTTCCCTTTTTCCAGTCACAGAATCAGACACAGTAGCAAGCAGTATGTGTTGTGTGTGTGTGTTGGGGGGGGGCTTCTTCTCATCTTCCTTTATTCAGTCTGCAAGCATTTCTTCAAGGTTACCACTGGTTCAGTCCTGTGCTAAACCTAAGCAACAGCCCTTTCCTTAGAGACCCTTGGACAGACCCCAAGACAGCTACACTGCAAGTGCCCCCCACCCTGGGCTTCAGAGGGTGGGCAGGCATGGGGTAGAGAGAAAAAAAACACTGTTCCCCAAAGCACCCAGGGAAGGCTCCTCCAAGAAAGTTTCTTTGACCTAGGTCTTATAGGACTTGTGAACACGTATCCAATAAAAACAGGGGAGGCCACCTGGGATGAGGGAAGAGCAAGGGTATGATACAGACAGAAGAGAACCGTGCGGTGAGGAGTTTGAGGAGGGGCTGTAAGAGAGGAGCCAGACCAGCCATGTGACCACGGACACAGAGCTGTTGTGACAGAAATGTTCTGGGGTGGTCAAATAAGTTTGTAATTGCTAAACTGTGGCCAGGCTGTTTTGTCCCAATGTGAGCTTAACCACAAAAGTGACCAGATCGAGAGTTTCTTCAATAACATCTACCATGTGGCAAGGCTTGGCACAGCTCTGCCCTGAGGCTGATACTTGGAGAAGCTGAGGGGAGCCTGACCTTGGGAGTCAGCTAAAGTACTCCTCTGTCTAGAAAAAAGCATGGCCAGTGTTCTTAAACTCTGAGTCCCTCACTGAGAAGGCTGTTTGTGGCCCTGCCCTGTGGCTAGAGAGCCCAGAAGAGAAAGCCAACTCCGGCCCCCTTTGAGAGGTAAATTACCAAGGATTTTGAAGGTGCTAGCCTACTTTCCAGCGGGAGGGCTTCACAGAGAGGAAGAGTCTCAGGCTGCTTTGAGCAGCAGCAGCTTGTGCAGTGCTAAGCAAAGTGGCTGATTGTTGCCTCGTGTTTTTCAGAAACAGCTGTCTGTCTCTTTTTAGAGCTCTATTCTAGGGGGATTAAAAGAACCATGGGAATGTTTAACTCTTAACCACTCGGCCCAGTTTCGTTGGGATAGACGTATGAAGAATTGATATCACTCTACCTGTCTGTCTGTTAGCCTGTCTGCCTCCCTGCCTGCCTGCCTGCCTGCATGGGTGCATGAATGTCTGCCTGTCTATTTGTCTGTCTTCCAGTCTGTCAGCCTGCCTGCTTGCCTGTCTATCTGCCTGGCTGCCTAGCTATAGGGCTGACTGCCCACATGCCTATCAGGCTGTAGGCCTGTGTGTCTCAGCATGCTGATGGTTGAGAAAGATGCTAAAAGCTCTACCCTGTGGATTTACACAGAAGATCCAGGACTACGACTCCCCTAGCATCCGTGTTCTTAGCACTGTGATGGGTGTCTCAAGTGTGCCTGATCTGTAACGGTTCAGCACTTATTTCAGGAAGGGACAGATTAGGACTGCTATCTGGGCTGCTTTTCTCTCAACTGCATACTAATTGTAAATCTGGGAACCACACCCAGTTGGGACCTGCCTCCCTCTCAATGGGTGATTATTAAATGTTAGGTGCTTCTGGCATATTTTGGTGTCGTGTGTGTTTAGCCGATGGAGTTTGGTCTTCTGTCACCACCACCTCAAGTTACACAATTAACAAAGAGCTGTTGGCTTCGTGAGCTTCCCTTGCACAGTATGTGACAAGATCAAGATCCCAGGTTCCTGGGAACAGTAGGTCAGTTTTTTAGGATCTTGATAATCCAAGATCTGTGGTGGCCTGTGACCCTAACTGTCACTGGAATAAGCTGCCAGGATAGCCTTCCCCTGTCCTGTGCCATCAATCCTTTCCCTGGTTGATGGGAGGGAGGTGTCCTTACTGTCAGGCATTCCCACCTGAGTACACGTACCCCATTTAGCAAAGCCAATAATTTGTCAAACTGTCATTGGCTCTTCTGGGTTGGCAATGGTTGCTTTACCTCAGGCTTCTCTAGAGGGACAGAACAGATACTAGATTGGCTTGAACAACATGGTCCGGGTAGTCCAACAATGGCTGTCTTCACACTAGAGAGGCTGAGGACCTGGCAGCTCAATCCATGAGCCTGGCTGCCCCAGAAACCCATTCTAGTGCTACAGACCTGGAGGATTCCTAGAGAGTCCCTCATCTCTGGTCCACATTTGAAGGTCAAAGAGGCCAAATTCTGTTTTCTGTGGTGATTGGTAGCTGCAGCAATGATGGTGGGAATAATGGGGTAGATGGACTCTTGGACAAGACTCAAAGACAAGCAAGCAAAAAGCAAAAGCTTTTCCCTTGGACTTCCTTATATCTAGACCACCTCAGAAAGGTACCACCCACATTCAGGGAGGATCTTCCTATTTTTATTAACTTAACTAAAAGAACCCCTCACAGGCATGTCAGAGGCTAGCCTAATCTAGAGAATCCCTCACAGGCATTCCCAGGGACATTTCTCAGAGGTGACTCTAGATCCTGTCAAGTTCACAGTCAATACTAGTCATCACACCAACAGGAAGGGGAAGGCTTCCTGCAGGCAAATCCCATATCTTCTAACAGAGTTCCTAGACTCCCTTCCATTTGATAGTTCTGAATTCTCAGTGCCAAAGGTTTCCACAGCACTGACACTATCAAAGGTTTCTTAGTGACTCTGCCTGTTGGAGATTTGCCTGAAGAGGGCCATATATCAGGGACTTGCTAAGTGGTCACATGTTGTCAGTCACAATCTTAGGCTTTAGTTTTTACTTTGCAAATAGAATTACAAAAATGAAAGACTAAGACATTTATTCCAGTAAATTAGAATAGTGAACTCATGTGGTAATACTTTTAAAAGTTGAAGTCTTTTATTTTATATATTGTGAAGAATAAAGTTATTGAAAATGAAACAACAAAATGATCTTATAAATTAAATGCAGTGCTCCTGCGAATACAGGGCTGGTTAGAGGCACAGCCAGACCTAGAACTGACACTCCTTACTAACACAATGCCTTGGAATGACTTGGGGTCAGAAGGTTCCCAGGCACTTACACAGGGGTGACTTCGGAGGTTCTGGAGCACCTGGAGCCAGGTGGCATCTGATCCCAGGCCAGAATGTGAAGCACTTTTAGAAGCACTGCTTCTTCAGGGTATGGTTCACACGACAACATAGCCTTTCCCTTCAGGCATTTCATTGTTTAGTAATAAATCAAAGGGCCACCTTTCAGGCTTGTGTTGGTATTTGATTGTGTTGGGCAAATTTTAATAACATTAAGAAGCACTAGCTATTCAAATTCCAGCATGTCCAAGCTAACAAAAAGACAGACCTACATAAAACATATATGGACAAGTGTTTATGAAATGCAGATCTCAACATCAAGATGTTTCTGGGTATAAAAGAAAAGCCAAGGAGAAGAAAGCTAGTGTTCTCATATTATGATGCTCTGCTTCATTTGTCCTTCCGTCCACTTTTATCAGGGATCTTTGAGGGTCACCAAGGAATCAGACCTCCAGAACTGCCTGGCCATATTGCTGAAACTGTTTCTAACCCCCTTGGGTCTCATCCATTTAATTATATGTCTCTTAGGCCAACGTTACCATAAGATTCTCATGTTCCTCCAAGTAGTGATGAAGCTAGGTGCAGCTACATGTTAGCATCAGCATCCAAGGCCCAAAGTCCACCAACCCCTACCCCTCACCCCAAGAGAGGTGGATATTGGAGCCCAGCCCTTCTGCTGCTCACTTCAAACAACATAAGTAATTCTACACGTAGAACTAAAACAACAGAGAATCGTCTTCCTGGCCAACACAGTAAGGCGTTTTGTGGCCCCTTAGAGCTTACAAAGCCCACATAATCAGCTTATTCAGTGAGCATTTGCTGAACACCTACTGCATGGTCAGCGATCTGTTATAAGACAAGTCGACAGGACACAAAGGTATACGACAGCCTCAAGATCACCCAAGGAGCAGGCACCCCAAGCAGGTTACTGATGGAGACTTAGCTCAGGAAACAAAGGAGAGCCAGGATCAGTTTGTCAGTTCTGATATCTTTTGGCTACCAAAGAGTCTTTGTCTTGGTGGCTACCAAAAAGGTAAAGTGAGGAGAGCTAGGGAAGCCTACATAACTCACAGCTCCTGTGGTTACCTCTTCAAAGAGCAAACCAGCCTACATAACCCACAGCTCCTGTGGTTACTTCTTCAAAGAGCAAACCACTTAGAAACCCCAGCACAGAGAAGGGAGGATATTCAGATGCCCTTCCCTACCTGAGGAGCTAGCAGCTGATGGATACTGAGGCAAACAGTCACTTTGCATTCATGGAGGTGGCCACCTGTATGTTACCCATGCTCCACATATGTGCATATGGGAAGCACTTGCTGGACTAGGTGGGTTACAAAAATAAAAATAAGACATGAAGTTGAGAGACTCTGCCTCAACCAATATGCTAGAGAGGGACAGAGGAAGACTCAATGTCAAGCACACACATGCGCAAACACGCATATATGTACACACACATACACATATATGTATGTATGTATACACACACAGCATGACCAAGTGCATGGGATTTTACCTCTCTACTTCTGTCCTTTTTTCCCTGGAGAAAATAGCTTTTTAGTCTCTGGGTTAGGTATAATAAGATCATTTCCTCTGCCAGACCCTAGGAATAGAAGATCTGAGTGAAGGTCAATGGTGGATGATTCTGTCACTGAGGCAGTCCAGTCCATCTTTGGGGGCCCTGTTTTCCAGGTTCAAGGTCAGAGACACTGCAGATCACCTGAGTCTTGAATTGGACCACAGTGTGCCACTGCTTACAGCCGCATGCCAAGCCGGGGCGATGTGAGGACTTGAGAACACTTTTCAGGTTCTGCACCTTATGCCATGCCATCCTGGGGACTCTGTAAGGCCCTGTAGCGCACTACTACAGTCTTATTTCCCTCCGTGCCCCCACCCACGTATCAGCTGACACCATAGAAACATGTGCCAATGAAGTCAAAGTTGAGTGTAACAGGAACTATTCTTTCATGGAGCCAGGCAAATCTTCAAGTTTTGGAAGGTGGGATGTGGTGAGAATGAGGTCACCTGGAGACAGTAATTGGTCGCTAGGCTAAGAAACTCTCCCAGTCTCCAGGCCAGCCCTGTGACTGCTTACTGAACATCTGCACCCTCGCCTGGATTAGAGGGTTCTCTCTGGATCAGGAGCACGTTTTACAGCTTAGCTGCCTCTTGTGTTTCCAGCACTCTTGTTACTCCTTCCCTAACCAGTTCCTGACACTCAACCCTTCCTCCTCCTTCATCATACCCATTGGCCCCCTGGGGAGGCAGGAATTTCTGCTAGCAGGTCATGGGCTAGCTAGCTAGCAGTCACAGGAATAGTTAACCTTCTTAGTGACTCAGTTCCAATATTCCCTTAGGCATGTAGAGACACCACATCTTTTAGCTCCAGGGACTAAGCAACAAGGAACTTGCTACATACACTAAGGGGGCAGCTGGCCCGACTCTGCACTGGGGCTGCCAGTGGTTTCAGAATGATCAGCTCTCAAATCAGAGGGCACGGTGCAGGGGTCTGCTTCATTGTGCTCCCTCCCCGAATTTGGTGTCCTTTCTTTTCAAAATCATTGTCTTCTTGCAAGACTTGACTCTGAGATGCTCATGAGTTCTAAGGGATGGGTTCACCATGTTTATATTCCTGCTTTGACATAAAAATTGTTATTGCAAATTAGAGACAGACAGAATATTCATTGACTTCTCTTATTTCCAAATCCAAATATTCCACTCCCTGTCCCCACATACACATTGAAAAAGAAATTGTCATGTTGGCAAGATAGCTCGGAGGTAAAGGTACTCTCTGACCTAACATGCACAGTATGCCACACATGCACCTATATAAACACAAACACACCACACACACAATAATAGTAATA
This sequence comes from Mesocricetus auratus, assembly GCF_017639785.1. Taxonomy (NCBI): domain Eukaryota; kingdom Metazoa; phylum Chordata; class Mammalia; order Rodentia; family Cricetidae; genus Mesocricetus; species Mesocricetus auratus. Next base: position 31,185,341 of record NW_024429195.1, on the reverse strand, counting down.
AATTAAACAAAGTTTTAATTAGAAAAAGAAGCAATAAAAAGTAATCGTCATGTAATAAATGAAGTTTATAAATGTTTTCATTGATTTTTTCCTTTGACATTTGATCCACAAATTTTAGCACACATAAGCATGTATGACTACTAACACAGCCCAAATACAGAATCCCCTCAAACCTATGAATTTCCATCTTTATTATAGAATCTCCCCCAACCTGGATAAACCTGTCCTCTGCTCATGCCTTTTCCAGAATGCCACAGAAAAGAATTCCAGTGGTCACTCACAACCTTGTCACTGTGGCTTACTCCAATGAGCATGATCTTGCATTCATTCATGGTCACTGACCAGTGTCTGCCTTTTACTGCTGAGGAGCTCTGTAGGGCAGTGACCCACCCTTGCAGTTGGGAAGGTTCACCCAATGCTAACAAAATAATCTATAGCTGTCTGTATTTACACTTACTAAGTGTATGCTTAGTTCTGTAAGACACTGCTCCATGGTGCTATAATACATTCCTTCCTGACATAGGGTCCCTCATTCAGCCTGAAGCTTTCATTCAGCTAAAGTAGATGGCCATCAGACCCCTGTGGGCTTCTTGACTCTGTCCCCATTGCTGGGACTACCGCTGCTCACCACTGTGGCCTGCTGTCTTGCATGGGTATTAGGGTCCTGACATTTGTGAGGCAAGCGGTTTACCCACCAAGACATCTCTCCAGCCCCTTATCCTGATTTTCATTCACAGTTAACACATGGTTATTGGCCTGATTGTATTTTCTGTGCTAATTTTGTATCATTGATGAAAAAAGACTTGCACATTTGAAAAATCAAATTGTTCATGTGCTCACTTTGTCTTTTACATTCTCTGGGCTTGAACCCTTGGCCACTTGTGAATTACAAATATTTCCCTTCATTCATTGCTTGCATTTTCCTTCTCATCTGAACCGTATATTACAAATGTTGCATCATGTCTAGGAGCTCTGCCTAATTCTTTCGGTTTTCTTCCTGAAAGTTTCAACTCATCATCTATTCTAGTCACTTTTATACTGGAGAATGAGGCGAAATTAGAGTTCTTCATTTGCATGTACTTGTTTCGACACCTTTGTTGAAAGGAAAACATCCTTTCTTCATTGAATTTTCTTTGTGCTTTTGTAAGAAGAAATCATTTGGTCATTGTTATGAAGTGCACCCCCACACACACGTGTCGAAGTTTGGGTTAATCTATGAGTGAGTTCATAGCTGACAGGGCTTTCAGAGAGGGCTTGGTCGGAGCAAGTGTGTCCCTGAAATGGTGCCGTAGAAGGATGGATCTTGTGGCTAGACCCTTCCGGCTCACTGTCTTTGCTTCCTGGATGGTGAGCTGAGCGGCTTTCCGCCACCACTCGCTTCTTCCATGCCTTTCCTCGTGGTGTCTCAGCCTTGCCTTAGGCCCTCAGCAGTGGAACCAAGCACTGATCAAAGCTGTGAGTCACGGCCAATCTTGCCACTTTAAAACTGCTTTTCTCAGGGACATTGACGCAGATCTGAAAAACTGACAAGCCTGGCTGACCAGACCCTCTATGTGGATGAGGTTCTGAACTCGGTTTTCACTCCTTGTATCTGTGTCGATTCCTCATCGATAGCACGCAGGTTCTATCTCTCTACCTTCATGGTAAGACTGAGAACACAAGTGTCATTCCTCCGGTTATTTCTGTTTCAAAACTGTTTCGGGTCTCCTAACTCCTTTGGCGTTCCACATAGCACTCACGGCTAGGTTGTCAGTATTCAAAGCACCCTGCCGGAATTCTGATGGTGACTGCTCTAAGCCTACATTTATGTTTAGGGGTAGTCAACTTCTTCACTGCGCTGAGTGTCAGTTTATGAATTCTCTTATTTCGTTTCTCAGTGTTTTGTGGTTTTTCTCCATATAAATAGGTGCATACTATTCTGAAGATTATTTTTAGCTACCAGGTGCTTGGAGTTTTTCCTGGTGTCTTGCAAATAGATGTGTTGGTTTTAATTCTGCTATGGCCAGGAAATATACTTTGTATTATTTCGGGTAGTTTTCAGTGTTGGTCCAGAATATGGGCCATCTGGATGTATTTGCCACATGTGCTTAAGAAGGAACATTTCCTATGCTGGGACTCAGCAGGACACTGCAATGTCAGTCAGACCATCCTGGTGAGTGGTATTACTTAGGACCTCTGGTCTTACTGATTTCTTATCTACAGTTTCTATGGATTGCTTTTTTTAAATCGTTTTTTATTTTAAAAACAATCTTTCCTCATTTTACATACCAATCCCAGTTCTCACTCCGTCCCCTCCTCTTACTACCCCCTCCTTGCCCCCATCTCACCCCCCCATTCATTCCTCAAAGAGGGTAAGGTTTCCCATGGGGAGTCAACAAAGTCTGGTACCTCACTTTGAGGCAGGACCAAGGTCCTCCCCTCTATATCTGGGCTGAGCAAGGTATCCCTCCAAAGAGAATGGGCTCTAAAAAGTTCAAGCACTAGGGATAAATCCCGGACACACTGCCAGTGACCCCACAGACTGCCCAAAGGACATTACTGACACCCACATCCAGAGGGCCTCGTTTGGTTCTTTGCAGGTTCCGCCATGTCTGTCCAGAGTCAGTGAGTCCACTAGCTTAGGTCAGCTGTTTCTGTGGGTTTCCCCAAAGTGATCTTGACACCTTTCCTCATATTATCGCTTCTTCCTCTCTTCGACCGAACTCTGGGAGCATCTGCTTCCATCAGTTGTTGGATGAAGGTTCTATGGTGATAATACAGGTGGTCATCAATCTAATTACAGGGGAAGGCCAGTTCAGGCACCCTCTCCACTGACGCTGAGGGTCTTAGCTGGGGTCATCCTGGTGGATTCCTGAGAGTTTCTCTAGTATTAGGTTTCTTGATAGCCCTATAATGACTCCCTCAATCAAGATATCTCTTTCCTTGCTTTCTCCATCTCAACCTTCCCATTCCCTCATGTTCTCCTTTCCCCCTCTCCTCTCCCCCTCCCCCTCTGCCCTCTCTATGGATCGTTGATAGGGAAATTGAGGGATATCCACTTATTTGTATGCGTGCCTGGGTTTGTGTGTGCATGGAGATCAGAAGACAACTTGAGGGAGTAAATTCTCTCCTTCCACAATTTGGCACACAGGGAACAAGCTCAGGTCCTCAGGCTAACAACAGGCATGCGCTTTGCTGAGTCATCTCACTAGCCCTGAATTTGTCAACATCATGTCTAAGTTATATCGGGTTTTTATTTTGTATATCTTGATACTTGTTAGGCACATACACATTGTGGACTATTACTCGGGTTTTACTGAATTGACACATTTATCATGATATGAACCAGTTTTAGGTACTGATAACTGATGCTCTCCTGCATTAATGTAACCACCCCAATTCTCTCTTAATCAGGGTTTGCATGACAGAGCATTTCTTCCCTTTGCTTTTCCCTAGCTGCGTCGTTTTGTCTGGTTTCTTTTTCCTATTCTTATTACATTTACTTTTTTAGATGTGTGTGTGTGTGTGTGTGTGTGTGTGAGTGTGATAGCGTGTGATAGCGCTTGTACACACACACCATGGCAGACACATGGAGGTCAGTGGACAATCTGAGGGAGTTACTTGTGTTCTTCCAGTCATGTGAGTCAAACTCTGGCTTGGTAACAGGCACCTTTACCCACTGAGCTATCTCTCTGGCCCTTAAAGTAAGTTTCTGGTAGAAACCACACACCTGATTCCTTTTGTTCAAATCCATGCTGACATTCTATATTGTCTTTGAGGTACTTAGATCATTTCTACCATTTTATTACTTATTTCCCCCATTTCTCATTCTTTTGATTACTTTTTCTAGAACACTTTGAACATTTGAACATTTTTGGGTTTTTTTGGCTTTAATTTTTCCTTAAAGATAAGGTCTTACTGTATGGTGCAGGTTGACTCACACTTAAAACCTTTCTGCCTCAGCCTCCCAAGAACTGGGACTACAGGTGTTTGCTGCTCTCTGTGGCTGTCTTCTAGTTAAATATTTTAATGCTTGACTTCAGTATATGTGATTTGTGCTTTTGCAAGTTATTTCATTTATCATTATTGTTGTACTCCAGTTGCTGTGTGTGTGCATGTCACATGTGGCACAGCACACATGTGAAGGTCAGAGGCAACTTTCAGAAACCAGTTCTTGACTTCCCTAGGTCCCTGAGACTGAACTCAGGCTGTCAGACTTGCGTGGTGAGGCACTTTACCAGCTGCACGATCTCTCTGCCCTCTGGTGTGTTTTTACTATCTCTAACTGTACCATTTTAATGAATGTTCTGGGTAGTGATAATATGTAGTATACATATAATTAATTCTGTTTATGGAATTTGAAAATCTTACATATATATGTATATATATATATATATATAGTCTTAATCTCTCCCTTTGTGTTATAATTATTTCCATATTATACCTGTCCAAATGGAAAGCCTCATATATAATGTTTTTATTTTCTTTTAACCATCAAATATTTAAGGAGCTCATGAGGAGAATACTGCCCTCCCTCATTCCGGACACTATTTCCCTGCCTGTCCAAAGGCATCTCAGTGAGGGTTTCTATTGCTATGACATAGCATCATAACCAAAGCAACTTGAGGGGGCATTATTTCATCCTAATACTTCTAGGTAGAAGTCCATTGCTGAGAGAAGTCAGGGCAGAAACTGAAGCAGAGGCCATGGAGAAGTACTGTTTACTGGCCTACTCAATCTGCCATCTCATAGCACCCAAGACCCCAGTCAATGGGTAGCACCACCCACAGTGAGCTGGACCCTCATACATCAATCATCAGTCAAGAAATGCCCCACAGGCCAGTCTTGTGGGAATGTTTTTGTCAACTAAGGCTCCCTCCTACCAAATGGCTCTAACTCGTGCCAAATGACATACAACTAGCCAGCTCCTTTCTCATTTTAGATCTGCACTATGGCGAAGCGTTCTTACAGTTTCTTATACTGGAAAAGGTTTTCACTCCCTGCCATTCCTGGAGGTTATTTTTACTCAGGATAGGATTCTGAGTTGATGGTTTGTTTTCTTCAGACATTTCCCTGCTTATTCTCTAATGTTCGTTGAGTCTGAGGAACATCAGGTTGCTTTCACAGACCAGAGCCCACAGTCCATTCTTCTTTGCCATCTCATGGCAAGAGGTCATATACAACAGACATTCAGGTACCCATTAGCACCTCTCCCTCTCCCCCCCCCCACTTCTCTAAGAAACATAACATGAGTCTTGGAGATGGAGCTCAGCGGGGAGAATGCTTGACAAGCATGTTCAAAGTGCTAGGTTCAGTCCTGAGTAACACTGAAAACCAGTGTGCTGGCACATGCCTACCCAGATCTGGAGAGGTGGGTGCAAGAAGATCCATAGTTCAGGTCTTTCTTGACTACACTGTGAGTTCAAGGCCAGCCTGGACTACATGAGGCCCTATCAAAGGAAGGAAGGAAGGAAGGAAGGAAGGAAGGAAGGAAGGAAGGAAGGAAGGAAGGAAGGAAGGAAGGAGAAGGATTAAGGATGGACAGAGGGAGGTAGATCAAGGTGAGCAAAAATGAAGGAAAGAAATGTTCACTTCTGGTCATTTGAGATATTGAGTTCACAATCACAGCTTCCAACTATGTCAGTAACTAGTCTTCTCAATTAACCAAGAGTTTCTCTCTCTCTCTCTCTCCATATTCCAGTTGTTCTTCCTTTGATCTTGCCATCTGCTGTGACTATGTTACCGCCATTGTCCTGGCTAGCAAACATTATTTTGAAAAAAAATTAAACAACCAATCCTTCCATGAATAATGGTACCAAGTGGCTTCCCTCATTTGGGTTGCTAATTAAGCAGTGGTTACTAAGTTAGTATTAGCACAAATCTTGGTCAGCTTGTTGAGGTAACAGGATATACCAAGGAGGAAATAACATTTCTAATTCTTAATATGTCTCCGATCTGTCTACTGGCCTCAAGACATCATCCCCCAAATATGAGGTTCTCATATGTGCAGAATCCATTCTCTACATCTCTCCACCTCCTCTGTCCATCTTGGTGATGTTGGTTAGGCTTTCGAACTCACTATAATGTCACCTTCTTTTAACATGTCCTTCATCATTTCCTATCGCTTTTTGTGTTAAGGTGAACAGCAGGCATCCAAAGATGCCCATGTTCTGTGTTCAGATCAGAGAATATGTTACCATATTTCACAGAAGGAACTTGGCAGAACTAATCGTGTTAATGACTTTGAGCTGGACAGGTGGTCCCCGTGTTAGTCTGGTGGGCCCAAAATAATTGTATGAGTTACTTAGGTGGAAAACATCTTTCTGGCTAGATGGAAATACACTCAGGAAGAAGGCTCATAGGATGCAATATTGCTGGTTTTAAAGGTGGGAGAGGGGAGCAATAAGAACACACTGAGTGACCAACTCTTAGCAACTCTTTCAAGTCAAGCGTAATGTCTTGTGGCAGCAGAGGGAAGCTAATACCACCCATCCAAGATGGGTGAAATGATGCTTTAAAGCTCTTGTTCTGCTGCACACATACTGCTAATGATGCACACACTGCACTCTTCACACCATCTTGCCACCATCTGCTTCCGTGTCTATTTCTCACAGTGTGCAGTGTCTGGAAAGCAGGTACGGGCTTCTTGTGGGAGGCCAGCATTTTGACTTCCTCCATTCATCACACATAATAATTATTGAGTCATCTCTTCATGCCAGGCTCTGGGACAGACTCTGATTGTGGTGGTGCATATTAATATTGCTCTTTCATTCCAAGCAGTCTCTGGACTACAGCTTTTTATTGATGAATTTGTGCAGCCATCAGACATAATAAAGATGAGTGACTCACTTAGATCCGGACCCTAACAGCAATGAGAGCTTGAGATCTGGAAGTCAGAGGACACAAAAGATATATTTGGTTCCTTAAAAATCTTTGCAGTGATTCAGTGAAGTCATTTGGAGAAATAGAATGGGCCAGCCAGAGGGGGAACACCTGCAGAAAATAGATGGGATCACTTATTTTTCACATAGGGAACACTGGGCAGGGCCATCAAGCAATGTTGCCCTTCAACAGACAAATGTCTGTTTCTAAGTTGGGTTGTGAACCATGTTAGCACTGTTTACCAAGAGGTAAAAGCTATGGGATGGACTACAGAATGAGTTTCGCTCTTGTTGGCTCACCTCTATCAGAAATGGATCTAGGAGAGTTCATCTCATTCACTCTTTCCTCTACCTCCACCCCCAGCTACAGTTATCCCCTAAGACTGACTTCCTCTATGAATGCACTCCACATTGAAATTAGAAGGGTATATACACTTCAGACTCGGTACCTTATCCATTAATAGGTTGAGAACATCTCCACTTCTGAAAATTTCCTCAATAATCAAACCCTATATCATCATTTTCATTTCCCTCACTTTTCTGAAAGCTCAACCTAATTGTCTCACCCCTGGATTGGGAACCAAGTGACCATGTGTTGGTCTATACAGACATATCTAGGCTCAGCTAACTCTTTTTTTTTATACTTGTTTTGTTTGGGTTTTCCTAGCTAACTTTTAACAAGAAACATTTATATGTTATATTGGCCTATGACATAATTTTTCAAAATAAAATATAGGATAAACAAAATAAGCTACTTCTGTGGTGCCAGGTCAAAAAACCCTGCATAATCATTACAAAGGGACATTGGAATGGGTGCTAATCAGATTTGCTAAGCAGGGGAACCCAGACATGAGAGATGAGAAAAAGAAAGCAATGGTTCCCTAGTCATATACCATCATATTAACTGACCAAAATGTAGCCAGAGCAAATGTATACGTCAGTCAGGCTGAATGTATCCTGTTGTCTAGATCTCACCAGCTATCTTAGATTATGTTTTATGTACCATACAGTCAGTCTGGTCCTATCTCACTGTATTGATTAGGAAGATGGCTAAAAGGAATGTGCTTTACAGAGTCAGGGTCAGTGGCTGCCAGCAAACCAAAGTTCAGTTGAGTGTTTCATTCATTTTATACCTTCTATTTTTTAAAATCTCCAGCATAATCTATGATCTCACCATCTTTATCACCTCGAGCCATTCCCTCGAGCTTCATGCTCTCTTGACTTTTGTATTTCACGGGATGAGATTTTCAGTTACGCCAATGCTGGGCTTGAGTCAGCTGGGTCAAAGGTGCATCTGGAAAGCTCTTCTCTAATAAATTACCATACTGGAGGCAGATTGTGTTTGGATTCCGTTTCCTTGAGTATTTCACACCTTGGCTCACCGCAACTTGTGAGCTATACTTCGGCAGATTGGTTCTCTTTGCACAGAGGTTATATTAGCGACTTCTCTTATCACCATGACCAATACCTGACAATAAGCAAATTAAGGGTGGAAGAGTTTGCATTAGCGGATGGTTTGGGAATCCAGTCCTGCCAGGCTGGAAAGGCATGGCACCAGGAGCAGCTGTGGGAAAGCACTTCTGCGTGGATCAGGAGGGAGAGAAGGGAGAACATGAGAGTCAGTCGGGTTTTCTCCCTTTCCCTTTGCATTCCCTCCAGGCTCCCACCCCACTGAGTGCTTCCAGCCACATCCAGGCTGAGCCTCCTTCCTCAGGAAACACTGTCTCTGGAAACACAGACATGCTCAGAAACGGTTCCCTAGGTGATTCCGAATCCAGTCAAATTCCATGAAGAGGAATGCATCAGGGTGGTCACTTTTTTTGTTTGTTTGTTTGTTTTGTTTTTATGAGACAGGGTTTCTCTGTATTGTTTTAGAGGCTGTCGGTCCAGCCTGGCCTCGAACTCACAGAGATCCGCCTGCCTCTGCCTCCCGAGTGCTGGGATTAAAGGCGTGTGCCACCACCGCCCTGCCCAGGGTGGTCACTTTTAACTATTTCCTGGAAGATGCTTTCAAATTTTGCCTCTTAGCGTCATTTGCCAGTCTTTCTACATTAGATTCTATACTGCAGAAAAAAAATCTCAGAGGCGTAGAATAAAAGGGCACTATTCCTCCCCTCAGATATCCTTCACTGATGGCTGACAGGGATCTTTGCAGTGTAGCCATTGAGTGGGGTGCTGAGGCCAACCACATGGCCATTATCTGACATCAGACATCAAGTGCCATGGCACAGTCAGAGTGATAGGAATCCACCATGAGCCACAGTGGAACATCCACCGTGAGCCACAGGGAAACCATTTCCCAACTAATCACAATCTATATTATGTGTTTCTGTAGAAATCCACACTTTGTTTCATATGATCTCCAAGTGACCAGTTGCATGCCCTGTCCATGATACAGGTGCTCATAATAAGAATTAGAAGTGGCCAGGGCACCTGCTCAGTGATTATCAGTGCTTGTTTGTTGAGGACCTGACTTTGGTTTCTAGCAACTTCATTGACTGGCTCCACATCTGCCCATAACTCTAGCACACACACTCACACTCACACACACTCTCACACACATACTCACATTCACACACACACTCACACTCACACACGGAAATTAAATTAAAAATAAATCTGAAAAAAGAGAGTTGCCAAGCATTGGCAGTAATTAAGGCAGACAACATCTGTATATTCCCTTTTTAACATAGTAGTTCTATATCTATCATCACTATGCATACACACATCTCCTCATCCAACCTCAGCTATTGCAGGAATTCCTAATTTGTCCCCTGGTTTTCAAATTTTCTTCTACAGTATCTGGAATGCTTCTTTTTAAAAGGTAGACCATATCAAATCATCCCTGACTTAAGACTAGTCTACTTCTACTCACCAGAAAGTAAAGGCCAACTCTTTATGACAGCTTAGGAAACTTCTACCTTACTGACGTGACATCTGTCCTTGCCCACAGGGCCTTTCATCTGCTCTCCAAAAGCCAAGTTTGTTCCTGAAAAAGAATCTTGCATTGCTTCTTCCTGTGTTTTGCAGGGTTTTCCCCACAAACGACAGCATGCTCAATACCTGCTTACCATTCTTCTATCAGCACCTCCTGCAGATAGGCTGTCCCTCACCATGCAAGCTAAATCATTACCCCTTCTGGACTCACTGTGGTGTATCCACTCACCGGGCATGCAAATGTCACTTATGAGTCAGACACTAGATCAGATTCTTAAGAACTCTTTGAACAAAATAAAGAAGTATGTTTACTTAGTGAAGAAAGCCCTGCCATAAATATAAAATAATAAAGATGCTGTTGTGTAATTTGTGAAAAGGTGGTAGAAATTCAGAGCCAAGTAAGTCTTCTTGAACAGGACTCGACTGACCAGCATCAGGACAACACTGAACTGTCCCAATGTAAATTCTACCAGTTCCGTGTGACTTCCCTTCAGGACCGTATGAGTAGGTTTTAAGGGAAAGTTCTTCTCTGCAAAAACATTTCTACCCCTCAGCAAGCAGGGAAGCTTTGTAGCATCACCACCTTGCAGCACTTTAGGAACTTTCTGTCATATGGATAACACAGGGGAGACAGAGTGCAACATATTTCCCTGCCTGCTCTAAGTGGGTAGCTAGCACTCCTACAACAACAACAAAATAGCTTAACGAGAGAAAGTTACAATAGGCTTGATTGATTTATTTTAATTTTAGTTAATAAATTTAATTAAAAATTCATGATGCAGAAGCCTTCAGAAATGAAGACCCAAACACTTGGGAAATTCTGCATTTTTGTGCTTGGATTCAAGGAAGACTGTTCAAGCATAAAGAAATGGATGGGTTAGAAGGGACTGATGTCATGGTAAGAGACTGATGAGGAAGCCCGGAAAGACCCATCTAGCCAGATCCTTCTTGACCTCTCTGGAGCATACATTCCTGGCAGGACAACCAAGAATGAGGTACTTCAACAGAGAAGAAATAAAGTGGTATTTTCTCTGTGCTTGTGGCTGGCTTGAGAGTCTCCAGGACACAGAGGTTTCCAGAATATAGTCCCTCATATAAAACATCAAAAGATATGTGAATGGAACCAAAACACATTTTCCCTAGCCCTAAGTTACCTGTAACTACCAGTATAAGTAAGCACTGTGTAAATAGTTGTTATTCTGTAGTATTTAGACAACAACGACTGAAAGACAATATATATTCAACACAGATATGATTGTCTTTCCAAATATTTTTGATTCATAGGTGGAACCCATGGATTCCAAAAGCTTATTAACTTACTAATTATTAATTTTTGTGTTTGCTCTATCTCCTTTCACTAAAGTAAAAATTCTTAACAGCAAAGACCTTGATTTCTGGTCCACAGACATACGGGTGACTTCTACAGGAGAACCTGGAGCCTGGTTTGTGTTCAGCCTTAATGAACCTCTGGGCAACTCTGTGTGAGACTTAGCCCTCATTTTGCCTAGTCTTTTTAAAAAGCAACTCCTGACCCAGAACATGAAACCACTTACCTGTGTTCAAATGACAACAAAATAGCACAGCTCTGTTGCGAGCATTCATTCCCACCAGCCTGGACCCAGCTGCCTGGAGCCCTAAAATGAACACGCAGATGCTGTATTGATTATAATACTGCTGACCATTGGCTTGGGCTTCTTATTAGCCAGCTCTTATCTTAATTATTAACTCTTAACTATTAACTACTCATCTATGTATTTCCATGTGGTCTTATCTTACCGGAGACGCCTCACTGGCGTCCTCTCTTCCCTAGGCTTACATGATAACTTCTCTCTGTCTACATGTCCCAGAATCCTCCTTGCCTTCTAGTCACACCTGTAATCCTGCCTCATTGGTCACAGTGCTTTATTCATCAACCAATAGGAGAAACATATGTAAAAAAGGCATTCCCATCACAGCTCAATCTTTGGTCCTAGTCCTTGGGTTCCAGTTCTGGAAACAGATTTCAAAATAATCCTTTACACCAATCCTACCTTATCAATACCAGCCACTGAATTAGTGCAGTGATAGTATCAATCACCTGATCATATATACTAATTTCTAAAGCTTATTAGGACCACTTGTTATCATTTCTAATGACTTACAGAGATTCCCTCAAACTTTGACAGTCATGGTGCCTGAAAATCCCAGGTTTTGTACACCAACAACAACCTTTCACTTTCAAAGATCTTGCTATATATAGCCCATAATCAAACCAATACTCCCTTCTTGCTTCGTCTCTAGGTCAAACAGCAGTGAATCAAATTCACCTTTGTGGCAGCTCTGCCACCTGCATTAAACAGTAGGCTGGGATAGGAGGGGAGTCCACTCCTTATGGCAAGCCTAGTGTCTATCTACAAACAGACTTGAAGAGGGTAGGCAAGCACTTTGATATATCGTAATATGAACAGATGGTAGGAAGCCACGGAGAGAAGTGAGCAGTCCACACCTAGGTGGTCCAGGAGACAAACTGGATCAAAGTTCTTACACCAGTGTAAGTTCTGCTTCAGTGGTAGAGCGCTTGCTCTGCAGACTGCCAAGACTGACACCAAGAACCAAAGGATGTGACAACTGGAGGACCAAAATCTTTTTTTGTACTTGTTGTTTTTAATCATTATTTTATACTAATCTACTCCTGAGGCCATTTGTTTTTTGTTTGTTTGCTTGCTTTTTTGTTTTTGGGGGGGGGGTTGGTTTTGGTTTTTAAACATTTAATGATGGAAACAAAAATATACCTAAAAGCGACGCTTCTGGAAAAACCATTTGTTCTTCCCTGTCTTTTTTTCTTTTTTTAAAACACTTTTTAATTATATATTTAAATTAGGAACAAGCTTGCTTCCCATGTCAGTCCCAGTTTCCTCTCTCTCCCCTCCACGCCCACTCCCCCCCCACCAGCCCACCCCAGCCCCCCACCCAACCCCCACTCCATTCCCCAGGGAGGGTAAGGCCCTCCATGGGGATCTCTAGAGTCTGTCATTTCGTTCCAGGGAGGGCCCAGGCCCTCCCCAAGTGTCCAGATTGAGAGAGCATCCCTCATTGTGGGATGGGCACCCAAAGTCCATTTGTGTGCCAGGGATAAATATTGATCTACTACCCAAAGCCCCATAGATTGCCTGGGTCTCAGTTCGCTGACACCCACATTCAGGGGTCTGGATCAGTCCCATGCTGGCCTCTCAGCCATCAGTCTGTGGTCCAAGATCTCCCCATTGTTCAGGTCAGCAGTTTCTCTGGGTTTCACCAGGCCAATCTTGACCCCTTTGCTCATCACTCCTCCCTCTCTGCCACTGGGTTCCAGGAGTTCAGTTCAATGTTTAACTATGGGTGTCTACCTCTGCTTCCATTTGTCACTGGAGGGAGGTTCTAGGATGGTATGTAAGATAGTCGTCAAAATCATCATTAGGGAGAGGCATTTAAAGTAGTCTCTCCACTACTGCTTAGTTTGCCAGTTGGTGTCATCCTTGTAGATCTCTGGAAATCTCACTAGTGCCAGATCTCCCCTCAAACCTAGAATGGCTCCCTCTATTATGGTATCTCTCATCCTGCTCTCCTCTGTTCTTCCCCCAACTCAACTTTCCTGCTCCCCCATGTCCTCCTCTCCCCTCCTCTTCTCCTCCTCTCTTTTTCCCGGCTCCCTTTCCCCTCCCCTATCCGGGGCTCCCAATCTGCTCAGGAGATCTTGCCTCATTCCACCTTCTCTGGGGTACCATGTATATCTCTCTTAGGGTCCTTCCTGTTTTCCTGCCTCTCTGGCAGTGGGATTGCAGACAGGCACTCCCATGATTCATGTTTAAAATACATATATGAGTGAGTACATACCATGTTTCTCTTTTTGTGACTGCGTTACCTCACTCAGGATGCTTTTCTTCTAGTGTCATCCACTTGCCTGCGAAATTCAAGATTCCATTGTTTTTTTTTTACTGAGTAGTACTTGAAGGACCAAAATCTTAAGGCAAGTTGCCATCTAGATGAAACCTGTCTTTATAAGTCTACACTGCCTTGTGTATGAGCAAACATGCATGCAAGACTGCCCACCTTGGGAGTAAGAGAACAGTTTGGGAGGCTGAGTTTAGAATGAATTCATGTTCCAGGTTCCTCACAGTTCACCATAAATAGCTTGACCTTTCCCAATCTGATGATGACAGAGCTAGCACGATCAAAAGCAGAGGGGAGATGGATGTCTGAGGGTCATCCCCCTTAACCATGTGGTGCACATGGCATGCTGGGCTTAGCACTGACTCATGTAACCCCTCAACACACAAAATCACTGGAAATGGGTTGGTTTTGCAACTTTTATTACAACCCAAAGTCAGAAACAGACCTAAGGTGCAAGATGCAAGCTAAGAGCTTCCAGGTTAAAGGAGAAGCACTGGGAGTAAGAAAGACAGGTGCTGACTCAGCTGCTGAGGAGCGAGTGGTAGAGCACTAGCCTCTCATCTGCAAAGCCCTAGCATGGAGCCTCCACACTGAAAAAATGTTTTTAATGGAGGGATTGGGGGAAAGAGAACGGAAAGGAGAAAGTGAGGAAGAGGGAAGGAAAAATAATAATATTAAAAGAAGCAAACACAAACCCTGGGCTGGGGAAAGGGCTCAGCAGTAGTGCACTTGCCTTGTGTGCTTAAGGTCCTGGGTTCCATCTCCAGTACACCAAAATACAAAGCAAATCAGCAAAAATGCCCAGCAACAATTTAAGCCCCCAAGGCTTTGACAACCACAAGCAAAGGGGCAGGGAAAGGCAACCTGCCATCCACAAATCCAGGGCAGCCACCGTTTGGGCTCTGCAATGCCCAGTCATATATTGAGTACAGATGAGATTTCCCATCTGTTTGATGTTGGCACATGCCACATTCAGGCACACGTCACTCCCTTTTTTAGTGACCATGACACATCTGAGACTCAAGGAACACGAGGCCTTCCCAGGACACAGGCTAGTGCGTGGCAGAGGGAGGCTCAAACACCTCCATGGGTACTTAGTCTTCTCCAAAACAGCACATTTAATTAAAACTATATTTCAAGTGTGGCAAAGAAGATAACTCTCAATTAGCCAAAACTCTTAAGTAAACAGAAAAATCTATTTTGTGCCACATAAGAGGACTTAGGACATTACTAAATAGATACCTAGGCAACAGGGGAAGCCAAAGGACAAAAGGACAATGTTGGTCAAAGGGCCCAAAGCTTGCATCAGACTCGAGGAAAATCTTTCAGTGGTACCAGTTTATCATAGGGTATTAGATATTTCAAAGTTTCTAAAACTAATGTTGAATATGCTCGCCATTTGGGAAAAGATAAGTTAATGAGGTATATCAGTTAGCTTGGTTGGCTATTTCTATAAAGTTAAAGCATGTAATTTTACTCTGCAGACATATATAATCGTTATTTTAGCAATTGAAAACAAGTAAACAGTACACACTATTAGGCTGTGGAATGAACTTAATCTGTACAGTGATTGCTTCCCCCAAACCTGTATTGAAAGCTATTGCTTAATGGCATATGTCCATAATCCCAGTTCTGGAGATAGAGACAGGTTCCTGGGACTCATTGGCCAGCCAAACCAAATCAGTAATCCCCAGTCGATGAGAGACCCTGTCTGAAAAACTAAGGTGGCTGGTTCCCAAGAAATGCCATTTAAATTTGTCCTTTGGCTTCCTTATGCAGCCGTACATCTACCCATACATGTGCATACAAAATAAAGTGAAGGATGGCCTTTATAAAGTGTTAGTGAATGAGCGTGACCACCAGGGCCATGGTGAGCAGTGATTTGAACCCGGAAAGTCTCGATTCTAGTCTGCCATTGTTTTGCCAGACCACATGTCCTGCCTTCATGCCCACTGCTGCCTCTTTGTACTCTTCCCTCAAGAACAGTCTGTACTCTCTTTCCTGGATGCTACCATCCTGCAGCTAAGCAGCCATGTCCAGCACCAGGTCCCAGGAACTGTTGCTACACCTGACAGGATGCCAGAGTCCCATTCACCTCTGCCCTCGCGCAGGCAGGTTGACAGATGAAACTGGATGACATTCAGAATAGGCACTGGCTACAGAGGAGATGACTGGAAACCAGATACACGGGGGACAGATGCCAAAAGCACACATACACACATTCCTGCTATGGAGAGCCATCGAAAGTAAGCCGAGGAGTCAGAGAAAGGAATAACACTAATGAAGTATTTCCCTCAAAAGGTGTGACAAGAATGCTGAGTACTTTAAATCAATTGCTGATACCAAACGCATGTAACTAGCTCGGGCCAGGGTAATTATCCAAGGTGTGTGTAGATTATAAACATCTTTCAGCCCCATCAAAGAACAGCAAAAGTGGAAGGATGACTGAGATCTGGAATTTGTCTCTCAAATTCCACAGCCAAGCATGACTGCAGTGGCATACGGCAAAGTCAACATCAACCCTCCCCCAAGAGGGCAGCATTTCAGACTCAGAGGCTAAAAGTGGCTTTCGTTTGCAGGTAACAAGCTACAGTTATAAACAGTGTTGGTTTAGTGTCCAGGCCTCTTCCTCATTACTTTTGAGGGAGGTACTACACTATGTCAGTGAGATCAAAGGTGAGTCTAGGAGAGTGGACATAGCAATTGTAAACTCGTTTAAAATATCAAATGTTCAATCAGGGGTTTGCTGAATCAAAAGCACATGTTAACTATGCACCAAACCTACCTCTGCCCTCAAGAAGCTTCTAAGAAGGGGTGGAAATAGACTGTGTGTGTGCGTGAGTGTGTGTGTGTGTGTTTGTGTGTTTAATACATGCTAATGGATGTATGCATGATGGCTTGATCTGGTGCACATAAAATGTAACTGTCAGGTGATGTCAGGAAGTCATTTTAGAGGTGACAGGATTATTCATGATTAGAACCAAGTTCTACAAAGTGGGACCCTGTTGTAATGATTTCTGTCAAGGAAACCCAAGGCATTCTCTTAAAGGAAGGGTGTGCATCTGCTGATGTCATTGATGGTAAATTCTCAACTGTGTGCTGATAGAAAGACAGGAACACAGAAAGATCCAAGCTGAAGGCCAACCTGGATGGCATAGGACACCAGAGAGCAGCCTGTACTGTATATCAAGACCCTGTCTTAAAGTAATTAATAATAATAACAATAAATGTTTATTTGAGTTATCAATGTTATCAGTCTTCTATCACTTCTCTCCATAATTCTCCCAAGGCTTCACTCTGCTCTCAATCTGACCATGGAGTACAAGTGCCTAAGGATAGAGATTTCCTTTGTCTTGACTCCAGTGACAGCTTGCAAACACATTATCCAATATTACTTAATTAATGTCTGTTCGCCCTCTTCATCATGTAAGTACCATCAAGCCAGAGATCAAATCAGTCCACACTGCCCTTGTGAAAGCTATTGACTGATTTTATTCTTTCCCAATATGTAGGAAATGAGATTTCATGGTAAGCACAGATTTTTGTTAAAATGCATAATTTCCAACACCCTGTTTTAGATGATGAGAGCAAAGGGGGGGGTGACTTAGGTTAAAACAATGTCCTTAGTGAGATCACAGAAAAAAGTGTGTGGCAGAGAGAGAGACAGAAAGATCATGAGCAGAGAAGTCAGAGTAAGCAGGTCAATGTCAACTGTGCAAGCTACAAGCTGTAACTCTGTGTGACTTTTGGGACTTTATTAGTTACTTTTCTCATTGCTGCACTAAAAGGCCTGGCAAAAGCAATTAAAAGAAAGGTTTTATTTCAACTCAAGGTTCAAGGATACGGTCCATCACGGAGAGGGAGTTGTAGAGACAGAAGCGTGAGGCAGCCAGTTACATCGTGTCCACAGTCAGGAAGCAGAGAGAGGTGAACACTGCTGCTTAAATTCATTTCTCCTTTCATTCATTCCAGGATCCTGGTCTGAGAGTGGTACCCACATTTATGATGGGTCTTCCAATCTCAATCAAGAACCCAATCAAGAAATCTGTCCTAGACATACCTGGAGATTTGTTTCCATTGTGACTCTAAACACTGTCAAATTAACAGCTGAGATTAGCCATCTCCGATGCTGTTGTTTAACCTCTCAGATGGACTTATCATTGGTAAATCTAGAATGAGAATACCTACTTAGCCCAGGTGACATGATGAAGGAAAGAATTCTGCAGCAAGGGCAAAGCTCTCTAAAGAGGCAGCAACGTGGTCACACAGTCAGAGATAATAACCTTTTACTCCTGTGGTTTTAAGTGTTTCAAAGAATTCCTCTAGAAAAAACTCCAGATTCTTTTTCCCATTGCAGAGCTAAAGGAGTTCTTCAAAGGCAAATGAATTATCTAATTCAACAGCCTGGGTCTCACCAAATTTTCCAGCAAATTAGCAAGCCTAGTGGAAGCTTTCCAGAGGGCAGATAACTTAACAGGAATGTTACCCTTTCCTTGAATTTGAGATGATGAGTGAACATTATCCCTGAAGGTGGAAATGCTAAATCTTCCTGACCTCCAGAAACAATGTGCTATTATTGGAATGCCAGCAAGAGGAAGATGTCCTTAGCAGGAGTTCATAGGCACACATGCTCACAGGGGCAGGCAGGTCACATAAAGAAGAGAGCCACTCAGTCCAATGGCACACGAGAGATGAGGAAAACCCACAAAACTGGTCCAAAGCAAAGGGAGAAAATACGATATGAGCCATGGATGCCACCAGGGAAACCAGGCTATGCATCAAGCCTGATGATGCTACTTGATCTTCCATAAATGATACAGTTAATAGCTCAGCTCCCACTGACACGGAACATCAACCAATTGTTAATGCATTTTATCACTTTATAAGAGAATGCAAAAATTCAAGCTTTGTGTAAAACTTTCTGATTTCATGGTTAACAAACCTCATCTTCCTCCTTTTCCTCCTCCTCATTCCCCTCCACCATCATCAACTCTTCTTCCTTCTTTCCCCTGAAAACACTACGTGTGCTTTGCAAAGCACAGCCTAAGATGGCCAGCAAGTAAGCTGTCCTCAAGAGTTTCTTCATTACCCACCATCATCATTGCCGTAGTTACTTTTCCTCTTGCTGTGACAAAATGCCCCGCATATTCAATTTAGGAGAAAAGGAACTTATAGTTCAAAGACACAGTTTATCTTAATGGGGAAGGCTTGGTGGCAAGAGACTGAGGTAATTGTTTTCATTTGCATCCATAGTCTGGGAGCTAGGGAGGAAGAGTAATGGTGGCACTTAGCTTGCTTCTGCCTCCTCACTAAATCCAGGACCCAAACCTAAGGAATGGCACTGCCCCCAGTGGACACCACATAAATTAACTCAATCAGTACAATCCCCTGCAAACGTGCTTATGGGCCAATCTGATCTAGACAATTCCTCACTCAGACTCTCTTCATGGGTGATTCTAGGCCAGGTTAAGCTAATAATTAAGGTAACCATTCTAAGGGGGTTTAGTTTTGAGGTGTGTGTGTGTTTTGTATGTGTGCATATTGTGTGTGTGCATGCATATGTATGTATGGTGTATATGTATGTGGTGTGTGTATGTATATGTGTGTGGTGTGTGTATATGTGTGTATGTGTGTGTGTGGTATGTGTGTACGTATGTATGTATGGTGTGTGTATGTGTTTGTAGTATGTGTGGTGTGTGTGTGGGGGGGGTGTGTGCGTTGTATGGTGTGTGTATGCATGTGTGTGATGTGTGTATGTGTGTATTGTGTGGTGTGTGTGTATGTGGTGTGTGTGTATGGTGTGTGTATATATGTATGTGTATATGTGTGGTGTGTGTGCGCACATGCGCACGTGCGTGCGTGCATGCGTGCGTGTGTGTGTGTGTGTGTGTGTGTATACTGCATACAAATGCAGCATCAGTCTCACTTACTGCTACATTCAGATCCATGAACACGTGTGTTGATGTAATCTGCCCACCATTGTGCTAATGCATAACTCATTTCCTTTGCAATAATCAACATCAGGAGGCATGGATGCTTACTGGGCTCCATTTTGTAGGAGAAAAATCACAGGCACAAAGAAACAAGAGAATTTAATTTTCTGAACAACAGACCTGAGATACAAAGCATTCATCTTAAAAACAAACAAACAAGCAGGTCTACAAGAACTTAACAAGACTAAGAAGCTGATGCAGACTGGGTAAAATATGAAACACAAAGAAAAGAGAGTAGGAGAAATCCTGCCAACTGTCTGGACACAGCTGGTCCTAATGTGTTAAATCTACAGTTGAGATCCCAGCATCAGCTAAGCACCTGGACTTAAACGTCCCCTTCACTGTGGGTGGGAGTCCTGATGGATATTTAATCAACCTCATCTACAAATTGGATACACGTATTTAAAGGGCTGTGCTAAGAAGCAAAGGTACAGCCTGTGTACAAAGCCTGGAGGACTGTGGGGCACATGCTGGAAACTCAGCACATCCTGCTTGCACTTCTTTAGAGAGGGTAGGGATGCATTCCTCTGCTTGCACTTCTTTAGAGAGGATAGGGACATTCCTTATGTGTTTTGTCACGGTGATTTTTTTTTTGAAATTTCTACCAGGGCCTCTGGTCCCCATCAAAGTCGGGCTTTCCCGGTTCTGCATCCTCTGCTTTTCTCCCCAAAACCGAGTCTGGTGTGCTCCTGGTTAGTCTTCTCCATCTGCCTTTTCCCGGGGAGGCTCCTTCCTCTGCAGTCCTTTGCCTCTGGACTGAGAGAACAGTGGAAAACCCTTGACTTCTCTGGAATTCTCATTGTCACCGCCGGTCTAAGGTTCCACAACTGTCACTCAGCTCTGAAACCACCCAGTACATCCCCACTACCTGAGGCAGATTCCTCGTCCAGCATGATGGCCTACTGGAAACCTTTGGTGATTATCTAGTAGGAAAATGAGCTTGCCTTACAAACTATTCAAATCCCACTGGAATAAATCCTAACTGCATCAAATCATAGCTCGCAGGATGTATGTGGAGCTGCCGATTAATTATAGAGCTACCGACATTAATGGGTAACTAATCAGCATCATTCAGTTCTTAAGATCCTTATGTGGAAGAATAATAGCAAATTTTAACCAATTCATCTTTTTTAGCCACTGTAGATGCCCTGATTTATGAACACAATGGGCAGGTGAAGAGAATCTAACCAACTGCTAATATCCTTCATAAAAATACATTTGACAAAGAAATGATTGCATCAGAAGCCATGAACATCTTGTAAAGGCAATTTCCCCCTTAGCACGTATTTCATGGACTAAAGCCATTAAAACCACTCTGTGGTGAATGATCAGGGAAATCAGGGACATTCATTTAGAAAGAGTCAAACGTATCTCACATTCATAAAATCTCCGGTGGAACAGCTCTCTCCTTCAAGGCAGAAACCTGTATCTGGCCTCATTCACCTTTGCACGCCTGTCCTGCCCGGCAAAACCCTTCATCCAGTGCCCACTCCACATTTGTAGGGCAGTGGCTGTGTCACAGCAAAGAACTCCAGTTCTTTAGAGGTGCCATAAATGTGGCTCCCATTCGACCTCTTACACACTCAGATGACCATTTTAAGTCAAGGTGAAAACTTAAGAAAAAAATTTAATGTCCTCTATTTAGATTCCTGAGATTGGGACAGAAAAAAAAGTAAAACAGAAAACAATAAGGTCCCATTCAGGCAGTTCTATCCCTGTAATAATTAACATCTTCTCTTTTGAAATGTTAGGCAGTCAGCCAGTACCCTTGTCAGCTCAGTAAACAGAGGCTGTCAAAAAAAATTCGAAGTGATTCCTGCAGAAATAGTGGCAGAGTATGGTTGGGGACAGGGGCTCCATAGCATGGTGTAGAAAGCTGGCCTCACACACACTAAAATATTGCTTCAATACGGTGTGGGGCCTCCTCTCCCCATCTCTGTGCTAGGGGACATGCTGGCCCAGAGTATCCAGTCCTAACCTGACACAGAGAGGTTGCAGATTGGGAGTCAGTCACCAAAGCCTTGTAACAGACATATTTCAAAGTGTGGGTAGAGTCCAGAGCAAAGTAAACTGCATCATTTAAGGAATGGTCTAGGGTCAAGCTGAGTAGTACCACAGTGAGATTCCTAGACAGCAAAGTACAGGAAAATAGCTACCACATACCCGCTACACTCCATACAGAGCACACAGGAAGCTGGGCTACAGCTACCACATACCCGCTACACTCCATACAGAGCACACAGGAAGCTGGGCTACAGCTACCACATACCCGCTACACTCCATACAGAGCACACAGGAAGCTGGGCTACAGCTACCACATACCCGCTACACTCCATACAGAGCACACAGGAAGCTGGGCTACAGGACTGTTGTTTCAAAGGCTCAAACTTTCTAGACAGAAGTTCTTATACATATTTGAAATACACTAAAATGAATCATAGAAACTATGGACATGATTTTAATACTTAGGCATTTATCAAAACAAACAATTATAAGCCGGGTAATTAATTTTGACTGCTGTCTTATGGGATTTAGAAGCTCCATGGAAACAAACCTCTGGGGCATGGTCTGAGAGGAAGTCTCTAGACTGAGTTAATGTGAGGTTAGTAACTAGTGCATGGACTGAGGTCCTGGATTAGCAAACCAAGCTTCAGCATCTCTCTCTCTCTCTCTCTCTTTCTCTCTCTCTCTCTCTCTCTCTCTCTCTCTCTCTCTCTCTGTCTCTCTCTCTGTATCTCTCTGTCTCTCTCTCTGTCTATCTCTCTCTGTCTCTGTGTCTCTCTGTCTCTGTCTCTCTCTCTATCTCTCTCTGTCTCTCTGTCTCTCTCTGTCTCTCTCTCTGTCTCTGTCTCTCTCTCTCTCTCTCTCTCTCTCTGCTTCCTGGCTGCAGGTGCAGCGTGGTCAGCTGCTTCAAGCTCCTGCAGCTCTGTCTTTCTTATTATGATGGACACACCCTTGAACTATGAGACAATGTTAACGCTGAGGTGGCTTTGTCATCACAGCAACAAGAAACTTAAACCACAAGAGTAGCCACAGCAGATACCAGACTGTGTCCGTCCCTCACCTCCACCTCAACCCACCCATTAAAGCACTCTCTACTTCACAGCCACTGAGCAGCATCCCACACTTTTTCCTCGGAGAAAGCCAACAAGGCTCTCAGGTGTTCCCACAATGGAGGTGAATCCCAGGCTCCTGCTGTCGACAGAATTCTGCAGACGCAAACAGACTTAGTCAGAAAGAGCCCTGGCTACTGTGGTTCTCTAATAGCAACATTTTCCGGTCTCTGTGCCATGTTGCTCAGAAAGTTCCTCTGACTACGTTCTCATAGCTAATGGATTCAGTTGCCCGAGGGTAGGAAACACATGTGCAAAGCCTGCACGAGGGTTCAGCCTGAAAGGTTGGCTTTTCATTTACTTCTGTCTTTGGAGCTCATGGTGCTATAAGCTCTGGTATTAAATGTTGAGCATTTGATGCAGGCTGATCAAAGAGAAGCCAGAGAAGTGTTGAACTGTATCGACTGCTGCTATTGCTACACATTTTCCAAAAAAAAAAAAAAAAAAAAAAAGCAGTATTGCTTGATGGGAATGAGACGAGCTTGGTTATAAAACATCTATTTCTGGGGACTTGTGCAATAGTGTGAACTGAGTTTACATCACCATGTGTAGGCACCTGACCCTCTAGAAGGTCATATTCATAGTGATTGTTTTCTGTAGTGATGGGCATTAAATCTTATTTTAACTACTGGGATAGCGAGAGACTGTAATCTCTCTGACATTACTATATTTAGGAAGAAATACATTTAATGCAGCAAGCTAATGACATGGTATTTCACATTAAATGAAACCATAATGGGTGTTTTGTTGTTATACATAGTGTCTGATAAAATTGTTAACACAGTGGAGAATGAGAAAACCTTATATCTTTCTTAGTCATCAAGTAGCAAGAATGGGGGGAATCACTTTGTGGCTATGATAAAATCTTTCCGCCGAGAGTTCCTTTTCTGTGACTGGGTAAACTGATAGGCCAGGAATCTCTGAAAAAAGAACATTAGTGTCAGTCAGAAGAAAGTAATGAGGGCCAGGCAGACCACTCAGTGGTAACCAGGGAAACAGCTCAGTGGTAAAGGTACCCACCACCCAGTGTGACCACCAGTACCCACATGGTGGAGGGAGAAAACTGACCCTTGAAAGCTGTCCTCTGACCCCCACCCAGACACAATGCCGAGTACACACACACACACACACACACACACTCACACACACACACACACACACTTGCTGATTTCCCCTCATTCAGAGTAATTTAGGAGTAAAGCATCACTTACAGTGATAACCACATCAAGCCATTCTGTTTCTAAGGGCACAAATATCTTTGACAAACCCTCACGACAGAGAAAGAGTTGATGCCCACTGTGTCCATCTTCCCACTTCTCCTCGTGGTACCTGGAGTAGACCCTCACTTCAGCCCATGCCAGAAGATGAGTCCTTGAAAAGATCTCATGGATTCCAAGATGAGGCATCAGCACTACCAGCCTTCCCAAGACCTGTGATCGGGCCCAGTCCAGTTGTCTGCACTGGCTGATTAATTCCGCTGGTGTTTAGGCTGTCATCTCTCTCTAGTGCTGGCTTGCCCTATCGACCCACTTTGATTTTCTCACGCTGATCCAGGCCAGCAGAGAGGCAGTAGCAGACTGAAGTTAACAAGCAGACTCCAGAGCCAGAAATAACTAGTTTAAGTCCCAGTTATACCAGCTACTAGCCAAATGACCGTGAAGGTGCTAATTAACTTTTGTGCCTCAGTTTCCACATCCATAAATATATCAATAGAATTTGCTTCATAATGTTGTTGGATTCTATATAAACACTTAGCCTGTTACTTCTGCAATAAATGTCCCAGCAGGAACTGGCGTGGAGGAGGGGTTGGGGGGAGTTGTAACTCAGGTAGTAAAATGCTTGCCAAGCATGTGTGGAACCCTGGGTGTGAGCCTTTACACTGCCCAAAACACATGCTGGGACACAGGCCAATAATGCCTGTAGAAGTGGGTAAGGGAATCAGAAGTTCAAGGTTGTCTCCTGCTACATCCTGAGCTGAAGGATAACATGAGATGCATTAGACCTTGTTTCGGGGAATTAGACAAAAAACAGTGAGGTGGTGTGCTGAAAAAGATTGCTCAGTGGGTAAGAGAGCTTTCTGTCAGAACATAAGGACCTACATTTGATCCACAGAAGCCACATTAAAAAGTTGGGCATACCTGTAACATCCCCCCACACACACATAGGGGATCAGAGACAAGTGGATCTCGGAATTCACTAACCACCAAACCCAGACAAAATAGCAAATCTGGTTCACTGAGAGGCCCTGTTTCAAAACAATAAAGCAAAGAGCAACAGAGGAAAGGCCCCACACACTCACATGCATGCAACACACACACACACACACACACACACACACACACACTCACGGGCGCGTGCGAAAACAACAATAAAAACCAAAACCAAAAGCAGCTCTCATCTTCTCCTCTCTCATCTCCTCTCTTACCTTACTCTCTCTCTCTCATGTCTGTCTCCCCCCTTTTTGGTCTCACTATAATAAACTATGGTTAACGTGCAAAAAAAAAAAAAAAAAAAGCAAACAACCACAAAGCTAAAAACAATGACATAAGATTTGGCAAATCACAGTTCAAAGGACTTTCTGTACCAATCCATCTGATCCTCAGAGCCCCATAATGAAAATACTATCTTCATTTTGTGGACTGAGATGACAACATGTGAGAGTAGGTAAATCACTGAGATAAATAATAATTCACACTTATTTCACCCCCAAAACCTGTGGCTTCCCTGATGAAGCCAGCAGAACAGTTGCTTCCTTTTGTGCTTGAGACTTTAAGCCTCTCTTTGTACCAAAGACCCTTGACTGAAGAGCTTCTCTTTTGGGTTCACCATGACCTCCCTCGGTCCTGATTTTTCTTCATAACTGTGTGCTGTCCTATTTTAAATCCTACCATGTGTTTCCATGACAAATCCCCTGGGTTTGCTCCCCAACCTGATGACAGGTGTCCACCGTACCTGCAGGCAGGGATGTTACTGTTGTCAGTGCACCACCAGTTAGCAACGGCTGTGATCATGGCAAGCAGCATGGCTAACTTGATTCTAAAGTGCCCCCCAAGGCAGGTTCAGCAGCCGAGGCTTCCAGCTGAGTAACCTGTCAAATACAAGACTCCAGCATGGGACTTCAAAACTCAGACCGGGAACTGGGTAGATGGCTCCATCAGTAAAATGCTTGTCACACAAGTGGGAAGACCCTAGTTTAGTCTTCAGCACTCACAAAATAACCAGCTATAGGCAAGTGCTTGTGACTACATCTGGAGATGTAGAGACAGCCAGATCCTTGGGACTTGGTTTCAGGACAGCCTACCCTACTTGGCAAGTCCCAGGCCACTGAGTGACC
Source organism: Mesocricetus auratus (assembly GCF_017639785.1). Classification (NCBI taxonomy): domain Eukaryota; kingdom Metazoa; phylum Chordata; class Mammalia; order Rodentia; family Cricetidae; genus Mesocricetus; species Mesocricetus auratus. The sequence continues at coordinate 31,159,195 of NW_024429195.1, read as the reverse complement.
CTGTCTCCAACCACTAGGTAGACAGCACCCAAGGAAGACATCTAAGTGTAGGGGTCCAAGAAAATCCTGAAGGAAGACCTCAGATAGTATACAAGAACAAAGAGTGTTTATTTACCAGCATATGTGGGGTCATTCACCTCTACAAAATGATGATGACCCCTAGAGGAGTACACAGGCTTCTTTTAAGCCCAGCTAGGGGAATTTCATGACAGTTAGGTCATATCAAACATGATTGTTCAAGAAAGCAGCAGTTAAACTAGTATGTTTTTGATTGGCTGAGGTTTTAGTTTTTCCATCCTTGGGCATACTGGGACAAGTCTGGGCCTGTTTCTGGGGGTAGCAGGAATTGTCCCTTTTTGGTCACTGTCTTGTGATACTGTGTGGGCTGGCTCAGGCCTCCTACATGCTTCCCTCCTCATCTCTGCTGTCAGAGGTAGTGTTGACTAATGGCCCTTCGTTGGAGGAAAAAAAAAACTTGTTTACTCTTAAAACAAACTGAAACCTAGATCTGGTTGTAAAATGGGGGAAATTTAGATCTCTCACTAAGTTTGCTCTCCAGCCTCTACATGCATGCATACCTGTGTGTATATGAGCATGAACATGCATGCAATTAAGAACCTAGTGAACTTTCCACGTCTCCTCCTGGATATTACTGTGCATACAGAAACTAAATTCTGTGGAACTTGAGCCACCGTTACACTCAAAGGGATTACAGACAAAATTGTATTCAACAATAGCAAATGAGAAAAAAGAAATCGACGAACACACTATCTCTTGGGACTAGTCTGCTGTGAAAATACTTTGTTCGTCTAAATACAGGAGATTCTTTCTAGTAAACATTCCCTCTTTTCCCTCTTGATTCTTATGTCAAGAGGTTTACCTGTAAGTTACAGAGAAAAACTCACTTCTCACAGATGGTCTTAGTCAGTGTCCCATTGCTGTGAAGAGACATCATGACTGAGCCAATGCTGATAAGGAAAGCATCTAACTGGGGCCAGCTTACAGTTCAGAGTCCAGTCCACTATCCTCATGGCAGGGAGCATGGTGGCGGGCAGGGAGCATGGTGGCGGGCAGGCAGGCAGGCATGGTGCTGGAGAGGCAGTGAGAGTTCCACGTCTGGACCGGCAGGCAGCAGGGAGAGAGAGAAAGCCACAGTGGGCCTGGCTTGAACATTTAAGACCTCAACGACCATACCCGGGGACACACTTCCTTCAACGAGGCCACACCTTCTCCTACTCCAACAAGACCACACCTCTTATCAATGCTGAGCCTATGAGCCTATAGGAGCCATTTTCATTCAAAACACCACTCCAGCTCAGACAATGCTAAATATCATGGGCACAGGATGCTACAGCCTTGGGCAATAATCTCAAAACATTCAAAGTCCAGAAAGGAAAACTGATGGTTTAAGAGTGGGTGGAGGGAGCTGGGCAGACAGGGACAACCTTGTTTCCCATCCCAATGGGGAACCTACACACTGGCACATTCTCAGCTTTGGATGTGGAGTTGTCATTTCCCCCCAGGCCTGCAGAAAACACACTGTGCTTTGTGCACTCAACAGTTGTGGATTGATGTCCCCAAATGAAGCCAACAATTCAAGATGGAAAACACAAGCCTCACACTTGACATTACCTTGGAACAAAACACTATTTCTGAGTGGTCCGCAGGCCATGTGTCTCAGTGACAACTGTGTCCATTATGCTGAAATATTGACTGAAACTTGTCCTCTGCTAGGAGAGATCAGATATGTGCTTGTACTTAAGAAACTCGGGGAAACTTATCTCTCCCTGATGAGTAATAATGGCTGTAACAACCCAAGGAGAAAGCAAGCTAACAGACAGACAGACACCAGTGGTGCTGAGGAGAACACAACGAACTTTACTAATGGCATTCCAGTGGAGATAAAACAGCTATCAGAGCCTGACAGATCTGAGTTCAAATCCTTCCTTTGCTACCACTTAGTTTTCTTATCTCTAAGAGTATGTGTATTTAGACCTATCACAGAACTATCACAAATGCAATCTACTGAAACGACTCAGAGGAAAATAAATGAATTAAACGTGTCTTCCTCCCTTTCCTAAAAAAATAAATAAATAAAAACAAAAAACCCTTTAGAAGACCAAATTCTGCTATGACAGGGTGAGTTGGCATTCATGCCACGTGTGACATCAAACTGTAGTACCTGACATGGAGTTCTAACTCCTTTTGTATTCACAGTAATTCCCCAGCAGCAATGTCAGTCCACCTCTCTCTGAAGCTGGCTGCCTCTGACCCTCCTCACCTGTTCATAAGATGAGCGAGAACGCTTCTGGACAGCTATCTGCAAGTCAAGGGGAAAAATGTCACTTAGCTGCTGTTCCGTGCCCCCTCCTCATCCTGTGCCCTGCACCGTGCCCTGCACACTCACTCCCGGCTCTTCAGAAAAGTTCTGTGCAGGGAGGAGAAGCAGGCCCTTTGAAGAGCTGAACGCTGGCACTCACCAAGGATTTCCATAATTTGAATCTCGGAGATGCTTAAAGCAATAAACTTAGATAATTACTAACTTGGCATTGCTCGAAGTCCTCAGTGCGGAGGATTAATTAAAGGAGCATTGCAAACGCTCGCATGGATAAATTGGGGTGAAATCATGACAGCTGAATGGAACAGATTCGGGTATTGATGGATGGGGCAGGCTTGTCAGAAGTGCTTCTAGCCTCGGGGGAAAGACTGGGGAAACACTTCAGCAGTTTCTTCTTTTACTTTGGGGCTGACACCAAGAGTAACTATGTACAACTACAGACATGGCTGAGCATGTAGCTCAGTTGATAGGATGCTGTCCTAGAAGGGACAAAGCCCTGACTTCATGCCCAGACCCACAAAAAATGGGGTGTGGTGGCAAATGCCTGTAACCTCAGAGTTTTGGAGGTAAGGTTAGGAGGATCAGAAGTTCAAAATTATCCCAGGTGACCTGAGAGACCTGAAAGTCCATGAGAGAGAGAGAGACAGAGAGACAGAGAGAGAGAGAGAGAGAGACAGAGACAGAGAGACAGAGAGAGACAGAGGGAGAGACAGACAGACAGAGACAGATAGATAGACAGACAGAGACAGAGAGACAGAGATACAGAGAGAGACAGAGGGAGAGACAGACAGATAGATAGACAGACAGAGACAGAAAGAGAGAGAGAGAGACAGAGACAGAGAGAGAGAGAGAGAGAGAGAGAGAGAGAGAGAGAGAGAGAGAGAGAGAGAGAGAGAGAGAGAGAGAGAGACTAGTAGGTAGGGTTACTATACTTTGGCATGGCTGTGATCATCCCAACAGGACTTGTACTTGTAATGAAGTCACTCTGAACAAGAAATTTTAGACTGAGATGTGGCAACTCTTCTCATTACTAAAGAAATCACTTAGGAGAGAAGTTAAGTGGGGATGTGAATAACCCACACTTTTGCTAGTCTTGTCAGCTAATAATGAATTTGGGAAGAAGGGAACACGAGGAATTAGCATCAAGGTTCTGGAGGAAGGAAGTACAGATTATACACTTGTTTTTCAAAAATGAATCTTAAGTTAAATGAAGTGATAATCTCAGCCTAGCCAGGAGCCAGGGGCAGGAATAATTTCACAGGCCTCCAGTCACTGAGAGCAGGCCAGTCTCCCCAAGGCTCCAGGGACCAAATCCTCAAAACCTGAGCTTGCATGAGACATTCCAGATTTGGTGACCATCCGTGGGACCTGGTGGCGCTCGCCAAGGAGCAATCACAGGGAACACTGTGCCAAGTTCAACCACAATGCAATCCATCAATGGCTTTCATGGCGTTTCTGCTGTGCAGCCAACATCACACAGATTTCCCTCCGTGACACCCTCCCAGAAACCACAAGAAGAAGGAATTAGACTTAGCACCTTCTTTTAGAGTCCTAGTGTTAACTGTAGGATGTACAACTAAAATCAACCAAAAAGCCAAATACGGAGGCTAATTCATGTTGTAGGCGATCACTGTCCACCAAAAGCCCCAGTCTGAGTGGAAAGAGCATGTCCACACATTTAAAACTGAGATGTAGAACAGCTGCATTGGGTGCTGTGTAGCTGTGAAGACAGGTGCAGATGCAAAGGTTCAAGGAGCCTCTGGCCAACTGTGGAAGGTGTGTAAGAGCAGGTATCTGCAGAGAAGACAGTGAGTGTCAGGGACTGGCAGAGAGCTGGGGTGTGTAAGAGCAGGGGTCTACAGAAAAGACAGCGAGTGTTAGGACTGGCAGCTCAGGGCTATCATGAAGCGGCTTGTGTGCTGTGTCCTAAGGTACCTTAACAGATGCAGAAGGAAAGGAGTGTTTTTCTTTTCTAAGATGTGGTCTCTAGTATCCCAGGCTGATCTCAATTTTGCTATGTAGCCAAGATGGCCTTGAACTCCTGATCCTTCTGCCACCACCCCCCAATAATGGGATTACAGTTGTGCACCACCATGCCCAGTTTATGTCATGCTGAGGGTCAAATTCAGGGTCTCATACATTCTAGGCCAGCAGCCTAGCAAATGGTAAGCACCCCAAAAGGAACAGTTGATATGAAATGTTGTTGGTATGAAAATAGATTGTTGGCACATGTCCCAGGAACATGGGTGCATATGACCACTTCAAGAGCAGTGCGGTGTGGCTGCAGCATGAGGTCAATTAAGAAGTGTGATGGATAATGGTATCTATCCAAAGGGCAGGATGTAGCCAAGTTGTGGAAAGAGCCTACAGTCCATCTTGAAAGCAATTTGGAAACATCAGTGACTATGAAGTGCAAATATTATTATCAGATATACATTTAATAATGGAAAACTGGAAGAAATAGTTTGTATCCTGGGATGGGCCCTTATACATTGCAGGACCCCTGAGGTGATATGGAAAAGTCGGATTTTTTTCCTACTGTTGAACTGCTTCACACTACTTGACTGTCTGCTCGGATGTCTGTTCTGTTACTGAACTCCAACATCAACAGCACGGTGCTGACATGTCCATTGCAGTTTCAAAACAATAACTATGTCCATAACAACTGGAGCAGCCACTTAAACTTATAAAGTACTTCACACTTGTAAAGACACTCCAGCACTCATCTGAGGAGTGGGATTGTGGAGTTCGACTGCCTAGGGTGAATCTGGCCCTGAAACCTCTTGCTGTTCATTGTGTGTCCTTAGGAGAGTGTCTTACTTCCCTGTATCATATTCTCATCTCACCTATATGGTAGAATAGCAATAGCACTGAATGAGTTAATTACTGGAAGCATTTAGGATCTGTTGTTGAGGGGACTCTGCTGAGATCTTATGGGTACCCAAAGGGTGTTTTTAAGGGCAGTTTCTGTAGGAAAGAATGGGGAAATTTATTTTTTTAAACTTTTACATTTTTCACATGTGAATATATGGTTTTGCATATATAGGGCCTCCCGTGTGCGTGTGCACATGTGTAGAGGCCATGGATAAATGTCAAGAATCATCTTCAATTACTCTTCCACCTTATTCATTGAAACAAGGTTTCTCAGCCAAACCCAAGGTTAACTTATAAGGCTAGTGTTGCTAGCCTACTTGATCTGGGGATACCCTGTCTCCATCTTCCTAGGACGAAGTCACAGGAGGGTTGCCATGCCTACCTTCCATTTATGTGGGTTTTGGGAATCAGTAAACACTAAATGACTGAGCCATCTCCCCAGCCCAGGGAGACATTTGTTTAAAGGAGCAATGTGAAATACAGATAATTCAGTATTTTAATTGCTTATTTGAAATTTTACAGCATGATGTTTAAAATGCATGTATATTTTGTAGAATATCTAAATGAGTCTACTTAACACTTATATAATTTTTGTGAGGAGAAAACTTAGAATCTACTTTCTTAGTGACTTTCCAGCATGCTACACTGTCACACCTATAGTGTCAGCATCTTTTCTGATGGACCTTTGGGTTTATTTCTCCTAAGTGAAATCACACATCTTTCAGCCAGTATATCCATGTTCCTTTGCTTCCACTTTCAACCAACGGTTCAGCACATCTACAGTCACAATTGTTCCATTCTCGATAACTCAATCCCTTTGTTTACATGTAGAGGCCTTTATCTCTTTATCAATTCTAATTACTATCTGATATTTTCCGCATCGTTCCCCTCTGACTGTAACTTGAGTGGAAGCTGAGTCCCTCTCCTTTCTGCTCACATGTGTGTGCTGTGGGCATGTTTGATAAATCATTCTCTTTCCAGTATGTCATGGTGAAGTTCTTCTCTAGCTGTGTCTTTTTGGGATTTTAAATGTCTCTGATGTCTGTATCTGTTTATCTAGGTTTGAGAAATTTTATGCTGTAATTCTATTGAATAAATTTTCTGTCATTAGTTTTTAATTTAATTTCTTTTTGTATCTGAGGGATTCTCTAAGTCTACTGATCATCTAAGAGTTCCTGGTCATGTGGTCACGCTGATTTAGTGCTTTTCCGGTTGATGTTGCATATTGAGTTTCCTTGACCTTGTCCTACATCTGGTGCTTTATCTTCTGCTTCCATACCTCCACTGGTGATGTCTCTACTGTCTTTTTTATTTGAGTCATTGGTTTCCAATACCAGACTTGTTCTTCAACATCACAATTTTCTTCCTTAGTTTTTCTTCTGTATAATTTTTTTGCCACATGGCTGATTTTCTCAGTTAATTTTTTTTCTGGCCTCTTCCTCTGTTTTTTTTTGTTTGTTTGTTTTGGTTTGGTTTGGTTTGGTTTGGTTTTTTTTTACTTTCCTTTCTGGTCTTAAATTGAATTTGCCTACTTGTTTGTATTCAGATGTTTCACCATCATTTTTGGTAGTAAGCGTCTGAGATTTTCATCTGGTGTCTTACTCATTTCAGTATCTTTGAATTCAGTAATTGATGACCTGTGATCTGTTGAAAGAGTCAGGTTGCCTTGCTTTTTCATTTTTCTTTTGTTTCCTTCTCCCTCATCCCTAACTCTCTCTGCATTCTGCACATCTGTTGCTTTGAGTGTCTCTTCCAGTTTCATTTGGGGATCTTCTCATTGAGCAGCTACTGTTGAGGATTAAAACGTTAAAACAACAGCATCAAGCCACATCAGAGAGATAAACACACCTAAGATGAGCTGAAGGTCACCTGTAACTCACAGTGATCATGCGCTGTGAAAATGAAACCCTTATAGAAAATACGCTGTGGTGGTGATGGTTATAATGCTAATGTGAAAAGAGCAAATAAATAATATGAAAGAAGGCAACTAAGGATTGGGGATAATAGAGAAGTAAGGTTAAATAAATGAAAGGAGAAAGAAATGAATAATGTTATTGCAAAGGAAGGGAAGGAGTTAGAAGAGTAACGAAAAGCTTCTCAGCAATGACTCGGGCAAACATTTAAAAGGTGGAATAAGAACTAAAAGCAGTGTTAATGTCTTTTCCTGAAATCTGTCTTGCCTTCAAAGAGACTGAACTTTTTCCAGTTTATGCAGCCACGTTAATGGCATGCATACATGCTTAACCTGCTGTCCTACTGTGTGCTTGGCCTACTTAAGCTTAAACAATGTAATCAACCTTATAGTGCCTTGGATTTCTTACTTGCTTTTACAACAGAAGCTGAATGTGTTAGCAACCCTTAAACTATGTTTCCATCCATGCCCAGACCTACAACAAAGCACATCTGTGAATGTGCTGTGATGATCATGTGCTAAAAGCAACCAACAAGTTGCAAGCAACCTTAAACAACAATTGTCCCATAAATGTTGACAGCATTTATATAGGTTGGTATCATCTGTGTGCAGCTCTGAGTTCTCTGGTGATTTGAATAGGAATGGCTCCCTTAGACTGTATGAATGCTTGACCCATAGGGAGTGGCACTATTAGGATGTGCGGCCTTGTTGGGATAGATGTGCCTTGTTGGAGGAAGTGTCTCACTGTGGGGGCTGCCTTTGAGGTCTCATCTATGCTCAAGCTACTCCCAGTACAGAGACTCTCTGCTGTCTGTGGATCGAAATGTAGAACTCTCAGCATCATGTCTGCCTGCACACCACCATGATTCCCTCCATGATGATAATGGACCAAACCTCTGAAACTGTACACTAGCCTCAATTAAATGTTTTTCTTTCTAAGAGTTGTGCTCATGGTGTCTCTTCATAGCAATAGAAACACTAAGACACCTACCATGGTGATTTTCTGAAGTTATTTTCTTTCTGTTCTTCTTATCCTGTGACTCTTCTACCAGTCAGCCCCTAAGTGCTCAGACCCTGCCCCAGTGACTTATAATGCCTATACACACAATTAGACTCTCATTCCTAATGCACCCTGACTCCTCATCCCAAATTTACAACACAGGATGGTGATCTTGCACTCCTGAGTTCTGTTCAGATAAGACTTAATGCCAATGGCCCAGTAGACAAGGCCAGGTCATCTTAACTGCTATAAAGAATGTCATCTCTTTCTGGAGCGATTTTCCCTCTAAGAATTCACCACTGTGTTTCTGTCCACCATGCCTATGACTCACCTAAAACTCTTACAGCATGACTTTGGCTGCCACACTGTAGGCTCATCATTCTCATCGGGGCACTAAGGTTTATGCTGTGCTGATCTGTATTGGACAAGGATGTGATGGACAGCAAAGCTGCCTTCACTAGAGGCTTCCCTTCTTGCATGTGAGGGGCCTCTGCTGGCCATACTTAGCCTTGCCATCTGTGGGCTAGCAAATTCTCTTCCTTTCCAAGACTCAGGAACTGATACCCACTGAGGGTGTGAATAGTCTTAGCTGGGGTTTGGCTGTTAAGTGCCCTGGGAATCTGGGAAGCAACCACAGCACTAAGTCTGGGAGGGAGGCAGATGACCTACCTGTCTTCAAAGCTTTGGGGATGTTTGAAGTGTTAATCACCCCCATGAAGAACTTCCTGGTTCTCCAGCTCTAAGGAAGAGAACAGCAGCCAGGTGGCTCCAGAGGTTGATTCACCCCCTAACTTTAGGTTCAAGGCTATCAAATGCCAGTGTTATTCTTAGCCAAGGAGATCCGCTCCCAGTCATCAAGGGCAAAGTTGCACATTTGCTGCCAGAGCAGAGCCTCATGCAGCTGGCTGTTCTCTCAGGCTTGTCGGAGTCCAGCCCTCCTGATCTCTCTGTCTCCAGGGTAGTGTCTTAACCTGGGGCTGCAGCAGATTCAACTCAGACTCCCCGACCAAGGTCTCAGGCACGAGGAACAACTCAGTTTCCAACAATGCATTCCTCCTCAAGATAGAGCCTGCCCACTGCTCCCCAACCACAGGGAGTGGTAAATTGGGATTCCCCTCCATTGCTGAGCCATCCGCTGGGGAATCCACTGGCTCACCAAACACAGCCACTGGTCTTGTCCTGAGGGGAGGATACCAGAGTCTTCATGAGAGCTACCCGGCTTGCCTTCTGGATGAGGGTTTTGCTTTCCCTCCAGCACCAGGCAGCCATGAAGCTTTGTCACACTTGGAATGACTCTTTTCAGTACATCCTGTGTCTTTTTCTCTGCACGGTTAGCAACCTCATCCCTGCTGTCTTAGTTAGGGTTTCTATTGCCGCGAAGAGACACCATGACCACAGCAACCCCTGTAAAGGAAAACATTTAATGGGGGGTGGCTCACTTACAGTTTCAGTGGTTCAGTCCGTTACCGTCATAGTAGGGAGCATGGCGGCATGCAGGCACACATGGTGCTGGAGCTGAGAGTGCTACATCTTGCAGGAAACAGGAAGTAACCGCCAGTCACACTGAAGGAAGCTTAATCAAGAGAGACCCCAAAGCTCGCCCCTGCAGTGACACGCTTCCTCCAGCTAGGCCACACCTCCTAATAGTGCCACTCCCTTTGGGGTCATTTTCTTACAAACCACCACACCTACCATGGCGATTTCTGTCCTCCTTTTACTGTGACTCTTCCCCTGAGTTCCGTCATGTGTCTGGCCCACCATCTTACCTGGAAGTCAGGTAGATTCTTCCTCCCAGCTCTTGTGCATTATGCTGTAATGAACAATGAAACTGTAGCTTCTCCTAGACACACAAATAATAATTTATCTTTTTGTTGTCATTGTTTTCAAACAAAACCTCAAAATTTGGTTAAGTCTTGGTATCAGGTCCCATTCAGTCCTCTCCACCACTCCTGAAAAACTTAGAATAGTACCTGGGTTCAAGCGGTCATATCTAATAACTGTGGGGGGGGGGTTGAAATGGTTTCTCTGCATTGCTTTGCAGCCTCTCCTGGAACTTGTTCTAGAGACCAGGCTGGCCTCAAACTTACAGATATCCACCTGCCTCTGCCTCCTGAGCGCTGGGATTAAAGGCGTGAGCCACCAGCAGCCCTAATAACTATTTGCTAATATGGTTATCATGGGCCCAAACAGGGGCATTAATAAAGCCAGGGAGTTCAAAGGGTTAGACTCAGCTGGGGAGTCAGATGGGAATCTCTGAAATCAGTGAGCATGGATGTTATGTCACGTGTCCATATGAGTCAGAGACAGAATTTATATATGACATTTGGCTATGAGAAAGCTTGAAGGTGGAGTGACTTTTCAAGGTCATATGACTTGTAGCAATGTCAGTAGTCTAGAGAGGCGTGCACCCAGCTCTATCCGGCTGGAACTGCTTAGTCCCTGCAGCTTCAAAGACAGCCTGTTTTTCATGCTTGGCCTTTTCTGGGCTGCAGGCTGTAAAAAGGATGACTAAAGCTGCTCTCCCGTTTATGAATTGCACACCCACCTTCCCCACAAAGAGCAGATGGGCCATGTCCCAATTCTCAGGCCAGCAGCAGGGAAGGGAGGCATGGCCAGCACCTCACAGGGAGCCTTCTCTTCACAGGCCCTGTCAGCAGCACTGCCATCCGGGGTGCAGCCACAGGACACACGCCTCAGCACCCACGTAGCATTACCCCTGTAGCGCTCCATGAATCCCCTGGAGAGTTCAGAGCAGTCACTACGAGAAAGCTGCATAGTGGGAGAGCTCGCTCACGCTGTCATTACAGCTTAGAATTATTTTTATTTTCTGTTACACATTGGTGGGAAGCACTCTAAGAGATGTTTGCTCAGTCTTGTTTAAAGTTTAATATAGAATGTGCTTTTAGTTAGGTTTGAGCGCTTTTCCTGTTTTTGTCGTCGTGTTGATGTTGTTTCCTTTCTTGAGACAGGGTCTCATGCAGCCCAGGTTGATCTCAAATTCACTGTAGAGCTGAGGATGACCTTGTACTTCTGATACTCCTGCCTCAACCTCCCGAGTGACAGGTGTCCGGTACACACTGCCATGTCTGGTTTAATATGATATTGGGATCGTTCATGCTAGGCAAGCACCTTACCAAATGACTATATCCCTAGCCCACAGATAAAATCATCTGAAGAACAAGATTTAATCCCAACATGATTCTAGCATGCTTTTTTGTTTGTTTTGTTTTTGTTTTGTCAACATGCAGAAAAAGCAAAATATCAATTATACTATGGTATTCTGAGGTTTACACAAACTGTTTTGAAAGTAACTAACCCAGGGTAGGAAATGAGACTGAATGGCGTGTGCTTCATACTCTCCAGGGTTCTACAGGAGCCTGTCTGCACCACCAAACTTTCCCTTATGTCAGCTTTTAGCAGTTGGTAGTTTTGGGAATCTAAGTGCTGGACTTTGCTACACTATCTACAATACCCCCTAATTCGGAATCCCAGCTAACACTGTCATCAAAGCTAATGGCAGGCCTCACAATTGTCTTCATTCCTAAATGATTTACATTTCAGGCTCCTCAAGGCAGGAATGGGAAAAGAATATTCACCAAAGATAGACTTGGAAACATGAGAAAGAAGTATAAAATCCAGGGTCAAAACAGTATTCTACCAGGCTCTAAGTTTTTAATTTTTTTATTTTTAAAAATATTTGCATATTTTTATGCCTGTGTGTATGGGCATGTGAGTTCAATGCTGGAGGAGGCAATAGGAAGGCATCCGGTCTCCTAGAGCTGGAGTTACAGAGTTGTGATCCGCCTAATGTGGGTGAGTGATACGGAATGAACACAGGTCGTTTGGAAAAGCTGTAAGCACACTTAACTGCTGAGTCGTGTCTGCAACACTGAACCTTGTGCAATATCTAAAAATTGGTCCAACATTTTCTTGATCATGGGTAATGAATGAAAGCCTCTTCAGTTCTCAACAGCAAGGAAATACTCTCCACAGATTCTTCTTCCTTTTAACTGGTTGTCATCTCAAATTCAACCACATTCCCACACTCTTCGTAATGTCATCACAAACCATGGGTGATGTTTTAACCCTTCCTGTGTTGGTTATTTTAGTTACTTCCCTGTGTATGACAAATGACTACAGAAGCAACTTAAGGAAGAGAAGGCTCACAGTTTCAGAGCATTTTGAGCTCTGTGTGGCAGGGCAGACATGGTCCCAGGAGCGGCTCTGCCTATTGTGGGAGAAGTAGAAGATTGTAAAGGGAAACTTTTTCCTTGCGTGAAGCCTTCCCGCCAGCCTGGTTCTAGAGCCGCATCAGTCCCAAATAAACACACAGGAGTCTATATTAATTATGAAGCTGTTGGCCTTGCTTGTTTCTTACTGGCTAACTCTGACTTAAGTAATTACCCCATAATTGTTAATATAAGTATTTCTCTTACCGGAGAATAGTTCCGGGCTTCCTACCCCATGGTGTTACATCTTGTTATATCTCTGTGTTTCTCCTTCCCAGAGTTCTCCTGGACTCCTAGTCCCACCTATCTTGGTTCCCTATTGGCCCAACAGTGCTTTATTGACACATCAGAAGATGATAGCTTGTTCACTTGATATAGATCAGAAATCAAAGAGTGGCTACAACTGGGAGCAACAAAGTCACATGCTATGTGCCTGCTTCTGCCAATGAGGCCCCAACTCCTAAAACACGAACTGCACCACAACCTGAGACAGTGCATTCCAAACCTGACTCAGTGGGGGAACATCTCAGATTCAGGCCATAACACTAACATGGAGCTTACAACCAATACCACTGTGACCTTTGCCTAAGTGGAGTTTTGGTAGCTTCTGGGTAACTAGTCACCGGGGATGCTGCCCTTATAAAGGATTGATCTAGTTCCCAAGAGAGGGGTTGTGGTTACTTCCCCCACTCTCTCTGGCATCCTGCCTGATCATGTGATCACTTCCTCCTACATTGGTTGCTACCACAATATCATCCACCAAGAGGAGAGCTCACCTGAACATAGCAGACCTCAGAATCACATTCTTGAGTTTCCCAAGCTGTAATCCAAGTAAACCTCTTTCCTTTATATGTTGTATTTGCTAGCAATGGAAAATGCCTAACAATACACTAATACTTGTGTTTACTCTGTGTAATATATCACCACTATACCCTCTGTGGGGGGGGGCATACTGGAGAAGCTGTTGTACTATATAGCTCAAGGTAGACTCAAATTCAGAATCCACCTGCATCAGCCCCTCAAGTGCTGGGATTATAGGGGTGTATCACCAGGCTCTACCATCACAACCTTCAGAAGTTAGGAGCATTGAGTTGTATCAAAATTTTTTGGACTACCAGTCCCCAAATCATAACATGGAGACTTACTATTAATTGTGAAAGCTTGATCTTATCTTAGTCTTGTTTCTAAATAGCTCTTATAACTTACATTACCCCATGTCTATTAATCTACATGCTGTCATGTGGCTCGTGGCTTTTACCTCTCCTTCTGTATGTCCTGCTTCCTTTGCATCCAGCTGGTGACTCTGCCTTTCTTCTTCCCTGAAACCTCTCCGACCTCAGAAGTCCTGCATAACCCCTTCCTGCCTAGCTATTGACCATTCAGCTCTTCATTAAACCAATCACAGTCACATATCTTTGCACAGTGTAAAGGATTATTCTGCAACACTGAGTAGCATATCAGCACTATACTTGAAGGCCACGTGAAACAGTTAAATCTCCCATAAAAAAATCAAACAAAAATGTGGCGCTAAATAGACCACAAAAAGACTTTTGGATATGTGGATAATTTTAATTGCAATTTATTTTTAGGGATAACTTTTCTTTGCTTAATTTTTTGTACCTTTTAGCACTTGATAACTTTCCTTTTTTCCCATAAATCAACGTAATAAAAAGGAAAAATAACAACACTGGGTAGGGCCATACAATGATAGCTATTATGAGATCAGACTTTGAAAATCGGCTCAAAAAACAGATTTAAATAACTAACTGGGTTCTCTAACTAAAAATTTCACAAATCTATCATTTCCTTGTAGACCCATAACATGTAGAAAAGATACACAAGTATTGGCCATTCAAAGAAGCATTACAGAAAGCATAGTTAAAGTTTACTTTACCACTATGCATATTGTTTCCTGACCCTAAGAGGAGCTGGAGCAACAGTTCAACCAATGGATTATAGGGGTGTATCACCAGGCTCAAGCCCAAGAATCTGGTTTTAATTCTCAGAATCTATAGGAAAAATCCAAGTGTTGTGGCACACACTTGCAATCCTGGTGCTGGAAGGCAGAGACAAAAGGATGCTGATAGCACATTGGTTAGCTAGTCTAGACAAATTGACAAACTCCAAGTTTTAATCAGTGATAAATCTTGTCTCAAAAATAAGGTGCCGAACTACTGAGGAAGACACTTGAGGGTGACCTCTGACCTCTGCACACATGTACATAATTATACACTTGCACACACAAAGAGCATACCGGAACTTAAGTTATAATGAGGATGTACACCTGTTTGGATTCCGCTTGAGGGGCTCTACATTAAGAAATCAGATGACTCCTTTAATCCCTTGGGTTCAGTACAAAGGGAAGATGCCAGGCCCTCAAAGGGAATCTGTAACTGCTGACAGGCTTGACAGGGATACAGGTCTGCATTAACTCTCATTGGTAAAGAAAATCTACAAGAGGAACAAAATAATCTAGGAAAAGCTCATGCTGAACTGCACACTGGCTCCTATCCCTTGCTTCATGATGTGCATGTTTGAAGACCACTCCTCATGGCTCCAGAACCATAGCGCTATTACATATTCTGCTCAGGACATCACCAAGAATAAGCAGTAAAAATACAGTGTTGTTTCTGCAAACACAGGAGGAACGGAATTATATTAATCTTATGTAATGCCATTTCCTCATAAATCTCTCTTAACAGAAACTATTTATCTGAGTCAATATTTCCTGTTCTCCACCTACAGTCCATCCTATTAGTTCTAATTCTGATTCTATGAAACAAAAGACAAATCTTCACATGGGACAAATATGGTTGTATAGAAATTTCATTTTTGGCCAGTTTTTAGGTCAATGGCAGAAAGCCGCCACATTCTTTGCCAAAACATCATAAGAATAGTCTGTAGGCCACTTACTAATAATCTCCTCTGAAGACTTTGAGCTGGGCCCCCTACGGTTCAAATTGCTCTCAGCTTCCATGTTCCTGCTGGTGTGACCCACCAAGCCCTGCTTAAAGCATTAACTGCCTTCCTAATCCAAAGTCCCAAGTCCACATCCCACCAACAAGCAGCATGGTCTGGCCTGTGACAGCAATACCCCACTCCTGGTATCACGTCCTCTCTTAGTCAAGTTCTTTTGCTGTGAAAAGACACCCTGACATCCGCAACTCTCGTCAAGTAAAGCATTTAATTGGGGCTTGCTTACACTTTCAGAGGTGTAGTAAATTTTCCTCATGGTCAGGAGTGTGGCTGCACACAGAAATAGCTGAATGTTCTACATCCAGATTCACAGGCAACAGGAAGAGAGAGACCCTGAGCTGGGAGTGAGTTTTTTGAAACTCCAAACCTACTCCCGGTGACACGCCTCCTCCAACAAGGCCACACCTCTTAATCCTTTCAAATAGGGCCACTCCCTGGTGATCAAGTATTCAAATCTATGAACCTCTAGGGGCCATTCTCATTAAAACTACCACAAGCAGCAAAGGCTGATAACGGGAAAGCAGTAGACAACCGAAGGAGATGCATCTTTAAGAGATGGAAAGAGCCAGGTATTGTGCCACACACCTGTAAGAGATGGAAAGTGCCACACACCTGTAACTCCCACACTGGGGAGGTCACAGCAGGAAAGACTGTATGCTTAAGATCAACCTGGCCTAAAGGCTACATAGCCAGACCCTATCACACACACACACACAAAAATCAGAAATAAATAATAAAAAGATGAGAAAGAACAGAATCTTGAGTGAGGCTAAGGGAAAGCAGTTGATCAAGCAGGGGTGCACATTTCATGAGGAAAACACAGGAGAGATGAGAGCAGAGGCCAGCAGCTGTGCACATGTGGCAGAAGGCAAGATTGCACACTAGGGAGCAGGGAGTTCTGAGAGTAACAACTACAAGTGAGTACTTAAACTGCTCCAAAGGGAAAGACACTGAAGTCACTAGTGACCTCCGAGTGAGTGCTGGAACTTATAGTCACTATTCAATATGAACCACTCCAGTCAATCCCTTCTGTGCCATGACCACTACCATACAAGGTCAGTTAGTCAGATGAGGACAACGAAGAGAAAAATGAAGTCCAGGGGCTAAAGGGTAGATTTAAGGGGTGAAAGATAATGAAAGACTGTGAAATGAATTCAGGAGAGCTGCAAATGCGGGAAGCAGAAGCTCACAGATCTTTTTACAAAGCAGTGTGATAGTGCAGGAGAAGTTGTGTCTTCATCCTTAGTGACTGCCTTTAAGAAAATGGAGACAAGCACATCACTTTGGAGTGGTAGGTCAATTACTCAAGTTGAAAGTCAAAAGTCATTGGTCATGTTATATAGACTTCTGCACCTCCAAGGAGTGTAGCTTGGAAAACACTTCCTTGCTTGTTTCACTGTCTTACAAAAGAGGGATCCCTGATAAGGAAGGCAATGGTCACAAGATGATGGTCATTTTCAGGAAGGATGATGTGAATACAGCAAATTCACTTTCAAGCAGGAAACCACAGTAAAGTGCGAGCTCTGATAAACACTACTTTATAGGGAAGGACACCAGAGCTCAAGAAAACCGAGAGGCCAAGGTAAACTAGAGAGTGATGGAGCTGGAATTAAGTGATTTATGAACAGCCTGTTCCTTCCATCACTACCAATTTATCATTTTCCCAAACAAACAGAAAATCTACATCCTATTTGTCAAAAATGCATGACTTTGCATATTTCCATCTTTGCAAAATAAACTCAAGGATCATGGCAGCACACTTAATTATAAACTGACTTGTTACCTATGAAGCAGTTATCCTTAATCCATTACGAAATAAGATTCCTTGAGTCAAAGAATGGAGTTTGAAGACAGTGTAGCCCAGTTGGTGGAATGCTTGCCTTGCATGTACAGAATCCCATGTTTGATACAAAGTACTATATAAACTAGGCATAGTGGTACACATGTATAATTCCAGCATTTAGGAGGTAGAAGCAGGCGGATCCTCAGCCATATAGCAGTTCAAGACCAGCCTGGGACTCAGGAGACCTGGTCTTTAAAACATCACCAACAAAAAGAATGACTATCGGGATGACTCTACCTTGAGTATAAATGCCCATATGACTCCTCTGGCATGGGTGTAGCTGCAAGAGCAATCAGCGCTGGGAATGCTGGGAGTTCTACGTCACTCTGCCTAACTCAGGGTGGCATATGCATGCATTAATACTATCAAAGAAGAAGAACGCTTCTGTCGCCTCAGACCATGTGTTCAGGACAAGAGAAGGCAGAGGTAGAAGCAAAGGCTTCAATAGTCATTAACTTGGGTGGATAACTGTGCCAACACCATCAAGCTGTAACACTCCATGTGACCTTAGGAAAAACAAATCAATAAGAGCAATACTAAATTTAGAACAGCAAGAAAAGGAGAAATATATGTTTATCTTCCCCCTATGTGTATCTGGAGGGGAAATGTAGTGGAGAAATGGCTGACTGAATTAGTGTTAACACACTCTACCTAAATTGCACCCTCCTATTCACAAATTATGCTATACTAATCAGGTAATAGCAGTTGTATCGTCCTCTTGTAAAATGACAACATCGTGGACAGAAACACCCAAAGCCCACTGTCCTTTCTAAGGGCATTGCTGCTGCCACTAGGCACCTTCTACTGGTTATCACTCTACTGTTATGGGCCAGCCACATTAGCTCACCTCTGCTACAGGCAAGGGGAGACTTTTCCCAGCCTTGTTCATTTTCTCTTTTATAAAGTGAAACCACCTCCCATCTCTCTATGGTTTTCCTGTTTTATCCTTATCCTTTATTTTCCTAAGAGAGTCTAAGAGGAAATAAACAGGGGACATTCCCTGCAGCAAATGTGATTCAATTTGCCTCCTACACATCTGTCATGGATTCACCTCCCAAAACCCCACCCACATTCTCAGTCATTGCCCAAGGCCATCTTTTCATCGGCTTCTAGAATGTGTATGTGTATGGGGGGGATGGTCTGAATGTGTCTATATGGGTATAAGTCTCTCTGAATGTGTCTGTGTAATCTGTATGAGTTTACATGCATGTGTGTGGTAGGGGAGGTGTAAAGCTCTCAAAGTTATTTTGGCTCATGGTTTGAAAGGATACAGTCATGGTGGCAGGACAGGGGAGCAGCCTGACACATTTTGTCCACATTAGGGATAGATCAGTGCTCTCCTCCAACACATCCCATCCACCTCTTTCATTCAGTCCAAGACCTGAGCCAATGGGATGATGCCACCCACATTGAGGACAAGTCTTCCCTGCTCATAACATTGATGCTTTTTAACCTTCTCTGTCTTCACCTACAAAGTTTCATTCAGGATCAACTAGGCATCAACAGTATGAGCCCTGAGAGACTCATGACCCTTGCTCTATGAGATGGCACATCACTTATCTTCGTATACCTTCTACATTATACTAATTCATTACATAGGACATTGCCAACATGCTTTCTCCTTTGGTCTAGTCACTTGCAAGCATCATACAGCATCTGCATTTACTTGACTATTATCCAGATAAGCTCCTTCTGGGTCTGTTTTCCCAGAAATATCTTCATTCATTTTCATGGCATAGAGGTAGAAATTTAAGCATGGTTATATGCACTAGAGCAATTTATTCAAAGATTCCTGCAGTAACCACTAAGCATTGTTCCTGGTATTCGAACCTTGATACCTAGATTATCTACTGCAACAACGCCTCCTCTATGCTGTTCCCCCTGGCTCAACTTTCTCTCCTACTTCACAGACCCCAGAATACTGAACTCTTCACTTCATGCCCACCCCAACTCAGCCCAGCAACCCACCATGGTAGTTTGCATCTTGCAAATTATGTCCCTCAAAGATTCAAAAACTACAAAATCTTGACGGCAATGTGAAGACTCCAGTCTACATTCTAAATGCTGGTTTTCAATCAAACAATGACTTGGGGATAAGATGAGATGCTGGATGTTTTTGTTTTCTGTGCTGTGAATTTCAGAAAGGAAATTTCAACATCTTGGCTGGCAAAAAATAGAATGAGCAGCGCGGTGGGAGGCATGGATTTTCAAAGGTCAAGAAGCCTTGCTGTCAGGACACCAGCTTTGCCATTTCACTTTCCTAGAGGGGCCCTGCCTATCCTGTGGAGAGACAATGAGTCTCCTCAGGCAGCAGATCAGCGCTTTCTCTTCACATATCCCTGAGACCTGTGTCTTACTTCCGCTCACAAATGGGAGAGTAGTGCAACTGTCCCACAGAGCAGACGAAAGAGGAGCCTACTCATCAATTTGGAGCTTCTAATTTTTCATGTATGGCCTTTTTGCATGAGTAAAACCAAACAAACAAAAACAGATCCCTCCCCCCAAAATAGGGGAAAAGGAATAATGGATGTCTGTCAGTGATGACCAGACACAGTATGCACAGCTCCCCAGGAACTAGTTCAGCAAAATAAATCCAATGAACACTCCCAGCCCGCTTACATTTCTGCCATTGTGTACCTGCAAGCAAGCCTCAGAATGATGCTGAAAGTTAACCTTCCATTTGTAGTGCAAGACGTTGTCAGTTTTCCAAACCAGTCTGCCCCCAAAGACCTTATCAATCAGCTTTCCACTCCTGCTGTGTGTACCGTCCCTGGTCTACCGAGAGCTCTACAGAACCATTCCTATGCTGGCCAATGTTTTCCCACTAACATGAAATAATGTACTTTCAGGTTCAGTGAGAGTCCTAAAAGTTCATGTGACCTCATGAAAGTGCATTTTGTAATGCCCAGTGGTTTATACTATGTGGCAAGTTTTTGTGCCATGAGAAGGTGAAATGGAAAAGAGCTACACCTGTGTGCTTGGTGAGGCCGGACCCAGCTAAAAGCACTGAGGGATGAGATTTCTCCCTAAGTCAAACACCAGATAAAAATGTGTGAAAGCGCTGCAGAGGGCTGCCAGTCATTTCAAGAATGACCTATGTGGTTTACTCATGCTGAAATTGTGTAAAACCTTTGTTGCTAGGCACCTGTCATGCATCATCTCCTTTAACCACAGCCACACTCCAAGTGTTTAGCTGGCTTCCTCTTCCAGTGGAGACTGGAAGTGCACCCATAGCATCACAAAGCCCCCTCCTGGGACCTCAGCTTGTATGTCTTTGCTGGCACTTGGATAACACTGTGGGCAAATGATACTTGCAGACACAGGAGACATCTAACAGACACCCATAAAAATAATTGCATAAAACCCAGTCCACTCTGCTTCCATTTTTAAAGCATGTATCTACTCACTCACTCATGATTGTCCGTGTCTACTTGCTGCATTAGCTATTGTCCTCATGGCTGTGACAAAATACCTGGCAGAAGCAATTTAAGGAAAGAAAGGTTGATTTAGGTCAGATCAAGGTTTCTGTCCACTATATTGGGAAGTCATGGTGGCACGAAGCTGGTCATGCACATCCACGGGTAGGAAGCAGAGATGAGCACCAATGTTCAGCTCCTGTCCTTTTAGTTCAGTCCAGGAACCAGACCAAGTGATGGAATCCATCCCATCTCAGTTAACCTTATCTAGATTGTTCCTCACGGACATGGCTCCTGCCTCATCTCCTTGGTGACCCTAGATACTGTCAGCCTGGCAGCCAGGATTACCCACCACACCTGCTAACAGCAAATCAGATGTCCTTCTAGAGTCATCTTCCGTTCTGCTTTTTCTCACACACCCTGCAGTCACTTCTCAGTAAATCCCATCAGCTGACCTTCAAGGTGAATGTGGCGCCTCCATTGCTCTCCTCTGCCTGAGCCTGGCCAGCTCTTGACTGTGTCAGCAATCTTAGAAAAGGATTCTTGCTCCCAACCTTTTCCCATCTAGTCATTCTCCACACACCAGCCACAGGCGTCCACTGCAGGAAATACCCATCCCGTCCATCTGATGCTCAGGGTCCTCCCTAGAAATCCTGGCACTGGTCCGCTGCCTTTTGTCACCTCACTTCCTGTAATGCTTGACTACCAACTTCCATGTGAGTCCCTATGCCCCAGCCATATTAGCCTCTGTGCTGTTCCTCAAAAATAACAGGTATAATTTCACCTCAGTCTTCAGACTAACAGACCTGCCTTGACAAAGATTCTTGCTCTTCATCATTTCATAGCTGAACTCTTCCTCCTTCCCTCCCTCCCTCTCTCCCTTCCTCCCTCCCTCCCTCCCTCCCTTCCTCAGGCTAAGCCCTCCTACCTTCCTCCCTACACCCTCCCTCCTTCCTTATGAATAAACCTTCCCACTTCCCTCCCTCTGGCTAAACCCTCCATTCCTTCTTCTGACTAAACCCTCTCTTCTTATAGCTAAACCCTCTCTCCCTCTCTCCGGCTAAGCCTCCCTTCCTCTGACTAAGCCCTCACTCTGACTAATACACCCTCCCTCTCACTAACCCTCTGTGGTATTTTTAATGTAATTGGTCTCCATAAGCTCACAGGCAGTGGATCCATGAGAAGGTGTGCCCTTGCTGGAGGAAGTGTGTCACTGGGGGAGTGGGTTTTGAGGTCTCCTATGCTCAAGCTATGGTCAGTGTACAGATGGGTCACTTCCTGTTGGTTGCAGATCAAGATGTAGAACTCTCAGCTCCTCTCCCGAACCATGTCTGCCTGCATGTCCCACCATTACAATAATGGACTAAACCTCTGAACTGTAAGCCAGCTCCAATTAAATGTTTTCCTTTATAAGATTTGCTGGGGTCATGGTTTCACAGCAATAGAAACCCTGAGACACCCTCCCTCCCTCTCTCCCTCCTTCCCTCTAGCTAAGTTCCCCCTTCCTTTTTTTCTCTTTTCCCTTTGTTTCCTTCAGGTTCTTAAAAAAATGTCACTTAATTAGCGAGGCCACTAGTACATCAACTATCCACAATCCCAACACTTGAGTAATAGTTTCCAAATCACAGTGGCCAGTTGAAAAGAGACTTACAGGCTTTGCCTTCTCTTCACCTCTCTCCCTATTTAAACGTGCTAGGTTGAGCCATACAAAACTACTATTAAGTAAGTCAAAGCCACCAAATGTCTACAATTCTGTGTTGTTTGGTAGCTCTCTGAGGATAGGTGATTTTCTCTGTTGTATGTCCTATACAGGTAATAAATGCTCCATATTCCACAGATATTTGATGTGTGCTTGCTAACACCAATGCTGAGGCATGTTTTAATGAACTGTACACGGAGGAGCGAGAAGGTACCTTACCTGCTGGACAGTAATCACTTTCCCTCTGGGCCTAATTTAGCCTAGCTTACCAGGTTTTACTCAGGACTGGGAATTAGCCAGCCTGCACTATCCTTGAGGTTTCCTGGGACCCAAAGCCAACTGTGTTCATAATTCTTATTTCTGCCATTTTAAAGACTTCAAGTCTTTGCACTTCATTGACAATTTCAGAAGAGAAAGTATGGATGGCTTTACGCTTGTAAATCCCTTAGATACTCCACACAGGGCTGGGAAATCTGTGGACCAATTTGTTGAGATGCCACACAGGCTCTTTCCAGAGTGAGGATTAGGAAGAAAGAGAGGGAAACTGCATCCCTCCGCAACTGCCTCAGAGACCTAACCCAATCTCAGTATATATTGGATACATTTTATTTCCCATTTATTATCCTCTTGTAATTTTCTGCTGTCAATGCTTTCTTGGTGATCAATACAACTTTTATGGATTTGCAGAAAATTATTTCTTTACTGGAGTAAATGCTCAATGATTTCAGGCTTGTTTCCTCTGAATCTGGGTCCCGTATAACAAAGAGGCTGAGCCTCTTTGTTGAGAGCAATGCATTTTTAACAGAATGGGGATCTCCACCAGGGACTCAGTCACCTCTTCCCCCACTTCTCCCACTACCTCTACCAGATCCACACTGCTCGGGGACTCTGGGAGTTCACTGGGACATTCTCTCAGAGGTTTACAACAGCTTGCTGTTCTCCCACTGGATCATCTACCAAGCTGTATGAAGTTAAGAATCCCACTTTCTGGTTCTCATCCGCAGACTGGAAGCCATAACATCTCCATTTCACCAATGAGTGCACATTCAGAAGTATCAATTCAGGGCCAGCAAGATAGCTCAGCAGGTAGAGGTGCCTGCTGCCAACCCTGTAGACCTGAGTTCACTCCCTGGCACTATTGTGGTGAAGGGTGAAAACTAACCCCCCAGTTGTCCTCTGGCATCCATGTGCACACTCACACACATAGACACAGGTAGAGAACTGTAGTATTTCACATTTATGTACTGCTTCAAGGTCATTACAGTAGAGGGCTTTCTGCTTCTGTTGCTGTCTTAGTCTGTTCCTAGCACTATAACAAAATGCCATATGCTGAGTGATTTACAAAGAGGAGAGGCTTACTTTCTCACTGCTCTGGAGCTGAGAAACTCATGGTTCAGATGCTAAACTGGCGACAGATAAGGGTGGGTTTCCCATGAATGGCATCTTCTCAGGGCAATGCCTGGCATGTTACAGGAAACTCTCTGGTTTCCTCCGGTCACTGCAGCAGCCTCCATTCTTGAGCTTTTCAAATTTAGATGGGACACACAGTGGCAGTGTGAGCAGTCGGGAGTTAGAGCAAGCAACAGCCCAGTCCTCACACGAGTGGGCTTGTATTTCTCTTCATCCTGTTGCCCTCTCCTTGTGCATAGGGTTATGAAGCGGGATTTTAGGCACCCTGAAAGCTGAAAGATCGCCAGGGGAAAGAGTACTAGCACTCTGCACATGCGTCCCCGGCAGGTGTTCTGAAGACAGTCTAAACTGACCCAGGTTCAAGCACCACCTCCCACTGTTTTTTATTTCCCGCTTCATGGCCCCACCAATTTTCTTCATCTCTCATCTTCGAGGCCTCAAGCAGCCCCATCTAAAGAGACCACGGCCACATGTTTTTCTTTATGTCCATCCCTCACAGAGCCAACCTCCTGTTTAACATGGGGAGGAAAAAGCCCAGAATAGGGTAAGACTGTGATACCCCTTTATGACAGCATTCATCCTGTTCATAAAAGCTCTGCTTTAGGACTGGGCAGTCCCCTGAAGTCCCACCTCTAAAGTTCCCATGAATTTCAAATGATATTCAGACCACAGCCGAGGATGTAGCTCAGAGAGAAGAAAGCTTGCCCGGCATGCATGAAGCCCTGGGTTCTACCCCCAGACTGTATGAACCAGTGTGGTAGTGCACACCTGTAATCCTAGAACCAAGGAAAATTAAACAAGGGAGATCAGAAGTTCTGGTCACCCTAGGCTGTATATTAAATTTGAGGCCTATCTGGGAAAGAAGGGGGAGAGCAGAGAAAAAATAACCTAATGCTTATATGCTAGATAAAATAGATTTTTAATAATTATTTTTGCACTAGAAAACATTAGATTCTTAAATTGAAAATAACTTTCTTGACAGATAATCATCTGCTATCACCAGACATATTAAGGCAAACATGAACATTTTGTACAGGCACGCTGCAGAGACTATGGGGAATGTGACTCTTGTCAAGCACGCTGTTCCTGACAAAAACACAAATTCATTTACAAATGACAAGGCAAAAAAATAAAATTAGACCATTTTGCTTGAGTTATGACACAGGAAAACATCAAGGACAGCTCAAGGACTACCCTTCCAGGCTCCCAGGAACATAAGACAAACTACAGCGTGGTGTGTAGAGCCAGAGGAAGATGTGGTAAAGTCATGATCTTCCCTCCACCAGGAATCCTCCAAGAATCACTTGATGCTTTTCTCCGTGCTCAGCATAAGTACCTTTGCCCTTCTCAACACACACAAATACTTGAAAAACTCTTCATGTGCACATGAGAGTCTGGCCAGCCTGGAACTTTCTCTCAGTCCCAGAAGGCATCCATGACATGCAGCACTCTCTGTACAATGTTTCCACCATCATTCTCCCAACATCTTCTATATTCCACCCCAGCTCTGTTCCTAAGCACCTCTCATTTACTGTATTCCCCTAATTGGTGGGTGACATAACTCTCTACCTGGCTCCCAGGGAGAATCTTGGAAAGTAGTTCAATTCCTCTAATGTAACCCAATTAGTCACCCAGTCTTGACCCACACCTTCCAAACACTGCCTTATCTCTTCATCATCTTTCATTCTCCCCCTCAGATCCTCCTTGGATTGCTTCTGTGACATTTCATTTCCTGTTTCTCTTTTTGTCCTTATCTACCTCATCTTCAGCACTGTATTCAAACATATATACATAAAATGTGATCATATGACTTACTTCTTTGACTAAACATATGAAAATATGTGATTGACTTATGTGTAAAAATTAGGAGCCACGGACATTGCTCAATTGATAGTGTCCTCTGAACAAGCATAAGGACTTAAGTTCTAGCACCTACATAATAAGTTGGGTATGGTGGCGTGCACTTGTAATCTCAGTGCTGGGGCAGTAGAGATAGGAGAACCCTTAGGTCTCACTGACCAGTTGGCCAAGTCAAATCTGTGTACCTTAGATCCAAGTAAGAGGCTTTGTCTCAAAAAATAAAATGGTACCATATCCAAGGTTGTCATCTGACTTCCACATGAACACATACAGTCACACACATGCACCTGTACACACACATATACACACATATGATGATAATGAAGACAAGAAGGAGGAGGAGGAGGAGAAGGAGGAGGAGAAGAAGGAGGAGGAGGAGAAGGAGAACCAGACACTCTAGATCATACCTTTGATCCCAGCTACGTAGAAATCTCAAGTAGGAAGGTCACTTGAGATCAGAATTTTGAAGCCAGTCTGGACAAGATCCAATTACAGAAAACAAAAGTTTAAAAAAATGAACATTGAAAAGAGTCAGTGCATAATAGGGTGCTACCTTCTTTAAGATGAAATGTAGGACCTCTGCCTGTCCTTTGTGAAGCTGATAGACTTTCAAGAGTTGACTCATTTTTCAATCCCCTTTATGAACCTAGCTTCTATACAAGCCAGAAACATGAACATCATCTCAAGATGCCTAAAGAGAAGACACAATAGCACTGTCATCTTTGGCACCAATCCAGTGACAATAGAAGAACCATATCAGAAAAACAAAACTGCAAAGGCTCTACATCAGCTACTGGGTGAACATCCCACTTACTCTTCTCACCAGGCTTGAGGAGGCAAATAACTTCTCCATGCTTTAGCTTCCTCATCAGTGGATGAAGGTTGTAACAGTTTATAATGACTACATTAATTAAAATATGCAGAGTATCAGTAAATAGCAGATACTGTAATCCCCAGAGCACCTTAGGAGAGAGAAATTAAGCATCGGAGCAGGGTCTGAGGAAGTGACAGAATAAGAAGAGAAACTAAGATCACACCACGGGGAGACAGATGGAGTATGTGCAGTTCACAGAGAAGCAGTGTTGCCAAGATTGAACAGCTGTTTTAAAACATCTGAAAAAGAATCCACAGTATAGATGGAGGAGGAGGGGTGGAACTCGAGACAGATTCCAGCTCAGAGTAAGAAAACATTTTCAACTAAATAGAGTGTCTAACAATGCAATGTATTTTTTTCTATGAGTTCCCTACCTCTAGAGGCATTTAGCCAGTGCCTGGGCAACTCCTCATTTAGCATATTCTAAGGAGATTATGCAACTAATACAGTGGAGAAGTGAGAGTCTCAGGTGACAAGAGGCTTCTGTGTCACTATCAGCAAATAGCTGTTAAGTTATAGTTTGGAATGAGTCTTACCAAGCATGAGCATACATTCACCTTCGAGTTGATATGCTCTCTTGTTTCTCCAGTTTACCTACTGTCCCAGTGCTGAGTAAATTCCTTCGACATGAGGTCCTGGCTGGGCACTCAGAGTGGACTTCCACAACATGTCCTCAGGTGGCAGCCACCTCCCCACATTTTCTTCTCATTGGTAGACATCTGTTGTGGAATATTTCTTCACACGTGTGAAGATATGTTGCTGTGATTGGTGTAATGAGGAGATGAACGGCCACTAGCTAGGCAGATGGTATAGGCAGAACTTCTGGGCAGAGAGAGAACTCTGGGAAGAAGGAAGGTGAAATGGACGGCCAGACTCGAAGGAAGCAGGATGGGCAGTACAGAGGTGAGGTAATGCCTCATGGCAGAACGTAAATTAGTATCAACGGTTAATTTAAGTTATAAGAGTTAGTTGGAAACAAGCCCAAGCTAAGGCCAGGCTTTTATAATTAATAAGTCTCCATGCCGGTATTTGTGAGCCATTTGACAGTCAGATGTGTGTTCTCCAAGACGTGCACACTCATCATTTCAAGCACTTTTGCGTGCAAACACACACACACACACACACACACACACACACACACACACACACACACACCACTGTGAAACCATGGTTTAAGAGCATTGGCTGTACATCCGTTCAGTGTAGTTGTTCTGACTGACTCTCAGGTGGGCCTGTCTTGCCTTGTTTTCACACTGGGCTCTGAATCCTTTGAAAATAACTGAGAAAGTCACTCTCTGAAGGCTTGGTACCTGGTGTGACTCATCTTGCACAGGCCTTGCCCTACGTCTATGACGAGTCTGTCTCATGAAATCTCATTCCTTTGGGGGATATTTTTCCCAATATTTTTTTCTTAAACTGTCTTATTTTTAAATTGGTATATAATAACTATAAATATCTATAGAGTGTGATAATTCAATAACTAGTATTCAGTACGTAATGATCACACCAGAGCAGAACATTTCTACCTCCTTAAACACCAGCTTAGGTTGGGTTCTTGGGACTGTCTTACTCAGGTTATGCAAACCCTAGCCGTTCAGTGTCTGTTTCATTCCTAGCCACGCACTTTCAGTTCAGACTCAGGATGAAATGAGTGTTTCAACTTTCCTCGTGGATGTGATGAAAGAACAGCGTGGATTAAATTTCTGCAGAAGCTTAAGAATGTCTAGAGTGGGGGAGGACAACTCGGTTGGTAAAGTGCTTGCCTTCCAAACACAAGGACAAATTCCATCCCCAGAATCCATGTCAAAAAGCCAGACATGGCAGCCTGAGCTTGCAGTCTCAGTATGAGAGAGAAAGAGACAGGCAGGGTCCCTGGTGCTCACTGGCATACCAGTCTAGCCTTCTTGGTGAGTTCCAGATTAGTGAGAACCTTTTTAAAAAAAAATTGAGATGAACAATGTCTGAGGACTAACACCTACGGTTCACCTCTGGCTTCCACATGCACATACATATACACATACATGCCCATATACCTGCGCGCACACACACACACACACACACACACACACACACACACACACACACACACACACGAAGAATGGCTACAGTGCAAGTTATTTGGTAATGATAATAAAATAAACATAAATAATAAAATATAAAATGGCTATTTTGGCATAGTTGTATCAAGAGAGAGATCTTGATAGGCAAGCCAACCAGTCAGGAAACTATTAAGTAGCCAGAGAGAGGCCATGTGATGGGAGTTGGAGTCAAACTGAACTGTGTTTGACTCCTGGTTTTTCCACTTAAAAACGTGAGCAGAGGTTGTCTCTGGCTCTTTTGCCTACTTGAGGGTCCCTATACCTCCAACTGGGCTGCCTCTAGCAGCCTTGATGTGATCTTGACATGATGGCATGTGCCTGCTATGCCGTGTTTGGTTGATGTCCCTGGGAGGCTGCTCTTTTCTGAAGGGAGGCAGGGGAAGGTGGATCTGGGGGAGAGTGGAGATACGAGGGAGAGACTGGGGGGTAGGAGGAAGGGGAGACTGCAGTCGGGATATAATATATGAGAGAAGAATAAAAGTTTTTTAACGACTAATTAAAAAAGACTTGAATGACCTTGATCAAGCTACTTAATCCCTCCCAACTTCAGCCTCCTCTTCCAGAAAATGAGGGTGTACTAACATATACCTGACAGGGTTGTTAGCTTTCATGTAGGGTGTGACAGACCACCTGACAGCAGCAACTTAAGGAAGGAAGGGTTTACCTTGGCTCACAGCTCCAGGGTACAGTCCACCAAGGCAGGGGAGTCATGGTGGCAGGAATTTGAGGCAGCTGCCCATGTGGCATCCACAGTTAGGAAACAGGAAGTGATGGATTCTGACCAGCTGGCCAGGTAGCATCCACGGTTAGAAAGCAGGGAATAATGGATGCTGGTCACATTGCATCCACATTTAGGAAGCAGGGAGAGATGGATGCTGACTCTCAGTTCCAGTCCTGCTTTTCATTCAGTCAGGCACCCCAGGTCATGGAATCATCGAGCCCATATTTATGGTAGGTCTTCCAACCTCAGTAACCGTATCCAGAAAGCCCATCAAAAACATGTCTAGAGCTTTGTCTCCAGGACGCTTTAAAACCCCATGAAGGTGACAATCAAGTTGGTGATAGATTCATGTAAAACATGGTTCCTATTGCAAAAGCGGAAAGAATGGATAGCTTATTGCTGTTGTTAAAAGTGGTACTGTTGTGACTGCAGATGCTAAAACAACCCCAGGCAGTAGCCACTGGTGTTTCAAAGTGCTGAGTCTTCAGTGCAGTATTTACAAGTGTAAAATCACAATAAACATCAAACTGGGCTTTAAAGGTACACTGTGCAGAAAGTGATTTTATTGAATGTTGAAGTGTTAATACTTAGGGAACATTAGGCCAAATAAAATAAAATAAAATATACTATCTAAATTTATCTCCCCATTTCTCTGTATTCTGAAAGTAGCTACTAGAGATCTTAAAATGATGACCATGGCTCTCGTGCTCCAATTGGTCAGTTGCTTCTCGCATATATGATGAGAATATACGAACAAAAGGCTGGCTGATTGGCCTGACAGAGCATGTGGAGGGGGGAGGGATGGGTGCCTCTTGGTTTTCTGTCTAGCTTGTGTTCCTCCTTCTCTCCATGCGCCTGGCTCCTTCTAACCTGTAAGTGCCTCAGTAGCTACTCCCTGCTAGGTCAAGTCCATTTTCCTCTGAACACAACTCCATGCCCTGACTGCAAGTTTCTGGCAGATGGCAGGCCACAATGATCAACTCATTTCCTTGGGGGAGGAGAGAATTTACATTCATTCCTGGAAGTCACATTTCTCAGCTCTCAACACATCTCCCTCAGAAGCAGGGCAATTACTGGAGACAAATATTACAGCCTTAATTGTCACAGAGAAGGAAACTGGAATTCAGAGAGGCTGAGTACTTAACACCAGTCACACAGCAAAGAGTGAGGCGTAAAAGCAATCCCTTCCACTCCCTGAAGCCAGCATCCTCTCCCCAAGTAGGTGGGTTTTGAGGAACAAGTATGGACAGATAATTCAGATCCCACCAGCCACTCTCCTTCATATCTGGTTTTTCCTAGTCCTTTGAATTGTAAATTCCTAATTTAGAGCCCAGAACCTTATGTCACAAATATAGACAACTTGAACTCTTTAGCCAAATTCTTACAAGTCATTTAGATCATTTGCTGACTCTCCTAACTGAATCATCACCTCATCAGCATCTTCCAGACAATTGTGAAGATATGGAATTTTTAAAAAAAGGTTAAATGTCTAATCTACTATTTCTTAACAGTCCGTCATCACAGATTCAAAAACTTAAACAGGCTTTGCCTTGACCTGGCACCATCAAAGAAGAAACATTCCTTCTCCTTTATCTTTGAACACAGTCTCCTCTCACACTGAATCTAAACAGTCTTAGAAATTAAAATTCCCTTTTCTCCAGCTGCCTCTGAATGGCTTTCATCTGTAATCATGAAGAGAAGCAGTCCAATAATACAAACAAAACAAAACATCCACTCTCAAAATCGGTATCTGTGGGCTCAGCAGTTAAGAGTACTTGGTGCTCTTGCAAAGGACCCAGGTTCAGTTCCCAGCACCCACACTCCAGATCACAGATGTCTGTAGGCTCCAATTCCTTTTGGGCCTCCTCAGGCACCACACACATGTTGTGCACATACAGACACACAGACAAGCATTCATACACATAAAATACAAATAAATATTTTTTTAAAAATTGGAGATCTAGCTCAAAATATCTCTGCTATATCTTTTGGCTTGTAAATGCCAATATTCTGTGCTGGAGAGATTGCTGAACAGCTATTAGGAAGGCACACTGCTCTCACAGCAGACTCAAGTTCAGTCACCAGCACACAGCTGTCCATAACTCCAGTTCCAGGAGATTGGATGCCTTCTTTTGGCCTCTGAGAGTGGCTGCACTCACATGCATGTTACAATAAAATAATAAAATGCTAACAGTTATTTTTCTGATTTCTAAAATCCCCTCAGTCAGGAAAATGAAATATCAACTAATT
Organism: Mesocricetus auratus; assembly: GCF_017639785.1. Classification (NCBI taxonomy): domain Eukaryota; kingdom Metazoa; phylum Chordata; class Mammalia; order Rodentia; family Cricetidae; genus Mesocricetus; species Mesocricetus auratus. The sequence goes on along the minus strand of NW_024429195.1, from coordinate 31,127,694 downwards.
AGGCCTGTTATCTGTATTAGAATAAGTAAATAGTTGTTTTTATAACATAAACACAGTCTTACATATACATGTAAATAAATAGATATAAGCACAAGATAGCTGCAAATAGTGTTAGCTTCTCACAGTAACTCCCACAATAAATGCAAAAGGTCACACTAATAGCTCTGTTCTATAGATGCAGATAGACACTGGGAGGGGTTGACTAGCTTGTACCAGTAATGATGCTGACAGCAATGGAGCAGCAATGGAGCTCAGGTTCAGCCCTCTCCCTCCAAGATCTCCTAGGCTCTTACCGTCTCCCTGGCCAAAGGGAGTATTCAAAGCAAAGCAATCTTTGTGCTTCTGGTGGGAACAGAAGCCATCATGACAGACCGAGTCTGAGGCGGAGAACTCTGGCTTCAGAACACTAAGTACATATTGTTACACATATGAGCATGGTCAGAGGCATTACTGAAAGAGGCTATGGGCAAGCTTAATCCCAGTGCACTCCATCACCACTGTGGTGGAAAGGGTGGCACCCACAATGTTTTTCCTCGGCCCCAAAGTATCTCTCACTAACTTGCTGTGGCATCTAAAACTTCCATGACAGCAAGTATTAGCGCATCTTTGGAAAGAGACTGAGACGCAGGCAAAGCTTTGAAGAAGAAACAAAAGAGGCTGACAAGAAGACAAAGCTCCCTCTGTCCTACAAATGTCTGTGCAAGTCGTTTGCCAAGATCAACAGTGACTTTTATTTGCCTTCCCATTTGGTGCTAAATCTCCCTTCGCTTGACTTGCCTAATTTCCCATGAGCATTGCTGAGCACTTCATTGAAGAAATCAACAACGTAAAATAGAAATTATATTTAACCAAAGACAGTTTCTAAGTCAAATAACTCATAGGAACAGACCTTGGTGTCAATTTCCCAAACAAGAATAAAACAGTATTTTTCAGATGAAATAAACCCTTGACTCTTCTCTGAATTCCCTCATGTTATGTATGATGAACAGGAGTGAAAGAGCCTCCATTACAAACAAATTCACGGTGAGTCAATACCAACTCCACACCTTACTTTTCCTTCGCTCCTTTCTCCTTGAAAAATTAAGATTTATTGTATATGTTTATGCTCTGTCTTAGTTACTGTCCTATTACCATGAAAAGACACTATGACCTAGGGCAACACTTATAAAAGAAAGCATTTAAGCCGGGCGGTGGTGGCACACGCCATTAATCCCAGCACTCGGGAGGCAGACGCAGGCAGATCTCTGTGAGTTCGAGGCCAGCCTGGTCTACAGAGCGAGATCCAGGATAGGCTCCAAAACAATACAGAGAAACCCTGTCTCGAAAAACCAATAGAGAATTTTCAATAGAAGAGTCTAAAATGGCTGAGAGGCACTGGAGAAAGTGCTCAACATGCTTAGCCATTCGGGAAATGCAAATCAAAACAACTCTGAGATACCATCTCACTCCTGTCAGAATGGCTAAAATCAAAAACACCAACGACAATTTATGCTGGAGAGGATGTGGTAAAAAGGGAACACTCCTCCATTGCTGGTGTGAGTGCCAACTTGTTCAGCCACTTTGGAAATCAGTATGGAGATTCCTCAGAAAAATGGGAATAAACCTACCACAAGACCCAGCAACTCCACTCTTAGGCATATATCCAAAAGATGCCCATTCATACAACAAGGATGTCTGTGCCACTATGTTCATAGCAGCATTATTTGTAATAGCCAGAACTTGGAAGCAACCTAGATGTCCCTCACCTGAAGAGTGGATAGAGAAAATGTGGTACATTTACACAATGGAGTACTATTAAGCAGAAAAAAAAAAACAATGAAATCCTGAAATTTGCAGGCAAATGGAAGAAACCATCCTGAGTGAGTAACACAGTCACAAAAAGAGAAACATGGCATGTACTCTCTAATATATGGATTTTAGACATAGAACTGGGGAGTACCAGCCTACATTCCCATGGCCAGAGAGTCTGGGAAACAGAACCTTCATTCAGTGGCTGGTGGAAGAAGAGGCAGACTCCCACAGTTAAGTACTGAGCTGAACTCAAGAAAGCCAGTAACAGAGAGGGAGGACTGATGACCAAAGGGATTAAGACTGGGCAGGTTTAACCCCCAGAAACAGCTGACCTGACAAGGGTTAGCTCTTGAATCCCAGGCTAATGCCTGGGAATCCAGCATGGGACTGATCAAGACCCTGAATGTGGGTGTCAGTGAGGAGGCCGAGGTAATCTATTGAACCTTGGGCAGTAGATCAGTATTTATCCAGGGTATACAATGGACTTTGGACTCCCATCCTACAATGTGAGATGAACTCTCACCCTGGACTCTTGGGGAAGGGTCTAGGCCCTGCCCTGGATGAAATGACAGACTATGGACACCCCATGGAGGGCCTCACCCTCCCTGGGGTAATGAGGGGATATTTGGGGGGGTTGGGGGGAGGGCACGGGAGGAGGGGAGGGAAACAGAGAGGGACCTGGAACTGACTTGTGAAGCAACCTTGATTCTAATTTAAATTTAAATTTAAAAATAGATAATAAAAATAAAAAGAGAAACCCTAAAAAAACAAAAAGGAAAGAAAGAAAGAAAGAAAGAAAGAAAGAAAGAAAGAAAGAAAGAAAGAAAGAAAGAAAGAAAGAGAGAAAGCATTTAGCTGGGGGCTTGGTATAGTTTCAGAGGGTTAGTCCATGGCCATCATGGTGGGGAGCAGACAGGCATGATGCTGGAGCAGTAGATGAGAGCTTTACATCCTGACCCAAGTGAGGGAGGGAGAGGGGCAGGGCATGGGCTTTAGAAACCTCAAAGCACATCCCCAGTGACACTCCTCCTCCAACAAGGCCATACCTCCTAATCCTTCCCAAACCCATCAACTGATTAGTGACTAAGCCTTCAAGTACATAAGCCTATGGAGCCCATTCTCTCTCAGACCACAACCACCCATAAACTCCTGTCAGTTTTAGTCAGAGGAACTTCTTCCTGCCTTGGGCGGGAAGTCATAACTAGTCACCATGCTAGGGGCCATTGAAAGCTCAACCCTAAATAGGATGTCTGTGTCACATCCACCTCTCCTTCAAGGCTCAAGGAATGCTTTGGAAGACTGAGTAGAAAGGACATAAGAGCCAGAAGAGGGGCGGGTTTTGTAGAACCTGTTTTGTGTCTTGTGGGCAGCTCCAAGAATTGAGCCATTGTTATTGGATCATGGAGATCCTCCCTGAGGATCTGTAGGTTGTACATGGTAGCTAGAGGGAAAAGCAGTTTCTCCAGTGGTATAGCCACTAGCAAGGTGCCCTTGTTCCTATAAGTAATTCTGATTAAACTCATTGGTTCACAAAAATAGTTACAGATTCATGAATGTCTACTGAACACACTTGACATTTGTTCTAGCTTTCTTCTCTGTTGTTATGATAAACCCCATGACCAAAAGCAACTTAGGGAGAGAAGGGTTTATCTAAGCTGACAGCTTACAATCATCAGGAGGAGACAGGGAAGGATCTCAAGACAGAAACCTGGAGGCAGGAACTAAAGCAGAAGCCATGAAGGAGTGCTGCTTACTGGTTTGTTCCTCATGGCTTGCTCAATCTACTTCTTTTTAATACAACACAAGACCTCTTACCCAGGGAAGGCACTGTCCACAGCGGGCTGGGCCATCCCACAATAGTCAGTAATCAAGAAAATGCCCCATAGACATGCACACTGGCCAATCTAATGGAGGAATTCCCTCAGGCAAGTTTCCCTCTCCCCAGGTGACTCCAGATTGCCTTGAGCTCACAAAAACTAACCAACATAATATTAAACTGTGTCAATTTTTAAACCCAGTTTATTCTCTTGTCAATTTAACGTATATTTAACTCACTCTATATAAACACAATGCACATGAGCTAGCTTTTTGGAGCCTACTCCTTGTGGTGGGATACCTTGCTCAGCCTTGATATGGAATGGGGTAGAGCTTGATCCTGCATCAACTTGGCATTCCAGACTTTGTTGACTCCCCAAGAAAGGTCTTGCTCCCACTGAGGAATGGATGGGAGATGGAAATGGGGAGAGGTAAGGGGGTGGGAAAAGGGGAGGGATGGAGAACTGGGGTTGGTATGTAAAAAGAAAAATAAAATTTTAAATACAGAATAAAAACAAAATATGCAATGCTTTGAGGTTGCAGATGTCATTCACACATTAATTCACATACATAATGTCGCACTGCTTTCACACATAGAGCTTGCAGATATCCATAGTGCATATGTGCAGTTACCTACATACATGTATTATGTATAACATGATTTCATCCTATCACCAAGCATGTAACAAATTAACTCATTCATCATAAAAATTCTAAGGGAAAATCCTATTCTTGTTATATTCATTTCATATAAAATAGAAATGGAAAAGTGACAGATTCATCTAAGGCCGTAAACATGCTTATGAGTGAAGTCTACGTGGACCTGCCCACCCCCATTCTCATCACTGTTTTATTTCTTGTGGGTTGTTTTTGTCATTGTTGTTGTTATTCTACCATCCCTCTCTCAAATTTGATGTGATGAAAAATTTAGTAACTGAGGAATATATCCATAACACTCAGCAAACAGCTTTTCTTCCTTTGATGCAGGTTTGGGTATGTGGCTTGCTCAAAGACATACAGGATGAAAGAGCTCTGTCTTTGGAGGAGAGCTGCCTTGGAATAAATTCTGCTTTGTGCTACTTTGTACTCTGTGCTCTGGAAAACGTTGCTTTTCTGAATATCAGTCTTCTCTCTGGTAAATGGAGAGAGATCTATGAAGGGTCCCTATTGGAACTGAGTGACTGTGTTAGTTACACAGTTATATAGAACGACCTCATTCTTCATGTCTGTCACTGTCATCTCCAGTTCTCTATAAAGAACTCTTATCAGGACTTGCTCTCCTTTGTTCTCAGGTGAAATGGTTGTGATAGTTAATACAGGCATAGAGAACGAATGATGGTTTCAGCATGAATGTATCATTTGTACCAATCTAGGCAGCTCACATGAGTCATGAGCAGGTTTTCTTACAGCAGCTGTGTATGTATGCTGCCCAATAGAGTGAAATGTTTAACAATTAAGCTGGTTTTAAATATGTAGTATAGAGGGAATCAAAATGAACACCAGTTGTGATTATCCACTTGAAAAGCTCATTAGGAAATGAATTATGGAATAGTGCATTAATTAAGATCGTGTAGAAATGTATTTTCCACTTCCGAAAAGAACTTTTTAAAGATGATATGAATCACACATAATGGCTTGATATGGCCAGTTTGAACAAAAAAATCTGCCATTTCCTCCAAGTGGAAAAACCTAACATTTACTGAGTTCCTGCTGAATGTCAGACATTACTTCCAATCAGCCCCGTGGCAGTCCTGCCTGATATCTGTTATTACTACCATATTCTTGATGAGGAAAATGAGGCTCAGAGAACTTAACAATATATTTAGGTAACATAATCACTACACAAGGGCCTGGGGCTTTGACTTGAAATCAATTTCAGAGTTTTCCCCACTGAGCCTGGAGATGGCCATTTATTTCTATTGAGAGTGGAGATAGGATACATGAACATGCTCAGCCATCTCCTCCTAAGGACAGCCATCCAGTGAAGTGTCTAACATGACCTGTCCCCTCTTCTGGGACTGAGAATTCTGTCAGAGGTGTGGTGGTGTCAGATATGTTCATCAATTCATAACCAACACCAGACTTGGGTCCTGCCACATAGTTCCATCTTCAATATGCATGTCACATGAAGAACTGAATGCTGAACTAAATGAAAGGATAGAGGTTGGCCACTCCTCTCTTGTAGGTGGTGGAGGCCAAAGGAAAGGCAACGTTTTGGCCTTAGTCATCCAGAGACAGAATGAACCTACTTCCAGAGCTGCTGAGTAGACACTCAGTATGAGCCAAGTAAAGGACAGGTACATTATTTAACTTGGGCTGGCATCCTTCTAAAACAGAAATCAAATATAAAAATATGAACAATAGTTTTCTATATGTCACAGAACAGTGATCTCCACCCATCTCCAGACTCAAGGCTCCATGAATGGTCTCTCCCAGCTATTGAAAACCATTTTCAGTACACACTAGAGAAATACTTTGACACTTGTCTGGCTCTTGTCAAGGAGGCAACCACACTCAGTTTCCTCATTAACTATCCATTAACTTCCCCATTAACTCTCCATTAACTCCCCATTAACTATCCATTGAAGTGGCAAACAGGCTGGAAAGTTCTTATTCCTGTCATAAGAGCTTAAGACTAGTCAGTCTTCCAGATCTCCCAACGAAACCCACACTGAACGAAAGGGTGGAAAATGGGTAACCATGAGAGAGACAGAAGATACAGCTACAGAAAAAAAAAAAGGAAAGCCTGGTCATTAAGTCAATTTCCTAAAAACAAACAAACAAAATTTAAAAAGAACACAAGCAATGACATAAAATTAAGCGAGCTGAGAGATCTGGTAAGATGTGGAGAGGCACACTGAGAAACTTCAACAACCCCCAGGAAAACAAGGCTGGTGCGCCAGTAGAGAGGATGGAGGTTGCTTGTTCTTCTGACTCCTCTTGAAGAGTACAGTTTTTAGGGCAGGACTAGTGCTATGATGTTCACAGCAGGCAGTAGACTGGGGTGTGCAAGACACCTTTATAAATGCCTGGCAAATAGACACCCAAATAAATGAACTAAAATAAAGCATATAGTTGATTTGGGAGGCAAACCGCACAATAGTATTAAACAAAATCGCTCCAAATAAATAATGTTTTCTAAACTAAATCACTTGATCTAAAATTACTACCATGCATTTGGCTTCTCCTCCAAAGGCCCTGGGGCCAAAACAACTCAAGCCTTGCAGAGAATGTATAATTTGCTGTCTACCAAGAGAAAGCCTCACACATTGGAAGCAACCCTAGATGCCTGTGGTTAGACTGACCTTTAGCGTTGCCACTGTGATGTCATTAGTGTGATAATTTTATGCAAGATTAAGCATGTAATTATGTGTTAAATAGTTTCATTGGCTCCTGCTTGCTCACTCAATAAAGCTGAGTGCATTAAGAGTGTCCTATACATATAACTCCAGGCCACTGACATTCTAAAACTGCTTCCTCTCTGCTCTTGGCCAGCTCCATATCTCACTCACACTTACAGAAGTACCCTCAAGGCCCAGCACTGTGAGCTTCTAGCTCCCAGAAGTCACCGTGCAGAGAGGCCATTGTAGAACAACTCCACTGAAGTGTCGGCTTTCACTTAAGTAAATTCAGAACCCAAGATGTTGCAGCATGGTTTCATGGACTGGCTACCCCTCGGAATTAGCTGGATAGGAACCACAGAGATAGCCCACATACTTGTTTCCAAGTATGACAACATGAGTTCAATCCTTAGGACCCATATGAGAGAACTAAACTGAATCCTGCAAGTCATCCACTCACCTGCGCTAGCGCTGTGGCATTAGCAAATGGAATTTATTTATTTATTCACTTACTTATTTGTGTGTTTTTATTCTTTATCAGGACACAATTATCTGAGGGGGGAGGGGCAACAATGTCAGAGACCCAAACTTGGAGCTTGTTCCCCTCCCAAGAAATCATGTCCAACCTGCACATGGCATGTGCGCCCCAGGATAGCTATGAGGGTGTCCCAACAGAGAATCATAAATTCACTTAAGACATTATGAGATTATTGTGCATGTGTGTTGTCTTATGACTCAGTTATATGGTCCTTGAGTGTGAACACTGTAGACGACAATGACAAGTTGAGTTTTTTGACAATGTCAAAAGGTTGGACAGGCCTGAAAGACCAAGATTTATTTGTTTGTTTGTTTTTATGTTGTATGTGTATGTACCTGAGTGAGTTTATGCCCACCACATGCATGTGGGTATCCTAGCAGGGCAGAGGGTATCTGATTCCTGGACCTGGAAGACAGGTGGCTGTGAACCACGTAATGTGGGTGCTGGGAACTGACCCCAGGTCCTCTGAAAGTTTGGCAAGTACTCTTAAGGGCCAAGCTGTCTCTTCAGCCTGAAGCCTCAGAATTGTTCAATAATTCCCCTAGATGTCTCCAGCATACAACCACACTCAGTGGCACTGCATTCCAGGAAATGTCAGAACCTAGTGCTAATGAAGAAGTGTTTTAATTTTACCATCTCAATAGTTCTGACTGTCACCAGCCCCATAGGACATGAAAGAATCAATTCGCTCCATGTTCAGGTACAAAGCAACTTAATTGGATTTTCTTCAATCCATTTGTTTGTACGTTTAATAGCAGGGAGGAAAAATGATGGTAAGTAATGCTTAGTAAATGCCTATCACAAGCAAATGTACTTGAGTCCCCTTGCATACATTGTCTACTTTATCTTCCAAGCCACCAGGTGGCAGGAATTTTTCCTCCCGTACTTACACCGAAACTCAGAGCTGTTAACTGACTTGTACAGAGTCACACAGTTGGTAGATGGTGAGGCCAAGAGGAACACAAACAGCTGGGCCATCTGCTGTTCACGTTCATCTTCTTCTTAGGCCATGCTGCCCTTTCTAAAAGTTCCGTACTGAATGGAAAGTCAGTCAGCAGTCTAAACTTTCTGTCTAGGTTAATGAGAGCGGAAACATAGCCGTTAGGAGGGAAGAGAAGCATAGCACAGGTGATCACAAGGCTGGATGCACCTCAATTGATAGAGTTCTTGCCTAGCACACATAGGGCCCTTAGATAATCTCCAGTATCCCAAAGCCAACTGTGGTGACACACACCTGTCATTCCAGCACTCAGGAGACAGGAGTAGGAGGATCAGAAGATCAAGGTCATCTTCTGCTACATAGCCAGTCCAAGGCTAGTATTTGTCTCAAACAAACAAATAAATAAAAAACGTGGAAGATGCAGAAAACCCTAAGCTAAGGGAAGGAGATGCCAGCTGTCATTGTCAGAAGGTTCGGCCACAGGCAAGGCAACCATCACACTTTCTGATAATCTCTTATGCTGTCAGAGCACCACAACCATTTACTACCAACTGTGCACTTGGAACATCGGGCACAGACCCGCTCTGCTGATGGTGACACCCTATCTAGCAGGGAAGAGGGAGCACGTGCCGACAGGATCATCATGCCTTGCTTAGTCAAGGGAGTGGAGACAAGGAGGCTGCTCAGGGCCATCGGAGGAAGTTCCATAGAAGGGGACATCTGAGGTGTCAACCCAGTAGGGAAGAGAGACAGAGGGAATAGAGGCAGCTGAATCAAGGCAGAAACGATGAGGACGGGCTTGGACATGGAAAGGGCCATCAACCAATCCCTGAGGCAAGGAAAGTGCCCCACTCTTGCTGACTCCCTGCTTTCTTTGAAGGCTAAGAAATGTGTCTTTGTGTGTAGATGCATGTGTATGTATGTGCTTGAATGTAAGGTCAGAGGTGAGCTGTAGGTGTCAGCCTCCGGAGCCATCCACCTTGTTTTTTAAAGCTAGGGCCTCTTGTTTGCCAGGAACTTGCCAAGCAGATCAGTATGTCCCAAGGATCAGCCTCCCACCCTCCCCAGTGTTGGGATTACAAACCCACTCCACCATGCCTGGATTTCCTAAGGATACAAGGGATCAAGTTCAGGTCTTCAGCACTTTACTGACTGTCCAGAAGCAGGTCTCTAAGGTCTGTGGGTTTTAATCCACACTCGCCGGCAGCCATGAATCAGTGCTCTGCAAACACCCCCATCTCTATACCACTCAACAGTGCCATGGACCCATGCTCGCCCCTGGCCCATAGTCCAGCACAGCCACTCCACGTGAGATTCAAAACTGCAAATGTTTACAAAGATTCCTTAGGCTCCTCTGTCACTTGACTGATGACAACTCAAAATAAATCAATGCTCCTGTCTCAGTGGGGAGAGTTGAGTTCCTTAACTAAGGGTTAAGAGGGCTGTCTCCAAGTTGCAGGGAGCCTTTCAGCCAGCTTCTGCTGATACAGTTTGAATTCCAAGCATTTCTTTTGAAGCCTGAAAATAGGATCTGTATACTGTGGCCTTAAAAAAAAAAAAAGAAACATTGTTCATTTTAATTAATGGTAAACTTAGCAGGTTTTAAATAACAATTTGTCTTCATGAAAGAAAACCGGGGCAGGGGAGGGTAGAAAACTTCGAATCTGCTTATTGGAATAACCTCAGTAGACAGTAAGTCATCCTTTCCAGCAGGTTTCCGACAGTTAATTAGAATAAGCACGTCTTTCATTTCCTTTCTGCATCAACTTAAAGCAGCAGAGCCAATGTGCCTTATAGTGACACCCAGTCAGAAAAGTGCCCCAGGACAACGGATCACTGTAGCCCCTTCATTTTGAATTATTTCAGAGCACTGGGGATTTCTGTGATGTGTCTATCAAGTCTGGCCAATAAGCAACAGCGTGGCAGCACTGACTAACTGACTAACTTACTGCACTACCCATCCTCAAACTGGACGGCTTATCTTTGTCTCTCCTACATTCCCAACCCTTTGGCGGGGGTGAGGGGGTTGGGGGGGCTAACTAGAGGAGCCACGGAGTCTACAAGTCTACCCTGAACTAACTCTACAAAGTTCAAGTCAATCTTATTCTTACAATGTAACATATTCAACTCACACTAGATCACCCTGGTCTCCTGGAGGTCACCTAGATAGAGAATGGGTTTAATCCCTGTTCTGTATCATGCCTTCCAGTGACAACTTTACACTCCTGATGCTTCTGCCTCTACTGCCTGAGTGCTGGGGTTACAGGTGTACCACACCCAATCTAGACTCAGTTTCTCCCCTTCCAGGAATCTATCCAGGTGGTCATTACATCCCTCCATTATCCTAGGAAACCAAAAGAGTCCTCTCTGCATCCCCACTGGTAACTAACCTCTGTGGCTTCTCTCCCTCTGGTGTTAACTCAGAGATTTCAGAAAAAAGAAAAACAATTCCCAGACCTTTCCTATAAACACAACTTGTGAAGATCAACCATATTCTTAGATTCATTCTTCAATGCCAAGATAATGGAAACAAGAAAGATTTTAAATAATTTGTCTGAAACCAGGGAGAGTCGAAACAGATTCTATGACAGCACTTAGCTCTGGAAAGGTTATGTGACTCCATCAAGGTCATACAGACAAAAAGTCAACCCCTTCTTCTCAAACCTTGCTGTTCAATGTTATCTTCAGGATGATCACACCTGGAGCTCCATACCAATTCTGGGCCCCGCTCAGATCCATTGACTGAGCTTTGAGAAGGACTGGGCTCATCATAGGTCACTACAGAGACAATGAGAACTCAAGACAAACAGGAACTTGAAGCATGGCTCACCTTTCCTAAATACAACCAGGGGCTGGGACACAGCTCAGGGACAGAGCACTGCTCTGGATGTAAGCAGAAATATCATTGGTTGTCTTGAAATGACATCACTACCTGAGCTTCTGGTTTCCATAGCATTGCCCTAATATAGTTACATAGCTGTGATCCCATGCTTTGTAGATAGATAGTGTGTGTGTGTGTGTAATAGGGAATACAGTACAGTAAGTAATATTATTTCCAGACTCAAAGTCATCATTAATATCAGTACCATCAATCATGCACACTGGAATCACTTTTCAGCCTTTCTTGTTTTTTTTTGGATTCATTTATTTATTACATATACAGTGTTCTGCCTACATTCCAGAAGAGGACACCAGACTGAACTGTAGATGGTTGCGAGCCACCATGTGGTTGCTGGGAATTGAACTCAAGACCCCTGGAAGAGCAGTCAGTGTCCTTAACCTCTGAGCCATCTGTCCTGCCCCCTTTCTTGGTTTTAATGTATTAAGTATCATTTAACTTTCATGTTGGATTGTTATCTTTATGATATTTTATGTTCTTGTCTCTCTAAAAATTATTAAATAGAGGACTGGAGAGACAGCACAGCAAGGACCTACTTTGGTTCCCAGCACCCATATCGGGCAGCTCACAACTGAAGTAACTCCAGTTCCAAGAGATCTGATGCCTTCTCTAGTCTCTAGTCTCTAGTCTCACATGCACGTGCCCCTACATAGATACACAGAGAGAGAGAGAGAGAGAGAGAGAGAGAGAGAGAGAGAGAGAGAGAGAGAGAGAGAGAGAGAGGAGGGAGGGAGAGAGGAAGGGAGGGAGTGAGAGAGATTGAGAGAGGGAGAGAGACAGAGAGAGAGAGAGAGAGAGAGAGAGAGAGAGAGAGAGAGAGAGAGAGAGGAGGAGACTGGAATCTTTTTTCCTAAAGAAAATGAGAAAAATGAAGCTAGAAAATACTGCATAATAGCTTATTTTGGTGCTGTATTAAGAGTCAAGGGAGCCCTTCCCCAAACCAAAACCAAAAAACATGTATGCCTGCCATCTCCTTCTGGATCCCAGAAGCTGGGCTGCTAAGAGCTCCTAGGCACATGGGCTGATCACATCTCTAGCAGGATCCATGACAAGCTCAGCTGCTGTGAGCTGAGCCCACACTGGCAATAGCACACGTTAGGGACAATGCTTTTCTGCAATCCCAGCACTTGGGAAGCTGAGGCAGGAGACTGAGACTCTGCCTCAAAACCAAGAGGAAAAAAAAGATGTTTGTCCCCCAACATGCCACATATGAACCGTAAATAAAATTTTGAAGAGGAAGAAGTAGCTAATATTTGTATTTGTTAAAGTACATTCATACTTGAGACGGAATCCAAACTGATTCTGTGTTGTGAAGGAAGCACTGTGAGAAAACCCGGATTCAATGAGGCAGCGGCTCCCCAGCCTGTCAGTGCAGATAGTAAAGGACTGAGCCTTATAAAAATGGATGCAAAATTCTGGGGAGGGGCCAGATTTCAGTGGCATTTCTGCAGGGAACAGACCCAGCACCCCCACGGTGTAAAAGCCTAGTATTGTTTAAGAGAGCTGATCCTCTGAGCTGCTACTCTTGACACACAGTTCCAGAAAAGCCCAGGGACAGAGTTAACCTCAGTGTGTCCTCTGCAGGTCTTTCTACCAATCCCCCTGGACTTCCACCGTGAGGAAAGGAGCTGCAGGACCAACATCCTCTAAGATGTTTATATGGACCAGTGGCCGGACCTCTTCATCTTACAGACACGATGAGAAAAGGTAAAATATTTGACTCCAGGTGCCCTTGGGCAGACTTTACAAAATAGACAGTCACAGAGGACAATGAGGATTCTGTTGGCTACTCTTTCTTTTTCTTTTTTTTTATTTAAATAAGAAAAATGCATGCTTCAAATATCAATCCTAGCTCCCCCTTCTCCCTCCCAGCCCCATCCCCATCCCCCCACTCCCAGCCCAATCCCCACATCTTTCCCCAGGGAGGGTGAGGACCTCCTTGGGGGGATCTCCAGAGTCTGTCATTTCAACCAGGGCAGGACCTAGGCCCTTCCCCATGTGTCCAGGCTGAGAGAGCTTCCCTCCATGTGAAATGGGCTCCTAAAGTTCATTTGTATGCCATGGTGAACACTGATCTACTATCCAAGGCCCCAGAGATTTCTGAGGCCTCCTCATTGACACTACATTCATGGATTTTAGATCAGTCCCCTGTTGGCCTCTCAGGCATCAGTCTGGGGTTCAAGAGCTCCCCCCTTGTCTGGTCAGCTATCTTTGTGGGTTTCACCAGCACAGTCTTGACACCTTTGCTCATCACTCCTCCATCTCTGTCACTGGGTTCCAGGAGTTCAGTTCAGTGTTTAGCTGTGAGTATCTGTCTCTGCTTCCCCGTGGGTCATTTCTTGATTAATGATTGACATGAGAGAACCCAGCTCACTGTGGGTAGGGCCAACCCCCCCCCCAGGCTGGCGGTCCTGGGTACTATCAGAAAGTAGGCTGAACAAGCCACAAAGAGCAAGTCAGTAACAGTACCCTCCACGGCCTGGCATCAGCTCCTTTCCCCTGTTGCCTGCCTGGAGCTCCTGTCCTGACTTTCTTCAGTGATGGAGTGTGATCAGAGAACTGTAAGTTGAAACAAACGCTTTCCTCCCCAAGTTCCTTAGCCCGACTTCTCTAAAAATCACTTCACCGTATGCCAGGGGTGTGTTTCCACAGTTGTCATAAATCCTGTGCGGATTGACCATCATAGAAACAGAACCTCACTTTTTAAAATGTGAGAGGGACTCTACACCACAGAGCCCGGGCTCCAGACACTCTGGCTTTTGGCCTCCCTTTCTCCTACATGCTCATTCACACCCAGTGACGTTGCAAAACCGTTCCCTGTCAGAAATACCCTCCCTCGCTCATGTACCTACACAGCCTTCCCTTCATTAACTTCAGCTCTGCCTGAAGATACCCAGGTAGGGCTCGAACACACTCCCAGTCTCAACATCCTCTTTCCCCAGTCAGACTTTGCTTTGCTGTCTGTGGATTTCTGGAGCCTTGCACTGTGTCCGGGACACAGTAGATACTGAGTAAACTGACTCAAGAGATGGACCTGCGTTTCTAGGCACTGCAGGAGGAAGGCTGAAACTGCAAGAGGGCTCAGGGAGGGCTGGCAGGTTCGTAGATCCTTCAGAGTTCTTGCAAGAACAGCTGACGGGAGGAAACACATTGAATGAGAAAGAAGGCATGAGGGTAAGGTCACACAATGCAAAACCAAATGGTTCTGCAGCTCAACCCAGCCACTTCATTTGTCCTAGTGAGAAAATACATTCACAAAATTACATAACCCCCTCCCCTGTGTGTGTGTGTGTGTGTGTGTGTGTGTGTGTTGCATATGCTCACATGCACAGGCAAGTGTGGAGGCCAGTGTCTGATACTGGGTATCTTCAACCTTTCTCCACCTTAGTTTTTGAGATGTGGTTTCTCACTGAACCTAGAGTTCAGTTATTTGCTAGACTGGTTAGCCAGTTGCCTGCCTGTCTCCACTGGATACTCTGCATTCAGCGCTAGGTCTGCAGGTGTGAGCCACTATGCCCTGCTATTCTTATGTGGGTGCTGGTCCTCACACTTGCATGGAAGGCACTTTACCCTTGAAATGTCTCCCCAGGCTCTCTACAACTGTTTTTAAATATTTATTCCCTCCACATGTTACCAGCGGTTGGGCCCGAGCCAGGTATTTCCAGGTTCTTGCATTTTAATCCAAAGAATTGAAGTTAAAGGTTATTTGACTGCAAAATAACAAAGAAGCTTTCTTCAAAAGCAAAGCACTGGCACAGATCAGAAATAAGTACATTGTGGGTAAACAGGAGACCACTTGAGTGACAAAGAGCTCAAAGGCTCTCACTCCTGTCTGGGGCTTCCTTTTATAGAGTTGAAGAGGAGAAGCCTGTTCTTAAGAAGTGTAGTTAGAGTGGTCCTCTCTTTTGATTGATAGATGAGATCATAAAATCGTTTTTTCTGCCATGTATGTCCTTCCCATGATGCATCTGATTTTAATCATATGCACACTCATGTACATATGCTAAGTAGGGGAGTCTCCCTAAAAGTTCACTTGAGAAACCAGTTTTGCCTTATTATCATGTACCACAAACAGGTTCAGGTCTGATCAGCCCTCCTACCCTTATACATGAATGTATTCGGAATACATTAACCAGAAACTGTCTGTTTGATGGTTGTCAAGAGAAGAAACTAAAACTGAAAGCCTGATGAAACCGGGGAGAGCCAAGGGCTGCCACCAGGTTGCTAGGCGCCATGTTCGGAGATTGCTGTGTGCACAGAGTACATGCTGGTGAGGGTCTTGTTGGACGAGGGGGATGCGCAGCCCACGCCAGGTGGAGTCCCAGGTCGCTACGCTACTCCCTATGCTTGCCTGCCTTATGTTTGCTTTTTTCCTCCAGGTCTCTTTCTTCCTCGTTAATCTTGTTCTGGCATTCAAGTAAAGCCAAGTTTTAAACACACCTACTGTACCAGCATTCTGCAGCTTGAGTGACACATCAGGAAGAATATGATAAAAATCAGAATTTAGAATGACAGAGGGCATGCATAAGACCTGAGGGAGGTTTATTAAATATTGTTTGGGGTGTTTGTTTTTCTTCTTAAAACCTGAATTGTCCTATAGATAAAATTCCTTTGGAAAAAATAGGAAGCAAAATTACTTGTCATAATAAGTAGCTATTTACAGTAGAAATTTCAGGATAACTTCAATATTCACAATTTTAAAAATCTGTTAAGTGATGATATAAAATTTATCATTTAGCACTTTAAAATATTTTGACGTACTATTGCTGGGAACGAAGCAAATTAAATTGCATGCAAGTGATTATTGCAGCCACATACACATTTCTTTATTTCCAATGCTTTGTACATCTTATGTTACCTTACTTATGGGAAAATAATTCCATGATGTTTAAGTAGGAAACTGTAGCCTACAGGGCAACAAGCATTTGAACAAAGACTCAATGCTCCAAACACATTGTATTCATTACTTTTCTGTTGCTGTGACACTGTAACTGACAAAGGAAACTCAAGGAAGAAAGGAAGGGAGAGTTGATTTTGCATTTTGGCTTACAGTTTGAGGAGGCCATCCATCATGGCAGTGATGTCATAGAGACAGGAGCTTAAGGCAGCGGTCCCATCGTGTCTGCAGTCAGGAAGCAAGGAGAAATGAATGCTGCTGTTCAGCTTGCTTTCTCATTTTTATTCAGCCTGAGACCCCAGCCCACAGGACAAGTGCCACCCACACTCAGCCTGAGACCCCTTTCCTCACTCCTGGACACGTGTTCCACAATAATTCTAAATGCCACCAAGTTGATAATCAAGATCAGTCATCTGACAGATGAACTGGAAACCGACTTTCTTGGATCCTACCTGGGCTTCTGTGTGCTCTTGCTCAGGCAGGCAGTAAAGATGCACATGCAGTCAAGGAAAGGCCTGGACAAACTGGACACATTCATCCGGGGACGCCAGCTTGGAGAAGGGGCTGCACTGTGTCCTTCGGCTGTTTCTCCTTTCGTCTCTTAGCTGTGTAGGCCAAGGGCATGCACATTGACAACCTGTCCCACAAATGTATTTTATTACTTTAAATCCCATAATTACTGAAATCATTCTTGAAAACAAAAATTAAAGCTATAATTTAAGTGTCAGAGAATCGCATTGATGCAGAAAAGCAACCTAGTTATATGTTCCTTTAATTCTTAAGGGTTATCAGTTTACCTGGACTGGTTTTGGCTGAATACCCAATAATCACATGAAACAACAAACAAAAACAAGGAAATGAGAAAACTACCTTTAAAAGGTGATTTGTTATTTTTTAAATAACACGGGAACTTTTCAAATGTGACAGTAGAGACTGTTAAAAACTATTCAGCTCATTAGTGAATCTGTGATGAAGTCTCCTTCTCTTTCTAATTGAACAAGATTCCCTGCATTTAAAAGCAACCACGATGTAGACAAGGTTCTGAGACAAAAGATGGATTAACAGGAGCAAAGCAAGGAAGTTCTTTAAAGAATGCAGCACAGTCACGTGGGAGAGCACTAGCCACCAAAGCAGAAGCCCCTGGCCATCATATCAATGTTTCAACAAAGAGTAGTGGATTACAGCGTGACTCCGGAGAGGACAGGAAACTGCAGAACCTACCTGGCTGGTGGGTCACTCGGGCTAACAGTGGAGCCTCCTGACCAACGGCCAAGGAGGAAGCCAATGGAAGAGAGACAACAAGTAGGACTACCCCTTGTTGCACTCATCCTTTCCCAGATTTTAGGTCAACAAACACGGGCAACCAGGGCCATAAACTTAAATTATCTTTGGCTCAACAAAGGCATTATGCTGGCCTGCCCCTGTCACCCGGCAGAAGACATTCAGGCAGTACCCTGGTCAGCCCAGGGTTCAATGAGAACTAGTCTGCTCATAGGTGTAAAGGACCCCTTTAAAAGAAAGATCCCACCGGGCGGTGGTGGTGCACGCCTTTAATCCCAGCACTCAGGAGGCAGAGGCAGGGGGATCTCTGTGAGTTCGAGGCCGGGCTGGACCAACAGCCTCGAAAACAATACAGAGAAACCCTGTCTCATAAAACCAAAAAAAAAAAAAGATCCCTGCCCACTTAAGCTCTCTTCTCTCTTTCAGCTCTCTTCCCTGTGGTTCCCCTGGGGCAGACAGGACTTTTCCTGTCTCCCTCTTCTCTTCTGCCCTCTGTGTCTCTTTGCCTCTTTTTTCTTTCCTTCCCCTTCCTCCCTTTTCTAATAAAACTTCTCACTTAAGCTCTGTCTGCCTGGCATGTTTGCCCCTCTGCCTTGGTCATCCTTGCCTGCCATGGAATCGCCAAGGTCCCTCACACAAGGTTCCCCCTCAAGCTTTATCATAACACAGAGAAACAGTTGTATTTCTTTCACTACAATCCCCTAGTCCAAGGAGAACTGCACATTGCCCCCTTCAGGAAGTACACTGCACTTCTTCAATGTTCAAATGCATTTTACATTTTTGCTATTAGATGGAAAGACTACTGTGTATTATTTATCAGTTTTGATTTGATAACTGTGAACGATTTTCTCTGTGTATGTGTGTGTGTGTGTGTGTGAGAGAGAGAGAGAGAGAGAGAGAGAGAGAGAGAGAGAGAGAGAGAGAGAGAGAGAGAGAGAGAGAGAGAGAGAGGGAGAGTTGTGGATGTGGATGTGCCATGCTACACCTGTGGAAGTCAGAGGACAGCAGTAGGGCAGGTACTTCCTGTGTTGGAGATTAACTTGTGCTTTTCAGGGTCAGAGTTGGTGACAAACACCGTTATTTACCTACTAGGTCTTCTCACCAGGCCTCTATTAAATTTTAACAATGATTTATCTAATCGTTCTTTTGTATTTTCTTCATAACTGTATCAGTATTAAATAATAAGCTTTTGTTTCTTCTATATTAGCAAATATAGCTTCCTTTGTTACTCCTGCCCAATTATATTAAATTGTATTTCAGTGAATTAAAATAAAACTGATGATAGTGGACATTTTCACCCTGACTCATAAAGTAAGGTTCTTCAACATTTCACCACTAGGTAATTGTATCAATTACAGTTCAGGTAGTTTTCCTCTCCCTGTTATTACATTGAAGATGATTGTATTTCTAATCTGAGTATACCTTATACCATAAATAGATGTTACTATAGTTCTGGATTACAGTATTATCATATTATCAGTTTATAATGTTTTTCCTATATTAACAAAGAAATCTAATGATGACCAATGTTGTATTTCTAAGATACAACACTAGTAAATTCATTGGCTTTCTTTTTAATATGGTTAGGTTTGGTGAACTAAGTTCTTTTAGGTTTTATATTTGTGGCTACTAATGAGGTTGGCCTGTAGTTTTCCATCACATATTCTCTGACTGGTTTTGGTCTCAGAATTTGCCAACCTCATAACCAGGTTGGCTGGCATTCCTTTTTGTACTCTGGAATTATCTGTATAATATAGCTTGAGCTCAGCTGTAAGTTGGTAGAGCTTTGTATTTCAATGATAAAACATTCTTTGAATTATTTAAAACATTTACTTATTTCAAATTTTAATAATTTACAATTATTTAAGTCTTCTGGCTATTTGGGAATTGGTTTCAGTAAGTTATATATTTGTAAAATCTTATTGTATATTTCAATAAGATTAATACCTGAAAGTTTCCAAATGTCTCCATGTTTTAAACGTCCCATTTCTAAAGCATGCTGTACTCACACCTATGGTTCCTCATTCTTACTTGGACTTCATATACTTTCTTTATCAGACTTATCAAAGATGTATCCATTTCTTTCATTTTTCAAAACACATTAGCCTTTTAATTCATTGCTCCCCTAACAGCTACCTTTTATTTTATTTATTACTGTTCATGGTCATTTTCTTCCTATTCCTTCTTTGCGAATGTTCCACTTAGCTCATAATTTCCTTAGATGCTGAATGCACTGATTTTAGGGCTTTCTTATTCTCTAATACAAGCATTGGAAAATACATATTCTTACCTGTTATTTTAGCCACAACCACTGGATACTCTGTGTTTGCCATATTATTCATTTCAACTCTTTCTTATTTGTCTGATTTCATTCTGTGCCTACGAATTCTTTGTACACACACACACACACACACTCACATTCCTTTTGCTTTTTGTTATCATTTCTTTCATTATTGCACTAAAGGAGAATACCATAGTCTACATAATGGTAGTATTTGTGCAAGGCTATTTAACAACATCCATGGTGTTTATAAAGTGCAAATCAAATTATCACACTTATTTCATTTCCCTTAAAGTCCTCTTGAACTTCACGAGCTGACATTTTTCTTCTGGCCTGTGTACAGCTCACCAACCAAGAGTCTTCCCTTCCCATCCTGGTCCCCAGCTGCACTCAACCCTTCTATGTCATTTGCCTCTCCAAGGCTTGGCTCAGTCTGCACAGACACCTGAGTCATTCCCATTTGCATCAGTGGCAGACTTCCAAACCACCTCCATGTTCTAAGGCACAGCCCTCAGCTGCATATCTGCCTCTGGTCCTCTGAATGCTCCTGTCAGGGAATCCAGTATACCAACGGCCAATTTGCCAGAAGCCAACTTGACAAAGAACCTATTTGCTGATCAACCATTTTGGTGAATTGATTAAGTTTCATTGTGTATCAAAATTTTAACACAATTATTATAACCTCACAGTGTTCAATCACAGTCCACACTAACCAGCAAAGATCAATATGGTCACGGGCACCCTTGATTAGGGACTCCATTCTTGTCTCCTGTGTCTCAGAATCTATAGTGATTGTCCCTCTACATACATTTCTGCTTTCTCTGTCTGTGTCCAGACACTATATGAGGTCTCCTCTTCTCTCTGTCCCCTGCTCTCTCTGTCCCCTGCTCTGCTCTCTGGGTCCATCTCTGTAGACCAGTAGGCTAGGCTCCATATTTTGTCAATATCTCCTCCTCAACAAAAGGCCCCCCTGAAGAAGATCCTGCTGTTCTCACCCAGAGCCTTCCTGTTGTGGAAACAGGACCAGAACAAAGATAAGCAGCCCATTTATTTAATGGTTCCATAAGGACAAAATGAGAGCCAACTAAATAAATCGCTGAGTCTCCAAAGAGCTATTAAAAGCTTTCCTCCAGGACTGTAGAGATTGCTCAATGAGGGCATTTGCTGCTCTTGCAAAGGACCCAAGTTCAGTTTTCAGCATCTGTATCAGGTCGTTCATACTGCATATAACTTAAGTACCTAGGAATTCTGTACCCCTGACCTCCTCTGGTACCTATACTGACATGCACACATACATGTGCATGAACACACACACATTATTTAAAATAAAAATCTTTGAAAAAGTTCCCACACAAAGTCAATTCCTCTAGGCTTTTTGAACACAGAAAAGAAGCAAACTTTGGTTAATTGATAAGAGTGAGAAGTCTGTGGTGGCGATGATAGTTGCGATGTGAAACTAGGACAAAAATTCCAGCAAAGCCAAAATGTCAGGAAAACAGTATCCTATGCTGGCTAGTTTTATGTCGCCTTGACAGAGTCTAGAGTCTGAAAGAAGGGAGCCTCAATTGAGAAAATGCCTCCATAAGATTCTGCCATAGGCAAGCTTGTAGGACATTTTCTTAATTAGTAATTGATGGGGAAGGGCCCAGCACATGGTGGATAGTGTCATCCCTGGGATGATGATCCTGAGTTCTGTAAAAGCAGTCTGAGAAAGCCATAATGAGCAAGCCAGTAAGCAGCACCCCTCCATGGCCTCTGCATCAGCTCCTGCCTCCAGGTTCTTGCCCTGTGTGAGTTCCCGTCCTGGCCTCCTCCAGTGATGGACTATGATATGGAAGTGTTTCCTCCCCGACTTGCTCATGATGTTTTATCACAGATAGTAACCCTAACTAAGACTAGCTGAATTCCCAAAAAGGATTTGAGAATAAATCAGTATAAACTAAACAAGCCCCACCGGAAATGTGAAATTGTCTTTACATCTCTTAGAATGATTTATTTATACACATACACATGAATATGCCTATTAGAATATATTTATAAAGGGACTCAGAAGCCCAGCCTTTTAAAAAAATATCAAGCAGTCTTACTGCTGAGTAAAACATCTTCATGACAATCAACTTCATGATGAAAGACATTAAAATGTTCCATTAACACACAGGGAAGAAAAATATCTCCATATCCACTTACCACATTAAAATTAATTCTGCCTAAACCAGTCTTTGTGAAAGATGCAGGCTGGTAAAGTAGGTAGGTTCTCTTCACAGTGTGAACTGGCTTTGGGTTTCCTGTGCTTCAGTAATTGACCCTAGGGTAAGCTGGCCTTCAGGGACCTGCTTGCTTCCCTTCTGGACTGTCCAATCAGCATTATCACCAGGTGTGCAGTGATGTCTCACTGCTGTCCAGGTAGACTGTGTCATCTACATTATCCATCTCCAGAATTATAAGCTGAGCTTTGACATGAAATTTCCAAAAAATTATGTAGACACTGAGGTTGAAATGTTTTAAAGTGTGCTGACTATTGCTTGGGGGCAAAACAAAGCTTTACTGGAAGACTGAAAATCTGTTTGCAAAGCCTTGCTTTTTAGATTTACTTATTTTTATGTATGGGTGTTTTGCCTTCCTGTATATCTGTGCATCGTGTGCATGCCCAGTGTCTGCAGAGGCCAGAAAAGGGCATCAGCTCCTCTGGAACTGGAGTTGTAGATGTGGTTTCTGGGAGCTGCACCAGGTCCTTTGTAATAGCAGCATTGCTCTCAGCCACTGAGCCATCTATCCAGCCCAAAGACTTTTTAAGTCCATGTTTGTTTGTTTGTTTGTTTGTTTGTTTGTTTGTTGCACACATGCCTTCATGTGGAGGTCAGAAGATAACTTACAGGAGTCACTTCTCTCCTTCTATGTGGGACCCAAGAAAAATCTCAGGTTATTGGGCTTAGGTGCAAGCAGTCTCAAATCCTGAACTATCTCACCAGCCCCCTCCAAAGACTTCCGTTGTCCTGTAGATTCAGCAGTAACTTCCACGCTCCAAAAAGATGCGGACAGAAAAGAGTTGGGCCTTCCCACTCTTCACGCTTCCCCACCATACCCAGCAGCACTACAGCACACAGCTCAGCTGCCTCCTCATCCTCTCTATGTTTGATTAGCCACTGCATCCCAAGGGGTCATCTCCTGGACATGTCTCCACGTGTTGCCTCCTCTCTCTTTATCCCATCTTCAGCCAGGCTGCAGCCCTCATGATCCTCTGCCAACACTACTGGACCATCTCCCAATTCCTCCTCCTTCTTCCCTCCTGATTTAAGACTTTGCTTGTTTCTAATCTCCACACTGCAGGCACAGCAAATCACTCTGAAACTCAGTTCTGGCCACATCACCAGATGACAGCGTCTCTTTAATTACAGGAGGAAGGCTACTCTGGAGAATGATTTCCAAAACCTTCATGACACCACATTTCTCATCTGCCTGCCCAATTGCTGTGGTGTGTGACCTCCTAAGGCCATTAGCATAGTCTTCCGGGTACTTGTTATGCAACTCCAAGTCCTACACCTTTGCTACTGTGATCCCTCCGTCCAAACATCACCAGTTCTATGTCCCATTTACCTAAAAGCAATCAACCTTGAAAGTTCTGTTCAAGACATCACTCTTCCTGGAAGCCTTTCCTAACTTATACTGACTTCCTGTCCCAGTCCCTCAAGCTGGGGAAATTGCCAATACACTGAGTTGATCCACAAGGGAACTCCCAGTCTCAATCAGCATCAATTTTCATGTCTTTCCTCTTATCTAACAGGGACCATGCTCCCAACACACAAAGTTACAGCACTCACAATACATGTGTGGATCAACCTCCTAGTTGGGATCTCATTCTTCCACCATATTAACATTCCTTCATTTATTCATTAACTCAATAGCCATTTATTGGTGGATTTTATAACCGTGTCCCACCCACTCAAGAATTTCATTTTGCTGTGTAATATTCTGATTTCCTAGACACCTACAAGCTATGTGGAAACCTCCATTTTGTCTTTTACTTTCCCATTCTAGAGCTTACAAAGAACATTTATTTTCCAAATATGTTTTGAGATGACTCAGTTGGATCATTTTATGTGTTTCTTATTCCAGCAGCAACTGATAGCACCCATTCTATTTTATGGCAGACTGGCATATTCGACGCTGTGTGGCAGCCTAATAGTCTAGAACGGCACAGATCATCCTTGCTGCTTTCCATCTGCAGAACGCAGATCTCAATGGCAGCCATCAGAGTTAAATACATGTTGATAAATGATATTAGCCAAGTAACAACAGGTTATTATTTTCCTGTGGGTTTTTGAAGCCACTCAGCCTCAGCCTTTCTTCCTGCTTCAGAAGTCTGCCCGCCCACTGCTTTTCACAGCTAATGGACACCAGTTTGTTCTTCAAGTTCACACAAGGTCAAGTTTAAAGATCTTTGATGTACATCCTACACTTTCCAAAGAAATCTCAAAAATGAATCATAGAACTGAGAGTGCAGGTAGTTACCAGTCTATGGAAGGCTTTTGTGGGGCAGCCATGTAGTCTAAAGGCCCCAGGCTTGATCTGGGAAATCATGAGAAAGTGTCATTCTAGCAGGCCTCTGGTGACAAGAATAAACAGAAAAAAGTGATATGTACACACACACACACACACACACACACAAGCACAGACATGTAAATTCAGAAATTATATATCAGCAATGATCAATTTCATTAATATGAAGTCAACAAATCCAAGGCATTTTTGAGGGATGAAAGAATTGTTGCCTTTCTTAGAACTGGACAGAGAAAAATTACTTTACAGTTAGACATGAATCCCCAAAATACAGAATTAGGGATCATTTCTGCTCAGAGATGGTACACGTGTGTATGTATGTGCTCTCTTCTTTCCATGCATATAGGGTGTGTGTGTGTGTGTGTGTGTGTGTGTGCGTGATGTGTTGGAAGCCACGGCTTGTACTGAGATTCAACTCCACTCAGGTGTGTTTGCAGCATTTCTATAGGTCTTTCACCTTAGGAAGGCATGGCAGGAAGGCAGCCCCATTGAGGGACATGCAGTATAACTGTGAGTCTCATGTAAGACTGTATTATTTTTAACTTCAGAAATATTTACCAGAAAATCAGGGACCATGACCTCCTGGACAAGAGGAAAACTGTGACAGCACTGAAGGCTGGAGAGGACCGGGCTATCCTTCTAGGGCTGACCATGATGGTGTGCTCCATCATGATGTACTTCCTGCTGGGAATCACACTGCTGCGCTCTTACATGCAGAGGTAATACCATGGGCACCGAGGAATCAGCCGCCCCCCCTTCTCGGCTCCCCCATTGCCTTTTCAACTCTGACGTAATCTTTCTCACCTTTCCTCACAGTGTTTCCTAATGTTATCTGGTAATAGTGTAGACTATGTGTAAACTGCCTACTGTGAGCTGGCCACTTTTCATATATTGCTCACGTCTTTCTCACTACTCCATAAGGTAAGTGTAGACATACCCAGCAACTCAGAGACACAGATGATGTGACACAGGGACTTGAGAGATGGTTTCCCATTACAAGCTTGCTGCACACTCATAAGATCTGTAGTTCCAAACCTAGAACGCACAGAAAAATCCAGGCATGGTGGCATGTCCTTTCAATGCCGGCACTGGAGAGGTGGAGACAGGCAATCTCTGAAGCTTAAGTGCTGAGCACCACCCATTAGGAGACCCTGTCTCAAAAAATAGAACAACAATGTGGATGACATCTGAGAAATGATATCTGAGATCATCCTCTGGCCTCAGCAAACACACACAGACATATACCCACATGAACATATGCATGTCATACACATGTACCTGCACACACATACATACATGCAAATGTACAAATGCAAGTGTATCTGCACACACACACACACAGACACACATATACAAACATGAATGTGCACACATGCATGCAAATCCACACAAGTGCACATGCACACACACAATGTCACACAGTTCAGTGCAACACAGCACAAACATGTGGCAGTTATGATATCAAAGCCACATCCCACAAATTCAAGAGTCTGTCATTGCTTCTCTTACCCACCCTAATTCTCCATCACCCAGCTTCCTTGGGAACTTTCATATGTCCAAGCCAAAGAAGGTTGGAATTAAGTGGTTTGAAGGCAGAACCAGCGCTCGGTATTCTGAAACTGTCTAAGTGATTCTAAACTGTTGTGAAGCTTGAGAGGCTGACCGTAATCTCTTAAAGCAACAGATTGTGAATCCTTTTCACTTCAATGTTTGCCTTGGGTTTACTGAGCAAGGAGATGTCCTGAGGTGATGATACAAAAGCATGTCCTCCTGCAAAAGCCAGCTGATGAATCCCAGCAGTGTCCCTCCCTCACAGCCATCCACACACTGAACCCTGAAACTTGCATATGAAAGTGGAAAGTTTCAATCCAAGAGAAAATCAAACCATTTTGTGCCACTTGTTTCTCTAGCTGAATTAACGCTTTCATTTTAGAAGCGTTAGTTTAGAAGTGGAGTTGAAAGGTAGCAATTTGCTCCTCTTTCACGTCCTGGTTAGCCTGCTCTTTTTCTGATGGTCTTCAGCTGTCCTCTCTTCCGCAGTGAAAGTGCTTGTGTTTCAGGCCATGAGTGTTTCCCAAGTCCAAGGCCTCTTTCAGATTCTCACACCTGCTTTGAACTATCTAGGATATGTACCCCTCACCCTCTGGTTGTAAAAGCAGATTCTGACCATTCATGTGCCAGAAAATTCAATCAGCTACACCAGAGGAGACCAAGACTAGTCATCTGGCACATGCAAAAGTACAGGAGCTATCCACGTGTGTCCAGCAAAAGGGCAGGGTTGTTATTCCTTGTGAACACGTGTTTTCTACTCACTGCAATATAGCTTATATCCAGAGGCAAAGCATCGATTGCTGCTATGTTACTTCCTAATTGCAAATGCTCAACTTGATCACAAAATGAAAGTTAGGTAAAATGAAATTCAACCAGTGGTTAGTTGGAACTCTCTGGCTGAAATGGCCCAGAGCAACCTGGTGGAGCCCTTTATCTGCACTGAAGGGTTTGCCTTCTGTTGATTTCCT
The DNA here is from genome assembly GCF_017639785.1 of Mesocricetus auratus. NCBI lineage: Eukaryota > Metazoa > Chordata > Mammalia > Rodentia > Cricetidae > Mesocricetus > Mesocricetus auratus. Next base: position 31,100,835 of record NW_024429195.1, on the reverse strand, counting down.
GGAGAGGCACACCATGACAGAATAAAGCACAGCCTTAGAGAGGGGGACAGTCACAGTTTCTGTCGCTTACCAACTGTGTGCTCTTGACTATGGCACCTGATTTCTGAGGCCCTCAATTCACTCATCTCTCAAAGGGATTAATAACCGGTATATCGGGTTGCTAAGAGAATAAAAGGAAATAATTTGTGTAAATTGCCAGCTAGGGAGAAAGGTTATAAGCAGCCATGGCTCTTGACATCTTCAAAAGGCTATTGTTATCTTATTCCCCATGTTAGGATGAGTTCATTGCACCACACTGCTCTCCCTCTATCTTGCCAAGTCCAACCCTGTGCCACTCAGTCTTTTAGTCACTTTTCCCCAGCCCCTCCCTTAATAAAGCCTTTATACCTTCAAACCAGGCTGAGGTGGAGTTTGCAATGAGAAAGACTGAGCAAGCTGTGCAATGCAGAAATACAGAGAGAGTAAGGGCTATGCTAGACGGGTGATAAACACCTGTCATCCCTCCCTCAGGAGGCTGAGGCAACTGAACTGCAATCCTGATGCTAGTCCAGGCTACAGAGCAAGTCTGAGGCCATTCTTTCCTATGTGGTGAGACCCTGTCTCAAGAAATAAAAACTAAAAATAGAGCATGTGCTATGCTTACCAGTGAACTCAATAAGGAGAAAATAGTCACTTGAAATATTAGTGAATTGTCTATACGGTGAATGTCACCAAGAAAGTCCTCAGCCCCCAAAGTTTTGCTGTGTCACGGCATGCCAAAAGCTAGTCTGTTCAAAGTCACAAACTTTACACAGACAAAAGGATCATAGATTTGGGGGAGACTGATGCAGTTCGGTAGTCAAGAGATAGTCCTCCCCAACCACCCTTTCCTGCCCAGTAGACCCACCACATGCTCATCCTCGCTCCTTCTCTGCAGTGTGTGGACAGAAGAAGCCCAATGCACTCTGCTGAACGTGTCCATCACAGAAACATTCAACTGTTCCTTCAGCTGTGGGCCTGACTGCTGGAAGCTCTCTCAGTACCCTTGCCTACAGGTGTACGTGAATCTGAGTTCTTCCGGGGAGAAGCTCCTCCTCTACCACACCGAAGAGACCATGAAAATCAATCAAAAGGTACGAACTCTGCTCACTGCCCTCCGGTGCCCACAAAACCTACCTGCCTCCCCTCTCACTTCCCCTTTGTGAGTATTACAAAGGAAACACACCAGAACTGGGCTCTGCTTGTGCCATTCACAGAACTCATTCTCTGAATCTGCCTGGGGAAAGGCTTGTTTTTATGGACAAGTCTTTCCCTCATTTCATGGTAGAGCAGATTTAGCTGTGTTTTCTATTGTTTCCATAAAGAGCCTAAGTCTTTCAAAACAAGCACAGAATTTAATAATGGATGTGCATGCCTGAATACCAGTCTGCCATGTCAATTTCACATTATACGTATATTAGGTTTGAGTTTTACAGAAGCAGCATAGACACCCCAGAATATTCTTGAATAACCTAAGACAATCTGGTTCCAGCTTCCAACAGCAGCATTGGTGCCTATTTCCCGGAAACGAGCCTCATGAACTCTAATCATTCTTGTAAAATTTTTCATTGCAATGGCCATTCCTTCAGAGATAGCTTACAGGGGTTTCAGTAGCTTGGAGGTTCCACACTAGCACATGGGCAGCAAATGCTGTTGCCACAAAGGAATAAAACCCCACCTTGCATTTTGGTTACAACAACCTGAAAGAATCCTTGCAAATATCTCTGAGGGCTCTCCTTAATGTATATTTCACAGAATGTCATTTGAACATGTTGCTTCTGATATTCTTTCATTTGTAGTGGGCAGAAACAATAGCAGTCCTGACAAGGCTTAGCCCTTCCCAGCTGTCTCTTTTCTCCCTGTAAGTCAGACTTCTAATCAAAGCTGGCTGGTACTGGCGGGTGCCTATAAAACTCTCAGGTCTCCATGGAGCTGGAAAGTCACAAAAGCTGAAGAGGAACCGGATAGTAAGGGCTATTTCCCCTTCCTCGTTTGGACATCTCATCACTTTGGCTCTGGCTGCATTATTTAGGTGACAAACAGGGACTGAGGTTCCCATTTGAACCCCAGGTACATATTTAGGATCAAGATCTTGTCAGCGTTCTGTGTGGTCATGGGCTCCATTTAGTTTCTTTGACCCATTATCTTGTTTTTAAGTGTGAGTCATGACACAATACAGAATAGTGTGTACAATACAAAAAGTATAGCTCAGGTATCTATTATCAAGATTTCCCTATTAACCACTGCAAGAGAAACAAAACGAGACTTTTCTTTTCCCCCAAAGTGCCCTTCCTGCCCCTCTCAATAACCATAGGCATGGCTCCCTCCTGGGTAACCACCACCCGAGCTATTACTACAACTGCCTCTGTGTTTTTATTTGTGGTTTTTATCACCTAAGCACATATCAGTAAACACTGTCTTGCTTTGCTTTCCTTCAAGTTAAGCCTCTATATACACAGACCCACACAGAATGTTTCCATCTGTCTGGCTTCCTTCACGGAGCACGGTGGTTGGCATCTTTCCATCGGGGTGAAATTCATTCATTTCCATTTCACTTGGAATGTCAGCTTAGTTTTTCACTCTACAGTTGATAGACACTGAGTTTTCTACAGCTTAGGGCTATTATAAATAGCTCTGCCATGGGTACTCTTGTATATAACTCTGTGCCCACACATTTCTGTCCGGTGTAAATCTGAAGGTGAGCTACCTGGGTCGTAACATGACATGTGTGTACCTTCAAGCTTAGTAAATAATGACAGGGTTTTTCCAATGTGCCTGTATCAACAAGCCCTGTTGAGAGGGTTCTTAGTGTTCCAAATGCTCATCATGACTTTACAGCTGATGTGGTGAGGTCTCCTTCTGGTTTGGGTGGCTTTTCAAGTATCTGTCATTTGAATTTCCTCTTCTCCTCACCTCTCTGGGTTGTTCGTTTTTCTTATTCCTTGTAGGAGTTGTTTAAATATATAGACAAGGTGGCATGTGCCTATAGTGCCAGCTACTCCAAAGACTGAGATGAGAGGACCATTTGAACCCAGAAGTTCAAGATCAGCCTGGGCAATACAGTAAGAACCTGACTCAAACAAAAAAATCTGTGTGTTCAAACCTCTCCCCTCCCCCTCTGCAGTGTATTTGTACGGAAGACATTTCCAGTTTTACTGTAACAATGCCTTGTCATTTTTTTCCATTTTGTTTAGTACTTTCGTTGTCCTATTTATTAAGTTTTAATTTAACCTTTTGTTTAACCTGGTCATTTTCCTTAATTAAGCACTACTTGTTTTTCTTCCCCATACACAGTTAGTCTTCCTGAAATTGACCTTTATGTAGGGATCAAGTTCGTGAGTCTCTTTATTCTTGTTTTTAGGTGTTTGTCTGTGTAAGAACAGCACCTGGCTGTATTCTGGGAAAGACTACCCCTTCTTCATGGGGTCACTCACAGGACCCACTTCCTCTTCCTGGAAACTAAACTAGTCTACTCCTACAATGTCAATGTTTAGCCTAAGGACTGTGGCAGTATCAAGCCCATTTGCATGCTCTATGCTTACCTGGACTTGGGCACAGACTTCTAAAGTTGCGTGCAGTAAATGTTAACTTCCATGAGCCCACAGCTCTGCATTTGCATTGTGTTCAGTCTTTTATTCTGATCTCCCATCTGCAGCCATTTTCCCCCAGCCTGAAAAACCTCTCTCATTAGAGACGATGAGAGAGCAGCGTCGGGTCCGGAGAATTCCCTCAGTTTGTGCTTCCCTGAAAGCATTTCTCTCTAGCTCTGCTTCTTGAAGGATGCATTCACTGAGCACCAAGCTTTAGGTTGGCCTTTGCTTTGTCCCGTTGTCTCTTCATGAGCAACGATGCTGCTCCTTGCTCAGCCCTCAATTTCACCGCTGCATCTGTGGGCAATCTTGCCTGTTTAGAGATCGCTTCCTGTGATTTTTCTACAGTTTATCACACACCCAAGTGTGACGTTACCCTTATTCAGACTTCTGAGCATTCACAGAGTTCTTCCCACTCCTATTATACTTTCTGTTCCAGAAAGTTGCCAGGCTATTTCTCTAAACATTGTTCATCTCTCCCTCTCGCCCTCTTTCCCTTCTGGGACTACAGTTGGCTGGGTATTGGCCTTCCTCACTATCCAGTATGTTTCTCCCTCTTTTTTTCTCATTTTCCCTGGTATCACTTCATTCTGGATTTATACCCTTCAGCAATTCTTTTCTCAATTCTAAAAAGTTTGCTGTCACTCTCATCCTCTAAATTCTGAATTTTTCTTACTGCATTTTCATTTTTCCATGTTAAAAATTTTATTAAACTACCAGCTAATGCAAACTTATTTTTACCATAAATGTATGAACTTCTACAAGACAGGCTGAGTAACTGTAGGTAATAATTTGAAATGCATTTTTCATATAAATGCAGAATTTATAATATAGAAGCAGCTATATTACTCATTTACAATGAATTATTTTTGCATGGATCTACATGACAAAAAAAATTTACAGAAAGTCATTGTTGGGCCTAGATGATGAAAAAAATTACAGAAAATATTTGATGAACTACAGACCATGAAGTCAGAAGTATACACTTATCTTCTAACAGGAGGGACAAGTATCAAGTAAATTCTTCACAACTATACGTTAAATATAAACAACATTTGATGTTTTGAAGTCACATGGAAAATGCAACCATTGCTAATAACTATAATAGTAATAATAAAATAAGCTAGCATTTATCAAATGGCTGTTCTAAACTTGGAGTGGTCCTAAGGACCACACATGGACAATTTCATTTAATTTAATACTTCCGATACTTACTAATGCATATAGAAATGTCTACACAGAGATGGAAGCATAAGTATTCCTTCTTTTATCAGATACCATAATAAAATATTAAGATAACTTTTTGTTGTTGCTGCTGCTCCTATTATTTTGTTCTCTGTGCCACTAGGAGCTTGCTACTTTCTGTAAAATGCAAATTTTGTATTCATGCTGTTTTTGTGTTCCAAATTAAATTTGATAAGAACCTATAGAAAAGAAATGAAAAATATTACAGTTGACATTTGTATATTTTCTTCTTAAAGTTCAGCATACTATTTTTCAATATTTTGTTTTGTTGTTTTTCTGTTTGGGGCTTTTGGCTTACATTGGGCTATCTTCTCTCTAGTCTTCATTTTCTTCCTACCCTTAATGTATCTCTTCTTTTTCTTCTTCCTTTTTTGTCTCCTTAATCTCCATTTTTCATCCCCAGTTTTGATTTCTTCCTCTGTTGAAAACCTTTTACTATCAAATAGCATCTGTTTTATCAATAAGACATTTGGAAATTGAGTATATTATCAGCACAATTATAGCAGGTAGCATGAAACACGACATTCTCAGTAAAAATAAGTACATACAGTGGACCACACACAGGTGGGCAGGGCACTTCCCAAGATGGATCCCAAAGTTGGTAATATGTGGCTTGGTCAAGATCTGCATTACACCCCAGCTCCCAGTCTGGTAGCAATCATGGAGGCATTGGAAATGGCAAGCAAGACGAAACCCACACCAAAACTCTGAAGAGATTCTTCACCACTTGCTTGACCTGTGGCTTCAAGACTTCAGGCCAAGCTCCTTTGCTTTCCTCTTCAGCATATCCGTCTGCTTGCTGCTTTGGCCCTGGTGCATAATTGCACCTGAAGAGTGCCATGTGTCTAATACTTCCAGATCTTGAGCATGGAGTAACAGTGCCGGCAGCTTTGTAGGAATTGCCCCCAAGCAAGTTGAATGTAACGAGAACAGTCATCGATGCAAGTGTCATTTTGAAAAGTATATTTTTCCTTCTTTGCACCAACTCCTGATAGTTATACTTGCAATAAATTCATTTTCAGGACTAAGCCACATGTTTTCTCCAATACCATTGAATAAAGGGTGGGATCATGTACTTTTTCTAATGAGTATTACACCAATACACATATTTCTTTTCATGCTCTAGCGGTTGTGATAAAGCTACATCCCAAGTTCACTGATAGTCTACTTCTCTTTGTTGGCCTTCAAACCAGAGGCCTTCAGAAGCCACAACTCTCACAGTCACAGCTTCCACGTGCCCCCTAGTGTCTGGGGATGAGAGGGAGCGCACCACACCACAGACGAAAGCACCCAGACCTCCCTGGTCCTCATACTGTATCTTCCATTTTGAATGCACATTTGAGTCTCCGTTGATCATTCCCAGTTTCTTATAATACTCTGCTTCTTGTCCTTGGGATGTGTGTGGTTGTTTGAAAGCCTGTTTTGGTCACTTTAATAGCTGCAGCCCCGTGATCCTGTCCTACTTCTGGCGTTTACGTTGTCTTACCTTGTCCAAGCAATTTATTACTTTTAAGAAAACGTACTTTCAAAGTTATGATAACATATATTTTGCTTATGTATATTTATGGAGACTATGGGGTGTGTGCGCAGGTGTGTAGAGTGGACAGAATCGAAGTATGACTTCCAGGTTAATGTGAGCCGTCCCACTCAAGTCCTGGGACCCAAACTCAGGAAACTGTGATCTGGATGTAAAATAAATGAAAAAATTAATAATAAAAAGCAGAAAAAATACCCTTAGTGTCAACTTCGCCTTCCTGTTACTTCCCTCCAACCTCACAAGAATGGCAGGCATTGCGCAGGTACTAGAAAATGTCCATGCTTATGTTGGGATTCCAGCTACTGCTGATGGTGTTGGAACTTAAACCGGAGGCAACAGGGATCAACTGAACTGCCTGCATCTTTGTGGGAAAACATTCAAAAGATTTGACTATACATTTTCAGTTTCTCTCCTGGAGCTCTTAGTTGACTGATAGCCTCTAGGAGCTCTGAGTGGCTTAGGGGACTCGGCCTCCCCCAGTCACTGGCCACTAGGCTGTCACCAGAATGACAAACAGTCGTTGATTAATTCAGCATGGTTTGGGACCTTTGCTTCCTTCGGCTGCCAGACTGTCACTAGAGCCATAAACAGCCGCTGAATATTAATTTGCCATGGCAGCTGCTTCACATCTCAGATCTGATCTCCTTTGGGAGTTAAACTTCTCACCAAACACCAGTGACTCTCAACACATACTCGTTTAAAAGCGAGTTTAAAATGGAGTTCATAGTGAAATAAGAGACTATATCCATTTTTATCCGTGCTGATAAATGTATAATAGGTATGATAAATACAAATATGCACGATATTTATACTTAACCATCATGAGGACGATGATTGCTTCTATTGGGGTATTCCATTCGTTAGCTATGAGTCTCAGCTCCAAATTCAGCATTTCTCACCCACTCCAAAACATTATGAGTCCTAACATGTCTAGACCAGAGCTTCTCAAATTGGGTGCTCTTGACATTTTGATCACGACACAGAGACCGGCCCTCTACTGCCAGACTCTTCCCACCATGTGGCTAGCATCCTCCCCAGTCAAATTGTGACTAGACATGTTTCCAGATAGTAGCAGGATGGCTTTTTGTGTTCTGCTTAGCTTCCCATTTGCATGCTGTAAGTGCAGCTTCAGCAGAGCTCTGGCAGGCCACAGAAACCAGAGAAGATAAAGCGGAAGCACTCAATGGAAAATGGTGTTAACTAAGTTCTCACCATGTAGAACATGCCCACTACTGTACTAACATAAAAAATTATCTTGCTTACTCCTGCCCCTAAAACAATCATAGACAAACTCTATGAAGAACGCACAATGTGCCGGGCACTGGAGAGTACTGATATTTTACATAAACTGACTCATTTGGATGCAGCAGAGATCCCCTGTGTACCACACCATCATCATTCTCACTTTATAACACTGAAGCTGAGTTCAGAAAACGAATTTCCCCAAAGTCATGCAGTCACCAAGTAACTAGGTCTAAATTAAAATCTCAGTCCTTTTGTTCATCTTCCTGTCTCCTGGAGAGAAAATCTTCAACATTGCTCTTGAGAAAGCACAGATGAGGAGTTCAGAAGACGTGTGGCTCAGTCAAGTGTTCACTGTATAAGCACTTGACATTGATCCTCAGATCCCACCTACCCTGTATAAGAAGCAGAACATGGTGTTGCACATCTGTAATTCTAACACTGGGGAGAAAAAACTGGAGTTCATTGACCAGCCAGTATACTTTGTAAGTTCCAGACCAAAATAAAATAGATGGCTCCCAGGGAATGACATCTGAGGTCATCATGTCTCCAAACACACACATTTGTATAGTCAGACTTTCTTTAAACTGCCAGCTCCCAAATAATGACATGGAAAGGTTTTTTTAATTAATTATGAAAGTTTGGCCTTAGCTTAGCCTTGCTCACAACTAGGTCTTAGAGCTTAAGTTAACCCATTTATATAAATCTACATTCTGCCATGTGGCTCGTTACCTCTCTTCCATACTGTACCTCTGACTTTCTTCACATCTTGCTGGTGAATCCCCACCTCTTGGATTCCTCCCCCAAGTTCCTCTCTGTCCCTGGAAGTCTCCTGTCTAGCTATTGGCCATTCTTCTGGCCCTGCTGGCACCAGCTCTACTGTGGCCACCAAATACAGTTTTTAACTCAGAATCTATCATTCTATTTACCAGTAAATACTTGGGAGTCAGATGTTGGGACGGAAGCCTGACAGAGCAACCAGCAGATCTTCCTTTTTGGCCAGGGACCCAAAGACAACATCTCTCCAGCCATCCCAAACCAAGAAGACAGCGAAACTCCAAATCCCTCCTTACTCCATCCTGTGCATCTCTCTATCCATATTCCTGAATCCTCTGTCCTCTCTATGGCTAAGTCCTGTCAAGTAGTTGCTGGCTGTGCCCCTGATCCAAGGTTGATTTCATTAACATGTCTCGGAACTTCACAGTCCAATCAAATATCCTGTAACACATTTGCACACACTCACAGTGCTATAAACTGACAAAGTGTAGTCCATTCACATCAAAACTGAATTCTAGAACATCTGACGGTCATCAAAGAAAGACTGTCTATAGGAAGATTGCATAGACCTTGATGCCTCTAAGTAGCAAAAAGGAAAATGGAGAGACAGCAACAGGGGTCAATGTCAGATTATCTGAATCACTCTCAGTCAAGTCAGCACACTGTGAGGTTCCCTGGCATAGGTTGCTGTGAGTATTGACAAATCCCAAGGGTCTATATACCTTCCGTCTCAATACATCTCTAGTTTCTTTAAAGTTTATTTTCAATTTGTGATAGTTGTTGCTGATTGCCAACAGGATCTAGGATCACCCTAGAGACAGGCCTCTGGACTGTGAGGAGTTGTCTAAGTTCAGTTAGACTCTAGGCATGTCTGCATGGAAGTTTCTAGATGAGAAGACCTATGTATTGTTGGCAGCACCATCCCATGCACTAAATGAAAGCAAGCTGATCACAGACATTCGGCACTCTCTGCCTCCTGGCTGTGGCTGCAACACCATCAGCTGTCTCAAGCTCTTGCTGAACTCTTCCCTGTCATATCAGACAGTGAGCCACAAGAAACCCTTCCTTAGGATGCTTTTGTAGGTGCTTCACCACATCAACAGGAGCAGCAATGAACGCACTGCTCCACACTGGCATAACCAGTGTAATAGAAGTTCTAGGCAAGAACGACCGAAGTGAGCCTCTCTGGAAAGAGCCAGAATAGAGGTGGGGGTCACACTCAGCACAGCATGGATTGTTCTTGCTTCCCTCAAATGCCTCAAATGGCCCTGCTTGCCAAATCCAAAGTATGCTGAAAGCACATACCAAACACATGCAAACTTCATGTGGGAGGACCTGCTGCTTCAAAGGTGGTCATGAGAGGAGTCACAAAAGAAGAAAAGGAACTTACTAGTTTATGCTCTCAACACCTCTGCCCCTCACAAACATGTGGAACTCAAAAGTCCAGAACAATACAAGGCTTCCTGACTTCAAAACCAAGGGCATTTATGTTCACATGAGTGACTTTGCTTGTTTTACTCAGGACTAAGGTACCCATGGAGGCTGATGAGCTTTTTAGAGCAAGAATATGAAGTGCCTCTGGGTAGGTATCATTTGTTCAGAAAGACTTTTAGGCACACCCCTCTCCTATCTCACCAGGTACCCTTGTATTCTCTTCCTAACATCTACCCTGCTTTGTTTACATTTTTGACACCTGTATATTGCTACCTGGAATATTGGCACCATATTTATTGGACTCAAGGAATATTTGGATTTAATTAAACATCTAACTTTGTCTTATAAAACACAAGACTTCCTTGAAATCCCAAGGAACTGATGATGCCTCCCCCATAACTGCAAGAAAGCAGAGGCTGATGGTGAGGTTATTCAGCCAGATCCTGATCCTGCCGTTGGCCCCATCTTTCATCTCCAGGATGACATCCTGTCACTCACTCTACTTCACATGTGCCTAGTGAAGCATGTATAGAAACCCAACAGGAATTTTTTTAACTTCCTGTCTTTCATGAGAATGAAAATAACTCTGTTGACATAGAAGGTCCTGGAAATGAGGAGAATGGAAGGTAAATTCAGTTGTGATCTGAAGACTTGGAGAGAAGCGAGTGCTTCATTGACCACATAAGGGAAGAAGCAACCAGGAGATGCTGAAGGCCAAGTTTCCACAGTGTGGAGAGGAAAGGTTATGCCATGGATGGCCTCTGTGATTTTCATTGCTAATGGGAGGTTTCTGCCCTTCCAGGATCAAAGGGGCTAGGGAAAGAAGCCAGTTTTATTAGCAAAACTCAAAGTTAAGTGTGGCTGTTATGGACTGGTGAGATAGCTCAGTGGTTAAAAGCTCTAGCTGCTCTTCCAGAGGTCCTGAGTTCAGTTACCAGTACCCATAGAGCAGCTTGAATTCCAGTGCCCCTTTCTGGTGTGCAGATGTACATTCAGATGAAATATACAAAAATGAATCTTAAAAAGGGGGCTGCAGTGGGGAGAAGAGGCTGTTAGACCAACACTTAATGACTTATCCATAGATCAGTACATAGCTCAAGCCTCATCAGAGTTCAGTCCTAAATGGGATATCTTTATCACACCCTGTCCTCCCAATGCTCAGGGATCTTTGTGAAGAGGAAGTGGAATGATTGTAAGAGCCAGAGATGATAAATGACCACAAGGAATTTCTTTCCTAGATACAACAGGACAGTTGCACATAAATGCACAGCAGTTGTGACAACATGCATAAGACCTGTTCAAGCTCAAACCAGACAAAATCCCAACATAGAGTCAGGCAAAAGGTCACAAAGTTCCCATCCCCTGATGAAGAACTACTATTGATTGCTGCCAAGACAGGGAGAGTTGGTTTTCTTTAAGGGTGTGGTTCTGGTAGGATGATCACCCAAGACTATATACCCAGCACTAATTGGATTTATTTTTTGTTAAATGAGGGCATTGTTGAAAACTCCATGCACTTCAAATATAAGGATCAGCTTCCATGGGACCAGAAAGCACAATGCAAGCTTCCAAAGGAGAGGAGCAATCAACAGTCCTACCCAGCTATGAACCACAACAATGACCAGCATGGCATGATAACCCTGAGAGTGCAGTAGTAACACACGTACCTTGGTGGTAACCAAAAGTTCTCTAAATGAACTTATGATCCACACAACAAGAAGGAAGCCATGCCTGGCACTGGAAATCTAGCCAACTATCCTGGGCTAATGAAGTCATGGAGCATAATCCATACCTATATTCTAAATATTTGTCCTTGAACCCACAAATAAGCATGGTTCTCATCTCTCATCATGGAAACTTCCCTTTCCAATAGATGGAAAACCATAACCAATCAAAATTCAGAGTGGTGGATCCCAGTCCCAATGGATACATCTACAAAAAATGTTCCTGCACCTAAGACTCAGAAGAGGGCACGGGAAGATTGTAAGAGTCAGAGGATTAGGGAGTTTGTTTTGGGATTGTGTTTCCTAGGAATAACAAAATCTACACCCATAAAGTCTCATCAACACATTGTCCAAAGATGAGCTGACCGAGGACAACAATATACATGCTAACATGTATGGTGAAAGACCATGGAGCCTCAACATTAAAGAACTATAGGCAATTTAGGAATACTGAAAGTGAGAGAAACATTCTTCTCCAGGTTAAGAGTAGACCAATTGGTTATCCAGTACTAAATGGTCAGCCCTGAAAACATACATACAAGTAACGTTACACAGACTGAACAGGTTGTATTTAGGAATATGTATGTATGTACATATGCATATATGCATGTGACAATAATTAATGAAAAATAGGCCATAAATTTGGAAAAGAGCAAGGAGGGGTATATGGGAGGGCCTGTTGGGAAGAAGGAGAGGGGAAATGCTGTAATTATATTATAATCTCAAAACTAAAAGAAGTAATTAAAAAGATGAGGGCTCAAAGTTAGATGGGTATTACATGAGGAATGAATCTGGGAGGAGTTAGAGAATGGGAGCAAATATGATAAAAAACAGTGCATAAAAATCTCAAAAAATTGTAACATATAAATGAAATAAAAACAATTGAGAAACTGTCAAGGCTAGGGAGACAGCTCAGCCAGGAAAGTGCTTGCTGTGCAAGCATGAGGAACTGAATTCAGATTCCTCAGGATACATAAAAGTGGTGTGTCTTGGTTGCCAGTGCTGGGGCAGTGGAGACAGGAGGATCCCTGGGATTTCACAGCCTACCGATCTAGCCAATCAGTGAACTCCAGGTTCAGTGAGAGACCCTGTCTCAAAAAAATGTGGAAAGTGATTTGGAGAGACACACATCAATTTTTGACTTCCACATACAAGAATACACACGTGTGCACAAACCAATACATACACAAATATATACATATGTAAACACATGCACGTGCACACGCACACACGCGCACACACACACACACACACACACCAAAGAGACTTCTCAGTTCTCAGCTGATTGACAATTTGGAAAATCCATACATCCTCGTGGTAACAGTAATTACATACTTTGATCACTACCTAGATATATTGTTTATAAAATAATTTCTTTCTGTTATACATCATTCACAATTCAAAACATATCTTTCTAGTCACATACTCACTACATAAAAGAATTACCTAAAAATGATATCTATCTTTGCCTTCTTCATCGTGTTGTAATTTCCAAATTAAGTGTAGATTGTATAGTAGTCAAATACTATTGAACTGTGTTCTGTATATTCTATACCACTCACCTAAAATTACTCCACAAATACATGATGAAGGTATGTGGAAATTAAATCATCACCCATGTTATACCCACTGCTATAGCTTACACCCAGTTAGAGCACAATAAGAAAATCTTTACTTTAAATCCATACTGGCTTCCAGAGAATGAATATACATGACAAAAACTGGACCAACAGAAGCAAACACTCATGTCCTGAGCTAGAATTCGGCTCAATGAAAATCTCTAAAGGCCATAGGGCAATAAGGCAGGCTGACCCTGCAAGAGCTCCACAGCTGGTTATGCAGCCCTCTCTAGAGCTTTCATAACTTAGTATGTGGAACTTGCATGTGGGGAAATGTGATATTCTAGTAGGAAAATGTGCTAATAAAAATTTATGGGGGCCTTTTGCATATTTATCATCTAATTCTGAAAGATAGCTGCCGGGAAGTCTCGATTAACCTCATTACAGAGATGAAATTGGTTCTGAGGGCCACATGCTTATGGCAGCCGGATCACATGAACTCAAGTCAGGAACTTGTTGTACGACCTCACTATTTGTTATCACAAGGGATATGTCAATAATAAAAAGAAATTAGCAGCTGACATATGGTAGAGGTTTCATGGGCAGAAACAGAGAGTGACAGATAACAGGTCAGGAGGGCTCAGAGCACCTCAGACTCTCACCACTAGCATCTGTGCGTTGTCCCAGTATGTGCCACTGGTACAGAGTGGCTGAGTGTGAGCATGCTGGAGTGTAGCCACTGGTACAGAGTGGCTGAGTGTGAGCATGCTGGAGTGTAGCCACTGGTACAGAGTGGCTGAGTGTGAGCATGCTGGAGTGTAGCCACTGGTACAGAGTGGCTGAGTGTGAGCATGCTGGAGTGTAGCCACTGGTACAGAGTGGCTGAGTGTGAGCATGCTGGAGTGTAGCCACTGGTACAGAGTGGCTGAGTGTGAGCATGCTGGAGTGTAGCCACTGGTACAGAGTGGCTGAGTGTGAGCATGCTGGAGTGTAGCCACTGGTACAGAGTGGCTGAGTGTGAGCATGCTGGAGTGTAGCCACTGGTACAGAGTGGCTGAGTGTGAGCATGCTGGAGTGTAGCCACTGGTACAGAGTGGCTGAGTGTGAGCATGCTGGAGTGTAGCCACTGGTACAGAGTGGCTGAGTGTGAGCATGCTGGAGTGTAGCCAGACCACAGGCACACCTCTCAGGCCCTCTCTGCTTTAAGCTTTAATAAGGAACTCCCATATTACAACCTTGACAGTTGTAATGGCCTCAGAGGTACTTTATATCTTGTTTTGTTTGGAGGAATCTTACCTAGTGACAGAATTATTGCCATTTACCTGACAGATGTTTCTTTAAAAAAAAAAGTAAGTTGAATTGATTCACCATAGCAGGAGAAAATAAAGAGAAACTCCAGTTTTTAATGGAATGCCATTTTTATTGAGATCATTTAAGTAACTTAGCTCTGTAAGCCACTGAACATGCTTCCGTAAGATAACCACAAAAACATACCAATATGCGATGCCTTTATGCTCAAGATTGGCTCTACCTGAATTCAACTACAGATGGCTTGTCTGCATTTGCTCTGTTTAGCTGTTGTTAAATTGTTTGCTTCAAGAAACATTTATTTAAAAACATTAAAGACCAGCCATGTGTTGGTGGTTCACACCTTTAATCCCAGCACTCGGGAGGCAGAGGCAGGTGGATCTCTGTGAGCTCGAGGCCAGCCTGTTCTAAGAGTGAGTTCCAGGACAATACAGAGAAACAATACAGAAAAACCCTGTATCAAAACAAAAACAAAAACAAAAACAAAACCATTAAAGACATGATCTGTATGTGCTGTTGTATGACAGACAAAAGAGCCCTATGAGAGCCTGAAAATTGTCACCTAGCTGGCTGAAACTTTAGCCTATGAATCCCCAGGCCCACAATCACACTGAATTACAACTTTCTCTTAAAATGCTTTCAGCCTTCTTCCTCACCCCAGTGCCAGGCAGAGTCCAACACTCTACTGGGTTCACATGTGAGTGGATGAGCATTGGCTCAGAGCTGGGCACCTTGTGACATGTGTTGACACTGACTCTGGTACAACAACATTTTGTTAAGCATGATGAGAGGTGTGTCCAGCCTTTTAACATTGTGACAAGGTGTTTCATCTACAAAGCTCATGCTTGAGAACCAGGCAATCGTATGTCCTTGCACGTGCACACACAGTGTTTTGAGTCCATTTATAATGTACTGAGCTGCATTCAGAGCTATCCTTGGCCCCATGCCAAGCACTGCCAGAATGCTCATCTTCCATTCTTAACTAATCAGAGAGACTTCTGTTGCTTAGAGTCAAATAACCCCATGGTTACAGCTACACAAGTCCCACTGCTGCTTCTAAGTCAGCAGAAAATCATTCCAAAAGGACTCCACCAGCTGAAGCTTAACTCATTTCTTTTATAGCTTCTCCCTGTGAAATTTACAGATGCAAATCTCTCCCAGATTCCAGAGTCCTACTCCAAATCTCATACCAATGCACACATAATATTCACAAGCCACCTCTTACGAATGTGTGGAAAGGAAGAAGAGGGAGAGAGGTAGACGGGACAGAGAGCAAGAGATCTGGGTGAGCTGAGCCAGTGAAAACCAGTGCCAGGTCCTCAGGTCACACAGAGCTCACTCTGCTGCGATCCTGCTTTCCCTTGCCTTGGCTGACAGGAAAGGGCAGTCAGCATGCTTAGCCCCTCCCATTCCTCACAAACCTCTACTCAGCCTCTCTGAGTTTTGCAAGAGCCGCCAAAGGTGTAGCAGGTTTTTGTTTGATTTGATTTGGTTTCTTTTTTTGTTTTATTTTGTTTTGTTTTTGATAAGAGTAACAAGATGCCCAAGGTAGTTTGGTCAAACAGCATGAAATCAAAAGAAATATATATTCATAAATCACTCCTTTATACTGATGTGTGCATTAATTACTTTTCCTTTTGTTGTGGCAAAACACCTGACAAAAAATAACTTAAGGAAGGCTGCATTTCCAGTCTGTGATTTTTGGATCACAGTTTGAGGAGATATCGTAGTCTGCTGTGGACAGAAGAGAGTACGTGGCTCATCACATGGTAGCTGCAGTCAGGAAGCAGAGAGCTGGCATAGTTATACTTAGACCACGTTCTTGGTTTTTTTTTTTTTTTTACTCAGTCTGGCTTGCCAGCCAAGGGTCAGGTGCCATTTACATTCCAAGTGGTTACTACCTCCTGAGTTAGACCTTTCTGAAAACAGTCATAGACACACCTGTAGGTGTGTCTCCATGGTGATTCTAAGTCCAATCGAGTTGACAATTAAGATTATCAAACACAGTATGTTATGGTAATATATTATGTGTGCAGACAAAGCTCAGAAAAGTTTGTGCTCTGAGCCCCGGGACAAGTGTTTGTGAGAGGAGATAACTAAGATCCACCACTCTTAGCGACAGCAAAAGGTACTACTTACTTTTTCTACATGTGTGATGTGAGACTGTTATAACAGATCAACACATTCATAATTAAATTTTAATTAGCAAGTAATTTATAGGTAAATTACTAAGGAATACTTTGTCTGGGGACCCCAAACAGTACTCTAAGTGTGCGATCTCTCTGGTCTTAGGAGGCATTAGTTTGGAATACATAAAAGTGAGTCGCCATGTTTGTCTCACAGATAATATTAGGTTGTCAGCTGTCCTCTTAACTCTTTCCTTGACGATAGTTGTCCTGCTCTTCACAGTGTTCCTATATTCCCAAGTGTGGAAACAACTTTGAAGAGTCCATGTCACTGGTGAGCGTCGTCATGGAAAACTTCAGGAGACACCAGCACTTCCCCTGCTATTCTGACCCGGAAGGAAACCAGAAGAGTGTCATCCTGACCAAACTCTACAGCTCCAACGTGCTGTTCCATTCACTCTTCTGGCCGACTTGTATGATGGCCGGGGGCGTGGCAATCGTTGCCATGGTGAAACTCACTCAGTACCTCTCCCTGCTCTGTGAGAGGATCCAACGGATCAATAGATAAAAGCAAAAAAAAAAAAAATCATGGATAAGATATTTTTCTTTAAAGCTCAAATACTGTTTTCTTTCATTCTTCACCAAAGAACCTTAAGTTTTGAATGTGCAGTCTGTTATGGGTTCCTTAATGTATTATTCTAAGTAGAGCAATAACGCAAATGCTGTCCTATATGCAAACATGATGTCCTTATTATTCAGGAGAATTAACTGTTCTTTGTCAGTTGGTTGTTTCATTATCTTGTTTTGAAGCTGGAACTAGGCCATCCTTCCCTTCCCATCAGAATAGGGCTCAGCTACTCATTGCTAAGTCTTGTGGGGGGATGGAGGCACTGTCCGTGACAAGGTCTGTGCTCCAAGTTTCCAGACCTGTTGAAGACAAGATTTTTCTTCATTTGTTGTTTACTAAAGCTACAGCCAAAAATGTGTTTTTCTTTTCCTATTCTACATTGAGCCCTGTAGCAAGTGAAGGGGTGGTTTCCTGACTAAAGCGTGTTAAACATTTTGTGTGTGTGTGTGTTTTTACCATAGTGCTGTAATGAAGAGAGGAAGCCAGATAGTTTTATTTCGTTACTTTTTACTCACAACTTCTGATTTTTTAAATGATCTCCAGTTCTATAATGTCTTCCAAACAGAGCCCTTTTCCATCTACGACCCTGCTACTGTGTGGGAGAGAACAGTGGTTCATTTCCAGTGAACTGGCTGGGGGTGGGTAGGTATTCCATTGCAACGGGGAAAAGTCTATGTTGCAAAGAGAATTATGTGAAATCTTAACTCCACTTCCACTGGACTGTTAGAGGCAAACATCAACATGCTAAAGACTGGTGAGTTGGTGGGCAATGGGTGAGTCTGTTGTGGCAAATTATCATGTTGGAATATTACTTTGTGGGAATTTATTTCAGTAAGTGAATGTGCAGTCTCTCCTGAAAAATGTTGTCTGTTGGGGTTTTAAAGCTATGTATGCAGAATCGTTGTCTCCTCTACATATTTTATTTTTCTATTCACTATTCCCTTTTGTTGTTATATTTTATATGCAGAACAGACTCTTTCCTAACACGTTTGAATTGAATAACAGGTTTAAAGGAAGCCTTTCTTCACACTGATGTTTACTCATTCTATTTGCCAGGGGATGAGGGGTTGGTTTTAAATAAAGGCATTCCATCCTTTATTTAATATCAATATCTAAAGGAGAAGACAAGCATCTATCTTTCTCATCTATATTTAAGTACCCTTTTGTAACATAGTATTGATGTTTTTTAGGTAATTGCAAAATTTTACAAATCATTTGTGGAATGAATGGTGAAACGAATTCAAGAAAGCAGAATGTTGTAATTCATAGTCTGACTTTTCATAAGCAAATAAATGCCTAGGGTGTAATCAGGACTTCAAATGTGTAATTAAATTTTTAAACCCATTATATCAGAAAATTTGAATACTTCTTGCATTCAGAACAGACATACCTGTGGCATTCCAAACCATTCTAATTACTATATGGGAAGACATTTTCAGAGACTGTAAGGAAAATCCCTCTTTCTCACAGCTAAACAATACATGTAATGTTGTAGACATTTGGAAAACACCACAGAAAATTACTTATTTATATTCTTTCTTTAAAATTATTTCTCAAGAAAGGAGGGGAATCTCTGGGACTATGGGCCGAAGTTTGCAATCTTTTTGTTTGTTTGTTTCTCTGTATTGTTTTGGAGGCTGTCTTGGAACTTGCTCGGTAGACCAGGCTGGTCTCGAACTCACAGATAACCGCCTGCCTCTGCCTCCTGAGTGCTGGGATTAAAGGTGTGCACCACCAATGCCCGGCCATAGTTTGCAATTTTAAATGTTCCCTAGGCTTCCCTTCAAGTCATCCAAGAGTGAAACATGCATGATGACATTATGAAGTGTATTACTTTTCACTAAAAGTTCACAACTGAGGCCTGGGACTGTATCTCAAAAGTAAAGCACTTGCCTCAGATGCATGATACTCTAGGTTCAATCCCCAATGCTGAAAAAAGAGAGAGAGAGAGAGAGAGAGAGAGAGAGAGAGAGAGAGAGAGAGAGAGAGAGAGAGGAGGGGGGTGGGGAGAGAGAGGTCCCAACTGTTGGGTTAGGTAAGAATGTAGAAAAACTCAAAAACAAGTGGCATCAAAAGATATCAACTAGGACCTTCATAGATGTCAATCCAGCAACAATACCTTTAAACTACCTTAGATGCAAACACAATTAGATGTGTGCTCTCAGAGAGAAAGATCAAGAACTAATAACATATTAGATGCCTTGCACATGTTCATAACATCTCTATTGGACCATCATTACCTCAGCCTACACATGTTCAATCACTTCCTTCCCAATTATAGTAATCATGGAAAGAAAAGACTCATCGTGTAGTTTTCCCATTATGAAAGCCATTTTGACATCTTTTAAATTAACCCCAAGGAATTCTAAGGTCTAGATGGGATTGTAGAAATGACAAAGAAAAAGAATTCAATGGGAAGACTTTGATCAAGAAATGGTGAGGGGGTGGCTGCTAAGAAAGTCAGTTATCCTCTTGGCTATAAATTTAGATGTCAGATCATCAGATACATAGTGGTGCCTTCTAATATTAGCATTCTATTGGCCAGAGAGTTGGTTCAGCAGGTAAAACCACTTGCCAGTCAGCCTGAAGACCTAGGTTCAATACCTGGGACCCACATGCTGGCAGGAAAGAAATATACTCCACAAGCTTTTCTCTGACCTACACACATGAACAGCATAGCACACGTGTGCTCACACACACAATTTGTGAACACACAAAATAAAAAATAAAAGCATAGTAAATCTAGAATTCTGTGCTATGTGTGTGTAAAGAAGACCAACACTGCCTTCAGGGAACATTCTGATGCTCAAATAGAATCTATGCACATTAATCTATGGTTTAAGAGAATAACAGCCTCCCTGTGATGCTCCCAATAAGCCACTTATCGCTTTAGGACCCAGAGCCTTGTTTACATCGGCAACAGCAGAATGCAGTCTCCACGTTATTCAATAAGAATGATTTTCCCAAATGTTACAAATGTCTATGTGTCCAAATCACTTTCATTATCCAATTGGCATATCCCATCTAAAACTTTATTGATTTCAGATTGCCTGAACTGAATTGTATTAAAACCCAGAAATGATAAATGTACCAATGACTGCTTGCAAATAGCTATAATAAAAAGATATGGTTCCGTGGAAAGCTACCAGCAAAGTACCCGCTGATGCTAATGTGTGGGCATCATAAATACCTCTATGTAGGCTAGTGACAGCCAGAGTTCCAGCATGCTGTCCTTCTCCCGTTGCTGCAATGACCAAAGAATACTTACACATGGCATTTATAAAACAAACGTTGTGTCCACAATGCTGGGCTATAAACAGCTCACTGCAATCCTGTGGGTAAAACATGTTGACTGTAATTGTTATATTGACATTAACAGAGAGAAAAGTGAGATGAGCAATTGACTGAATTGAGTTTAGACAATAACTTTAACTACAAGTATAGTTACAATGCTCACTTTCCTACAAAAACAGCGAACTAAATAATGTTCCCAGAGGTTTCCTAACTCTCACTGTCCTGGTGAGAAAGAAAGAATGATTAAGAGCTGAATGCCATTCCTTTTCTTAAACTCCAGTTGTTTAATTTATTTATTTTTATTTTGTTCATATGGGTGTTTTCCTGCATGCATGTTTGTGTACCCAGTACCCGAGGAGATAAGACAAAGGAATCAGGTCCCCTGAGACCGGATTACAGATGTTTGTGATCTGCTATGTAGGAGCTGGGAATTGAACCTGGATCCTCTGGAAGAGCAGCCAATGCTGTTAGCTACTGAGCCTTCTCTCCAGCCCCTCTTTCTTTCTCACTTCTTTCCCCCCTCCCATGTGTAGGGAGTTGACCAGAACACTCTCACAATTCTGCCATAGCCCTTCCGACACATACACTACAAGACACTTTGGCTTGAAGGACCTTGCTTCAGGATTCTTCTGAAAAGGTGTTAGTGTGGCAGGACCGAGCAGACAGCTTCTAAGGTGAGTCTGTTCTACCTCCTCTGCATCAACAGTGAATAAAACAAAGTGTCCAACACTGACTCCTACCTTTAAAACCAGCCTGTGATCTACTAGAAGAGTTGAAATAACAAACACAAAGGAAAAAATGAAGAAAAACAGTCTCCAGGCCACGTGGTGTTACAGTTATAGAATCAGTATGATGCTAACTTGCAAGGGAGCATACAGTGTAGCCACATAGATATAGATTATGTAGATATAGGTGTTCTAATATTGTATATAAATGCAGTATGTGCTTGCTAAATGTCAATTATAAATACTAATAGTAAAATATACAACTAATATTAATAGTACTAGGGTAATCACTAGAAATAAATAATCTCTTGGAGCTGAATAGCTCTAAAAATAATTTTTCCAGGACTAGACAGATATTTCAACAGTTATAAATGCTTTTTGCTCTTACAGTCACAACTGACTATGATTCCAAGTCTAGAGTATCTAGTGCCCCCTTCTGGCCTCTCTGAGTACCAGGTACACACATGGTGCACATATATAGGTAGAGCTAAACAACCATATACATAAAAATAAGTAAATCTTTAAAGCAAATTCATTTTTATCAAACTTGTGCTGACACATGGCCCCCTTCTCAACACCCTTGGTAAGAGCCATCCAGTGACAAGAATGGTAACTGTATTGGCTACTACAACTAAATACTTGAGACATGGTACTTTGGCAAAAAAGTTTAGTGAGTGTATAGTTTTGAGTGCTCCAGTTTGGAGGACTCTTTGCTTTGGGCCATTGATGAGAACCTTGGGTGACAGTGTCAGAATAACATGTGAGTGGCCACATATGAGCCAGGAATCAGAGAAAGAGAATAAGACTTGGTCCCACAGTCCCTTGATGACCTAAGGACTGTCTGTTAAACTCCATAGCACTTCCCAGTGCTTCCCCTCTGTGTGAATCCAAACCATGACAGTTACCCCCTGAAATACAGCTATTTGTAAGATAGGTCATCACTTAATGCTAGAAGTTTGCCTCCTTGGAACACACACCCAAAATGCACAAAATAAAACCAGTCCTTCCATTATTGACTTATTTTACTGAATGATTTTATTGAAAATGATGACAGGGTTGTGAATGAGCAACTTCCATTTGTTTAGAATGAAAATCAGCAGAAATATGTCTATTCAGACAGGATTATTGTCATAAGTGGAAATTTGTGCAGGTAACATAAATAGATTTCAAATGGGCAGGGGCAGATCCATTATAACCTGAAGTTCATGAATGAAGTCAATTGATGAAGCCAACTAACTAAGACACCTTGTGAATTCTAGGTTCAAACCACCTGATCTTCTGAAAATCTACAGTGTTCTTATTCAGTGCTATGACAACCAGAGGGAAATCACTGAAGGGCACAGACACACTCCTAGCAACCTTTCCTACAGCTGCCTTGTGTTTGCCTTGGCTAAGGGATGAGTCTTTGATGAAACCGTCAAAGGAATTGTCAAGCTGTAGATCCCAGGTGTAGCTAGACATTTCATACACACGGAACGAGGAGTTGTTCTCTCAAATAATGTAATTTGTTAGTTGGGCTTTGAAAGCTATTCTTTAACTTAGTTTAATGTGATTTCCCCAAGTCCGTAAAAACCACAATACGACTTGTTACAAAAGAACCATGGAGAAGGCTTCAATAGCCTTTACACAATCCCACCAACTATTAGCAATACATGAAATTTCTTCAAGTAGTCTTCCCTTTCCCTCTCTCTCTCCTTCTCCCTCTCCCTCTCTCTTCCCCTCTCCCTCCCTCTCCCCCTCCCATGGAAATACTTCTTCCATTATTTTTCTAATGGTTACATTCTTCTCTGGTTACATCTCCATGGTTAAGAGCAAAGATGATTTCTAGCAACACTTGTTCATACAATTTAGCACTAATATCAGATCTCAGAAGAATCCTGTCGTCTTTGTAGCCCATGTCCTCTACTGGGATCACCAACATAGAGGTGGTGAGCACTGACCATCCAGATTGCATGGCCCGGCATCTCCTGGCCACCCCGTAATAATGGGAGCGAGGCATGTGGTTAAAGCTGCACTAGACGAGAGGAAACTCATTGCCTAATGAAGAGCTGGCATGTGGTGACTGCGAGTGTGGGCCAGTTGATAGAGCACTTCCCTAGCGTGCACAAAGGCTTGGGTTGCACATATTGGGTGTGGTTTTGTACATCTGCAATCCCAGCTCTCAGGAGGTAAAGGCAGAGGGATCCGGTTCAGGCCATTCCCGACTACACAGCAACGTTGAGGCTAGCCTGGGATCTATGAGACTATGTCTCAAACTTTAAAGAGGAAACCTAGTGTGTGAAGCTTTAAAGAGAAAAACCTAGTGTGTGGTGAAGCATGCTGCGTGGTAGGAACAGAAAAGGGAAGAAAGGACGCTGGGCGAGGAAGACAAGCAGATGATGTCTGCTGCAGGCAGGGGAGCAAACAGTACTACACTCTTCTTCCAGCACGCCCACTGAAGGAAAGAGCTTCCACACTAAAGACAAGAAGAGCAAGCACTGCTGAGAAAGAAAGGGAGCAGGGCAAGACTGGTGTTCACACTGCTCTCTGCAACAGGTCTATCGCTTCCTCAAATTTCCCATGCAATTCCAAAAGGGAAGAATCATTTGTGGCTTCCACTAAATACAGAAGTATTGGGTTTTGTAGAAGACAAGCTCAATTAGAAAGGAGTAGACGGTCTGCTCTTGGCACAATAAGAGGGAGCTGAGAGGAAGCAGAAACAAGGTTAAAAGACTAATGATGTCTGTGGAAAGGGTATTGAGACCTCTTCAAATCCTGTGTCAGCAAACACTGACATTCATCAGACACCGAGGACCTCACTTGTTTCTCCTGGAGGTCTTACCTCCTAGGGACCTGGAATGTCTATTTGACCTGACAAAGATACAGTGGCTCCTGCTGCATGCTCACTTTTGGAGTAAATGAATGTAAGAAACCCATGAAGAGGTGAGGTAGGGAAGGGGTGTGTGAAGGGGTGAGGTAGATTAAGGGTGTATAAAGGGGTGAGGTAGGGAAAGGGTGAGGTAGTAAGGGGTGAGGTAAGCAAAGAGCCTGTGAAGAAGTGAGGTAAAGCATATGGAAGGAAGGAAGAGACTTCTCCCAGCTCTTAGATTTTTACACATCAAAAATTTAACAAAGTCATTTCTTTTGGACATTTATTGTCACAATTAAATCAGGAGTAAGTATTATCTTCTGAGCATCACCTACCTCCTACAACACCATGGTTAGTTACGGACCCAAACTTCTCTATGATCAAAAAAAACCTTTTTATTGATTCTTTGGGTGTTTTACATAATACTCCCCAATTCTGCTCACCTCCCAGTCCTTCTATATTGTTCCTTCAACCCTGCAGCACCCCTCACCAAAGAAAACAAAACAAAGCAAGCCCCCCACACACACACACAAAATAAGAATAAAACAACCAAAATCGCTTCACTTCTCCTTCTCTCCTGCCTCTCCAACACCTCTCCATTCCTCCTGGTGTCATTGGGAGCTGTGTGTCACACAGCACACCCTTTTGTTCTATCAGCCTTACTAGCAAATGTCCAATGAGTCACTGGTCTGGCTCCAGCCTCTGGTTTCTGGTATGCCACCATCACTGGATCCTCACAGGGACCCCACTGTGGTGTGCCTCTGTGGTGTGCCTGGAGTCACGGAAACCCTGCAGGTATCATTCCACAGGGCCAGTCCCTCCACAAGCTGCAGCAGGTCCTAGATGGGTTAAACGCTAGGGTGGGCCAACCTGAGGCCAGGCTGTGGGCCTGATTGGTAGCTGAGCTGGTCAGGGGGTGGAGTCAGTTCCCCTATCCCCAGCCCTCAGGGTCAGTTCACCCTGGATTGGTGAGAGGTGGGGCCATCTCTCTGAAGTGCAGGACCAACTCTCTGTGAGGGTCTGGGCCAGCTCCCTTGCTGCAGTGTCCAGTGAGAGGCAAGGCCAACTTTCCCTGGGCCAGTCAAGGGTAGGGCTGGCTCAGCATGGCCCTCTGATTTCATCTCTCTTGGTTCCTACGGCTCCCTGAGGTGACATGCTCCACAGACATGGAACTAGACCATGAACCCAGACATAGCTCTCCATAGCAGCATGGGCCTGGACAACATCCTGGCTCTGGGTGGAAGCAATGGCCAGTCAGGTTACAGTACTGGTAGCAGCATTGCCCCTGGACACCAAAAAGTGTGGCCCCAACCCTGCACTTCTATGTAACCCTTGTGGCAATATGGGACTCAGACTTTAGCACAGACCCCAACTGCAAAAAGATGTGTGTGTGTGTGTGTGTGTGTGTGTGTGTGTGGTTGTTATTGTTTTAAACAAATCTTTTGCTTGTTTGTTTTTATGTGCATAGGTGTTGGGTCCCTTAGAACTGGAGTAACAGACAGTTGTGAGTTGCCACGTGGCTTCTGAGAATTGAACCCTGGTCCTCTGGAAGAGCAGTCAGTGCTCTTAACCACTGAACCATCTCTCCGGAACCCAGTACCCTTGGTTTTTACCTGTCCTACTTCAGCGTCCTCCTGTCAGTCACCAGAGCCCAGCCCTTTTATTCAAATTGTAGTATTTCCTTCCAGATGGCGGCACTGCCAGAATGAGCTCCTCTGGTGAGCCAACGCCACAGGCCTTCCCTCTGCAGTGTCCTGTGTGCCATCCTGCAGCGTGGCACAAGTCTCATTCTGCAGCCATCAACAGTGTGTGTCACTGCCTGAGAGCAGCCAGCTGTGACAGCTGACATCCAGTTGAACTGAAAAGTCAGGGAGTTTAAACAGGACTCAAGATGTGTTCAAAATCTGCCCATCCTTTCCCAACGGATGTGGAACTCAGTGCCAATGATGTACTCTGATCCATCTCTAGGAAGTTATAACCACCTTGCAGCCTTCAAAGGTGACAGTCTGGCTGGTTAAACAACCCTTTGTGTACTGACAGCCATCAGGGTAGCCCATGGGCATTCAAGGCTGTTTAGAAATCTACTGGGTGTGACCAGGAAGCCTCCCACTGAAAAACAGTGACTTTTTCTTTTAAGAAGGAAGCACTTGATTAATTGACCAACCAGAAACTGCTAGCATTTGCCACTAACCTCAGTTTGAAAAACTTCTCCAAGAACTGAAGCCCAGGAGCTCTTTGAAAACCCAACATCAGAATGGAACCTAAGCTCTGACTGTAGTGTCAGCCAAGATCCCTACACAGCTGCTATGTAATCATTCAATTTGATGGCCCCTGTGGGGTGGAAATCAAGAAGCCAAACCTACCGTTTGCTGGCATCAAGAGAAGATTCTGTTTTCATTGGGTGAGGTACCTAGGCTTTGTTAAGGGAGACTTGCACATCAAAAAAGCTCATGATATTTTGTTTCTGCAAATGACATAAACAGTGACATGAACTTCAGATATCATCAGTCATCCCACACCTTGTGTCTGGTCATTCCAACCAAATGTCACCCTGAGGGTTCTGAATGCTTGCACACTCTGAGTGTTTGCATTTCTGCTTTATTCACAGTGCCTCTGTTCTGATCTCCATTTACCCTACCTGGATCATCTGTGCTTCAAGTCTCATCCCCAACCTCATCTGCCCCAAAGAAAATGTCCCACCTCTCTGTCCATCTTCTATGCTTCTGTAATTCTGTCACATCCCTCCAAAAGAAATATTTATCAAGTGCAGTTAGGTAGCACAGACCCAAAAACCCAACTTCTCAGGAGGCTGAGACAGCAGGATCACAAGTTCAAGACCCACCTGAACAACTTTGAAGTCCCTTCTCAAAGTGGAAAAGTACAAAAGGGCCAGGGATAATACTCAGTGGTCATGCACTAGCCAAATAGGCACAAGCTCCTGGGTTCAATCCCCAGGGAAGAAAGAATGAAAGAAAGAAAGAAAGAAAGAAAGAAAGAAAGAAAGAAAGGAAGGAACAAAGGAAGGAAGGAAGGAAGGAAGGAAGGAAGGAAGGAAGGGGGAGGCAGGAGAGGGAGGGAAGAGTGAGTGAAAGGAAAGGAAGAAAGAAGGAAGTTGGAATGAGAGGGAAGGAAGGAGGGAGGGAAAGGGAAGGAAGAGGAAGAAAGAAAGGGAGTTGAGAAAAGAGGGAAGAAGAGAAGGAAGGAAAAGGCAAGAAAGTAAAGAAGAGATACGATTAAGCAACCACATCACATTATTTCTCTGGGGATTCTTGAAGAGGACTTGTTTTATCATAGTAGCTTTGCTTTCAAATGTCTATCCCCTATACAAGCACAATTCCAGACACAGAGGAAGAGGGCTCAACAAATGTTACTTAAATGACTAAATGAACAATTAAATTATTGGAAACAGAGCATTGCACCCAGAAGTTCTGCCTACAAGACAAAACAGCTGATAAGTGCACAGGTACAGATTGCTCCTAGACTCCTGGAATTCGACAGGAAAGTAGCAGATGGTCCAGGGCAGATGCTGCCTGTCTTGAACAATAATTTCTCAGCACAGTATCATGCTGAGACTCATCCATCATACCGGAAGCCAAGAGCATCATTACATGGGAACAGGAAGGGTAGGCGATGATAAAATACCTCAGAAAAGACAAGGGGCTCTATATAAGTGATCAGGTGCACAGCAACTGGAATCATTCAAACTTGGCTTTGATTCTTCATTGTGTCACCACCATAGCTGTGACATTGGGTGAAATACATTTAACTTGTTCATCCATTTCATCACTTACAAAACTAGCATAGTAATAGCTGCACCTAAGACTAAGTGAAACCATATATGAATAATGCTTAGCAAATTAAGTACC
This sequence comes from Mesocricetus auratus, assembly GCF_017639785.1. Classification (NCBI taxonomy): domain Eukaryota; kingdom Metazoa; phylum Chordata; class Mammalia; order Rodentia; family Cricetidae; genus Mesocricetus; species Mesocricetus auratus. Next base: position 31,072,914 of record NW_024429195.1, on the reverse strand, counting down.
AGAGTTAGTCAGGAATGATGGCAACTGTTTACTGATGATTCACAGTCACAGACCAAGACAATTACATGATTTTTAGAACCAAGAATCTGAAGATAGAGGCAGCTCTCTTCCCCCAGCCTCATCCCCAGCACTGTAATAGTACACCAGCTGCAGCCTTCCCTGCCCCTGCTCCCATCTCCTATGAATCCCACATAACTTCCCTTCAAGATTTCTCCTTCCACTTGTTGCTTTGTCCCAGATGCCAACTCCAGCAGGAATACCTCCAACCCCCACCCCCAACCCCACTAAACAAAGACTGCTTCTCCCAGGACAAGTAGGCTGAAGGTAGATCCAGACATTTCCTGCCCTCCTGAGATCCAGCCCCACAGTCTCATACCCAGCTCTGTAGCAGGAAAACTGCTGCAGTCTGCCTTTCCTCTCTGACCTCATTCCCAACAGATCACAAAGAACTTCTCCAAAATTCCTTGCCCAACACATCCCAGTACCCCAGCCTCCAACAGTGGCTGACATTCCCCCATGAACACTCCAGCTGAGCAGGTCAGTAAAACAGGCAACACACAGCCAACCTACTCTTTGAAAATGCAGAGAGAAAACAGAAACCAAGGAACAAAATACCCAGCCCAACAAAGATAAATCCAGAAATCATCCCCTAGAACTATAATCATACCAAACCCAGATGCCTAGACACCAGCATAAAAAAACAACCAATAAGCCATGGCAGTATATCTCTTCTATAGCCAGCTATACTACCACAACAGGCCCTGAATATTCCAACATAGCTGAAGCACAAAGGAGCCACCTTAAAACCAACTACATGAAGATGATAGAGGTTCTTAAAGAGAAAATTAATAGATCCCTAAAAGAAATCCAAGCAAACACAAACAGTATGAGGAAATCAGTGAACTGCTTAAAGAAATCCAGGGAAATGCAAACAAACAATTAAAGGAAATGAATACATCCTTTAAAGAAAGCCAAAACAAACAAACAAAAAAGACTTGAAGGAAATGTTCAAGACCTGAAAATGAAAATAGAAGCAATGAAGAAAACACAAACTAAGAGAATTCAGGAAATGAAAAATCTAGTTTAGCAAACAGGAACAATAGACACAAACATCACCAGCAGACTACAAGAGATGGAAGAGAATCTCAGGTGTTGAAGATACAATAGATGATTGGGTACATCAGTCAAGGACAGTGTCACATCTAAAGAAATTCCAGGAGATGTGGGACACTGTGAAAAGGACTAACCTAAGAGTAGAGGAAGGGGAAGAATCCTATCTCAAAAATCTAGAACATATTTTCAATAAAAGCATAGAAAAAGTGTTCCTAACCTAAAGAAAGAGATGCCTATAAAGATACAAGAAGCATACAGAATTAAGCAACTAGATTGGACCAGAAAAAGAAAGTCCCCTCGCCACATAATAATCAAAACACTAGACCTATGGAACAAAGAAAAAATATTAAAAACTACAAAGGAAAAAGACCAAGTAATGTATAAAAACAGACCTATTAGAATTACACCAGACTTCTCAGTGGAGACTCTAAAAGCCAGAAGGACCTGGACAGACACTAAGATCAGAGATGCCAGCCCCAACTACTATACCCAGCAAAATGTTCAATCACCATAGATGGAGAAAATAAGATACTCCATAATAAATGTCAAATTTAAACAATATATATCTACAAATCTAACCCTAGAGAAGGTGCTAAAAGGAACAACTCCAACCCAAAGAGGCTAACTACTCACATAAAAACAGAGGAAATAAATAATCTCACAGGAGTAAAACCAAAAGGAGGGAAGCATACACAAATACACACACACACACACACACACACACACACCACAAGCAACAATAAAATAATAGGAATCAGCAGTCATTGGTCATTGTATCAATCATCTCAATTCCCCAATAAAAAGATACAGAGTAACAGAATGAATACAGAAACAGGACCCATCCTTGTATTGCATCCGATAAAACACACCTCAACATCAAGGATAGACATTACCTTAGAGTAAATGATTGAAAAAGATTTTCCAAGCAAATGAACCTAAGAAGCAAGCTGGTTTAGCCATTTTAATATTTAACCAAATGGATTTCAAACCAAAACTAATCAAAGTAGTTAGGGAAAGTCACTAAATTCCACCAGGGAACTACAGTTGATAAAACAAAGTAAAGCTGGCTACAAGATTAACTAAAAAAATGTAGCCCTCCTAAACACAAATGAGAATCAGACTAAGAAAGAAATCATGGAAACATCTACTAAATATCTCTAAACAAGCAAGTCAAACACATGATAAAAAACTTTAAGTCTTTGAAGAAAGAAACTGAAGAAGATATCAGAAGATGGAAAGCTCTCCCATGCTCATGGAATGGTGTAATTAACACAATAAAAATGCCCATCCTACCAAAATCAATCTACAGATTTAATGCAATCCCTATCAAAATTTGAACACAGTTCTTCACAGACCTTGAAAGGACAATTCTCAACTCCATGTGGAAAAACAAAATACCCAGGATAGCTAAACCTCTTTCAACTTGTACTACAGAGCTATTGTAATAAAAATCACGTTATTGGCATAAAAACAAACACATTGATCAATGGAATTAAACTGAAGACTCAGACATAAATTCTCATACATATACAGACACATGATTTTTTATGAAGAAGCCAGAAGTAGACACTGGAAAAAATACAGAATCTTCAACATATGGTACTGGTCAACCACAATGTCTGCATGTAGAAGATCCAATTGAAAATGGTGTACAGCTCTAAACTGATAATTCTCAATAGAGGAATTGAGAAACACATAAAGAAAATATTCAACATCTTTAGCCATCAGGGAAATGCAAGTCAAAACTACTTTAAGATTCTATCTTACATCTGCAAGAATGACTAAGATCAAAAACACAAGTTACAGCTCATGATTGTGAGGATATGAAGCAAGGGGAACACTCCTCCATTGCTGGTGATATTTATGCAGTCACTATGGAAATCAATATGGCAGTTCCTCAGAAAGTTGGGAATTGACCTACCTCAAAATCCAGCTGTATCACTCCTGGGCATATACCCAAAGGATGCTCTATTCTACCACAGAGACATTGTTCAACCATGTTCATTGCAGCTTTATTCATAGTCAGAAAATGGGAACAACTTAGATATCCCTCCAAGGGGGAATTGATGAAAAAAATGTGGTACATTTACACAACATAGTACTAGTGAGCTATTAAAAATTGACATGAAATTTGCAGGCAAATGGATGGAACTAGAAAAAAATCATCCTGAGTGAAGTAACCCAGACCTAGAAAGGCAAACATGCTATATATTCCACATATAAATGGATATTAGTGATTAAATAAATGGTAACCAAGCTACAATCAATAGACCCAGCGAGGTTAGTAAAGAGGAGGTGTCTAGGAGGGATATATTTGTATTAGAAAAGAATCTATTTTCAATAAGAAGAAAAAATTGAAAAAAAGAAATTTGAATTATTAAAATATAATGAAACAAAAAAAATAAAAAAGAAGGTAGAGACAAAGAGAAAAGAGCACTGCCTATGTAGTAAGAGTCTAAAAACAAGTCTCATCCCTCCTGCAGGGTTTTCTAGGACATGCTGCTTCCTTAGCACTGCCAAGGAGAATAGAGCATAGCTCAAGATGCTGTCTACAGAAAAATGAGAATAGGAAGTCAGGAACCTGCCATAGGCTCCCAGTTTCTTTGGTGAAGAAACCTCCAAGAAGTTCTGTATTCAATATTTTTCTCACTGCTGTGATCAAATACCTGACAAGAAACAACTTAAGAAAGGGAGGACTTATTTGGGCTCCCAGCTGGAAGGTGCAATTCACCACAACAGGGAAGTCTTGGAGGCAAGACTGCAAGGAGCTGATCACATTGCATCCACAGTCAGGAAGCAGACAGAATAGACACTGGTGCTAACCCAGTTGGGGCAATGGTACTGGTGCTAGCCCAGTCAGGGTGAAATGGGTAATGGTGTCAGACCAGTCAGGAAAAATGGTACTGGTGCTATTCCAGTCAGGACGGATGGCACTGGTGCTATTCCAGTCAGGACAGAATGGGTAATGTGTCAATCCAGTTGGGACAGAGTGGGCACAGGTGCTAGCCCAGTCAGAAACCACAACTTGCAGTGGTGCCAGCACATTTAAGGTGTATCTCTCCACTCCAACTCAATCTAGGAATTCCTTCACGCATGCCTAGATTTGTTCCACGATGATTATGAATCCCACCAAGTTGAAAGTGAAGATAAATCACCATTACAGCTCTATCTGTTCCCCTTGTGGGAAGGGACTCCATCCCCCTACTGGAACCCATCTGCAATGTCTGAAACCCAAGAAACCCCCTTTAAAATAAAGGACTAAGAAACCAAGCAATTGAGCATCTGTGTTTAAGGGTTACCCAAAACCATATTAAAAGAAAATTGAGGTATACAGTAGGCTGCAGAGGTGGAGCAGAGGGTGAGTGTTGGACACACTTGAATCATCCATTGAACCAAGGCTACAGTCAAGAGTGTAC